>NC_138369.1:112956651-113040061 GCF_054177405.1 Leptonychotes weddellii | reverse complement strand
GCAATGTCTGCAATAGCCAAACTGTGGAAAGAGCCAAGACGCCCTTCAACAGACGAATGGATAAAGAAGATGTGGTCCATATACACAATGGAATATTACTCAGCCACCAGAAAGGATGAATACCCAACATTTGCATCAACATGGATGGGACTGGAGTAGATTATGCTAAGTGAAATAAGTCAAGCAGAGAAAGTCAATTATCATATAGTTTCACTTATTTGTGGAACACAAGGAATAGCATGGAGGACATTAGGAGAAGGAAGGAAAAAATGAAGGGGGAAAATCGGAGGGGGAGATGAACCATGAGAGACCATGGACTCCAAGAAACAAACTGAGGGTTCTAGAGGGGAGGGGGTGGGGGGATTGGTTAGCCTGGTGATGGGTATTAAGGAGGGCACGTACTGCATGGAGCACTGGGTGTTATACGCAAACAATGAATCATGGAACACTACATCTAAAACTAATGATGTACTGTATGGTGACTAACACAACATCATAAAATAAAATAATTTAAAAAAAGGAAATGCTGGAAGCATCCTCTTTAAAATCAGGAATGAGATCACTATCATTGCTTCTTCTTAACATTGTATTGAAGGCTCCACTAATAGCAAATGCCTAATAAAGTAAGTCTTCCTGGTGTCTGTGCTGAGCCTATGTCTCAGTTGACTTTGCTAAGTCAGCATCTACCTGATACTACATGTGCCCCTTCCTTGGTATCTTCTTCTTGGCATGGGCTGCCCAATGGAGTCATCAGTCTTTAAGTTTACTGATGCCTGAGTTTCATCCCTAGAAATTCCTTTTTGATCGATCTGGGATACAGCATGAGCATCGGGATTTTCAAAATCTCCCAGGCGACTGTAATGCACAGCTCTCAGGTTGGCACACTGAAGTAATACGAGAGGAGGAGAGAAGAGGAGAGAAGGCGAGGGTAGAGCAGGGATTCTCAAAGCTGGCTGCACACTACAATCATCTAAGGAGCTTTTAAAGCACCCGCTGCCCAGATTGCATTCTATACCTGTTCTTTAGATCAGAATTTCTGGAGGGAGGATTCCCAAAGCTTTCTTCTCTGCAGCCAACATTGAGAACTACAGCCCTCTAGTTTCTCCCTAGGCAATGTAATCAGCTCTCCTGGATTCAACTAAACATAGGTCAGTGGCTTCAAAATCTGTATGTCTTGCCTACAGTCACCTCCTAAACATGAACACTTTAAATCCAACAGCCAGGGGCACCTGGGTGGCTCAGTCAGTTAAGCGTCTGTCTTCAGCTCAGGTCATGATCCCAGGGTCCTGGGATCGAGTCCCACATCGGGCTCCCTGCTCAGCGGGGAGTCTGCTTCTCCCTCTCCCTCTGCCTGATGCTCTGCCTGCTTGTGCGCTCTCTCCCTGTGTTAAATAAATAAATGAAATCTTTAATAAATAAATAAATAAATAAATAAATAAATAATCCAACAGCCAACTCGGCATCTCTTCTTGGAAGTACCAACGTAGTCCAAAGGCCCAGAGCTTCTCCTGCATCGCAGTTGTGCACACACACTCAATTCTGCCCTCCCAGGCAGCAAGCCCCAGAGGATGAGGGTTATTACTCTCTTGTGTGCTGTGTGAGATGTCTGAAGCAGAGTTTCTCAAATCTCCCTTCACTAGAAATGGGAAGGTTTCTGTGTGATCGGCATATCCTGCAACGAGGAATTAAGAGCCAGGGCTAATAAGACAAGGAAAGGCACAGGAGCAAGAACCTAGTCTAGTGTTGATATCACTGATTTGAAAAGACGTCTGGGACAATGGTGCAGGGGGGGTGGGGGGTCAGACTACAATGAAATGTGCCTTGGAAACAGACCAGCACTCCCACCTCCAGAAGCATGAAACGGGTGGCAAGAACGGAGTCTGTCTCCGGTCCCATCAAACTCTGAACAACATTGCCCAGAAGTGACTTTCCCTACTGTTTCTTTCCCCTCCTTTCCATCAGTATTAAAGGGGTGAAAAGGAACTCCCCTAACCCTCACTGCCACTGTAGTGAGAAAAGAAATCTTCCCACACCCCTGCAACCCATATAATAAGAAGGGACTTTCCTGCCTACATTACAAAATGGGAACCCCCTGCCACAGAGGCATCTAGAAAGTCAGGGATGTTCATCGTAAATGGAGTAGGCACCTCTCAGTCAAGGAAACAGACCTTTCCTTGATCTTCTCCAGCTTGATCTGTACTTTTCATAAGCTTTCTCATGAATCTGCATCATTATTTCCTATTTTACAGATGGGGAAACTAAGCTCGCCCATGGTCACCAAACCAGCTGAGTGGTCAGACCCATTTGTCAGCACATATTTGTCAGAATCAATTCCAACATCATCGTTTTTCCCACATTAAAATGCACTAGGCTGTCCCTATTGTCAACTTATCTTAGTGTTTTTTTCTCTTCCTCCTATGGCAGGTGCAAGCAGCAAAGAAGGAGGTTTTAAAGGGAAAACTCACTCAAATGAGATGATAAAGGCTGAAAAATTGTTCTCGAAATGTTTCCAAAACATCCCTTAGTACATTGAGACAGAGCGCAGCTCATCTTTGATCTCATGTCAAAACAACAGGGAATAGCACGGTGAACTTTTTCCATCTACCACTACCAAGATCAAGGAACCTGGCCTTCAGCTTTGTAAATAGTCTATTAGCACCAAACTCCAGGCGAGCTGGGGAAACCCCTGCACCCACTCCCTGGGGAGCACACTTAACTGGGTGAGGTGCCCCAGCCTTCTCTGGTTGCTAAAACCCAGCTTTTGCCAGGCAAAAGGGGAAGGTGTGTAGGAGGGCCGGTCCCCTTTGAGAGACTGCCAGGTAAAGCCACCCTCTCAGGCCCACTCGCCTGGTGTTCAAGTGCAAGAGGGCGTCACTTGAAAGAAAGCAGAAAGGCTCGGCATGTCCCAGCAGGGCAAGAGCCAGCTCTGCAGCTGCTTCAACTGGAATCACTCCCTGACTCACTGCTACGCCAATTTATTTTGTTGCTTATATTCATTAGATTCAAATGATTTAATTAGGCAGGGAAGTGTGGGCTTGTTTGGTGTGCAGCATCGTTCCTGCATTTTTGTTGTTGTTGTTGTTGTGTCCATGTATTTAAACCTCCGGGGAAAAGGAGAATATTTTTATTCCCACGGCACCCTTCGAGAACAAACTAAATATTGTTTTCTCTTGCTGCCTTCCTCATGATCTCACTGCTTTTGGGCTGCATAATGGGAAAGAAACCATTTCAATAATTGCCATATTGTGAAGAGCCATGGGGAGTGTTCAAGCTACTGTGTCACGGCACTTAAGTCTTAGTTTATAAGAATAAAAATAGTAATGGAGAAGAGTCCACAAAGGCACTGGTTTTTTCAAGGCTGGCTCAGTCTTTGACTCAGTGTGGCCCCTGGACAAAAATGGTCCAAGATAAACAAAAATAGTCCCACTCTTTATTTCTCTTCCATGTACATTTCAGGAGAAGCAAACGCGAACATAAGGGGAAAATACAGAATGTTCCAGCGCCTTGCACATAACTGGTGCACCAAAAAATACTTGTTGATTTCATCTTTAATGTGATTCAAGATCCAGGTCTTTTCCAATCCCCTAAACATTAAGGAGTGATGCTTCTTAACAAAAGCAAAAACTCTCATCCCCCAGCAGTAACCTCTGTACCATCCAAGCGCCCATTCCTTCGATCCTTCCACCAGCCCTCCAGACCAACCCTGTAACTAAAGTGTCCTCTTCTTTCTGATCAAGGTCTCATACTTCACCGTTTGCAGGTCCTGAAATCCTATATTCTTCTTAAGAAATGCTCTTTAATCTGTCTCCCTATACACACTCTATCAGGTAATTCATATGCTTCCTCTTCTCAAAACATCCCACGAAATTAATGTACTCCTTTGCCTATGGATAACAAAGATTTTATTTTGTATGTCAATCTTTGTTCATCAGCTGTTTTTCCCCCATAACTACACAGCAAGAAGTACAATAAGAAGACAGGAATCCAGCTGCTGTGTCAGAGAGTCTCTCTGTAGCCAGTTTAGCTACCTATCTGCAGTGTTACTTGGTATGGCACTTAAGAGAGTCTAAGGAGCAAAACCAGACTGAAAACTTGCTGTTTCGGTGATAATAAGCAAGAACAAGGTGCCCTGCCTGCCCACCTACCCCCACTGGTGTTGTAGGCATAAGTTAGGCTCATCTATGCCCATAGGAAAATATCAGAGAATGACTGAAGAAAACCAGGATCATTTTTTTAAGTGTAATTCATACATCATATTCATCATCTCAAGAACACCATTAAGGACCTCCTTGCCCAGGACAGCTAGGTCCTAGGGCTTTTACTTTGTTGTCATTACTGTTGCTCTGTTGCATTACCTTGGATTTTTATAAAACCATCTCAATTCTTTCCCAATCGTCAGCTTTTTCCGTTCTCCTCATGAACTGCACAGTTTGTCAGGATCTAGCTCCATGACAAATGGCAGCCAGAGGGACAGTCTCCTATATACATCCTTACACGCATGGGACAGGACCTGCCTGCTATATAGCCTGACTGCCTGACATCCACCCCACCCATCCCCCCAACCAGCCCCCCATCCATCCGTTCAAAATAGTTTTATTAATAGCCTACAGTTTGTCGTCCTGGGCATTGAGCATACCATTAAGCAAGGCAGACGTGCACTCCATTTTATGAAAATTACCCTGCAGGATATAAGCCCCTTTTCTGACTTCTAGACAGAGTTTCAGAAGAAGCACGGCTGTGTCCTTTTATAGACTTTGTATAGTTGTAAACAGCTTAGTTGGGGCCACATTCTGCTCTATCACCAGCTCGCTGTTCGCCCTGCAGCACAGAAGAATCAGGCCGAGTAGTGTCACTGGTTTGTACAAAATGCCCACTTCTAGACTTTATTAACCTATGCCCAGCTCCCATCTGGTAGTAAAATGTTCTCAGACACTGTGACTGCAAAGCCAATCAGAGCCAAGAGACATGTCCCTAATTTGACTGGATAATATTTTAATATGTATAGAAACTGTGGATTTTTTGGATAAGAAATGAATTAAAAGAATGCATGATTCTCTCTAGTCGAAAGATTTTTAGAGTTAGACGCAAAGACATGTGTATATTTTAAGAGGCAAAGAAATGAAATAGCCAATCAAGCATGGTTGCTACCTAAGCCCTTGTCTTGGCCTGCTACAACTGGACAGTGCAGATGCGTATCTAAAGATCAGGGAAGTAGCAGACTTCCTACATAAACAAAGCTAGGAAAACTGTTAGTTAAATCCAGTGGATATTGGCTATGAGATTACTCTACGTGGAGGCCGTTTATCCTGCAACGATGAAAAGGGGCTCCATCAGACTAATTTAGTCCTAGATAAGGATTTACTTATGCCCAAGCCAGTATCTCCAGGCATTAGGCACCTTCAACAAGCAGAGAAGGCAAGTCCCAACACCAAATGGGAAGGCAACCCCCAAAATTCATCAAGGCAACATATTTTCCCCCATAATGGATAAGCATCTTTCAAGCCCCCAACATTTTTAATTTAAATTATAAATATTTAACAAAATCAAACCTATAATATTTACAATTTTGCATTAAAGAATATGTGAATATTTGGAATTTCAAATATTCATACAAGAGTTCAGCCTCTTTAAGTCACGGTTAAGCCTTGTAACTCTAATTTAAAATATATAATTGAGTTATTGATTTAGACTTCTGATTGTAAAAATATTATACTATTGAAAGATTTAAGAGATTTTAGCGTTCCCACATCTGTGACTTTGATTTGTTAGATTTATAACTGTTATTTAAGTACTTAGGAAGGGTTTTGTTAGTTAAAACAATCATAGTCTATAAAAGGAGTCAAGCAGGTTTAAATTATAAATGAAATTTAAAATGTTCCAGGCTGTTTGGTTAAGTTTGTAAATGGGACCAAGTACTACTCAAAGGCCCCCTTAAAAGTGACTATTAAAGTTTGCTGAACTTTTAAATAGAGAAATCAGATTTTTAAACTGAATTTAAAAGCTTAAAGAACAGCTACATTTGTGGATTTGTAACAATTAATTATTAATTTTAAAACAAACAAACAAAAACCTCTGAGTAATCTTTTCTGCACACAAAAACTGCCTTAAAGGATATTTTTTAAAGCCACAACATCCTTGGAGCCTAGGGATTGAATGGAGAGAAAGAATTATACTCCCGCAGAAAATGCAGGAAAAAAAAATATACTGTATGGCCCAAAGTTAACACTAAATAGGAACTTTTCTACTACCTTCTGCTATCTTCCGGTAAATGCAGCAAAAATGCTACAGGATAATGTGGATGAAGCCAAAAATCAGAATTACTCAGCTGCTTATTACTGAACACCTATTCCGTGTTTAATGCTATGGGGAAAATGTGAAAGTATATAAAGTTTTTAATCTAATGAAACAGGTAAGGTGCACAAACCTGAACCGATTAGAGAACAGAATGATTCAGCTCAATAAAGTTACTGAGAGCCAACCTTGCAAAAGATTCAGTGATTGGCTGCAGCGATGGGGAGGAAGCTGGGCTCAAGAACAAACAATAAACTTTATAATTAAGTGCTAAATTGTGTGTTGGAAGTCAAGCGAGAAGCATTCAAAGAGAGATACCGAAGCATATTGGAACAGCTGAGATTTATGGATGAGGTAAGAACTAATCTGGGCTTTGAAGGATGGAAAGGGCTGAAATCTGCAAAAGGAAGCAGGGCTGGAAGGGAAGAGGGAAGCCACAGGGAAACCCACCCAGGAAGGGTTCATGCTGGCCCACAGTGGAGTTAGATTGCAGAAGGATCCCCAAATTACACAAGACTAAAACAAAAGTTAGCTACCAGTCTAAGGTCCTGAAGACTAGAACTCAAAACAGGAGTAGTCATTACCAAACAGTGGGAGGAGGTGGTATGGAATACAAGAAATCCGTATCTGTCATTGCAAGGAGACAACAGGTAGTATTTCAATTTGCTGAATCAAAACAAAACAAAACTAAGCATGAGCATATATTATTAGACTTTTGGGGTAAATACCAGAGGAAAGATAACTGCAGTTGACACAGCTTGTTTCTGGGAATGGAACTGGGGATCAGAGAATGTTGCTTTTCATCCTAAACTCATCTGCACTATTTAAGTTAATACCACATGAACATATTACGCTGAACTAAATATGACAATTCAAGATAAATAAGCTCAGTTATTAGGCTGCATTTGTTTGACCCAGAAGCACAATTACTATGAAGCTAATAAAAGCTTAAGCTTCCAGGCCCCTCACTTGTACTGATGCTTCCAAGGCCTACATCTAATTCTGTAATGATATATTTTCTATTCTTTCTCTTACAGAGAGTCCCTCAAGTCACATAAGCTTCAGGCCCCAGATGACCCTGGTTTGAACAAAGATCTTTTTCATTTCTTACAATTCCTTAGTGCCTTTCATACTTCACATTGTCCTAGAAGGGATCCAGTCTCACTACATTTTACATCCCTTTTCATCAAGGCACACAATCTTAGTTATGTGAATAAAACATTTTTATTCTAAATAAAAATCCCTACTTGACTCAGGAAGCAATACCAAAGCACTTAGATTTTCAAACAGAGAAAGAAATGCCCCACGGGAAGTGGTGATTTACAAAGCATTCTCTTGACACAGTTGGATTGGGAACTGGATTTGGGAGAGACCAAGAGTGGAGGGACCCATTGAAGACAGTGGCAGTAACTGGCAGGTAAGATACGAAGAATTGGACCAGGCAGTAACAAAAGGCATGGAGAAAATGAGATCCGTACCAGAGGCATTTTAAAATAGAATTGACCAGGCCTGCTTACCAGCCAAAGAGCCGCCTACAAACAGGAATACCCAGGATGGTTCCAAATTATATGTTGGGCTGGAGCCTGATTTTTCTACTCATCATTTGGCAAATTTCTCATAGGCGCCAATTAAAAATTTGACCAGTAAAACCAATTTGAATGAATACATCCTGCCAGGCTTTCCGTAATTCTAGCCAAATATATATGGATAAAATTCTAACAGCAAGTTTTAAAGCAGAGTACTCTCTTTGAATACACACAAGCATGAACTTTCTAGCCCTGGAGATGTATTCGTATTCCCATGCATAGTCTTCGGGAGCGTGTGCGGACCAGGGAACCTAATACATGGATTCATTTCGAGTCCCCACCGTCCTGTGTGTCGGGAGAGTTCTCCGTCAGACACATTCTCTATCACTGTCTATATTCCTACTGTGGCAGATTGATAACTAGTGCACATTCTGTGGGAGGAGGCACAGAACAAAATTGTTCTACAGCGGTAAAGACATTTGGCAAACAAATTAAAGAATTTTGTGAAGAACATCTAAATATTTCTTATTGCTCTTGTGAGCCAGTATTTTTTTTTTTTTAATATCTCTACCGTGTGTTCTGGGTTGTGTGTATGTAACTTGGGAATTCTGAATACATAAACTGTCAGTCTTTGGGTTTTTCTGTGGAAATAAGAAATGTAAAATCATGTTTATATGTAGCCAAACCAGCACAACCGACCCGGCAAGTGACGGTAGGTAATGATGTACCTGGGTTGTTTCCCGATCGATTAATTTCACTGCAATGCATCTGGATGGATTGACAGCCAGGCCTGATACTTGGTAGGAACTATTGTCCTTCATCCTCCATCTCTTGACTTGGGATTTTTTTTCTTATAGGTAGAGGCTAATGTTCTACCCCTTTTCCAAGAAAGAGAAAAAGAAAGGAGGAAAGAAAGAGAGAGAGAGAAAAGAAAAAGAAAAAGAAAAAGAAAAAGAAAAAAAACCCACCTTTTTTTGATGGCATAAAGAAGGACCAAAATTTCACCTACTACACCAAATCCCTACTGAGTACAGTGAGTTAAGAAGTAGAAATACAGAGCTAAATATGTTAGCACCTTCCTGCAACAGCTCCAAAGCTAGGGAGTCAGTTAGACAGACAACCAATCTATAAGGGCAATGATAGAGACATAGCAGTTTCCACATTCAGTTATTTCGTCAGAATGTAAAAAGAAGAGCACAAACCTTTTTTTCCCCAAGTCTTTATTTAAATTCCAACTAGTTAACATACCGTGCAATATTGGCTTCAGGTGTAGAATTCAGTGATTCATCCCTTACATACAAGCCCCGGTGCCCATCACAGTAAGTGGAGGACAAACCTCCTTGCATCCTAAATTTTCCTGCCCCCTCGATCTCATCCTTTCTGACGTTTTTCTCCCACCTCCATCTATTATTTGTCCCCACTCTCTTCACATCTTCCAGCTGTCCCTCTCTACTGGCTCCTTACCACCATCAGTACCATAAACGTGCTGATACAGTCCCCTTCTTTAAATCAATCAATCAATCAATCAATCAATCAATCCCTCACATAACCACTGCCCTTCACAACTCAAACTATACTCCAAAGTCATGTCTGATCACTGCCTCCTCAGCCTCACCATCTACTCGATCTCTGGGTTTGTTTCATACTCTCCCTGTGATCCCCTCCTCTCCAGTGGATTCAATCACCATCTGTATGTCAATGACTATTTTAGGTCCAGCTCTCCTTCAGTCTCAGAACCACAGGTCTGATGGGCATCACCCTTTGCCTGTGCCAGAAGTTCCTCAAGCTCAACGGGTCCAAAACCAGACTCACCTTTCTGCTCAAACTCATTCTCTCTCCTGGGTGAATCTCATCCTCGTGAATAATGTCACAATCTACGTAGCTTTGCTAATCTGAAGGACACTAGTGTCAGGGTAAACAATGTATTTGATATCTTAAGAGTTTTTCTCTTATTTATCACTGTTCTGATCCAGTTAGTCCAGATTTATTCTTTGCATCCTATTGCCCATGTAACTTTTAAAGTCAATCACGTTTGAAAAATGAAATGTCATACTCACTACTTTGGAAGATATAGAACAGCCTAAGTGGTTTCAAAAATATTTCAAAAAATTGTTCAAGAGATTTTATTTAGTTTTCAATCCCTTGCTGAAGTGCCACTAGAAATCCAAAGAAGTGGCTTTTAGGCAGCAGGAGGATTAAATGGACCCCTATTTGGGCTACCTTGATATTGCCCTAGAAAAACTTATTCACATGTAATTACATACACACTATTTATAAAGTAGATCTATGCCCAACTTCTGCTCTTCCTTATATGTTGGGAAATTGTGCTTGAGTAATAAGCATTGCAATCAGGCAAACATAGAACAAAGATGGCGCAAGTATTCAGCCTCCATGCTTTCTGAGACTTTCTTCGGCTGCAAAACGGGATAATGATACTTACCTTACATGGATGTTGGGAGATTTAGTGAGATAATGTGTGCAAAATGCCTGGCATATGCTGGGTGCTGGAAAACTTCAACAAACATTTTATTTTTAAAAATTTCTCACCTTTCTCTTTCCTTTCCTCCAATTTTGAGGCAATTTAAGCCTTCTGGTGCAGGATGAAATATGGCTAGAAAAAAATCCCATATGATTCCAGATCAGAACTGTGCAAATATACCTGTAGAAAATTAAATTTGGTTTAAAAATATTTCAAGTGTTTCAAGCGTCCTAGACTGAATTTCTCAGGTGTACTCTATAATGGACCCAAATCCCTAGGGTACTTCAAGAGTGGACCTAACTTCTTGAGGCCCTCAAAATTCTCACTGGTGAGATTAGATTCAATGGCCAAGAGCAGTGAAGACTGACTCACGCTCCACAGGCAATTTTAGTTCATATATGAAATTCTCACAAAGTCTCAAAACTAGGAAGGAGAAGAAAAAGGAAGTAGAGAACAAAGGAGGGCTCAGAATATTATCAGCTATCTCCTCTAAAAATTCTTGGCTTGCTTTGAGCCACCTTCTTCAAAACAATAGCAAACTGGGAAGATGGTCTGTGCAATGGAGTGCGAGGAGGGGGGTGGGGGGGGGCAGCAGAACAGCTGACCATAGCTAGGAAGGAAGAGGAATTGTTCTTTAAATCAGTCTAAGGGGTAGGTGGTGAAGGTGGAGTGGAGGGAGCACATTCTCTCTAGAACCCCAGTGAAAAAGGAAGAACCGAACTGATGACATCCTGGACTAAGTTGTAACTGTGTGAAAAGTCCATGCTGCTAGTGCTGGTCTAGCTGTGAGCCACCAGCAGCCTTCCCAGGGCTCCAGAGGCTCTCAGCAAAGATCCCCTTCATAATTTCTTTCGTGGAGCCCTGACAGGGAGTTCCTATGGAATGGGCCACAGACATAACTGGGCCTACCATGCCAACATGATGAATATGTTGTTAGTGCAATCATTGGCAGCCCTGACCTCTTGGTATTTCCCTTTTACCACAAGAATCCAGGCCTGACTTTTTTCTAGGGCAGCTATCTTCAAACTGGAGTACACATGTTCTCTTGTGGGTACACAAAGACTCTCGGAGAAGGACACAAAAAAGGATAGCTTTAAGAGAATCAATTTCCTCAAATTCTACGAGTACTGTCTATCTGGAAAAGAGTCAAAGTGATCTCTTCATCTCCTGTCTCCTACTTTACTAAAGAAAAGCACACCAAGTGCTGTTCAGCCATAAAAAAGAAGGAAATTTTGCCATTTGAGACCATGTGGATGGACCCTGAGAGCATTATGCTAAGTGAAATAAATCAGACAAAGAAAGACAAATGCCATATGATCTCACTTATATGTGGAATTTACAAACAGAAAACAAAACTGAGCTCATATATAGAGAGAACAGATTGGTAGTTGTCAGAGGCAGGGCTGGGGGGCTCAGGAAGGTGGGCAAAATGGGTGAAGGGGGTCAAAATGTACAAACTTCTAGTTACAAAATAAATCAACCCTGGAATGTAATGTACAGCATGGCAATTATCATTAATAATACTGTATTTTATATTTGAAAGTTGCTAAGAATAAATCTTAAAAGATCTCATCATAAGAATAAAAAATGATTACGATGTGTGGTAATGGATGTTAACTAGGCTTATTGTGGTGATCATTTTACAACATATGCAAATATCAAATCATTATGTTGTACACCTAAAACAAATATAATGTTATATGTCAATTATATCTCAATTTTAAAATTTGGGCAATATAGAGAAGCAATAGAATAAACAGAATAGAAAGAATGTAGACAAGAATAAAATAAATAGAATAGAAATGATAAGAAATAGAATATAAGTAAGGAGGTAAAATCACCACCCAAGTAAAAAAAAAAAAAAATATATATATATATCTTCTCACTTTGTCCTCACATGACAGAAAGGGGGAGGGAGCTCTCTGGGGTCTCTTTCAAGGCACGAATCCCATTCACCGGGCCTCTACCCTCATGACATAATCATCTCCTTAAGGCCCCACCCCGAAATACCTTCACCCCGGGATTAGGTTTCAACATACGAATTTTGGGCGACACAAACATTCTGTCTACAAAGGGTGACTTCTTTGCTTCTCACAAGATTGAAATAGGATCTAATCACAGTTGATTTGGGGCAAGCCATGAGATCTTGGGCAAATGACTCAGGAGATGAAGAACGAAAGAATGGCAATTGAAGAATCCAGAGATGATACTGTCATTTTAAAACTACTTCCATTTCTATCTACCTGTTTATGGGATAACATTTCTTATGTGCACACAAGTGTGGGAACAAAAAATGAGAAATAGAATTAATGCTCATTCCAGCAATAGGTAGCTGTTGTCATCCATGGATACATAAGCTAATTGGAAAAAAAGCCACATTCACCTCATTACAATATACGGTCAGTAAAAATTAACACCTCAAGCCATATAATCACAGATTTTTTAAATTAAAATTTATATTTATTTTGTTGGCCCTGTAAGGATGGCCAAATACATTCAAAGAGAAAAAGGAAAAAAACCATGTAAAACCCGCCAGCATTAAAAAAGAGCTTGTTCATGTATTTTTTAAGTGAATGATGATAGGTATCTGATTGCTGTGGTATTTGGATCCCATTGGATACATTTTAAAAAGTGATGTAACAGCTTTATTCTAAAATGTCAATTTTTGCAGTACACTGGATATTATCCTTTGCCAACAACTTCAACTTAGAATGCAAAACTGTGGCTGTCATTTTAAAAAGAACTGAGGATACACCATATTTCAACATTCTTTTAGGGGGGACATAAACAAGAGTCTGGGGATGAGAACTATTATCAAACAGCAGGCCCCTAACCTTTTCATGAGGGAGCATCCCCTCTTGAACATAAAAAAAAAAAAAAGAGGCAGTCGTAGGTTTACTTCTGTATCTATTGACCAAGAGAAAGTAACAAAAAACTGGTAGTAACACTTGTAAGTTATAAAATGAATTTTTATCTTCATCAAAGTAGCATCTGCGTGCATCTAAAGACTTTAACCTGACACTGATTCGAAGTGTATTATCTATTATAATCTAGAATGTTTGGGGTACTGAAGAATTCACAGCATCTCCACACCAACATCACACTGCCCTGGTCCAGGTCCTCGGACCTGTCAGAATGGTCTTTTCCTGTGAGGAGGCGAGGAAGATATGGGACACCTGGAAAAGGGGAACACAGATTCAAAGGCCTTTTGCAGCAAAGCAGGGAGCTTGAGTCCTGAGCGACCCGCCTCAGGCTGTGCGGGACAAAAAGGAGCAGTGGCTACTCAGCGCACTCAAGCCTTGCCGTGTCTGTGTGGCCAGACGCTTTCCACTTTTCACGAAAAGCTGGATTTTATGTGAAATCTCTGGATTTCTAATCCATTTAACAAACAAACGAACAAACCCTCTTTAGGGCCACCTAAACACAAATGTGAGCTGAATTCAGTTTTTTTTTAAGATTTTATTTTTATTTATTTGACAGAGAGAGACACAGTGAGAGAGGGAACATAAGCAGGGGGAGTGGGAGAGGGAGAAGCAGGCTTCCCGCTGAGCAGGGAGCCCGATGCCTGGCTCCATCCCCGGACCCCGGGATCATGACCTGAGCTGAAGGCAGACGCTTAACGAAGGGCTGAGCCACCCAGGTGCCCTGAATTCAATTTGTCACATTCCACAAAGAGATGCACATAGCAACTGAGAAGGACATTTGGAAACGTCCATAGTAGTTTGGCAGAGTGGTTCTGTGAATATAATTTTCTGAATCTACTAAAAAATGAGGCTTGTAGCTTTGTATCTGTTTTTTTTTTTTAATTTCTCTAATTTTTTTAAAACAAAACCCTCAGCAGGCGATGGATGGGTAATTTTGCCCACCAAGAGCGTAAGCGTGGCCATAGTCTTCATCAAAGTAAAGGATCTACTTGAAGATGTTATATTTTCTAAACCAAAATTAAGTCTTGATACCTGCATAGCAGTCTCTGGAATCTTCACACTGATTACCTAAAAAGACACAAGCCCGTGAATTAAAATGCACCCATTTCTAACCAGCTGACAAATATTTAGCAGTAAAGGCCCTGAAGGTGACTGACCTCTTTTCCCCCCCGAGGAATGGGGGAAATATCATGGAACTCCTGTGACAGGCTCCTAGGACCATCAGGCTACCAGTTCCCTCCACAGGGCCAGCTGTGGAAAGAGTGGCCTGATACCATTGGTCACAGGGAGTCCCTCCTCCCTCCACCAGAACAGGAGGACCAACCCAAGCAAAGCCTTGAGCCCTGGCAGAAGGCTTGCTTGGCTGGTGTGTGCCTGTCTGATTCATCGAACCTACGGATCTCCTCCAGGAACAAGACTCCTGCTTCTCTATCTCCCCGAAGTGGTTCCTTTCCACTGAATTCTCTCCTCTTCCTGACCATTTATGAGACAAAGGTGTCAGCCACCTAGTTCTGGAGCTTTGGGACCTGTTAATCAACTTCCCACCCGCAGCTTCTGCCCAAACGGCCCACTGATCTTTGTCCTCCCTCACAGCTAGGAGGGGTTCAGGTGAAGGCCGGAAGGCCAGGAGGTTGAGAAAACAGAAGTGTTGGACAACCAAAAAGACAAACTCACAGGTCTGCACACGCCTCTCTACGGAACTGAAGGAAAACACCGAAGTAAATAGTGCAAGGGTTGGCGGTGAGCTTCTCCTCACAGCCCACGGCGTCCCTCCTTCAGCCACAGCCCTCCAGGCTCCACAGACCCCACACCTACTGAACCATCTCAGAAGGCTTGTGCGCTGGGCCTCACTAGCGGCCTGCGCCTCAGAAAAGGGGAATTTCCCTGGGGGGGAGGAGGGGCCGGCAAAGTTGAGGGTGGGGGTGGGAGGAGTCTAGCACAGGCCTGGGGAGGTGATTTCAAAAGTGCAACCTGGTGGGGGAGTTTTTCTTCAGACCATCTGGAGGGAAGTGGTGGTAATCTACTACAGATTCTCCTGAAATGACCAAGTACACATAGGAAAATTGTTACACTGTTGAGAAACAGGGCTCCTTGGCTTCCTCCCCGGGAGGTTAAAGACTTTTCGATCAATCAGTGATCTCTCCCTGCCTGAGGTACAGAGTGATGAGATCAGGCCAATGAAGAACTGCTCTCCCCCTATAATTCTGCAGGTAGCCAATTTGGGCCTGGCTGACATTTTTTGCAGTTTAAGATACTAAGAAAATTTAAAGGAGATCAGCCCAGTGTGGGTAAAGAAAGAACTAGCCTTTTCGGCGGAACAGAAAAAGTACTATATTGTGTGAGTTATTGAGTTTTACATATTTTAACTGGTGTGTGTGTGTATTAACAGAACAAAAATATCAGTAATCTATATAACTAGTTATTGAAGCTGTTACAAGTACCATTATAAAGGAGGAAGGGAAGAGAACATATAAAATACATAGAATTATTTTTAAAAACTCATTCTAGGAAAAGGAAATGCCAGAGTAGTAAGATAAGGAGTCTTAATTAACAACAAATTCATCTATTTTCCTCCTTCAAACTGAGACACTCTTCTAAGGCAATTTGCTTGGAGAGCAGTTTTGCACCATAAATCTGGGACATGTTTTCTATGTGTGTTTGTTCTGCGTGAGGCTTAAGAAAAACACAGCAACCAAACCATCCAGTCCAGCCCTGGAGGGAAAGAGAAGACCTAATCACCCGTGATGGCGATTACATAAGAGAGAATTGCACACCAAAAAACCCCAAGAGTCTCAGAAGAATCAGCCTTTGGCTTCCTGTCTTAAAAAATGACTTTTCCTTTTTTTCCTTTGTGAGGATCACTAAAAATGCTCCTTAAAGACCAAGTGGACAGATGTCTTTGGTAGAAATAGAGGTCACTTAAGAATGATTTGTAAGTGCACCCCAAGCCAAAATGAAGCATGTATCGATATCTAAAGTGCATCTGCATTAGTGCAGCAAAAGCACATAATCTGTTTCTAATCGGTGCCCCGAAGACGCTCCCCACTGAGAAAAGGCCTGGCTCCGGGTGGCCACCCCTCCCGAAGCCGCCAGGCCCCGAGTCCGGGCCCTTTCTTGGGCAGCCGGAGTGCTCCTCTCTTAGATAATGCCAGGTACTCTGGAAAGTAGCCGTGTAATAATACACAAACCCCTGATGATGTCAGCGTGTTATTGACTTTCCAAGTCTGAATGACTGAGCAGAGGAGCGGGGGTGGGGCGCAATCCATCCGGCAGCGCGGGGACCGGCCAAGCGAAAATGGGCTCGCGGGCCCGGCGGGGGAGGGGCGGCTCGCAGGCGCCGCGGCAGCTCGGTGCTCAGGCTCCTCGGCGGCGGCGGCGGCGGCGGCAGCAGGGTCGCTGCAGCCTGGCCCAGGCGCGGCTCCCGGCTCCCGCTCCTCCGCTGTTTACGTTTGGTCCAGCACATCCCAAGCAGAAATAATTGAGGCCGCCTTCTCACCCCCGGAAGCTTTAACCACGTGGCAGAGCCGGTTACAAAGCGGGGAGCAGAGGGTAAAAGGGGGGCCTCCCTGCTCCCTCCTCCACTCTACACCCGGGGCCTCCCCTCCCCCGCCCCCCGCTGCAGTGAATTTGCAGATCTGGGGGTCGCTTTCCATAATGTGTTTCCCTCTGCAGAAGGCCCCCTTGTAAATTGCACCTCAGCAGTGGTGACATTTTATGAAAAATGACTGTCTTCCTTTATGGTGGTGGCAGTGCAGGTGCAGAGTTGGAGGCTCCCACTCACCCTGCAAACTGACCACAGGGCAATCTGTCATCTTCCAGGCTAGGTGTGAACCGGGCTGAGTTGCCCTTAAATGGAATTGCATTTAGAGGCCGGGATCTAGAGGGAAGCACTCCAAATTGGGGCGTGGCTTCTCCTCGGGGCCTGGACCTTTCTTGCAGGCCACACAGCTTCTGCCCCACCTCCTCCAGTCCTCCCAGCCGGGTTTGCGGGTCTCACCTTTGAGACTAGGTGCCCAGGCCCTGCCCGCTGGCTGGCGGAGCTCTGCCCCTCTGTTCCTCCCTCTCCTAGACCTGTTGAAATCCTCCAAGTCCAGGCCGGGCTCAGAGCGTCTGTCCACCCCCACTGTGTGCTCCTCCTGGGGGGCTCCTGCCTTCTCTCCCTACCGAGCTGTGTTTATGGAGCACCCGCCTGGTCAAACAGCGCAGAGGCTGTGGATCCGCAGGGTTCTGACGCCTGCCCTGCCCCGTACTAGCTGTGTCAATGCGGACCGAGTGCTTAACCTCTCTGTACCCCTCAGCAGTAAAAAGTGCGTAGCAGTAATCCCCTCAATCACGTCATGAGGATTAAATGAAAGCCAGGTTTCATAAGGGACTCCTTTTTAAAAAATATTCCAGTCCTTTGCCTTCCTTAGTAGAGTTACACTTCTTAAGCGTGAGCCCCCGGGGTGGTTTCTGAAAAACAACAGTCAGCAGAAGTGCTGGACCCTTCATTTCCCCCTACCATCCCGGCTTTGTGGAGCCCGCTGCCTCAGCACAGAGTACTGAGAAGGCCATTTGATTGCTGGGTGCGGATGGGAATGGGAAACGTGGCTCTGACCTAAGCTGGATCATTCACTGCGGCTTTCCAAATTGTCTAATTTGTACAGTATCTTAGTTGAGTTCAAGACTAGCTTCCCACCCCTACCATAAACCCTCAAAGGGCAAAGCTGTCTGTGTCTTTTACACCCTCCAGTATATGTATCAGTGCCTTACAACAAGGTGCTCTATGAATACTCTTCAAATTGAATTGAGCAAGGTGTGAGTGGACAGGAAGTACCCTGGTAGCTGTTGGAACAGGAGCCTTCCACCTGTTAAAGGGGAAACATTACCAATTGCTGCAGTCTTCTGGAAGCCCATTTATTCTGCCCCAGTGGTAATTAGGGTTTATTCAAGTGAATAGAAAGACAAAAGAGAAGAAACTTTATCCCCTCTAAATTGCATTTAATAAAATTCTTGGAGAAAATGAGTGAATCATCAGGCTTAATAATTCCCCCTGGGTTTTTGTTGGAGAGAGGCTGAAGAAATGCATAGTATTCAACATTTATGGGACAGCAGACGCACATTTTATCTGAGAAAATGCTATAGTGACTTAACCTACTTTTTTCCCCCCTCATTTGTTTCCAAAAGGTTTTTTCCAGC
Organism: Leptonychotes weddellii; assembly: GCF_054177405.1. Taxonomy (NCBI): domain Eukaryota; kingdom Metazoa; phylum Chordata; class Mammalia; order Carnivora; family Phocidae; genus Leptonychotes; species Leptonychotes weddellii. Next base: position 113,021,663 of record NC_138369.1, on the reverse strand, counting down.
CTCTGAGTCACTTCCAGTCAGATCCAAGACAAAAGCTGGCTAATTGTGTGTCAGTGAGCCAGGTTCCCACCCTGCCTTATCATGAACAACCTTTCCAGTTCCAAGAAGATGGAACACTTTTCAGCCTATGAGGCACTGAGTGGAATCTGTTACACTGGGCTCTGGGGCGGGCTCTTCAGGGAAGAGGGCAGGGCCCTCCCCACTCACTCTGGCATCTGACAGCTGATCTCTCAGCTGATAGCACCTTGGCTGTCTCCTTCCTAGGGTTATTTCCAACTGGGAACTCTTCCTGAATCTACCCCACTCCCTGGGCACCCTGTTGAGCCCAGGGATACAAAGATGAACATCAAAGGAAGCCCTGAGCCTCTGACAATCTGTCAAATAATGAAGGAGAAAGGCAGAAATGAAGGGAGGTTAGACTAGCTTAGGGGCCATAGACTGAGTGCTCAGCCACAGCACTGAGACTGATCCCACTCTCCCTTCCTCACCATTTCTCAGCAGCACTGCACCTGCTGGACAGTTTCCAATTTCTTTCTTTCTTTTTTTTTAACTTATGTATTTACTTTAGAGAAAGAGAGCGCGCACAAGCGGGAGGGGCAGAGGGAGAGAGAGAATCCCAAGCCGACTCTGCACCACGGAGCCCGAAGCCAGGCTCAATCTCACGACCCTGAGCTCAGGATCTGAGCTGAAACCAAGAGTCGGATGCTTAACCGACTGCGCCACCCAGGCCCCTAAACAGTTTCCAGCTTCCTGAAACACGTTCTCTCCAGGTTTCCTTGATGCCTGTGTTCCAACCAGTTCTCTCCTCCCACCCCCACATCATCCCCTACCTGCTCCTGCTTGTAAATCTCTTTCTCTTTCTCTTCCAGATAACGGTGCCACATCCACCTGGCTGCTCACTCCATAGACGCAATCCTTGATTTGTTCTTTTCTCTCCTTCACCACACCCAATCTACCAGCTTCTTTACCTCCAAAAGTATCGCCACCCCTGCACTTGTCCCCATCTACACGGCCACGACTCACCAAAACCACCCTCCTCTCCCCACACTCAGCCCCCTGGGCAGGCATCCTAGGCCTTCTACAACCTGGTCCCATACTGCATGCACACCACCTTCTCCCAGCTCATGCCACTCTAGCCATACTAGACCTCCTTTTCTTCTTCCACCACCCACCCCTTCCTACCTGAAGGCTTTTGCCTTTGGAATTGATTCTCTGTGCCTGGAAGATTCTTCCGGCCCTTCCTGGGACTTGGTCCTCAGTATCTGTCTTACTCTGTTCTGGCTACCATCGCAGACTGGATGGCTTACACAACAGAAATTTATTCCTTACAGTTCTGGAGGCTGGGAAGTCTGAGATCAAGGTGTTGGCAGATTCAGTGTCCGGTCAGAGCCCGCTTCCTGGTTTGCAGACACACACCTTCTTGCTGTGTCTTCACATGGTAAAGAGAGAGATCACCTCTCTCAGGTCCTAGCTTACAAAGGCACTAATCCCATTCACGAGGGCTCCACACTTATGACCTAATTGCCTCCCAAAGGCCCCACCTCCAAATGCCATCACATTGGGGATGAAGGCTTCAGCATACAAATTTGGGGGGGGGGACAAAATCATTCAGTCCATAGCAGTATTCTTCAGGTTTCAGTTTAGTTGTCACCTCCCTAGAGAGGCCTCCCATGACCATCGCACCTCACCTTGTCTCACATGACCCAGCTCATGGCCTGTAAAACAGTTATTATAATCTACAGTGATCACTTCTCTTATTTCTCTCCTTGCTTGATTCTGTATTCTCTGTCTCCCCATTGGAATAGAACCACCAGGAAGGCAGAGATCTGATCAGATCTTATCCTGCTCATTTTCATTGTTCAGCTCACAGACCAGGGTCTATTTCATAGCAAGTACACAGTGAGTCCTTTTTGATGAATGAGTACAGACAGTAGAGAAAGCTCAGTGTAGACATAGCTAAATTAGCTCTCAAGAAAAAGTGGAAGTCCACCAGGTAGAGTCTAGAAGAGAGGCATGAAGGCATGACACTACCCCGTGTGATCATGGAACCCTCTCTTGACCTCACTTATCCCTCCAGCTATTCCTTATTACTCTGCTCCATTTATTGCTAATCAACGCTCAGAAGGATTGTCTTGACTCACTGTCTTCAATTCCTCTTCTCCCATTCTCCCCTACTCCTCACTACCACATTCCACCCAAACTGCTCTTCTCCAGGTAACCAATGATCTCCGTATTGTTAAACTTACCTGGCAGTTTTCAGGACCATCTTAGTGAACTTAGCAGCAGTATCTGATATAATTGATTACTGATTCCTTCTGGAAATACTTTCTTCTCCTCACATCTAAAATGCTACCTCTACTGCCTCCTTCACCTGTCCCCTCTCCCTCCCCGCTCCCAAACTGGTTGTACCATCCCAATCTCCTTGCTGATCCTTCCACCCTACCCATCTTCTGTCTCCTGAATGCTGAAGCAGTCCACATACAAATCCTGTAGTTTCTGCTTTTAACATAGATCCTTTATCTGACTACCTCTTACTACTTCCGTTGCTGTTACCCTGGTCTAAACCATATTGCTCTCTTACCTGATTACCCCAACAGCTTCCCAACTGGTTTCCCCACTTCTGTACCTCAGTCTGTACATAGCACACCAGCCAAAGCAGTCCTCTGAAAATTTGTCAGGTCATGTCACTCCTGCACAAAACCCTCCAATGGCTTTCCATTTCACTCAGAGTTAAAGCCAAAGGCCTGAGAGTGCCATTCAAGACCTTACCGTCTGGTCCTACCACCTACCCCTTCCCAATTTCCTTCTACTTTCTTGCTTTCTCGTTGCATTCCAGCACATTAGTATCTTTGCTGTTTCTCAAACACAATAACCATTTCCAGGGTCAAGATAGCTGTTGCCTCTGCTTGGAAGGCTGTTCTCCAAGATGCTTACATGGCTTGCTCCTCTATCAGCTAGTTATCATTATAATAATGTGACATAATTGAAACGTTCTTTTGTCTTCCCAGAGAGTCCTACTTTGATCGCCGTATATAAAATGCAACTCCCGTTCCCATTCTCAGCACAACTAAGTCCCCGTGTCTTGTTCTCTTTTTCCCATAGTTCTCATCACTTTCTAACATGCTACATAATGTTTATCATCTGTCTCTCCCTGTAATGTGGGCTCCGTTTTATGTCCTGATATGTCCCCAGCACTGAGAACTCATTAGTAGGCTTGCACTAAAGATTTGCTGAATAAATACAGAAGTTTGAGAATGAAAGTTTACAGACTGGAGCCCAGAATTGGGCCACAGAAGAGTGGGCAATCATCACAGCAGAGACAGAACTGGAGGAATAAGCAGAGGTCATATACTTCAAAGGCTTTGTATGCTATGCAAAGTTATTTGAATGTTATCTTATATGCAATGGAGTAACACTGAATGTTTTTAAGCAATGAGCTCTCATGACAGTGAATGTGCCTCAAGTGGCTCTGGATGCATCATGGAGTAGAGTAGCATAGAGGCTGGTGGCCCAGAGCCCAGGTGACAGGCTGTGGGCAGTTGGACTGATGAGCAAGAAGCCGTGTCTGAGCCTCTCAGTTCAAGCTATGTGAGCAGTTGCTAACTTTGCTCATTGGCCTACCTGACAAGATCTCCCTGTATGCACCAGAAAGAAAATATGGAACTCCAATGTGGGTGAGTAGGCCCTCTTAGCCAGACTTCCTTCACCTGAGCCTCAAACTACGGGTATCCCTTGAGTATGTATTGTAAGAATAATAAGCACTTGCCCTCATGTAGCACCATAGAGCTTTCAAAGGATTTTTCCAACTATTTCATCAAAAAACTCAAAGACCCAGAGTACTCCAGCCAGTATGTTTAAGTATCTCGCCACTTCATGGTTAAGAAAGGAGATAACACTTATGTCCTAAAATACACTAGGGACCTTTTCCGATGAATTGCTAAGAATATAGCTATAACACAACCTGGGGCGCTTCTTTTCTCCTTCTAACAAATACCATGTCAGACTCTAAATTTTCAGAGATCGAAGGTTAGTGTTGTTGTTCGACTTGATGCCATAGATTTTGTGAATCCATCAAATGACTCTTCTCTCTGCAATTAGTCCTTTGAATATGTGCACCGAGACACACATAAATGTGCTAACAGGTAAAATAGGTACTTTCCCCAGTTACTTCTGCACAGAGTAAGAGCTCATGCTTTGCTTCCTCCAACCACCGAGAAAGCATCTATGCTTATAAGAATATTCATAGGACTACCAGGAGTTCCCCTTTAATCCCCCTAACTCTTCGCACACCTCTGAAAGGGTTTGTTTCTACATAAATAGTCTTTGTACACCCCACATGCCTTTCTTCCTTGGCAGAAACCCAATTTAGACATGACTGTATTTGAATATTACAGCCCAAGCAATTAGTTTCGTGTAGATACTTAAATGTTCCTAGCTGAAGCAGCTTTAGAAATTATCTAGTGAGTCTAACTTCTTCATTTTCCAAATGAGAAAACTGAGGCTCAACAAGCAAAGGGGAGGGAAAAGGAAATTGATGCTTCCTAAGCTGGGGCCATCAGCCTGACTGCAGCAGGCTGTGCTCCATACGTGACGTCTTTATTCTTCTCCGTGGCAAAAAAAGAAACCTTTGAGGGAGGTGTATGAGTCCAAGTTCTCCAGAGAAACAGAACCAGTAGGATATGTATATAGAAAGAAAGGTAGAGAGAGAGAGACAGAGAAAGAAAGAGACAGAGAGAGAGAGAGAGATTTATTTTAAGGAATTGGCTCACATAATCATGGAGACTTACAAGTCCAAAATCTACAGGGTGGGCAGTCAGACTTGAGATTCAGGGAAAAGCTAATGTAGCTGTTCAAGTCCAGAGGCCATCTGTTAGCAGAATTCCTTTTTGCTTGGGGGAGGTCAGTCTTTTTTTTCTATTTGGGCTTCAACTGATAAGATGGAGCCCACCTACATTTATGAAAGTCAATATGCCTTACTCAGAGTCTACGGATTAAAATGTTAATTTCATCCAAAAACAGCCTCACAGAAATATCCAGAATGTTTGACCAAGTATCTGGTCATCATGACCCAGCCAAGTTGACACATAAAATTAACTGCCACAGTAAATAATATCGTAATTTTACAAATGCACTTTGAAAACCAGTCCCCAGAAAGCTTGAGTGACTTGATCAAGGTCACCTAGCTAATTAATTGGGACTAGAACTTGGGACTTTTAAGTCCTAGAGAGTCTTCTTTCTACAAACTATGTTCTGTCTACTAAATTCTCCAAGACAAAGAAAGAAGATAGCAATTTTCGAGTGCCTAAAATTCTACTATTTGCCAGGCTCCATATGAAAGGATTTACCTAAGTGCCACTTAACAGACCACCCTTGTGTAGACATGGAAACAGTCTCTTAGAAAGGCTAAATGACAAGCCCAAAGTGGCAAACAAGTATGGTAAAGTGGTGGTTTGAATCTGGGTTTATATGGTTCTAATACTTCCCAACATCTGGTATTTTTTTTTTCCCAATCTGGAATTTTTTAATGATATTTTCCCTTGTACTCATCTGCCTTTCAATTTAGCAGGATGTAATTTCTACCCCCAAATTTTAAGAAATGGCCAGAGTCTTCATCCACTAAGACTATTTCCTCAGTTCAGAGTGCATTTTCAAATATCAAATAGGAATATAAGATGAAGAGATGGATTGTAAGAGATGTATGAACTCTGCCCCATGAAAATGAGTGTCATCCCAATTTGAAAAGCTATTCCAGGCAACAGTACACTCATTTCATTATTCAAAACTCTTTTTTGTGGCTCCTCTTTTGCAATCACTTTCAGGGCCTGTATCACTTGCTTTTCAAAAACAGTTTTAATGTGAGCAAATGTTCGTCATTTGATTTGATTTTTGGGAAACAGCCCCAAATCGTCTGGTGCCAAATCTGGCGAATGAGTGAGGTACATGAGCAAGCTAATACAGTTTAGATTAAGAGTAAAAAAATGAGGTGTGACTATGAAAGAGAGTGATTTTCCTGAAATAGTTGGAAAAGTGCATTCAGGGACAGCCCAGCCTCCTTTCGAGCAATGACAACAAAGTTGGAATAAATGTTTAAGTCAATGAGAGTACTCCCTCAAGTGACTACACAGGATGGAAAATAATCTATCCGGTTTATCCTACTGTGTCATGGTCGCCCATGTTGAGGTTGTTTTTAAAATAACCAATATTTTTAGAAAATATTTTGGAATGAGATACTCTTATGCATACACTGGTTAGTGTTGGCTGAATAATGATCCAGACGACAATGTCAGGACCTGTAATATCATAGCTGTCATAGTTCAGGGACAATGATTGAGAATTTTCCATTTTTTTTTTTTTTTTTTTTTGAATCCTGATAACGCAAAGAGTGAATCAGACAAAGGGTTTTTCTTGGAGATAATCTCTCCTTTTTCAATAAGCACAAATGAAATGTATGAGAGAAAAGGTCCATCTCCCAAACACAAATTAGAGAATTGTAGGTCTTTGAAAGTTTAGAAAGGAATGTCATCCTGCTGCACAGCTGTCTTTCTTAATGTCCCCTCATAATATCCCTTGTAATCCACACCTGGAAGTCCCCTTAGATTCCACACATAATTAACACTTGGCAGAGATAAGGAGAGTCAGCCTAGGCTCTCTTAAATTTCATTTAAGAAATTTGGATTTCCAGGAGGGTGGCTGGGGGAGGGGCAGCCCCACTTCTCCCACAGAATTCCCAGTCACTGAATTTTACATGAATTTATAAAGATATCCTGAGCCAGTCAAAAGGCATTTACCGACTGTCTGCTCTGTATAGGGCGCCGTGGCCGTGTTGAGGGACCTGCAACCTGGCATGAAACAAAATTCCAACTCTCATTCGTTTCACTGAGGTCACTAGAGGTCCTCCCTAATATCTCGGGGGGTTAAGAGCAGAAGACAGGACGGAGGCGTTAGCTAGCGAAGGCCCACCCGCAGCGAGGCGAGCAAGACGCCATATTGAAGGACTGCGGGCGGGGGTGCGGGCGGCTAGAGCCGGGGAGCGTGTCCCAGGCCAGCGAGGGCCGGTCGCGGCAGCACGTGGTGGCAACCGGAGAGGAAGATTTCCAAGTCGGGCTGAGGACGGACCCTGCGGGCGGTCATCCCGCACACACTGAGGGAGCTGGCTGCCACGTTTCAGGCACCACGTTAGCGAGGCCCTTGCTGACCACAGGAATCTGAGGAAAAGTCTTTTGACGGTTCAGTTTAGTCCCTGAAGTAAAAGATGAGGTCATCACCTGGGAATATGGTTGGGGGAGTAAGTGCCGGGGCTGTTTGATTTTCGAATAGGTAATACTTGTGTCTAGTATGAAATGCAAACGGTATGAGAAAACTGAGGACATCTCTCTGTAGTGCTTCTGTCCACCAGCGATCTAAGTCCCCTCTGTGGAGACAACCAGGCTCCCTCGTCAGGAAAGCCTCTGAGCGTCAGGCTGCCATAAAGGAAGGATGAAGCTAATTAAGAAGAATCAGAATTGTTGGGATGCCTATTTTTTTTTTTTTTTTTTAATTCTGGGCTATCAGCTGACTTTTTGCCCAGAGCGGTAATTAAGAGAGAGTTGAAAACTGTTCCTGTCTTGATCTTCACAGGATCTTACTTTTCCACAGATTGCTGTCATATCTTTATTCCGCTTCTTTATCACATTAACAATATTTTGCAGGACCACTTCACCCAACACCTTTATGGTTACCCCGAGTCATCCCCTCCGAGGATGCCTGGAGCCCCGCTGTCTCTGGGCAGAGCCCCTTCCTTCTGAGTTGTGTGCAGGAAGTCCACGGGGTTTGTTAGAATGGCTCCAGCACAAATTCCCCGCTGGGGTCCCCAGAACATGCTGTGGAACTAGAGAAAGTTGGGAATCCTCAAACATACACTCATACCTTAACACTTTTATCTTGTCCTTATTAAAGAAGGTATAGGGAAATACATAAAAACAGGGGAAAGCCGTCAGTTGAAATAAAATGCCATGTACCTCTCGCTACAACTAACAACTTAAAAAAAGAAAATCTATATACCTTTATGCTGCCTGATGGGCAGGAGAACAGATGTTCTACAATTAAAAAAAAAAAAAAAAAAAGGCTCCTGGATAGTTTAAACAGGAAGGGATTAAGAAGATTATTGAAAATGCTAGAGGTAAGTCTCTAGGCCAGATGTTCTTGAACTTCTGTGACTGAGACTCATAGCTAGAAATACATTTTACATTGTGACTCAGAATACACATACATAGATGTATGTACATGCACACACATAAAACTAAAGTACAAATTATCTAAAACAAATTAACTTTTACTAGGGACAGTGTAATTGGATATTTTTGCTCTTTCATTTATTCTATTTTGTTCTCTTTCTCTCTCTCTTTTTGGTGCTTGTTTCATTGCACTAAATAGATTTCATTACTTATACAGGCATACCTAGTTTTGCACTTTGCTTTCTTGAGCTTTGAAGATATTCCATTTTTTACAAATAGAAGGTTCGTGGCAACTCTGCATTGAGCAAGTCTATTGGCACAATTTTCCCAACAGCATTTGCTCACTTCGTGTTTGTGTGTCACATTTTGGTAATTCTCCCAATTCTTCAAACATTTTCATTATTACTATATTTTTTATGGCCATCTGTGATCAGTGGTTTTTGATGTCACTATTGTAATTATTTTGTGGCATCACAAACCACACCCATATAAGATGGCAAACTTAATAAGTGTGTGTGCTCTGACTGCTTCACAGACTGGCCGTTGTCCCATCACATTCCCTCTTTTCAGGCCTCCCTATTCCCTGAGACATGACAATACTGAAGTTAAGCCAATTAACAACCCTCCAATGGCCTCTGAGTATTCAAGTGAAAGGAAGAGTCATACATCTCTCACTTTAAATCAAAAGCTAGAAATGATTCAGCTTCGTGAGGAAAGCATGTCGAAAGCCAAGACAAGCCAAAAGCTAGACTTCTGGCACCAAACACTTAGCTATGGTGAATACAAAGGAAAAGTTCTTGAAAGAAATTAAAAGTGCTACTCCAGGGAACACACGAATGATAAGAAAGCAAAACAGCCTTATTGCTGATGTGGGGAAAGTTTGAGTGGTCTGGATAGAAGATCAAACCAGACACAACAGTCCCTTAAGCCCAAGCCTGATCCAGAGCAAGGCCCTCACTTTCCTCAATTCTGTGAAGGTTGAGAGAGGTGAGGAAGCTGCAGAAGAAATGTTTGAACTAGCATTGGCTGGTTCATGAGGCTGAAGGAAAGAAGCCATCTCCATAACACAAAAATGCAAGGTGAAGCAGCAGGTGCTGATATATAAGCAGCCGCAAGTTACCCAGAAGATCTAGCTGGGATAATTCATGAAGGTGGCCACACTAAACAACAGATTTTCAATGTAGATGAAACATCTTTCTATTGGAAGAAGATGCCATCTAAGGCTTTCGTAGCTAGAGAGGAGAAGTCAATGCCTGGCTTCAGAGCATCAAAGTACAGGCTGACTCTCCCGTGAGGGGCCAGAGCAGCTGGTGACTTGAAGTTGAAGCCAATGCTCACTGACCATTCCAAAAATCCTAGGGCCCTTAAGAAGTATGCTAAGTCCACTCTGCCTTGCTGTATAAATGGAACAACAAAACCTGGATGACAGTACATCTGTTTACAACATGGCTTACTGAATATTTTAAGCCCACTATTGAGGACTACTGCTCAGAAAAAAGGATTGCTTTCAAAATAGTCAAAATATTACTGCTCATTGACAATGCACCTGGTCACCCAGGAGCTCTGATGCAGATGCTCCATGAGATTAATGTTATTTCCACACCTGCTGACACAACATCCTTTCCGTGGCCCATGAAAAAGAATTTTGACTTTCAAGTCTCACTATTTAAGAAATACACTTCATAAGGCTATGGTTTCCATGGATAGTGATTCCTCTGACAGATCTGGGCAGAAGAAATTAAAAACCTTCTGGGAAGGGTTCACCATTCTAGATGAAATGAAGAACGTTTGTGATCCATGGGAAGAGGTCAAAATATCAACATTAGCAGGAGTTTGGAAGATGTTGATTTCAACACTCCTGGATGACTCCAAAGGGTTCAAGACTTCAGTGGAGGAAGTAACTGCAGATGTAGTGAAAATAGCAAAAGAATAGAATTGGAAGTGAAATCTGACGGTGGGACTGAATTGCTGCAATCTCATGAGAAACTTTGAACAGATGTGGAGTTGCTTCTTATGGAAGAGCAGAGAAAGTGGTTTCTTGAGATGGAAGCTACTCCTGGTGAAGATGCTGTGAAGATTGTAGAAATGAAAACAAAGGATTTAGAATATGACATAAACTTAGCTGATAAAGCAGCAGCAGGTTTGAGAGGATTGATTTCAATTCTGAAAGAAGTTCTACTGTGGGTAAAATGCTATCAAACACCATCACCTGCTACAGAGAAATCGTTTGTAAAAGGAAGAATCAATTAATGTGGCAAACTTCATTGATTGCCACACCCACCCCAATTTTCAGCAATCACCACCCTGATCAGTCAGCAGCCAGCAACGTGAAGGGGAGATCTTCCACCAGCAAAAAGATCATGACACGCTGAAAGCTCAGATGATGGTTAGCATTTTTTTGGCAATAACATATTTTTTAATTCAAGTATTTTTTAAATTAACTTAATAGACTATAAAATAGTGTGAGCATAACTTTTATATGTGTTGGGAAACCAAAAAAATCATTTGACTCACTTTATTGTGATATTCCAATATTCACTTTATTGTGGTTATCTGGAACAGAACCTACAATATCTCCAGGGTATGCCTATTGTTTGAGAAACATTGCTTTAGGCTGATCTCCCAGGCACAACTCCCAGATTCCAGAACCAACTGCTTCTGCCCCATAGGAGGAAGCCTATCTCCATTGGTGCAGAAGCTGCTGAATCAGGAGACCCCCACCCCCACCCCCATCAGATCAGGAAGCTACAGCTCAACTGCTGGCTTCAGAATTAAGCCACCTCCAGCACAAACCGGCATATCTCGCCTCTAAATTAAAGTCTCACAGGGGGCGCCTGTGTGGCCCAGTCGTTAAGTGTCTGCCTTCAGCTCAGGTCATGGTCCTGGGGGTCCTGAGATCAAGCCCCACATCGGGCTCCCTGCTCAGTGGGAAGCCTGCTTCTCCCTCTCCCATTCCCCCTGCTTGTGTTCCCTCTCTCTCTCTCTGTCAAATAAATAAATAAAATCTTTAAAAATAAATTAATTAATTAAAGTCTCACAGTTTATCTGACTGGTGGAGGCCTAGCTGCAAGGGACTCAAAGCAATATAGTTTTCTAGCCTCAGCAAGTAGTGAGGGTTTTTAAATGAGAATGGATGGATGCTAGAGAGCAAGCCAATCTTTCTTCAAGGTGGAGGGTGCCCATTCCATACTGCAGACATCTCTAGACCTCCAGGCTACCTGATTCCTAGTCGTTACAGTGAGAAATCTTCAGCCCAGGGTATTCCTGGGGTCCCTGCAATTCTAGAAATCCAAGAACTCTGACTATGACTCCACTTTTCCCTGCGATGTACTGAGCACACTAAGGTCAAGTTTCTTAGAGAATTTGAACCAGTTTTACTCTGTAGAAATGGTCACTAATGAGCACTGTGTGCTCATTTAATCAATCACGCATACGTGCTTGTATGTTTATATGTATGTAGCAAAACGTTTAGGATTGAATTTTACAATGAACTTGAAAACGGTGGCATCACATAAACTGGTGGCCTTTCAAGGAGTTGCATTCTACATTCACAAATCATTTGGGAAATATTTATCAACCACCATTCTGTGTCCAGTATTATTATGGATGCTGCAATTCACAGTTACTTGACTAGTGATCTCTGTCCTCAAGGAACTTACAGTCTGATGGAATGATAAACACATAAATCACATTAATGAGAGTGTGTGACAAAGGTTAGGATGGGCTCAATCGTGGGCTGCTAAAGGAACACAGAGGAGGAAGGCTTGAATGAGACTGTGGAATCATGGAGGGATTTGGAGGCAGTGACCCTTTCATTGAGTTTTGAAGGATGAGTAGTCATTACCAGGTAAAACAGCAGAGGAAGAGCATACCAGAGAGAAGAAAGAGCCAGCTCAGCAGCCCCGGTGCCTGAAACAGGGTGATGAGCATGAGGAACTATGGGCTGTTCCACGTGGTTGACTGTAAGTCAGATGAGGAAACATGGTGGTAAATGAAGCTGTGGGAATAGGCAGTTAGAGCCCAGACCATGCCTGCTCTGCTAAATAAATAGCCAAAAAACAATAATAATGATTTATTTGAACACTGTAGGTTTATCGTCTCTTCTTTGCTATTGTTTCCTGAGATTTCTGGGGAAGAATACATAGATTTAGTGTTTACTCCTTTTTTATCAAATGTCCTGTACTCAGCATTGTTAATTATACTGGGGAGGGGTGCGGAGGAGCACGAAGCAAGGTCATATATTATGATACAAATACCAGATGCAAATATGAATAAACATCTGGAAATGGGTCATTTATAACAACACTATTATAGGTGAGTGAATTTTTTTAGGGTATTTCAGGGAATACATATTTACATAGAGTTTATAAAAATACTCTTAAAAGAGTAAGTAATTGACCCATTTGTAATTGTGTCCTTGTTGTCACTACAAGAGTTTCTTCATATAAATTCACAGCTGTCACTTACAAAGAAATGCTCTGAGGCTGAACTCTTTTATATTAGCATTATAATTTTAGACTGACTTCTGAGCTCCAAACCACTAAGAAACTTTCTGCCAGCTCTGGAATAGATAGCAAGCAGGGTAATACTCATTTAATTCCTTTGCACAGTAATCTGATGGCTGAATATGAATATGCTTCAGAGATTCTTTTAGGACTAGCTGGGGAATGAAATCAATCATAGTGCATAAATTACAAGGAAAGTGCTGTTGGTATCAATTACCTAAGCTCTGTGAATGTAAGTCGTCTAATTTCCTGTTAAATCAGTAATGTTACCAATCTCACTCTATTATTTTAAATAGGACTGTAACTGCAGTTACTAGGAGTTGAATGAGGGCAGACAAATGTGAATAGTTAATGAGTCTCATCAACTAATAACAAATTGAAGGTATCAATAATTGTGATATTATAACATGACTCTCAACGCTCCACCCCGATGTCTGCAAAATAGGATTTAACTCTGTTACCTTTTTAATTTGTGCCCCTACACACTCTCCCTAAATCCATTTTGTACACAGCAGATGCCAGGTGAGTTTAGGTGTTCCTATTGCCACAGCGAGTCTCTAACTTCCCCCAAAGATAATGACCCTGGGCCGGTACAGGAAGTCTTGGCGGCACTTTCCCTCGTAATCTACCCACCCTCACTGCTCACAGCTACATTTCACTGACTCATAATTTCCAAGTATGATCAGCATGCTAACAGGAAAGATCCAGTCACTGGGCAGAGCAGTCACCCTAGAAGCTGGCCAAGGCCTATCCAATGACCACTGGTGGCTGCCACCATTGATGGCAAAACAGAAATAAGGACAACCACAGTAACAACAGTACCAAAACCTAGAGTGCAAGAACATTTGAGTATCAAACCCCTGCAGTTTGGTTGCTTCCTCAGCACACCATACACCTCCCATTACACACCAACTGAATGGAGGGGGTGGTGTGCAGCTTTATTTAGCCTCTGGCTATTAGTTCACTTCCTATTTTCTAGAAATAATAAAATTAGCAAATGGCTTATCACATGGGAATCAAACCTGCTGGGAGCCAAGTTACAACTGAGGTTTGGTGAGACCTGGAGTCGAGTCCGGGGAACCACACACAGGAGGGTCAGGCTGGGTCACCTCGTGTGAGGACACATCCTCTCAGCAAGCTGACTGTACCGTTCAGCCGGCCTCAGACAGGAAACACAGCTCCGCCCCTCTTCTTTCCTAGGTAAAGCCTCATCTTTGATTGAAGAACCCCAACCCAACCATCTAAATCACCCCATTCTTTTTCAATTTGCATTCTTCTCTTTGTCATCACCTTGCGAATGTAAAGGTACCTACAATTCTCTAAATCCATTTGCAAGCACACTCCTTAGTCCCACTTACACTCACCAGAACACTTGATGAAGAGGATTCCTGTGACAAAGGATAACTACTCATAAGTTAGTTGTCAACCAGTCAGATGAACCAAAGAGCTAAATGCTAAATTGATTTAAGGAACTGGTGCGGAGCTCAAGCAAAGTCAGGTTTCACAGCTTTATTTAGTCACTTGGTCTGTTCACTACTTGCCCAACAGATATTCTCAGAAGAGAAGGTTCCTTTAGTGCTACAGAAATTAAATGTAAAAATGAATGAATGAGTCAAGGAAGGAAGGCAAGGGAATGGAGTGTGGGAAGAAAGCAGCCCAGGTCAACCCCAGTATCACTCGTTGCTCAGGGAGCATTTGGTAGAACTGAAGAGGATGAAGAACAAGGAAGCTGGCAGGCCTCCCAGTACAAACTTCTGAGGTTCAGAAAAAACCACCACAGTCCTATATGTGGTCCTGGTCCATCTTGCACCATGACTGAAGACAATATGGCAAACCAAGTTAAAATACTTAGAAAATGAGGATGCTCTACTGTATGAGGATGGGAGAGATACTGTGAGAAACAAACTGAATTTGCACATACGGAAACTGGGTCATGAGAAATCAAGGAGCTGTAGGAGTCACAGGGCTCATTAAGAGCCGACTAGAAGCAGGTCCCCCCACCGCCACCCCACCCCCTGCCCCCGTCCAGAGCTCCTGCCATGCCCCACATTGCTCCCACTCCAGCCATAACCGGATTACTTCACAGATTGTAAAGTACTTAAATGCTGATTACCTATTTTCGACCTCTGTGACTGTAAATGAGATTAGAAAGTTTGTATGATGGGAAATTCAATGGCGTATCATGTGAGAGCAAGAAAAGAAATGTACTTATGATAAAATCCTTTCTGACACAAATAATTCAGCAAGCTATTGAGGAAGGCCAGGTCTGTACACATCGAGGTGTTATTATTAGCCAAGACTCTGGCTATGTTTATATTTCTGGTCAGGGGCAAAGAAAAAAAGACACCAAATTCCTAAAGAAAGATTTACCTAGTGCACAATTCTTCAGAAACTGAGTTATTTCCTGTTTCAATACGAAAATGTCTATTTTTATTAAATCATCTCCCCCGAAACATGCCTTACCAAGGAATATTGTAAGACTTTCTCCCATCAGAAAATGCTCTGATAGAATCATCAGAGGCTTTTTGAGTGGAAAAAACAAAACAAACAGAACTTCGTACACTTGAAAGCCTGTACTTACTATCAGGAATTATGGTCGTTGTTATTTCAGCCTCTCTTTCCAGGAGGATCCTATATGAACATTATTCAAAATTCTCAGATGGACCCAGCAGGTCCCAGATTGTGGCAGCCTGGCCCAAAGTCGGAAGGCTGAACGGCCTGTCACTGGGACTGATGTGGGAAGGGGAGGGGAGGAAGGTGCAGTGGCGGGAAGGAGGAGAGCCTGGTCACCCTGAACTGCTTTACTGCTAGAAATTCAGCCAGATTCACACAGATGCAGCTTGTCCTGCCTCGGGCCTTCCCCATGTAAGCCGAACATACGAGTATAGATTTCTAAAGAACAGCAACATTAACAGTTCATGTGAATCCTGTGCTTGCCACATTGCCAAACCTCAAGCTTAGCACTTTCTCCATCCAACTACTCTGAGAGGGTATAAGGGGAAAGAGAGAGAGGACGGGGAAGGGATGGGCCAGTTCAGTCCCATGGTCCCACCTGACTACAAAGATGACAGAAATATACTCTAGTTTGACCCATGAAGAACCCGAGAGCATGGATATTGGGGAGCTTGAGTAGCCTTTGCCAGAGTCTTCACTGGATTCACTATTTCATGCCTTCTTTCTCTGCTGCCTAACAATTATTTTTTAAGATGGTTTGTAGGAACCGTAGATACAGAAGACTTCCTGCAGGACATGTGATCTATTGATTTCTAAGTGGTGCCGTGTGTATTTAGATCCATCATTTGCTCCCACACTCAATTCCCCGGAAGCACGTGCTCTGATTCGCATTGGTTGTTGTGCCTTTGGCTTGCATGGAGGAATACGATGAGAAATAGCGGCATGAATTCACTGCTGTATCTACCCAGAGGATGTTCTTAAGGGGTAAATATTCTCTCTGGCCTTAGTGTGTGTAAAAGCTAAGCCTCTCTTGAATTGATTTTTTTTAATCTTATGAATATTCAGAATTTTAAAATCGCTCATCTATCCCACTTTGCTAAGTCTACTAAGCAACTCAGAGCCAACGTTGACACCCTTCTCCAGACACTGAACAAAGACTTTGTCATATTTATTTCTGTGTACAGACTTTACCTATCTTTATCATTTTCCTGTCAAAAACACAACTTTACCTTCACCCAAATTGTTCCTATTATTTATTTTCTATTTTTATATTTTACATAGAGAGAGAGAACCTTGTGAGATGAGATGGGTACAGCAATATGAATTTGGTCCTAGTTGCAATTCGGAATCTATGCCCAATTCCAGCTTTGCTATGGGGGTTATTCAGAAAGACAAATGTGACAGATACTCCCCAGCTGTCACACTGCCTCGGTGAACAGGAAACCCTGTCAGCAGCTGACCCTCCAAGCTGATCTCAGGCCAATGGCATTCTTGGTGGTATCCCCACAACATCTTAGTGGTGAAAAGTGCCGAATGTGGAATGTGTGACAAAATTGCTCTCTTTGTTAGGGTCTTTGCTTAATGAGGAGCTGTGACAACATGGGACCTGTGGGAATGGTTTAAGAATTACCTGTGTGCTCGCACTGCAAATCTACCCAGGCCAACTAGCTGAGTGACCTTGAGCAATGCACTTAACTTCTCTGGGCTTCTCATGTCTTTATCTGTAAAATAAAAGGCATTGGACTAGATAATCTCTAAAGCCTCCTATAGCACAATAAACCTGTGATGAATTCTTTATACACATTAAAAAAATTATAATCTCAAAATTTCCCCAAGCATTTTAGAAATACATGACTATGTCGAGAAAAAAAAAAAAAAGCTAGTGGGACACCTACACATGGTAAAGCAGGCTAGTAGTAAAGGTATTTAGAAACCACCACAGTAAAAGGTAGCTGCTTATCTTTATCTTTCCTCTGTGTACAACAGGAGGTCACAGCTCCACCATACAGACATAAAGGTTGTATAGACACGATGTATTAATCTGAGTTGGAATTTGACTGGGGCACCTGGACAATTAATCCATCTCTTGGCTTCAGGAATCCAATACCCGCCTAAGAACACTGCTGCGGAATTTCTAGGGCACGCTGGACATGGGAATCAGCTTGCTCCATTGGTGGGCTACGGAGGGGCTCATGTCAACGCAGCACATCTCCCGAACCAGCCCAGTTTCCTGACTGCCCAACTCAACATGAACAATGTAAAGCATATCTTCACTGTAATCCAGGAGGACTGTGAGTCGGCCACACCACTTACAGTTCAGGACCTTGTGCTGAAAAGACATTTTATGGCGAAACAAGGGATTAGCTAATCTTTCGGGCTAACGGAGGGCCAGCTACAAGTGTTTCCTGTGTGTATTGTGAAACCCTGAGATGACAGAGAAGTTCCGCATTGCTCTCTGAATTTCCCTTCCCCTGTGACTTCCATTGGTCACACAAGCTGAGGCAAGCTGGCCAAAGCATGATGTTGTAATTTTTCTTGGTTCAGACTTCTAAATTAAAGCTGCTTAGAAAAAGACTAAAAAAAGAAAAAAAAATTTAAGTCTTTCTCTTGAATCATGGAAGACTTTTCTTATTTTTCTTCACCTATTGGCTAGCCTTATTCTTTGTTAACAAATCCAGTCTTTGGATACTTACTCAAGGGCCAAAAACAAAAGAAAAAAGAAAAAAAAAAACACCCTAGAAACTGAGTACTTAAGCAATAAGAACTCAGACACTTGTGGTTTGAAACAAATGCACTGACAGAGAACACAGCCCCTGAAATTTCACATATGAAGCCAACACCAACGATCCACTTTGATGAATAAATGTTAATACTATTTTCTTTGACTCATAGTGTATGCATTTAATATTCTCTTCGGCCTTACTTATAAGAGTTTCTCTCTTTCTTTCTTTTTTTTTTTTAAGGGTAAAGGCATGGGAATTTCCCAACCACATTGTTCCACTTCATATCTTCTTCTTTCTCTTCTGATTTTATTTTCACTGCAGCCCGGAGGGAAGGCAAGCGTGTATTGTCTGGTGGCCTATGGGAACCGAGGAGAAACTGACTGGGGCCTGCTGGGGCAAGGCATGCGTCTGAAACCAGTAGGACTCCCACGTGTACATGGTACTGGCTAGCAAAATCAGAGTCCTAAAACATCCAACGCCTCTTATAGCTGCGTTTTATTAATCTGTAAACACAAGTATAAGATGCCTGACATAAAAGAGTGGGGGACTTACCTTTGCAAGGTAAATGGGGAAATATGAGTATGCATTTGTATTTATTTATACTTGTACTAAAATATTGGAAAGATACACAAAAAACTATGAAATTGATTTCCTGAAGAAAAAAGAAGAGTAAATGACTATCTTCCAATGATCATTTGCTAATTTTGTCTGACCTCTTTCTTTATTTCTTCAATAAGTAATCTACGGTCATGCACTTAATTAGAGAAGGCTGAACCACCCCAAAACCTAGGCTGAGAGCACACTCACCCTCCCCAAAAGTATGAGCTTGTTTCTCCTTAGTTTCATTAATGCCGTGCAAATTCCAAAATGATACTGAACAAGAGCAAGATTTTGAATGTTATCACACCACCAGCTGAGAAATCTCAATATACATTGTTATTTCACCGACATTCAGCACACGGCAAAGCAAACGTGGTGTTTCAAAGCCGAGCGAGTTAAAGCTTCGCAAGAGAAGTCTGTAGCCACAGCTTCCTGAGTCCTGTTTACATATCTCATTCGTTAAACCAGATTCCTCCCAGAACTCATCTCACCAAAGTTCGTGTTTGATTCCACTCTGGTTTGCATCTCCGTGAAAACACTTCAGTGGCCAAGGTGCAGGAGGGTCGCTGAGCTGGTTAAAACACACATCAAATCAGGAATTCCTGCCGCACAGCTGCCTGGGGATGGAACGGTTAACCAAGTGCCAAAGCTCTGTACAAAACCTCAACACCAAAGGTTTTAAGAGGCAAGGTTTCAGGAGAAATGTTTAGAAGCTGCACACCACACAGCTGGAAAATGAAGGCTGAGCTATTTTCTGGGGAATTTGAATTCTGCGTACAGCCAATCAGGAACAATAAATGGATTTGTGTCCGGTGATCATAATTCCCCTTAGTTACAGGTGGTTTTACAGTGAATACAGCATTTCCTATACATTCTCTCTTGCTAAAGCCTCGAAACAGTTCTGTGCGGCAAACAGGGCTGCTACGTTTGTGCTGTTTTAGAGCTAAGAGCTCCAAGGCCTGGGAGATGAAATGCTTTGTCCCTTTGAACCAGACACACGTGGCAAGCTGGAACTCCCAAGTAGGTTTTCTGAGGATACTTTTTACTGAGCAGGCTGCCTCGGGCCTTCAGATCCAGTCACTGGATTAAGGAATTCGCCCACTTAGCCAACTTTCCATGGACAAACGTGAGCGTCCTATTCATCTAATATTGAACTTTCCATCAGGCTATTTGCATTGTACTGAAACGCAAAAGATACATTCCCATCACTAAGTAGCTTGTGACAGTGATGGCATTTTAGGTCTCTTTGCCCCTCCTGCCTGTGTTCTCTTTTCATTTTTTTTCACAGCCTCTGTAACTCAGGCTGCATTAGCAATTAGAGGAGGCTTGAAACTAGGTATATGGTAACCAGGGTCCGGAGGGTGGCATCCAGCCCCTATTTCTAGGCTTTTGTGGGGGAAGATCTGACAATAGGAGCAGTCCAGTCAGGCCACTGTGTTCTCCACAGCGTCAATTTATTTTCCTGAAAACATTTGTCCTTGCTACAAGTGGATTAGAGGTTAGAATGCAGGATTGGCAGGCAGGATTTGTGGTTTCTATTATTAGCCCTGCCACAGTTTTATCACACAAGGGTGAGCCCTGAGCAGTGTGGTTTATTGGAGAGAGAACTTGATTGGGAGACAGTGCCAGCCTTCCTGTGAATGAGAGAAGGGTAAGCACCACATTCAAGCACCAGCCGAGGGTGAGGGTCCACAGGACAGTGTCGTTGGGTGCCAGTGTTGATAAGACTCATGGCCACAAGTCCTCTCTGTACAGGGGAATTGCAAGGAGATCCTATTAGGCCTCCTCTCCCCAACTTTCTACAGTAGGAACAACCTTTTAGGAAGTCCTGTTCAAGGAAGAGGGGAGGCCCCTGAGATTGTTTTCCCAATGTGCTCCGGGGTCTGTGCACAATCCTATAGGTTTCCACCAGTGAGTGAATGTGTGCGTATACAGGTGCGCATGCGTGTAGCAGGCCAAAAGAACACTAAGGTTGTTTGGAGAAGTAGGGATGAAGGTGGTCGTGGTATGTTCTCAGACGATCACTGGTGTTTCCTTGACCACAGATATCATACTTGAGGTTGGATCAAAGAATCTAGGTAGAGAAGGGGAGAAAAAGAATCTTACGTGTGCTCAACTCTGAGAGAGATCTATATTAGCCTTCAGAGCTTAAAAAGATGAATTGAATCAAATATGTTCAAAACACAATGTGTCAGCCCTGCGTTGCTTCAGACAACATAGCCCCAAGACCTCTGCTGGGAACACCCGTGGGCACATACACTCAGTCCTAATCCAAAGCCCCAGGACCTCATGTTACCCTAGGAAGGTGAGACAAAGAACTTTGGCCCTGGATTCTGAGTCTCAGCACCTATGACTTACTTTTCTGGCCCCAACCCATCTTCATTTGATAACTGGGATGTCTGCCTTTTCCATCAATGAAGCACCGTGTGACTGCTCTACCTGCTAACCCAGCCCCTCTGGGAATGAATGCAATGAACTCTAATTAATTCACTTATCCAGTCAAGAAATATATACCTCCCTGCTTATTATGTGCCAAACACTGTGCTAAGCCTGAGGATAAAGGAGCAATGATAAAACAAGACAAAAACACATGGTGTTTGCCAAAGGGGAGACAGATGCCACCCGCCTGCCTTCCCGGACTTTTCAATATTGCCCGCCCTCCAAGTCTCTCTCCATTTCTGGGAATTCTGAAGAATTCTTGCTCTAGATCCAGACCTCCTCCTAGAACCTGTGGTGGGCCACCTCCCCCCAAATGCTGCCCTTCACTGTGATAGCCCACTCAGCTCCTTCAGATCACAATGACCTCGTCAGAACTCAGTGATAAGATTCTGACACTTGGGCTCTTAGCAATGGCCCTAATGTATGGAAAAATTTCATTCATTTTCAAAGAAAAACTTTAAAAGCAAAACTAGTCCTAAATTTGTGGAAACGGGACAGATCCGTTCAGGGGAAGGAGAGTCCTGTGGCAGCCCAGGGCTGGTGCTTCATAGGTCCCTCCTTTCTATTCTCCCTATAAGATGGCATGGGTGTTATGGACTGAATATTTGTGTCCCTCCCAAGTTCATATGTGGAAGCCCTCACCCTCCAGTGTGATGGGTATTTGGAGGTGCGCCTTGAGAGGTAGTTAGGTAGATGAGGTCTTGAGGGTGGAGCCCCCATAATGGGGTTGGTGCTCTTAGAAGAAGAGACCAGACCAGAGCAATCCCTCTCTGTCCCTCCCCCGGCACCCCTCCCCATCGTGTGAGGACACAGTGAAAAGGCATCTGTCTGCAAACCAAGAAGTTGGCCCTCACCAGTCACTGAATCTGCCAGCACCCTAATCTTGGACTTCCCAGCCTTCAGAACTGTGAGAACTGTGAGAAATAAATGCCCGTTGTGTAAGCCACCCCGTCTATGGCATTTCGTGATGGGAGCCCAAGCTGACTTAGACAGAGGATACTCAGAAGACACTGTTGTGAAGGTCAGGAAACCTGGTCCCTGGCTCGACCACTAACCCTGTCACCTGTGTCACGTCTAGAGGTCACTGAGGAGTTTGATTTGCTTAGGATTGGGGTGAGGCTCAGCTGTGGGGTAAGAGTATCTGTTGAGCACATTTATGGATTCTTTTCTGGAAGCTGAAAGTTTAGTGGTTTATTTTTTAGGTTATATCAAAAAGTTGCTTCTCTGTCAAAGCTACCACTTCTAGATGCCATGTACACTTTGTACATTATCTGTGACAGCCCAGCATCTTGTCACTCTAAATCATCCACTCTGGCTCTTGGATAACAAGCAAAGAAACCAGCTAGGAAAGAGTCAGGGCTCACTATGGAAGGGGGTGGGTATAGAAAGGGAGAGCGCTTGAGAATACGTGACTGTGTTTGTAGCTGTGAATACATTCTTTTCTTAATTTTTGTTTTTTGTATTAATAGCATTCTATTCAAAAACACACATCTCCGGACCACTTCTGACACACAGGTATTTCTTTCTTCCAGTAATTAGCATATATACGAGGAGCCTGAATTCACTGTAGATTTCGTTTAAGTAAAGCATAATTATGGCAGTATATTTTATTTTGGTTTTATGAAAAAAAATTATATAATGCATTCTAAGATCAAATATAAATGATTCTGGATTAGCTGTATTTTTAAAAGTATCTTTGCCATTGAGTAGAAGTGGTTTGGGTATGATCTGTGGTTTGCATTATCTGTGCTTTTTCTCCACTGGGACATATAATAATTGAAAGTTGAGTACAGACTTTATGACTATGTTTTTGAATTGACCAAATCATCTTACAGTTGCTTTGTAAAGCTTAATTAATGCTTCTTAAATGCTTTAAGATCTTATTAAAGGCCTGGAAAGAAAGTTTTATTCTGAATTCTAAAATATTAGACTTCCACATTAGATCTCAAAGAATATGAAATTTCTTTTATGTCAAAATCTGCTAAAGCAGAGTAAGAAAGGAAAGAATTGAGGAGATGATCCTGTCCAAAATAAAACATAAATGATGACATTTCGACTCTGCTTCTTTGTGCAACGCATTGCCTAAGAGAATCATTCCTATCTTCAAAGCTCCTGTAATTTACATCTTAGAATTCATAATGTCTAGGCTCATTGTGTGCCATGCTTACCAAAAGATGACCTCCAACATTCAATCAGAGAAGTTTCCTATGCAATTTACTCAAAGCCTGTATGCATAAAGGGAAAAAAAGTAATGCTAAAATACTCTTCCTGAATCCTTATGTACAGTTTCCACTTCAGTGATAAATGTGAAATAAAGAGATTCCAATTTCTTTGTTAATTATAGTCTCTTTAAACCAATGAGATGCATATTATTCAACAATAAATTAAATGGGCTGGATTTGATTATCAATTATGAAGAAGGAACTATTTAATTTTTTAAATTATTTGAAAAATAGATCATTCTTCTACCTGGAATGGCTAAAAATCATAATAACAATCCCCTTTATTCATTCTATTCAGGATAAAAGTCTTTGTAGAAATGTTAGGCAACTATTTTGTTTTTGTGATATTCTTCTTTTGTATGTAAGGCATTCAACAGAATAATTGTTTAAAGAAATGACAAGAACATAATCTTTTGTAAAAAAAAAATCTTAGCTCACCACCATTTTGCTACGTAGATGTGTATGTAGTAAGGATTTTTAAAAACTTAATTAAAGACTGGATTGCTAAAAGGGATTCAAAATCATGATGGTGATTCAGGAATATTAAATGGGAACGTTTTCAAGAGAGAAAACAACTAGTACCCAAAGGACCTCCACAGATTAAACTGTCTCTTGTTTGGAATACCACCCCCCCACCACCACTCACCACCACCCTAATATCCTCTTCAAGGTCTATCTAAGATGTCTCTTTTCCTGCCCTTTTTTTTTTTTTGCAAACCTACACAGAGTTAGTCACTCCCTTCTGAGAGCCAGGCCACGGACTGAGATACCAAGACCAATAGGAAACAGCCTCTGTTCTGCCCCTGAAATGGGGGAGGAAACCATAATTAGATAATTTACAGTCAAACACAGAAGACATCATTAGAATATGATCAAGTGGGATCTAGGCAAAAACAGGAACATATATTTATAAACCTTGATGTTTCCACAAAACTCTCTCCATACTTCTACCCTATCAGTTTATTTGTATTCAGGTCAATCTCAAAAGTATGCATTTAGTTTTCCTCTATGGGCTAGGCACACCAAGCCTCACCCTGGTTCTGATCCAAAGGTAACCCTTGCCATAATGTACGCAGAGCCCAGCACAAGCCCAAAAAACATATAAGAGGAGCTTGATGAATTCTTGTTAAATAAACAAACAAAAACGAATTACTGAATGAACTCATGCTGGCAAACAGGGGAGGCTTTGAAAAGTACAATGCAAAACATATTCGTTTGGATGTAATTGGGCATGGCTCAGGAAGCTGATGCATATCTGGATGCACAGAACCTGTGGTTTCATTTGGTCCTTCTCAACACTGTGTCTATAACTTATCATCGCTTGGGACAATTTAACTTTTCAAAACTCCTCAATCTTGATAACAATTGCAGAAAATCAAAACAAAGTGAAGAAACCAGGCAACAGTTTGTAGGAGTTACTGTTGAAGAACTTTTAGTGCTCTGAGAGATTTAGCCTGAAAAATGAGAATTTAAACATAAATTTTAATAGTTTTAGGAAAATATTTATAGCAGCCTTAGTTGTGATAGTTGAAAACAAGAAACAACTCAAATACCCATCAACAGGATGATGGACAAACAGCTTGTAGTATCTTCATGACAAATAAAAAGGAATAAACTTCTGATATATGTAGCAATGAGCATGAACCTCAAAAACATTGAGTGAAAAATGCCAGACGCAAAAAAGTACATACTGATTGACCGCACCTCTATGAAGTTCAAGAAAAGACAAAACTAATCTCTGGTGATAGAATAGTGGTTGCCGGGCGCCTGGGTGGCTCAGTTGGTTAAGCGACTGCCTTCGGCTCAGGTTGTGATCCTGGAGTCCCGGGATCGAGGCCCGCATCGGGCTCCCTGCTCGGCGGGGGGTTCTGCTTCTCCCTCTGACCCTCCCCTCTCTCGTGCTCTCTCTCATTCTCTCTCTCAAATAAATAAATAAAATCTTAAAAAAAAAAAAAAAGAATAGTGGTTGCCTGGGAGGGTGGAGGAACTGACTGGGAAAGAGCAGAAGGGGACTTTCTGGGATGATGGAAAGGTTTTACATCTTATATTGAGTGGTGATTACATGGGCACATACAATTGTCAAAATCCACTGAACCAAACCCTTATGGCCAGTACATTGTATATAAACTGTACCACAATAATAGAAAAACAATCTTAGGAACATTGCACATGTTCTAATTATGGTTTCCTTTCCAGAATTTTTATTTACAATGTAATCTTAGAATCCTCACCTTTAGTTTGCAGAATTTCAAACATGCTTCTTGAAATCCATATCGTTTTTGTAAATTATGCCACAATATATGTATATGTATAATTATATATATTGTGGTATAATATAATCGGGTTAAAATGTTTCGTGTAGATAAGATGGGGCGCTAACCCGACTAATGACAGAGCCTCTTGCCATATCAGATTCTATTCAGAAACCAGAGGAACTTGGTTTGATATATTTCTTTTTTGTGAATCAGTTCAGATGGAGCAGTGTGTTCTCTCCTTTATAGGCACTCACACAGATTACAGGCATATCTATAGGACATTGAGTTTCTGCCCTTGGAGATGGCGAGGCCTTGTGCTGACTCACTCACACCCTCTCACCTGGCCTCCCATAACCCAGCGCACATATTTGTAAGGCAGTTGGTGCGGGTTAGGGATTTAATCTGTGGTGACTGGAGCTGAACTTCTCTCTCACTAAGTGTATTTGACTGTATGGAAATGAGAGCCCTGACCTTGGCTTCATGAGCACTCTCCTCCAAACAGCCACGTGAATCAGCTACTGGCACATACCAATAACAAACTGAAAACGTGTTGGGTTGATGGTGATATTAAGGTGCACATAAGGCCATTCTTTTCCCTTCAAGCTCTCTAATGCCCAGGACCTCAGTCCCATCATCACCGCTGCCCTGCTTTTCCCTTTTGTGCCCCAAAATAAAGACACAAGTAGGAGGTGGGACTTTTAATCCACACACAAGATTTTATGAGAAATGTTGCAATACTTCATTTTGTTCCAAAATCAAAGTACATCTGAGCGTAAGTCCTCATCTTACTGGGCCTCCCTGTGTCGTACAAAAGCCCCTGGGAACTTACCGAGGTCACATCACTTGGGTGAAGCCCTCTTGTCTTCAGCCCAGACCAGTCACTACCCATGTGCTCATTGTCTAAGCTCTCACAGTCCCTCAAGTTCAGACAGCTCTGCCATTCCTGCCAAGTTTGGCACAGAGCTCTGCCAAAGCTGAAAAGACCCAGAACCTAATATCCAGCCTCTCTAGCTACACCACATAGCCATTCCCCTCCAAGTTCTTCCCCAGGCTGCTTCAAGGAAGCTGGGTGTGGATCTCTGCTGTGTGAAGAACAAAATAAGACCACCATTCTTTCTCAGTCTTAAAAAGTCCCTTCTATTCCCCTTGTGATAGGAATTGGGAAGGAAGAAGAGAGAAAAATAAGACAAAAATATGTAAATTAATATTTCAATTATGTAAACATATGCACATCTCCCTAATAATATCACCTGTATCAGTATATCAATCAATATAGCTGGTTTTGATTTGAAACTCTGTTACTGATCAACTTTGAGAACTCAGACAAGTTCCCTGAATAGAGAAGACCTCACTTTCTTCATCTATACAATGGGAATGCACCTTAGCCTGTTTCACACGTCTATTATAAGAACTAAAGTAAACAGCAGTGACCTTGCACCATTTACAGAATCTTTTTTCCATTATCAATTCATATATCTTCCACATAATTCTTAAAAGATGTGACAGTATTTTATAATGAGCAAAGAACGGCACAAAAGTCATATGATGTCCTTT
This sequence comes from Leptonychotes weddellii, assembly GCF_054177405.1. Lineage (NCBI taxonomy): Eukaryota > Metazoa > Chordata > Mammalia > Carnivora > Phocidae > Leptonychotes > Leptonychotes weddellii. Next base: position 112,994,698 of record NC_138369.1, on the reverse strand, counting down.
TTAAATGAAGACCCAGTAATCCTATCTTGATATATTTTTAAAAGTTTCTCCCATGCCTGCTCCCAACAACCATATTAGGTGCCACATTCTAGTTATTGTGAAGAACTTTATTCCAATTATTTTCCCATTATCTTCCAGGCCCAATTTCAACCTTTTATATGATGGCTCTATATTTGGGCAGCTATTAATCTAATAATGCTTTTTTCTCCATATCAGTTTAAAATGTAAAATGGACTACCAGAAAATACCTTCATCATCTTGTCTTGGGGCCATGTCAAGCCTCTCGGCATAATCTAGTCTGCAAGGAACTTAATCCCACAAGAGATTAAACCGGTCCATTGCACAGAGGACACCATGATGTTTGAATCTGATGAACAATAGGTAGCACGTCCATTAGGTACCCAAGACACATGCTCATCAAAGAGTAGAAGTTACAACCCATGAAATTTAGGAGTCAGTCACCTAGATGAACTTTCTAGGAATCCAATACTCTGGATCATACTGGGATATTCCCTCCAAAGTGAAAGACAGTTCCTTACACCTTGCACCAACTATAACCAAGAACAATTTCCACCACTTGGTGGGCCTCCATATTTTGGAGGCAACATATAGCATATTTTCAGTGTGCTTCTCGGACCAATTCAATGTTTAACCCATATGCAGCCAGAGTTGTGTGATGACAAAGTAAAAGAAGGCTCAACTAGTCCAGTGTGCAGACTGTAGACTAATCCAGTTTAGACTACTCTATGCTACTACAGGGGCCTTATGTCTCAGCAGATCCAATAGCACTGGATGTCTCTATGGTAAATACGGGAGCTGTATGGAGCCCATGGCAAACCCTCAGAAGTTGACCATGGTGCATACCCTGAGGGTTTGAAGGAAAATGGTGCCCTCTTTTCCAGACCACTATTCTCCTTTTGCAAAACTGTCCCTGCCTTTCTATTGGACCTTACAGAAAGGGAACCTCTGGCCTTGTGACCAGCTGCCCATCATTGACTGCATATTATCTGATTCATTAGGCCACACAATTAGGCATGCACAGCAACACTTCATCCTCAGCTAGAAATGGCATATGCAATATCAGACTCAAGCAGGTCTCAAAGGAACCATAAAGCCATGCATGCTGATGGCTCAGGCTCCTATGGCACATTCTTCTCCTGCATCTCTCTCTTTCCATCATCCAGTGCTAGATTTTTATGGAGATATCCCTGTGAACAAATGACTGAGAAATGGTCTGGTTTACAGATGTTTCCTCCTCAATATGCTGGCAAACTAGGACTAGAGCCTTATAGCCACAAGCAGGAGTATGCTAAAAAGCAAACCAAAAAAACACTAAGGAAGAAAAGTCCTCTCAGTGGGCAGAACTTCAAGCAATCTATCTCGCTGTCCACTTTGACTGGACTGAGAGATGGCCCAAGATATGGGTGGACCTACATTGCTTCATGGGTAATAACTAATGGTTCGGCTGGATCATCAGGGATTTGGAAAGAAAGGATCAGAAGATTGTCTGTAAAGCGCTATGTAGGACCTCTCAAATTGGCACCAAGCGTGGGGGTATTTGTATGAATTTTAATTATCAGAATGTTCACAAAGACATCTGCTGCAGACAAAGCTCTCAATAATCAGGTAGAAAAGGAAGACTGTCTGTCAGTTCTTTCTCCAAACGCCCAGGTACTTGGTCAATAGGTTCGTGTACACAAGACAGGGCAGCAGGAATGGAGGCTGCATTTGGGTCCAACAACATGGACCTCCCATCACCAAGTATGATCGGGTTACCACCACCACTCAGTGCTCAAGCTGACAGTAGCAGAAGTCAATGCCAGTTCCTTTATGGCACCATTTGGTGGGGCAGGGGGATAATTCAGCCACCCACCATACTGCACCCCTTTCATAATGGAGGGGCTGCAATTGTCTTCATTGGAATAGGCAGTGGCTCTGCTTATTGATTTGTCTTCTCTGCTTGCAACACTTCTGTGAACATACCATCTGTGTTCTTATGGGTTGCCTTATTCACCTTCATGGTATCCCATACAAACTGCTTCAGACTCAGCAATTCATTTCACAGAAAGAAAAAAAAAAGTACAGCAATGGTTCATGATCATGGAACTCATTGATCTTACCACTAACACCTGGAAGCAGCTGGCCTGAGAAAGGTTGCATGGCCTCCTAAAAATTCAGTTATGGTCTTAGCTGAGAGAACATCCTGTGAGGTAGAGTCCCTATCCTACAGGAGGCAACATATGCTTTAAACCAGTGACCGATACATCGTGTTTTTCTCCCATAGTCCGAATCTGTGGATCTGGAAACAAAGAGGTAAAAATGACCCCAGTTTCTCTGTTACCCCTAATCATTCACTTACAGAATTTTTGCTTCCTATTCCCACATATTTGTGTAATGAGCACTGGTCAGAGAGCTTAGTTTCAAAAGGAAGAATGATAATTTTTTCTACTGAATTGGCAATTCAGATTGCTATCTGGCAATTTGAGTTTCTCCATGTCACCAAACCAATGGACAAAGGAAGGAGTTACTGTACTGGGTTGGAGTGACCACGTCTGTTGACTTCTATTGGTTGCTACACAACACGCGCAGGGAAGACTAGGTTTAGAACTGAGGGGATTCTCTAAGGCATCTGTTAGTAATTGATTATGTCTAAAAAAGACAGGAGCTAGGGGTGAGGCGGATAGGGAGAGACTAGAAGGGAGAAGAGATTTCCTGCCCCCTGCAGCTGTCAGCATCTCTCTAGCACAGATAGACGGCAAAGACCACATAGTATCTTTGGGCACCCATGACAGCTCCGAAGAAACCCCTCAGGGGCCTGGATGCCAGCCATGCAGGGCCCTCTCAGAAGTCCCAGCAGCCCCAGGACTAGCCAAGAGAACCCTCCTCAGAGGCTTGAGGCAGCTGAGCGATGCCCTCCATGGTCTGAGCACAACTGCATGGCACCTTCTCAGCTTGCTCAGGGAAGCTAAGCAGTGGCTTCTTCCCACACCCCCCTCTGAGGCAGCAGCCTCTCAGCCCAGCTCCCTGGGTCTGCTATCTCTGCCTGTTCTCCCATCTGAAGGGTGGCAACTCCTTCCACCTGACTAATTTCTGGGTTGGCTCATCAACCTGTGTTTTGTTTTGTTTTGTTCTTTCAGGCTACTCCTTGTATTGAATCCCTTCTGTTTAAAATACCTAGTGTGGGGACGCCTGGGTGGCTCAGTTGGTTAAGCACCTGCCTTTGGCTCGGGTTGTGATCCCAGGATTCTGGGATCAAGTCCCACATCGTGCTCTCTGCTCCGCGGGGAGCCTGCTTCTCCCTCTGCTTGGTGCTCTCTCTCTCTCTCTCTGACAAGTAAATAAAAGCCTTAAAAAACAAAATAAAATACCTAGTGTGGTTTCTGTTTTCCTAACTGGACCTTGACTGGCATATATTTTATAAGTTGGTTAATAAAATATCTTAAAACACATAGGCAAAATAGAAATATTTGATGCTTATGAACATCTTTTATTATCCTGAGTTTTAAAGAATGTTAAACCTCTTCCAGAATCCAACCTGTTTCTGTCCCTGGATATTATGAAACTTCAGTATCCCCTGGGGTCACATAACTAGATGTCAGTCTACCAAGAGGTGTTTCACCCGGCTTCTGGGCTTCTTTCCTCAAACACAGAAATAGGATATATAGCCCCTCCCAGAGTGCTAAGAGCTGAGATGAAACATATTATTTAGATGCGAGTGTCAGGAAGTCAAAACAATGACTTTTTACAAAATTGCAGCCTCAGCATGTGCCCATTACACAGAATGTTTTCTACTTCTCAGCTCATGTGCTATAAAAACATAGTGACCCACTTCCTGTCTGCTAATGGAGGGGTCATGTGGGTCAACTGTTAGGCTGACACAAATACTTGCTAGTTCTATCAAACGTCAGAATGAGAACGAGGATTTAAGTAGACACGTGTGCCAATGGAAGAAATTTTTTAAAGGACTGACTCCTAAGAAAAACAATCTTCCCTGGGAACATGACATTTACAGGCTTCCTAAATGTTCTACACAAGTGAGGTAGTTTCAAAATGAGACAGTGAGCAGAACAATCATGTGTTCCTCTTTGCTTTTCATTTTATTTCTGTGACCCACCTGTACATAAGAACATAAAGTAGTTTTCCCTTTGGGGGCTCCTTTGTAAGCTGAGGTGGAAGAGAGCCTCTAGAATAAAGTGAGGGCTCCCACTACCACAAGGTACGAGAATTCCTATTGTGGATAAACAAGCAAGGGCGAACTTTCTAGAAATACGCTTTTCTTTCATTCATTCAGTTCGTCCCACAGAGGTGGAGATGACAAGTTGCCATTGCACTGGGAGACCAGGACTTGGGTTTAGTGTCTTCCCGGCTTCTGCAGATGGGCAACAGGCACATACAAGCTAATGCGTTTGTTCACACTACCATCATGGGCCTCCTGTTAGCCTCTTCCCACCAGGTTCTTATCTTAAAGGGGTTCCTCTGAGTCGTATTACTTGTCACACCAGCTTGAATAATTGTAAGGCTATTGGAAGAAGAGTGAAGAGGGGAAAAAAAAAAATCAGCCATTTAAAAAATATTTTTATATGCAAAAAAGGGGACAATGATATCATTCTGAATGTGAACTGCTGTTGATTATAAGAACAGTCGTTTTGGCCATGCCCTACAGATGAAGTAGGAGAGGAAACAGCACAGGAATATTGAGAAAGGGTTCTCTTGTTTCTTGGAGGGCTAGTCTTTCTAGAAGTACTTTGCCTAAATCTTCTCCTTGCTCCAAACCACAGGGACAGAATAAATTGCCCCACTGAGAGTGGAAATTTAAGATTAGAAAAAACGAAAAGAATCTGAGAAACCCAATAGAAACATCACCTCCTCCAGGGAGAATTAATTTCTCCTTCTCTGTGCTCTGATGTTCACATTGGTTGTAATTATTTGCTTAGATCTGTCTCTTTGCTAGAAGGCAGGAAACACATCTTACTCCCCTTGGTGCGTGCCCAGCATTAGCCAGTGCCTCACACAAATGGTTCAATGAATGTGTAGTCATGAACAAAGGAGGCATGCTTGGAAACTATGTCTTACATTAAACTCAGTAATGAAATGCCTGGATATTCAGAATGAAATTCTTTTCTTTTTTTTTTTTAAGGTTTTATTTATTTGACAGAGAGAAAGACAGCCAGAGAAGGAACACAAGCAGGGGGAGTGGGAGAGGGAGAAGCAGGCTTCCCGCCTCACTACCTCACTTATGAACTGTAGATTAAAAAAAAAAAGCCTAAATAAAACGGTGGCGAATCCAGTCCTGCACTGGATTGGAATGTTACACAAATGATGGCGGACTTCATAATGGATGGTCCAGACTGCAACACCGAAACCACCGATCCATCCTGCCGTCACGAAAAGTAGGACAATGAGGTTTTGCATGTCTCCTACTGTGGTACAAAATCAAGGACACAGCACCACCTCTGAAATATTCTTGCCTAAAATTTGAACATTAGTCCAGTCAAGCCTCCAGGTCCAATTCCAAGTTATAGGAAATGCAGGGGAGACTTGTCAAATATCTTATCGGAATTAAAACCCATAGTGTTTACAGTGTTCCCAGTGTAATAATGTTATCAGAATAAACATCAGAGGCCCTACTGAAACAGTGTTCACACTAAACACCTTGAACTACCCTGAGGTAATTAAGTTATAGCCATTGTATTTTTAAGTAATTCCTATTTTACAACTCTGTATTTTTGTCACAAAGTCTGAGAAAATAAAAAAATGGAATCAGGTTTTATATGGCAGGAGATTCAGGAATTCCTTCTTTTCCATGTTTGTGATTATGTTATAAAGGACAAGAAACTATGGAGAACATTTTAGAATGACTTGTGTCCAGAGTGAATTCAATTGTTACAATTTCAGTCAAAGGGGTAGCTCAGTCATCACACACACACACATATAGACACACACAAATGCAGTATTTCCTGATACTGTTTTCATGAAAAAAATAAGAGATAAACCCATAATTTTCTTAATCAAATACTAAACAAATTATTAGGAAACAGAATTAAGTTTTATTGTCAACTGTGTTGCTAAAAATCTAATTGTTGCTTGTACCATGTACTGATAGTACTGAAGTAAAAAAAGGGCAAAAAAAAAAAAAAAACTGAAATAAACTAAAAGGATTTGGAGTCAACAAACAACCTCCTAAATTGCATGTTCTCTGAAATTCTGTCATTGAGCCTGACACTTCAGTTCCATTGTAGATCAGATTGAGCCTCTCTTCTCGAGTGGATTTGGTTTATTTTCAGCCTAATTATTAAATTTGCATGGTAGATATAAACTTGCTTGCAAAAGGGCATTCCCTAAGAAAAGTTAAAGTTTTATAATTAACCTTTAAAAATAAGCTCCAGAGATAGCTGGAGGAACAGCAAACAGGCTTCTGTCCTCATTCAAACACCACCTCCCCACCACCCATTTAGCACAAAGACTACTGTGACTTCAGAGGGAGGTTGGTCTAATGAAGGTCAGTTGGACTGCATGCTAAATGAAGTGCAGGAATATTAGTTAGCATTTAGGACTATTGACCTTCTTCCTATATTCCGTTTTTTGCATCCTCAAAAATACAAATCTTGAAAATTCTCATTTTCCAAATGACCAGGGTAGACTTGATATGGATGATCCTTGACTGGTGTGGCCTGACAGTTGTAGGATACTATGTTCTTCATTCTTCTCCTAATAATAGAAATACACCCATCCAAGGTCTCATATAATCTAAATCAGCATACCTGATTTCCACATAAGTTGTTGCCCTGCTTTTTTAGATGAATAGGTTTTAGCCTATGTTTTCTCATCTCTTTGACATAGGTCCCAAACCACTGTTGAAAGACATGAAATATATAATACTGAAAGTAAAATTTTTAATACTGAAAGTTTCAACTTGAGCCAAGTTTTGAAATACCATAAGACTTACATTAATAATAGTATTGTTTATTCAATTCCAGTGAATTCAAGAGCCACATGATGTATCAAAGAACCTAACAAACTGCCATTTTTTAAAGTATTCTAAAAAATTGTTGATACATGTTTTATTGGCATGCAAACATGCAATCGTAGAAATTCAAAGAAAAACAGAACATTTAACCTACTCTTTTTTCTTTTTCTTTTTTTTTTGCTGTAATAAAATCTAAAGTAGAGGTGAAGATACCACCCTATACAATAGGATATTCTTTAGGGTTGAGGTTTTTGTTTCTTTCCAATCTAAAATTTATTAGAGAAAAAGAAAATGGACACACACACATATAAACTACAGTGAATAGAACCCAGTGTTAATATCAATAAATTTTTTTAGAGTGGAATGATTATATCCATTACCAAGTGGTCCACATTTAATTTCTAGTCACAAAACTTGAGATAAATAGTCCTTTTCAATTGGGCACTAGCCTTTCTAGAAGGATTTCTCCAGAATCTATAGTTCTATCCATGTTCTTTCTTTCCTGAGCTTCGGATCCATCTCTCTACCTGCCACCTCATCATTCCCATCTGGATTTCCTACAGATCATGTAGGTAACTGGAACTCATTTCCCCAGCCCTACATCCAACCATGCCTTCCCCTGAACTCCTAAACTCAGAAAATGGCGTTGCCATCCACACAGTCATACAGTTGTGAGGAATGGAAATTTTCTCTCGCCACCCATGCTTATTCAGGCACCAAGTCCCATGAAACCTTCCTCAAATTTGTATATGTATCCTATTATATTACCAATGGCTTTGTCCTATTCAGGTTATCCTTTCTCCCCAAGAATAATATTTTAAAGGACTCTAAACCGACTTCTCTTTCTGGCCAAAATGAAAGAACAACAACTGAATTCATCCTCCCTCCTGAAACAACTTAACAAATATATGAAACAATGGTTCACAAAATCTTGGTCATCAGGCAGCCAAGGACGGTGATTCTTGAGAGATGAGAACCAAATAAGGTTAGCCCTGTGACGGCCCTAGCTTTGTGCCTAGACAAAGTTTCCAGGTTTGGCACAGGAAAGGGAAAATCAAGCAGAGCCTGACTGTCTCCCTGAGCAGGAGACAGAACTGTGAGTGTGAGAAAGTCAAAGCATCTAGAATCCACAGGGCAGGTTACCAGATGGAAGAGAGCTGGGCACCGATGGAGTGACCCTTGGCGTTTAGCTGAGTACCTACGAATCACTGCATGCAGGTGTGGAAACTACCTGAGGCCAGGTGAAAAAAAAAAGGAAACTGAAAATATTAAAGGGAACAATACCCTAATCTCATGTGGAATGAAAAAAATGTCCTGTTCCTATTAGCAAAACTAGAAAACCTCATCATTTATGAGGGCATCAGTTAGAGTACTTAAAAGGGGTTTGCCCCAGTAAAGGGGAAAAACAAGTCCTAGACTAAATATTGCTTTGGTTCTGCTTAACAAAGTTTTAAAGCCAGACACAAAAGGAGCTACTGTTTCCAAGAAATTTAGGCGCAACCCAGAACAGAGCTCAAGAATATTTATAGGAATATAAAAATATCCAACAAGATAAAAATCACATGTCTAGCGTCCAACCAAAATTTACAAGGCAAGAAGAGAAGCAGGAAAAAGTGACCCATGATGACTAGAACAATTGCTCAAAATCGACCTACAATTCACATGGTGATATATACAGATGATATATTTAGTGAATAAGAATATTAAAAACGTTATTATAACTGTATTCTATGCATTCAAGAAAGAAAGATTAAATGTGTTAACTAGAGACATGGAATATATAAAGATAGCTGAATCTCTAGAGATAGACACTGAAATGTCTACGACGAAAAATGCCCAGAACTGATGGCAGATTAGACATTGCAGAAGAAAACATTGATGGATTTTAATACATAACAAAAGAAACTGTCCAAAATGAAAGTGAGATTTTAAAAATCTGAAAAAAATAAAAAGAGCTTCAGTGAGCTGTGGGGGCACCTTCAAGAAGTCTAATATGCCTGCAGTTGGAATTCCCAAGGAAAGGGGGAGGGGCAGAAAAATACTTGAAGTAATAATGGCTACAGTTTTTCCTAATTTGATGAAAACCATTTACCCACAGATCCAAAAACTGAAAAGACACATGAATAAAACTATACTAGGGCACATTACAATCAAATTACTTAAAACCAGTGATAATTAGAAAATCTTAAAAACAGCCAGTGATGAAAGACACATTACATGCAGAACAACAAAAACAAATATATATATATGAAAGCATATTTCTTTTTGGAAACAACACAATCTAGAAGATACTGGCATATAGTCTTTAAAATACTGAAAGAAAAAAACTGTCAACCTGAATACTTTAGCAGTGAAAATATCTTTCAAAAAATGAAGGCAAATAAAGACTTTTTCAAACTCAAAAAAAAGCTTCAAAAATTTATCATCAGCAGACTTGTAGTACCATAAATGTTAAAAGAGGTACTTTAACAAGAAAGAAAATGATACTATATGGAAATATATGTCTACACAAAGAAATGAAGAGCACCAGAAATGGAAACTATGAAGTATAAAGCAATTTTTGTCACATTTTTAAAGTATCTTTAAAAGATAACTGATGGCTGGGGAGCCTGGGTGGCTCAGTCAGTAACTGTCTGCGTTTGGCTCAGGTCATGATCTCAGGGTCCTGGGATCAAGCCCCACATCAGACTCCCTGATCAGCTTGGGGCGGGGGGTCTTCTTCTCCCTCTCCTCTCCCCCCGCCGCCCCCCCTTGTGCTCTCTCTCTCTAATAATTAAATAAAATCTTTTTTTAAAAAGATAACTGATTGCTTAGGGCAAAAATAATGACAATGTATTGTGGGTATATAATACATGGAGGCCTTAAATGAATGGCATCAAAGCACAAAGCCTGGGAAGGGAGGAAGGGAGGTATACTGTGGTAAGGTTTGTAGACTCTACGTGAAGTGGAGTAACACCACTAGGTGATGATAAGTTATGTATACTATACTACCCATAAAGAAACCACTTAAATAACATAACAGAGATATGGCTAACAAGCCAATAAAAGAGATAAAATTAAGTCATAAAAGAGACTCAATGAATTCAAAGAAGGCAGCCAAAAGGGAACCAAAAACAGATAACAGTGGATTTCAAGTTTTGCTCATTTTTTTTTTTTCTCAGCAAAACCTCGGATACATGTACAACCTTATGGTTAAGCTGCATATCATAAGTAGATAAAAAGTAAGACTGCTCTGGTTAAGGCGGGAGTGGGAGAGCCAAGAGCCCTCTCTGCGCATGCCCCTGCGCGGTTCCTGAAGAAGAGCCATTCTGCGAGCACGTGTGTGTGGCGTGCCCCCTGCGCGGGGAAAGCCTCCTTTCCGAGATGGAGACCGGAGACCTAAGGACGGAAAGACTAAGTGAACACACCGTTACCGACCTGGGACTAAACGCTGGGTGTTTTTACTCACAATTAACTCCACCATGCTGCTGAGACTAGAAAAACATGGGAAGCACGTGCAAACTACCAACTTAATTAAAGCAGAAGAAGAGTGAAGAGAGTCAGGAAAGCATAAAGTGTGTATCTTGACAAACCAAACCATAAATCATTTTTTTATCCAAGATGAAGCTTGTATTAGGTATTTGACCTGATATTTCTACTAATGCTCATTAGTATTTGTTTTCCTCAATCTATATTGGCCTTTCTTGGGTCCATGACACACAAAGACAGCCCAGGCAATGAACTTCAGATATGCTGAATCTGAAATAAAAACAACTTACTAGTTTCAGTGAATAAAAACACCACACCCAGCAGGTCCTGCCAAATCAGCTAAAGGCTGAGGAAATATATAGTTCTTTTGAAGAGGGCTCTTTCTCCCTTTTTTCTTTTTTTCGAATGGTGCAAAGGTGGTATAAGTTCTGTAATAATGACCTTCCTTATAGTATATTGAAATCTAAGTTTCCACTTTCAATCTCTGTTTCAGGTTTGAAATAATTATGCTAATAACTAGTAAAGAAAACAGAACTATAAGGGACATACTTCCAAATAATGTGATGGATTTATTTCAATATAACATGCGTCCTAAAAACAAACACAGCCAAAAAAAGAAAACAGAACTATAAGGGACATACTTCCAAATAATGTGATGGATTTATTTCAATATAACATGCGTCCTAAAAACAAACACAGCCAAAAAAAGAAAACAGAACTATAAGGGACATACTTCCAAATAATGTGATGGATTTATTTCAATATAACATGAGTCCTAAAAACAAACACAGCCAAAATGTACTGAAGAACTGGGCTATAAATTTCAGTGGATGGTTCCCTGAACTGTAGCAGTAGGAATAGCATTTCTAGGGTAAACATTTAAGTGTTGGGTTGAGAGGACCATTTCATGAACACAGGTATGGCTTCGGACGGCAGCAGCGCCACACCTGTATACAGTGAAGCTGTCATTCTCCAAGGACAAGAACGGTCTTGGGTTCTGCCCAGCATCAACACTTCATCTGAAGTCAATACTTACAAATGGTCAGTCCCCTGCTTGATGTCTTATGACTCCATTTCTCTGGCTGCCATTGAGTTCCAGTATTACAGGAAATATTACATAGATTACATAGATTTATAAGTAGAGTAGGCTAAATGAATGTAAAAGCAATAATATCACTTCATAAACTAAAAATTAAAAATCATAATCATCGTATAAAGAGTTTCTTTTAAAACCCTTCAATCCAATATTGCTTCCACCCAAACCAAGATTATTTTGGAAGCATGAATAAAGTAGAGTGCAAAATCAATGATGTCAATGAGCTTATTTGACTTTCCAGAATGTGTGAGGGTATGAAACCTAGTCCTGTGTACCAATTGCCTTTTTAAAATATGCATATTTAAGAGGAATTTTTTTTAGAAAATCAGTGATGTTGAAGTTGAATAAATAAAATGTCAGTTTTCAAAATAAAACTGCTAAGTGAATAACTCATTTAGTTTGCATGATTCAGCCTTCGTATTATTATAAACAAGGCTTATTACTCAAGTCTTTGTGGTCAAAGCTTTTATAGCTCTTCTCCTTCAAGTCAGTAGAGAACATATTTCTCATGCCTATGGTTTGAAAAGAATCTTAAAATTAAAAACTGCAAATCTCTTGAAAGGTGAAAGGAACCCATATAAGTATTAAAGTACAATCAATGCTATTAACTCTTTAATATAAGGATTGCTTGGACGTCCTATCCATATTTATGAAAACATAGAGCTATAAGAGAAACTAAGTCACCTGCCTTCAGGTGGGTGAATCTCTAAACCTATTACCTCCCAGGGGAGATGAAAGATGGAAGACAGAATAACCTAAAAACATCCTTCAAAGCCTGCACATTCCCTCTCCTTATCAGATGAAGAACAGAGGAAATGGGAATGCCTGGAAAAACTCCCTGACTTAATCAAAAGGTCAGCCACCTGACCCTGTTGAATCCCTCTCCGAAGGACTCTGGTCTAACCATCTTTACAACAATCTCTACAAATAAAAGCTCAGTAACAGTAACTGTAACAACAAAACAATGACAACACCTTTTTATATGAAATGCCACTTTGCTATTTACAAACCCCTTTCATTTAATTACCTTATTTGAGCCTCACAATAGCTCTCTGAAATAGTCATGGTTGATACTATCATCCCATTTTACAGCTGACATAGATGAGGTGCTTTCCCCAGTTTGAGCTGTACATGCTAGAGCTATGGACTAGAATTTAAGGTTATCTGATGCTCAGTTTGGTTCTCTTTCCCTCTACCATACAGTCTACTTCTCCATAATGAGATGATGCTCCCTAAATTTAAAAAAAAAAAGAAAGAAAAGAAGGAAATAAATGCCATAAAACTCTGAAAACATAATACAGGGGAAGAAGGAAAAATGGGAAGGAGGGAGGAAAAAAGGGCAGGAAAAAACCTAGAAGAAAAGCATTAACATTTGCTTTAAGCCATAGCCTAAATTAAAGAGAATATGATTTCAACAAAGTATGAGCACAAAGATGACGAAACAGTAGAATGAGAGTAAAAGAAAGACTTGACCAAAGCATTATCATCATAGGGCTCATTGATAAACCAGAGATGGCAAGGAGGACTAGACACCAGTGAATATGAAACTGTAAAAGACAAACTATGAATTCAATTAGAATAACACTAATAAATGTTGAGGAAAAAATACTAAAATCGCAAAGAATGGTCATTGGTGCCTCTGTGCTACAGAAACTACAAATGAGGCAGAAGGTGTGACAAAAGATAAAGTAGCAAAAAAAATCCCCCATACGCACACCCCAAGTGAAGGAAAAAACTGGACATGCAAATCAGTTCCGAGAAAATTTGAAACAGAAGGCTTAATACAGGCATTACCTAGGTCAGCTACTGAACATCAAGGATGAACAAAGAATACCTTAGATATCCAGATAAGCACATTCCCACTTAGTGATGGTTAGTTTTATGTGTCAACTTGACTGGACCACAGTGTGTCTAAATATTTGGCTAAACATTACCGTGGTTGTGTCTGTGAGGGTGTTTCTGGATAAGATTAACAGTTGAATTGGTAGATTGCCTTCTCCAGTGTTGTGGTTCTCATCCAGTCAATTGAAGACCTAAGTAGAATAAACAGGCTGAGTGAGAGGGACCTTGTCCTGTCTGGCCACAACCTGAAACATTCATCTTTTCCAGCATGTGGACTGGGACTGAAACATGGGCTCTTCTTGCACCTCAGGTCCACTGGCTTTCAGATTGGACTTCACACCATCAGGCCCCCTACTTCTCAGGCCTTCAGTCTCCTGTGGGAGCTACACCTCAGATCTCGTGGGCCTCCAGCTTGCTGACTACGGATCCTGGGACTTAGACTCTATGATCACAAGAGCCAATCCTTATCATAAATCTCTATATAAACATCCTGCATATAGGATGGATACACACACACACAATGGGTTCTGTTTCTCTGAAAGACTGTGACCAACACACCTACAAAGGTGAAAAATATAGATTGGCCTCATCTCATAGGTCTTCATAGTAACATGCCATAGCAGAAGACAAGAGAAATAGACACAAAATTCAAGTGAAAAGGACTCAGGAGCATTGATGCAGTCATGATACCTTTCTAGTATAAAAACAACAGATTTTTTCAAACATGAAAGAACCAGGGAATATGGCGCCAATGTGCCCCTTTTGAAAAAAATATCTGACAGTGAAATCCAAACAGATAAGGGCTGAATCAAAGTAAAGATCAAAGAAACTATAGTATGAAAACTGGTGGGGAACAATACTTCTACTTAAACAAAGAAGTCATACTAAAACAATAGAATTATAATTACAGAATATAAACATTATCAATCTGGATAACTTGAAAATAATAATACAATAGCATTTGAGAAATGGGCAAAGGGGAGATGGAAGAGTGACATTGTTAACATTCTCCTTTTATACCATCTAAAATCGGGGGGGGGGACCTTTTTAATGTTCTTCACGACCTCTTTTATCACCATAGAGGGATATTTAGGAAATATCCCTCATGGAGAAGAAATATTTACTTGAGTTTCAACAAATTCCTCCAGTTGGGTTTTATTTGATTTTTCATCTATTAAATTCAAAGTTTCTCATTGAGAAATAATGCCTATGTCATGACACCATCTTTATTTTTTAAATTTAAATTCAATTAATTAACATACAGTGTATTACCAGTTTCAGAGGTAGAGTTCAGTGATTCATCAGTCTTACGTAATACCCAGTGCTCATTATATCACGTGCCCTCCTTAATGTCCATCAGCAGTTACCCCATCCCCCCACCCCCTCCCCTCCAGCAGCCCTCAGTTTGTTTCCTATGATTAAGAGTCTCTTATGGCTTGTCTCCCTCTCTGATTTCATCTTGTTTTATTTTTCCTTCCCTTCCCCTATGCTCTTCTGTTTTGTTTCTTAAATTCCACATGTGAGTGAGATTATATGATAATTGTCTTTCTCTGATTGACTTATTTCACTTAGCATAATACCCCCTAGTTCCATCCACGTCATTGCAAATGGCAAGATTTCATTTTTTGATGGCTGAGTAGTATTCCATTGTGTATATATACACACCACATCTTCTTTATCCATTTATCTTCCTGACGCCATCTTTATATAAAGTCTATCTATAGTGTGCATGCATAGAAAAATGCATCTGTCCAGACCTAGCTGTGGCAATTTCTAGACAATGGATTCTGGGTGATTCACTTGCACTTTTCATTTTTGCTTTCCTAAATAGTTTGAATTGTTTTTAAAACAGTCAAGAAGTTTCTCTTTAAAAGAAAATATTAGAAGCTAATATGCCAAGGTCTTAACCGTAATTCTTTACTTTTTTAAATAAATTTTTAATTTCTAAAAATATCAAGTCACTCCCTAGCTATTGTCTTGCTATTAAAATTTGACAGAGCGCTCAAAAAAGATGACCCAGAATTTTCTCATGTATCTTTCCCTGTACTCTGTCTCAATGGAAAGAGCCAGAGAACCTTTAGAAGGCAGAAAATTAGACCTCTTACCCCCTTCCACTTAAAACATGCATGACTATAGGACCTGCATTGTACCTCCACAGTAAACAAGTAAAAAGGACCCAGATACTGCCTTAAATACAGTAGAATTTGTGTCAGTGTAACAGTGGCAGGAGGTAGGCCTAGGTTTGTATGTAGACTCCCTCATTTTCTAGGTGTATGACTTTGGCAAGTTCTTTCTAGCTCTCAGGTGATAACACTACCGAACATGATACATGATGGGAAGAATTAAACATAACAGATATAGATAAATTGGCACATATTAAGTCCACAGTAAATGGTAGCCTTTATTACTTTCAAGATAATTAATTATATCATTTAACTGAAAGGAGGAACTGGAGGAAGGAGCAATGGGGAACACTCTAGAAACCTCTAGAAAGATAGCTTTTCCCACTTCATGACATCTATTAAAGTAGAGATTCGCGTCTGCGGTGGGAATCTGAGGGCCCTGCCAGGGGGTCGAGCATGCCAATTGCAACAAGGGAAAGGACCAGAAGAACCTCTTTCCTCCTCGGCATAACTTGGCCCATCCTGAACTCAAAATCAGAAGGAGACCTTCACTCTTTCTTTCATTTCATGGTGTCAGCTTTATAGTGTGTGTCTGGACTAATTTTTTTTTTTTTTTTTAGATTTTTTTTTTTTAAAGACTTTATGTATTTATTTGAGAGAGAGAATGAGAGATAGCACGAGAGGGAAGAGGGTCAGAGGGAAGAGGGTCAGAGGGAGAAGCAGACCCCCCGCTGAGCAGGGAGCCCGATGTGGGACTCGATCCCGGGACTCCAGGATCGTGACCTGAGCCAAAGGCAGTCGCCCAACCAACTGAGCCACCCAGGCGCCCTGGACTAATTTTTATGAGGCCTTAGAATATATCATTTACCAAGTTGTAAAGTGCAGTCAGGTTGCCCTACCTCTCAGAAACCAGGTTCATGAGATAGTGCTGAGCCTTTCCGGATGAATGAGTAACCGACGTGAACACCCTTCCCAGCCCTTCACTGAACCACGGCACTCCAGGGTGTAACTCTGCTTCCATCACTGGACCACAGAAAGGCTTCCCAGGCCAGCTCTCAGAGGGTGTGCATTCCTCCTCTCCCTGCCTCCTTTGTAGGAGGGTGTTTATAGGGTGCACAGCTGTCCAAAGAGGAATAAATCCTTAATAAAATAGGCAGTGTACCTTAGGCTTGGCTTTTGTGAGAGAAGAATAAACACATGCTTTGTGGAGATTAAAGATAAGAAAATACTGTTTTCTGGCTACAGGTCCAAGTCCAATCTCTTATGCTCCCGGAGTCCATCTGAATCATAAGCACAGAGTTTACCAGGTGTAAGGGCATTCTCTCCTGCTCTGGGCCGAATCCTGAGTCAGCCTAGAGGAAAATTCTCCCTCCCTGAGGAGCTGACAGGATATATTTATATCAGGTTCATAATTACCGGAATTATTTCCCCCACTTCCATTTGGACTTTCGTTTTCTGTTACTCTGAGACAATGTATGAACAAGGGACAAAAGAACTTTGCACCATTCTCTTAGACACCCTGAAAAACCTCTGAACTCTCAGTTCTATGTTGAAACGGATGTGGGCCAGGCCTCAGGCCTACGTACAGAAGACTGGGAAATAGCTCCACAAACATTTGCTTACATTTCTTCCACCATATACATCTCTCCCCAGAATGGCGGGCTCCTTAGAGACATAGTCACCATTTTATTTCTCTTTAAGCTGTACGATGCCTGACACTAACAGGGGATCCATAAATGTCCGGTGAATCAAAGAATCAAGGAATTAATATGGATTATATATATATATAATAACTTTCCAAATGGACTCCTTAGTCCCAGTCTTTTCCTTCTAAGTCACTCAATGTTGCACTGCCTCTTCTCCCTCTTTCAAAAATCCTCCCTGGATTGTATTTGCCTACATGGAAAAGGCCTAACTCCTTCAGCTGGCAATCAAGGCCATGCAACCCTTTTCTGATATAAGAGCTCCAGAATTCCCTTCATACTTCCTGGGCACCTACTACTCTCGCCCACTCCCTCCCACAACCCCATATACTCCTACATGCTCGCAGCCCAAGTTGTTCTATGAACCTGAACCGCCTTTCACTCCCCTCCCTACACATCTGCTGAGTTTTAAGACCTGGCAGAAAGAGGCCCTTGATAAATAATCAACAGTCACTGATCTTCGTGAAATTACGTTCTTCTCTCTTGTTATACTCTTTGAGTATAAGGCTATGCAACAGCTTCCATGATTTAGGAAGAGCTCTGAGTGGGCAATCTCCGTGTAAAGTTTGGTTGTAGGAATAGCTTCTGTATTAATTAGGGTTCTCCTCAGAAACAAACCTAATAGGGGGTGTGTGTGTGTGTGTGTGTGTGGAGAGAGAAAGAGATTTATTTTAAGGACTTGGCTCATGTAACTGTGGAGGCTTAGTAAATCCAAAATGTGTAGGACAGGCCAAAGACCCAGGAAGGAGTCCAAAGGCAGTCTGCTGGTATAATTTCTTCTAGCTCAGGGGAGGCTAGTCTTTGTTCTATTGGAGCTTTCAAACAGTTGGATGAATCCCACCCATGTTACAGAGGGTAATCTGCTTTACTCAAAGTCCACCAATTTAAATGTTAACCTCATCCAAAAACACCTTCACAGAAACATCCAGAATGATGTTTTACCAACTATCTGGCAACTCCTGTTGCTCAAAAGTTCTGATCGCCTGTTAATGATACCGTGGGCATGCATCTGACAGAGTCAGGGGGTCAGACCGTTCAAGTGCCATTAAAATGCCATCTCTCTGGTTCTTGAATCCTTTTTGCTATTCCTGATATGAGAAACAAATTAGGCCACCTTTCCTGAAGCACTCCCAAGAAAACACCTCTAATAGCAGAGCAGGGTGAATGAAGAACCCCAGGGAACTGAGTGAACCAAGCCTGAAGCAGCTGAAAGTCCAACATTTAAATCAAGTCTCCTGTTGGATTTAGCATTCATACACATTTTACATCCTACACCATAATATATGCAGGTTTGCTCTCATATAAAGCTTGGCAGCAAATAGAACCAGTCCCGTAAAAAGATGCACTCCATTATAGCCTGCGGCCGTAGGTGACCCTGTGACACACTGTCCAGCCAGATGAGGAACAAGCCCTGGGAAGGGAGCCTGGTAAGACCCCATGGAGGAAGTCAGAGAAGGAAGGCACTGAAATGGTGGCAGGTGAGTACCAAAGCGAGTGTACAAGGCCAGGGGATGTGTTTGTCATTGTGGTCAGACCCACTCAAGGGGAGCCTTCCCCACAGGCCCCAGGGAATGGGAGGAGGGGCAGAGCTGGGGAAGCGGAGCTGTGGGAGCCGGGAAATGAAGAAGCAGGCCCAGTTCTTCCTCAGGAGGCTCTGCTCCCTTCCCTTCTGGCTGCTCTGGGCCCACAGTAACCCTTCCCTCCACTTCCTCTTTCCTCTCCTGTTCCTTAACCTCTTTTTTGTTACTCCTTCCACTCATTCTCCTTATTTCCTCTTCCACTCTCCCCTTAATCTAAATGTAGGGTTTCCTATTGTCTGTGTGTTGGGAGGTGGGGGGATGGAAAGGAGTGGGATCAACACTGTATCATCTCTTCATGAAGAAGGAAACATTTTCAGTTCCTTTAATTTCATGCCAAAAGATCTAAATGGATATGAACACAATGGAGAAGGGGGAAAAAAAACATTCTGCCATTTTTTTCCACTCTGTACTAACAGATATGGAGGCCAGGGTGTGGGAAGTGGCTTTCAACATCACTGAGCTTTAGCGATTCTCAAGCTTTTGCAATTGAGGGACTCTGTCAAATCAATTTATCAGAAACAAACAAAAAAGTATTATCTTTGGCGTATAAATTAAACCATTATGCTCAATATTCAGGGCCCATGAAAGGTAACAGAAAATATGAAATGGTCAGGAGAAAGAGGAGAGGCAAAGGGGCAGGGAAAGTTTCACTCAGCAGGTGCTGTGATGGGTGGCACTGGTGTCCGTGGGACCCAGGAAGTATGTAAAGTTGCCTTTTTCTCTCCTGGGTGGTTGTCATAAGTTCTTGGGAGACTCTCACTTCTATGGACTTTCATTTGCTGTTCCTGTGACAAATGTCCGTCAATGTCTTTAGACTGGTGACTAATGAGTCTTCCATCAATCCCTACCTCCAGGCTCTTCTCTTGAGGTCACCTTGCCATCCTAGGTAGCTTTCTTACACAAAATCTAAGGCAACCACCAGCTAGCTCTTGCTCTTTCTTACCTGCATCTGGTCCATAAGAAGCATGCACCTCTGGTCTTTCATTCAAGGAAGTACGGCCATGTCCTAAATCACACCCTCCACTCCACATGGAGGGCTTTAGCCAGCCACTGGCACTAGGTCTCTGACAAGGGGGTCA
The DNA here is from genome assembly GCF_054177405.1 of Leptonychotes weddellii. NCBI lineage: Eukaryota > Metazoa > Chordata > Mammalia > Carnivora > Phocidae > Leptonychotes > Leptonychotes weddellii. Next base: position 112,974,840 of record NC_138369.1, on the reverse strand, counting down.
GATATAGGTCCATGGGGTCTCCTCAAACTGCAGGAGGCACAGATCAAGTATGCCAAGTGGTCTTCCTGAAGCTCTGCTCACTGATCATGGGGTGAGGGAAAAGCACCCACTTTTACCCCCTCCATGGGGAAAGAATACTAACAGCATACTGACAACCCTCTCTAAAAAACTTTCAACTCCATCCATCCTTGGCCTCTTCAACTTTAATTGTTTTGTCTTCCAAATTGGGTGAGGGATAAAGTTTGCAAAACTAGTGTTGGTTCTACATAGCAATCTGGTTTCTCCAACAATACGTCTTAAGTTCACATTTATAACAGCGGAACTAAGATACTACTGAAATGAACTCAGACATTTGTAAACAGGTGTTAAGAATGGTCAAAGGTCAGGCTCTGCCTCCATGATGTCAGTCAGGCATTTGCAGAGCCTTGGAAATGCCCACATGAAGCCATCCCACTGACAAACACTGGTCTGGTCAAGCTCTTCCTATTAGAAAGGAGGAACCTGAGGCCTCGATGTGTTAAGAAATTCTCAGGATCACACAACTACAGGCAGCAAAATGAGAACCAAATCCCAGTCCCTGGGGTGCATGGGTGACACAGTTGGTTGAGCGTCCAACTTGATTTCAGCTCAGGTCATGATCTCAGGGTTGTGAGATAGGGCCTCAGGTCAGGCTCCACACTCAGAGTAGAAGTGTGCTTGCGAGTCTTTCTCTCCCCTTCCCTCTGCCCCTCTCCCCACTTGTGCTCTCTCTCTCCCTAAAATAAAATTAAATATAAAATAAAATAAAATAAAATAAAATAAAATAAAATAAATCACAGTCCCTGGATGCCTACCCTGGTACGTTTATCACCACATAGTCTCGGCTGGCTCCTGAGTCTCTTGGAGAAGTGTAGGAAACTTGCATGGGCTGGGTAGCCCCTGTGACTCTATAGTCAGAAGGCTGGCCTCATATCCTGGCTCCTCATGTACCCCCTGAGTGATCCTGGGCAAATCTCTTATCCTCTCCAAGCCTTGGGTTTCTGTCCGTAAAACGGCATTGATAATGGTACGAGGAACATAATGGATAATTTACAGGGAAGTACTTTCCAAACTACTGTGCCTTGGGCAAATGTTAGATGTCATTATTATTATGACATGAGGGAGGTGGTGATCACAGTTTGTTCAGGATAACTTTAGTCTTAGAATTATTACGAGATTTATAATTTGTGACGGTGCTTCGTCACAAGAAATGCATGACCTAAACAAATTCCAAAAGCCTTTCATATAACCTTTATGCAACTGTAAGGCTATCTATTACCTAGCCTATAAAAATATATATATTTTTTAAAGATTTTATTTATTTTTTGACATAGAGAGACACAGCGAGAGAGGGAACACAAGCAGGGGGAGTGGGAGAGGGAGAAGCAGGCTCCCCGCTGAGCAGGGAGCCCGATGCGGGGCTCGATCCCAGGACCCTGGGATCATGATCTGAGCCGAAGGCAGATGCTTAACGACTGAGCCACACAGGTGCCCCAAAAATATATATATTTTTTAAAGAGAGCAGTACCCATGTTCTACTAATGCTACGGCATTAAAGAACAAACAGCAAAGGACAGATACATTTAGTCTCCATCCAAGAGCTGTGAAGACAAAGCTAGATAAACAAACAAAGGGAGATTACAGAACACCCTAGAACAAAGGCACGGGCATCGCCACAGGCCTGGGCAACACCTGTCCAGAGCAAGAGGAATTTACCTCCCAAGTTTGTGGAAGAGCGAATGGCCTTGCCCTGAGGAATCATTTGATAACAGAGCACAGGGCACCCACTTCAACACCATGCGCTGCCTGATAGGCTTTCTGAAATGCAGAGGAAAAACACACACCAGGTGCCTCCCCCAACAGTTGACGCGGGACCTACGCCAAGGCGAAGGCACAGAAAATGTCAGGAGACATCTAGGAGTGTCTACAGAGGCTCCAAGGGAAGGCTGCTGGCATTGGAGGGTGCCCCGAGGAAGAAACCCCCGCCCTTTATCCTTGCTTGATCTCTTCGGATTGCAAAATATGTGCAATGCTCTTGTCTGACCTAAGAGCCCTTCCGAAAGAGGAAAAGGGGGTGGGGAGAGAAACACTCGACAGAGGGAAAAGCTTTCATCTTCACGGTCACCATTTTGTGAGAGAAGTGAGATGGCAAAAAGGAAAGGACTTCACTCAGACCAGAAAACTCTAGTAGTTACTAGCCAATTTCAGCCTTCCTAGAAGGGATCATAAGGCCAAGCTTACATCTGTTGTTGTTTTAAGATTTTATTTATTTATGAGAGAGAGAGAGAGACACAGCATGAGTTGAGGGGGCAGGGGCTGAGGGAGAAGAAGACTCCCCGCTGAGCAGGGAGCCCGACAAGGAGCTTGATCCCAGGACCCTGAGATCATGACCTGAGCCGAAGGCAGACACTTAACCTACTGAGCCACCCAGGCACCCCCTACATTTGTTTTTATTTACATTTATTAAAAGCAAGAAAAGCAAGTTTGGGATTAACCACAGGTAAGTAAAAGCACTGAGCTAAAGGACCAGTATGTGGGAAGCTAAGGCCTGGGTGCACCATGACACAAGGTGACTCAGGTAAACCAAAGGGTGTGGCAGCCCAGTTAACTCCCAACAGGCAGCTCGGATCCATTTATGTCTGATACTTAAAGCTATTTCATCTTTCGTGTTTTCTCAACATAATCATATATATACATACTAAATCAATTTAAAAGAACTTATGCACACCAACTTTATTTTGTTTTCTATTTAAAAGGTCATTTTTCCTTCAGTTTTAGGGCACAAGGGCTCTGAGGACAATCACTCTACCAGTCTCATCTACAAGTCTAGTCATTCTATTACAAAAGGCCAAATTTGGCCCAACCCTGAAGAGATACTATGCAGTCTATTCAGGGCACCTGGGAGACTCTTGGGCATCCAGGCAAGATACGCCTGAGTGTGGCTAAATGGGGAATGGGAAGAGCAGTGAACATTTTGGAAAGTGGCCTTAAAATTAAAATCTCTTAAGATAAAATCTGCATTCAGTCAGCATCCATTTGCCAAGTTGGGGGCCAATTCTGGATGCCCTCTGGAGTTTTCAGACTTACAGAGTTTGCTTTCTGTGACTCTGAGCCCTTCCACTGGAGACCTGGGGTTTTAACAACGCATGTCCCCACAGGGAGGAGCCTAGTCCCTGGAACATAGTACCAGCTCAGTGGACGTTGAACTGTATGACTATTAAACCCTAAATGTATTTTTTTATCTAACCATCCCCTCTTTGTTTACTTCTTATCTCTCATAGGGATTGGTGCTGTACAGGCAGGAACTAGTGAGTGAATAAATGAATAAATGGGTGTGTTAATTAATGCATATTGTCTGATTATACATAAAAGCATTTGTATAGCTTATGAATGTAATAGTGGTTTTTTTTTCCTAATGCTCTTTGCTTGAATGTGGTGCCGTTATTCATTATGATAAATGCACCTTTATATTTGTAAGACTTTGTGCTATTTACAAAATGCTTTTACATGCATTATCTTATTTAATCCTCATGGTGCTGCAAAGTGGATATTATTATCCCCCACTTTAGATAAGATAGGTGATTTGTCCAAAGTACACAGTTGAGCACAGAGCCGGACTTGAATCCAAGTTTTGCCACATATAATTAGCAGTCTTTTCCCCTGGGTTGAAGCGTGAGTCGGAAGGCACAAGTTATATGCATTTGTAAACAGACACCTGTTTCGGAAGATGTGCTAGTGAGTCCTGTCCAAATAGGGGAAGTGGCATCTCTAAACTCCTGACAGCCTCTCCCACAAGGCAGCTGGCTTGCTGCTGGCTACATCTGTTCTTGAATCACAGCGATCTTATGCCAGGCCACTCCACAGGACTTACATTTGATTGTAGCCGCTTGATTCGAACATAACTAGTGTGAAGCGGGGATATTCAGGCGATTAACCAGTTATCATTTTGTTTACACAATGATAAACAATCTTTGGGGGAGATTTTTGTCTTTGAGTTGAGTGGCTATATTCACGGAGATACCCCAGTTGTTTCCTCTCCAGTTAAATGTCAGCCCACAACAAAGAAGCCAGCAGGCCCGAACAGCAGGAGTCAATAGGGAAACAAAAACAAAAACAAAAACAAACCTAGGCCTCAGAATGTGGCCTGCTTCCTAAGGCCGCCCCTGGTGCTCTTTTTGTGTACGAATGATCTGTGTGGTTGGCATTGCTGCTTATGATCCTACAGCCGTAAGGACCTTAGAAACCATTTAGTGTGGTAGGTTTCACACTTTGAAAAGATGGTACTGAACGTTTTACTTAAATGAAATCGAATATAGAAGCCTGATGAGTAAAGCAAATCCAAGCACATTTGCTTTGGTTGATGAGGAGACTGGGATGAGCCTAAGGGTCCCCTCCCAACAGAACTCTAAAAGCAGGGGAGCCCTCGTTTTACATCTGAGGAAACGAGGCCGAGAAAGCGAAACGACCAAGGTGAAGAACAAGGGAACACACTCTCGTGGTTCTGCCACCGTTTGGATTTCTCCACAGCCCAGGTCCGTTCAGCTTTCATTTCTACCAGGTTTCCAGTCTCCTCCCACATCCCATCCTAATTCCACCACGACGCCCGCTTCCGGCACACATAGCCACCCCAACATTCTAAGTGTGCCACCACCAGGGAGAGAACGTCCTATTTCCCAAATGTGCCTGGTCAGGAGACTTAACAAGATCCCTTGTTAAAAATGTAGATTCTTAGATTGCCTTTTTTGCAGATTCTGATTCAACTGGCTTGGGATGAAACCTAGGTGATTCTTTTTATCAGTGAAGTTTGGGAAACCCTTGTTGGACGTAATGGGTCAGGGACGTCCCCTTACGGGGAACGTAAAGCAAATACCTAAGTGGGCGATTTGTCTGTCACCCATAAAGCGAGAGGAGATCTGAGTATTGTCAGAAAAGTTTTCTCTCTTCTCCACAGTCAAGGAATGTCAGTCAGTTCACAGGCAGAAAGGGAGAATTTCAACGAAAGAAATATTTCCATTTGCTTTTGAGACCACAAGGCTTAGAAGGCATATTACTCTAGAAGGTCACGTGTGACTTGCATCAGTAGATGTGCTCTCTGCTCCCTCGCTGACCACTACCTCCTGACTGCCCACATCTGCTCAGGGACTCTTGTGCTACTTGCCCTCTGCCCACAGGGTCTGCTCCACGTCCTTATTCTCTTCCTAAATCCTTGGTGTGCTTCGTCTAACACACCATTCCTCCAACGCAGCCTGGACTCCAGGATCAACCATATCTGCAGGGCACCCATTTAGCCACCCTAGACCCGCCAGGACATCCTGTTTGACTATGTCTGTAACCCAGGCGTCTGCGCCCTGGAAGTGTCTCAGCCCTCCAGTAAACTGGTGCAACTCTTTCTTTTAACATTTACACTCACCCTTCCAACCTATATATGATAATCTGCCCCCATTTTGCTTTAGGAATATAAATATTTGTCCTTCAAAACCTGGGGCCTGTCTCATTTCCTTTCTGGAAGCCATGTGTCTATAACCTGTGTCTCCATTCTACTTGACTCCAGAGCCCTCTGCCTTTGTCTCTGATTGCTTTTCTGCTAATCCTAGAACTAGAGGACTACTCTTTTCCTTTGTAATAATATAGCCATCAGTGATGCTGGCCTCAGCGGATGGGGCCACAGAGAACCAGGCCTCTCGGTGCCACATCATCCTTACTTCCCTACATCACAATTAACACAAGGCTACTGTGTAAACAGACTATAATGAAGATTGGGGGATAATCAGAGGGAACATATCTACAACTGGATGCTGAATATAGTTGTTTCCAGAGTCCACGGAGAGAGGATTTTAAACTCATGATAGAGGTTTTCTCATGGACAAATTCCAGTTACTAGTCCTGTTTCTTTTTTTTTTTTTTAATTTTTTTTTTTTATTTATTTATTCATGAAAGTCAGACAGAGAGAGAGAGGCAGAGGCAGAGGGAGAGAAGCAGGCTCCCCGCCTAGTAGGGAGCCCGATGCGGGACTCGATCCCAGGACCCTGGGATCATGACCTGAGCCGAAGGCAGACGCTTAACCATCTGAGCCACCCAGGCGCCCACTAATCCTGTTTCTGTCTCCTGAGGTCTTCAGAGAGATCTCCTCCATAATCCCTTACTATATGAATAAGGATCCTCTCCATAGATTAATTATATTTACCCTAGAATTTGTCCCAACCATACCCACATTGCTCCCCAACACACACACACACACACACACACACACACACACACGCACACAGACCTATATGCATGCACATTAGGACAATTCATATAATAATCCATAGCAGCACTCTGAGAATATCACACCTATTCATGAGCATGGGATATGAAGACAGTTGGACTAGGCTCCAGGGTTCCATATCCTGTTTATTATGGGTTACTGTGCATATGTAAGATGAAGCTATACCTCTATATTCTCTATTTCTACTCCTGCTTATCTTCAGGTCACCTTTAAGAAACACATATATGCATGCTCCCAAGAAGAAATAAAATTCAATTTCCCAAAACCAACCTAGTCTATAAAATTTTCCCAACCCCAGAAAAAAATACCCTTTATACAATTATGCAGAGGGACTACAGATCCCTTTAACCCAATCTCCTTGTTTTAGCTTCTGCCTTCTTACCCACAACAATCAGACTGAGTGGATTGCTCACATAGCATATTGGTAACACTACAAAAATGTGATCAAAGTCAGTCCTGTGTTTCTCTATTCAGTTATGATCTTATCCTCTCCCAAATACTATGAGGGGGGTGGAGCAGATAAGGTATATCACTAGTTATCCTTCAATATCCATCCTCCCTTTTCACAGTAACAGAGTTTGACCGGGGCACATGGCTTCTTAGCTATAGACCTCTACCGTAACTAACCATTCCTATAGCTACAGGCGGCCGTGTGACCACTGGTTCCGGCCAACAGAATGTCAGAAGTGCTGCGTGCCATTTTTCTCGGTTTTGCCCTTCAGAAGATCGAGTGCCTGCTCCTGGCCCTTTGCTTCCTTCCTGCTGTCTATAGGATGGCTAAAACAAAACACCTTAAATCCAGATGCAGACTTCCTACCTCTCTGGGCTTCTGCAGAGAAGGAAATGGGCATCTACTTTGTGTAAGCCAATGTCTTTGGGGGTACTCTTTATTACAGACGCTTAGGTGGACCCTGTCAAGTACAAATTCTCATGGATGCCAAGTTCCTTAAAAGTGACGTAACCAGTAAGAGGCAGCTCTGAGCCTTGGCTCCAGTTCTCTAAACATAGGGCATTCCTCAACCATCCTAAAGATGTCATTGTCAGAACTTGGACACTTTGTAATAGAGTAGAGATAGCATATTATGAAATGTGACATTTTATGGCATTTCCTTCTGTATTTTCCTTGTTATAAGTTTGCTTCTGTTAAGATATTGCTGTCCAATGATCACCAACATCTACTGCAACAGCAGCCTCCCTTTAACCTGGGGGCTTAAGCGTATAGCACATTTCTGGAAGCAATGACTTCTTTCTCTCTGGCAGATTTAGCAGGGAATTTACAGTCTTGAAACTTAAAGGCAGAAAACTTATAACCAACAAGGATAATAGAGGCTTTACAAATAAGTAGAGGAAATGGAAGGTCTAAATAATGAGAGCTAATTTCTACTGACTCAGTAAATGTAACTCCCTCCCTCGATCCTTTTCCAACAATCCTGCTGAGACCCACAGTGGGTAAAAGCGAAATGACCTTATCATTGCCAAAAAAAACACTGGGAGGCAGAAATTTAATTTTAAACCACCATTCCTCAACCTCACCAGGAAGAATAAATCACTATTTGACAACTCCACACTAACTCCATCCAAAGAATGGATGTGATTAACCCTATTTTTGGATTTGCTTTAATCACTAATAGCAAACTCATGTAGCACTTACTCTGTACCAACACCATTCCATGTGATTTTCACATACTGACTCTCCTTTTCCTTACAACTCATAGGGACAACCACAGGTGCAATTGTTTTGTTCATTTTGCAGACAAGGAAGCTGAAGGCACAGATATATTTTACATGCTCATTAGTAGACTAGTTAGATCTTAATAGGTGTGGAAAATGCCATCTTGTGGCATTTTTTTGTTGTTGATGGTATGCTGGATGTTAGTTGTTGATGAAGTGTGACTATTTACAATTTCACTCACCATTTCCCTTCCCCCAAAATCATACTCCACCGAAACTAACCTGCTTCCTCAGTGGGCAAAAAAGAACTACCTGACTATAATGAGTTTGTATCTAAAAGATCATTCTCAGCCAGATCAACTGTTCTCCTGTTCAAGAAATTGTGTCTTCATGTTTATGGAGCACACATCTCAGTGTTGAAAATTGTCATGTTTTCCAACTTACTTAGTATCACTCCACAGTTGTTTTTAATAGAACATCTGGTGTATTGCTATATAAAATGACCGTAAGAACTAGCATACTAATATTTATCTTTGCTTTAGGAAAAAATAGAGTATTTAAATACTTTGAAAAACCTATGCTCAATGAGAATCGACATTTAACAAAGATTCCACAAAAGGTACAATGGATTTTGACTGTTTTAGTTATGAGGATGCTCTTCTAATGAAATTTATTTGTAACTCCCTGTTTTCTTTGAGTAATTCCAAAGATTTTTATAAGTTTTTAGTGTCAAGACAATACTTGTCAAGACAAGTTTTTAGTGACAAGACAATACTAGTATTGTATTGTCACATTGTTTCATAGTATCCAATTCTACCATTGAAACTGAAATATTTTGTTTTGCTGTTTGTCAATTCAAACAGTCCAAACTGCTTTTCTTCTTTAAATAATACTAATTTTTGCCTATGCTGTATATGGCAATAATTCATAATTTTCTCCATTCTCACCTTTTTCCATTTGGGACTGCAAAGTGCTTGACCAAGAAACAAACAAACTAACTAAATGTCTTAACAATATCCCCTTGCAGATAGAAGTGGCCCTGTGTTCTCACCAATGAGATATAAATGGATGTCACTGGTTGGGACTTTGAGAAAACCTCGTTAAAAGCGACAATACAGGGGCGCCTGGGTGGCTCAATCAGTTACGCATCTGCCTTCGGCTCAGGTCATGATCCTGGAGTCCTGGGATCGAGTCCGCACTGGGCTCCCTGATCAGTGGGGAGTCTGCTTCTCCCTCTCCGTTCGCCTCTCCCCTCCCCCCACTCATGCTCTCTCCTCTCTCAAATAAATAAATAAAATCTTAAAAAAGGGGGGGGGCAGTGCAGACTCAGTTAACATATTTTCCTTTGCCCTTACTCTTCTTCTTCCTTCCTTCTTAGAGAGTAGATATGATACCAGAAGTGGTACAGGGATCTTGGCTCACGAGGCAACACGCATCCACTAAGGAGAGCTGAATGGAGGCACAGAGGGGCCTGGATTATATTGGTAGCAGGCAGCTACCGTACCAACCCTGTAAAGCCTAGCTCCAGACATCACATAATGTGAAGAAATAAAAACCTTCATTTGTTTAAGCTTCTGTTTTTCTGGTTTCTGTTACTCACAGCCAAGTACAATTTCTAAGTTCTAAGTGATTAAACAGTAGCAGAGTATATAAAGGTTTTCAACATCTTGAAGCTTAAAAATTGGGATAGGTCTAGAAAGCATGGTTAAACATTCTGTTATACAGCCATTAGGTATTTTCCAACAATATTTGAAATCAAATCATCTGTTGGTGAATCAGATCAATCATTTGAAAATATGATTCAGTTATTAAGAAAGACAAAAATACTAACGCTACCGTCCACCCTCCATTTATTTCAGTAAAATAAATTTGGACATGGTGGAAAAAACATGCAGTATAATTTTTTCCCTTTGGAAATTGACAGGAAGTACAGAAGGTTTGGGGGTTTTTAACATGAAGAATTCTTGTGCTCAGGAATATGGATATATGTAGTAGGAACCTCTAAACTGTGGAGTCCTAAAAAATATGAAAATACTAGTAAGTATATATATATATATATATATATCTCCTCCATTTAGAATGTGTCAATCATGGGCCAAGCTCTATAGTAGATCTTGGGACTTGGAGGCAGGCCTTTAGACTAACCCTAAAATCTGGGTTTTCTTTCTCTCAATCACCAGTCAAAATATAAGAATCCTATACCTGAAGAAGAGAGGTATTCAGTAGATTCGATGATGTATTGTTGAGTTTATTCTCTTCTTGTCCCATAATGCTGAGAAAGTCTCCATTCCCAAAGCAAATACAAAGTGAAGAGATGTGAAGAGGTGTTTTATGTGATTAAAAATTCTCTCAGTAATAGCTCCTAACCACAACTGTATAGTTTTCTATTGCTGTATAACAAATTATCACACATTTAGTGACTTAACCACTACCATTTGTCACTTTCAGTAGGTCAGAAGTTCAGCAGGGATAGTGGGTTATCTGCTCAGGGTCTTGCAAGGTTAAAATTAAAATGTCAGTCAAGCCTATTCTCATCTGGGGACTGGGACCCTCTTCCAAGCTCACTCAGGTTGTTGGTACAACTCAGGTCTTTGTGGTATAGGACTGAAGTCCCTATTTTCTTGCTGGCTTTCAGCCAGAGGTATTTAGAGTTTAGCTTTGTGTCCTCCTTCTCTCACCACTTGGCAGTTAGCTTGTCTTCAAGACCAGAAAGAATATTTTACGGGTGCTATACCTTCTTTAAAAAGCTCATTTGATGAAGTAAGACCCACCCAGGATGATCTCCATTCAAGGTAGTGGTACCCCCTCACATTCCCTGTCCCCACTCACCCTCCACGGGAGGGGATTTTAGAGGGTCTGTGCACCAAGGGACAGAATCTTGGGGCCATTTCAGAATCCTTCCTACCACAACAACCAAGAGCATTTTGTTGCTTGAAAACGTAGTCATAATGGTCACTTTAATTCACAGCTCTGAAGAGGGAGGCAATGCCTACATTCTTGACCTAATCTGGGAAAATCATCGTCAACACTGACTGTCACCACTGCTTTGAAATTAGGTATTCAACATTTTAGGATGACTATTCCTTCAAGCTAGCATTTTAAAAGAGATTAACTGTTACTCTTCCATTCTTTTGTATAATATGCCATAAGCAGTACACTTTGACCCCCACCCATGAGGCTGGAGCCCAAGAGTTGCAATAATGACAATCCCCTCATTGGGCTAGTTCTTTAGCGTGGCCCTGGACTTTACTGATGAAAACATAGCACTTTTCTCTAGCCTTCCCAATTATCCACCGAGCTACTTAATAACCTTTATTAAATCTATTCCAACTAAAACTAGCCAGAGTGAATTGTTTGCAAACAAGACACTGACCAAGATAATAGTTAATGGCAGATGTGGTGATGGACAACAGATTTTTCAAGAAATGAAGATGTGTGGCTGGTGAAAAGGTAGTGAGAATCCAGAGAATCCAGACCATGGCAACAGTGGAGAGAGAGTTACTTAAGTTATCACTTGATCAAGGATGGATGAGGAGCCTATCAATGGCAGGACTTTGGCAGGGACCCTGTGATTGCAGTTGTACAAGAGTAGGCAGGAATATGGAAGAAAAGACTGAAGATCAGTCTGGATGCTGCTAATTGTGATGAGAACAAAAAGACAGTGTGATGGTTAATTTTATGTGTCAGCTTGGCTAGGCCACCGTACCCAGATATTTTGGTCAATATATACCCATATCCATTATATGTATATACATTCTCTCTCTCTCTCCCTCTCTCTATTGGTTCTGTTTTTCTGAAGAACTCTAATACAGATAGGCTTAAAGTTTGACCATGACCTGGATTAAGTTATGGTAACAGAATGGTGTATGCCCTTAAAAAGAATGCCTTATGTGGCTACAGACAGTTGTAACAGAAAATATAACACACAGAGTATCCTATACATTGTTGAATTACACCAGCTGATTTCACAGTCTCATCGCTTCTCTTGTATGAAAATGAAGGTATTTAGGGAAGAGTAGTACCACTCCTCAGACCCCTAATAATTAGAGTGGGAGATATGGGAGGAGTCTGATGATTCACCACACTCCAAACTTCCTAATTTCACTGAGCCATTTCTGATCTAATGACACTGTCCCTGTCTTTCTTGAATTCCACATAACAGCCTAGACAGAGGCAATTATTTTACAAGGAAAACCTACTTCTCCTCACTCTCCTCCCATGAGAATCCTCATGGCCTACAGGCTTATTATAGAAATTTCCAGAGGCTTATTACAAAGTGAAACCAGAAAAGAGAAAGCTTGTACACATGAATATTACACACATATAAGCAAGCAAAATTTTGCTTATTTAAATCAGCCAAAACCTGGCAAATACATGGGGGAATGGATTTTGAACATGCTTGAAGTGGACAGATTTTCCAATAATGGCAGAACAATATCTTCCATCCCATATACTCCCCTTTGATTTTCCTTCCATCAGGAGTTGAATTTTCTCATTCCTTCACTTTGAATTTGAGTGGGCTTGTAGGAAAAGTGAAGTTATGTAAAGTTATACAACTTCAAGGCTGGGTCATAAAGAGCAATAGTTTCCACCTAGCTCTCTTTTTGGAATGCTTACCCTTAGAATCTAGACACCATACTGTGTGCAAGTCCAAGAAACCACAGGAAGAGGCCACATGTGAGTTCCTAACCCATGGTCTCAGCTGACTTCCCAAGCAGAGGCTTAGCATCAATCACCAAACAGGTGAGTAAGCAGGCCCTCACTTGGCTCCCCACCACACCCCAGCTTTCGAATCTTTCCAGTTGAGGCCTCAGACCATCATGCAACAACCATGATCTGTCCCCACCATACCCTCTCAACCCTCTCAATTCCTAATGTTTAGAATGCATGAGCTTAACAACAACAACAAACTTTATGGCACTGAGTTTGGAGTAGCTTGTTACACAGCCCTAGTAACTGAAACCGCACCAAGGCAAATGAACATAAATTCAGATTGGTCTGAGTTACTGATATGATTATACTTTTTAAGATTCTACAGTCAATATGCTAAGTCAAATAGTTAAAGTTCTGCTGAACTGGTTCACTGAAATCTGGATTCTGTAGTGGTCTTCCCTAAATGAAGATGTAAAATTGTCTGACAGGGACGCCTGGGTGGCTCAATCGGTTAAGTATCTGCCTTCGGCTCAGGTCATGATCCCAGGGTCCTGGGATCAAGTCCCACCTCGGGCTCCCTGCTCAGCGGGGAGCCTGCTTCTCCCTCTGCCTGTCACTCCTCCTGCTTGTGCTTTTTCTCTGACAAATAAATAAATAAAATCGTAAAAAAAAAGAAAAAAGTTGTCTGACATTATAAAGAGGAAGAAATATAAAGATTTGGGATGAATAAGAATGTTGGTGAATATTTATAATTTGCAAACCACACACACACTATGGTCCTCAAGAGAGCCCAGAAGAAAATCCTTTCACGACACCATCAGTGCATTGGTGAGAGCCAACATCTTTGAAAAGAGCTATTCTCTGTGGACAAGGGACACTGTCATGGAAATGGGCTCTCTGATTAGCAGATCTTTGGTTGATTTAGTAGCAGTTCTTAACTTCAAAAGACAAGGTGAATCGGAGGGGGAGATGAACCATGAGGGACTATGGACTCTGAGAAACAAACTGAGGGTTCTAGAGGGGAGGGGGTGGGGGGATGGGTTAGCCTGGTGATGGGTGTTAAAGAGGCATGTACTGCATGGAGCACTGGGTGTTATACGCAAACAATGAATCATGGAACACTACATCAAAAACTAATGATGCAATGTATGGTGATTAACATAACATAATAAAATTAAATTAAAAAAAAAAGACAAGGTGAACATGATTATGGTAACAGACAACTGGGCCAGCACAATAATCATATGATTCATGAGAAAGTGATCTTTGACAGTGCTAATTGGTCAAGGGATCCCCAGTACAAAAACATAAAAGCAACGCACTAAGATCCTTTTTGATATAAAAACAAAACAAAAGTAAACAATGACAGAACAGTAAAAGCTTCAGAATTATGAAGGACAAAGGCATAAAATGAGCTGCCATGATAGAGTCTGAACCCAATAATCAGTGCCCAGATCTGAGTCATTTCACAGACCTGGAAGCCTACCAGTGAAGGAGGGAGCCCCAAAAATCCTTGAGAAAAGACCCTAAGATGACATCACATGTAAATGATGTATAAATCTTTCTTCTGGCCTTCTCCAGTGGGATCTGCAGCCATTTTGCAAGAATGAGAAAAAGAAAAACACTTTTGGAGATGAATGAACATTGGCTCTGAGCTACAATTAGTCTATGAAAACCCAAGTTTTTACTATGTCCCACTGGTCAAAATAAAGCTAATGGGGGGCAGTTGATAAGTGAGTTTTGTAGACTTAGTCACTCTTGAAGTGGATCTGGGACTTCCACAAAACTATCTTGTTAACATTTTCCCAGTTCTCAAAATAGAATTTGAATAGAAATACTCAGCAACTGGCGAAAGCCCCATATTAGCCCTTGACTCCCATAATAAAAGCTTACATTTTGGTAAAAATGACCAAATGTAAATCCCAACAGGTAGCTACACTCTCAAAATGTTGAATCAAAGGCAGTACCACACACCTGGGGTAACCATAGAGACTAATGGTCACCATTTGACTATTATCATATTCTTTTTTTTTTTTTTTTTTAAAGATTCCATCTATTTATTCATGAGAGACAGAGAGAGAGAGAGAGAGGCAGAGGGAGAAGCAGGCTCCCAAGGAGCAGGGAGCCCGATGCGGGACTCGATCCCAGGACGCTGGGATCATGACCTGAGCCGAAGGCAGACGCTTTAACCATCTGAGCCACCCAGGCACCCCTATTATCATATTCTTATCTAATTTACCTATCTGGCTTTTGCAGAAGAAAGATGGATCTTGCACAATGACAAAGAATTATTTTACATTTAGTTGGGCTGTCACATTGTAAGGATGCTATCATTTGGCAGAGAAAATCAATCCAGCCCCTGGACAGTAGCTGGAATATAGCTATTGATCTGGCTGATGCTTTTTTCTCTGTCCCAATAAATAGAAAACACTAGGTGTAGTTTGTTTTCACCTGGCAGGGACAGATGCACACCTTCACTGGCTTCACCATCTAAGAGCAATATGAACTCACTGACTGTGCCATAATTTAGTCCACAGGACATCATAGTGGTCTATAAACTGATGACTTTACACTAATGCAACCCAGTGCACAAGAATGGTAAGTAAGTACCCTAGACATGTTCCTAATATACACATACATATAAAAAAAATAGAAGATATGAAAAATACAGAGACCTATTACTTTAGTGAAGTTTCTACAGACCAATGATCTCAGAACTTCTCGAAATGTCACCACCAACATGAAAGAAAAGTATTGCACTATACATCCCCTATCACTAAGAAAGGGAAGCTGTGCTTGCTCAACTCTTGTATTTTGTAGAAAATACACATGACATTTGGTTACGCTTCTCCAAATAATTAACTGATCATCCAGAAGTCTTCAAGCTTTGAGTGTGGTGCAGAGCAATAGAACATTCTCTAGAAGATCTATACTTTAAAACATATCCTCAAATTTCAAAGTACTGTATCTTTTTCAGTAGGTACAGCATTTTCCTTTTGAGAAACCCTTGGCTTGCTATTGGACACTGATAGAGACTGAATGTTTGAAAGCAGTATGCCATGAGACTATAGAAATTAGGCAGCCCACCATGAACTA
Organism: Leptonychotes weddellii; assembly: GCF_054177405.1. NCBI lineage: Eukaryota > Metazoa > Chordata > Mammalia > Carnivora > Phocidae > Leptonychotes > Leptonychotes weddellii. The sequence goes on along the minus strand of NC_138369.1, from coordinate 112,959,134 downwards.
TGTGTTATCTCATCTATTGAGCTCTAGTCAGCTATTCCTTGCAGCATTCCATCATCCCTGGGAAATTGTTTATATTTGAACAGGCTCAAGTAGATCCTAACAACACAAGTTGCAAGAGTAGATGACTCATATTCTCAGTGCATCTACTCCTGCCAAGCTGCTGGTGTTCTCTCAAACCACACCTCTGCTTCATTAAGAGAGCTCTATGACTAGGTGACTGGGAAGAAAAATAACGCAGTTTACTATCAACTCCATTGGACATGACAATACTAAGAAGATCCCTGTAGGAACCTCTATATATTCTTCTGGCCCACATCATGTAGCAGTATTTCCTTGTCCCTTTTAATGCAGCTCAATCACCCCTCCTACAGAAGTGGACTGCTACATTATGCAAATCTCACTCAGAGGTGACCTGATGGTCAGTGTAGAAAAATAAATATTCCCAAAGGCCAGAACTTCAAACAGTATACATCATCATCCACTTATCTGGAAAGGGAGATAAGTTACAGGTCTACATTAATTTATGGACAATAGCTAATAATTTCATTGGATAGTCCGGGATATGGGAAGAATAAGATTGGAGAATTAGTGATAAAAAAAGATTAGAGCAAAGACCAATCTAGACTTTTAGAGTATTCTATAGTTGAGAAAGTTTGTGTCCCATGTTAATACACAAAAAGACTGACACCTTATACAGAAAGTTTTCAGTAGATGGTTGGACGAGATAACCTGCCATGTGGATTTGTTAACCTCTTTCGATAGCTATGCAGTAATTATTGAATTATAAATACATATAAATATAAGTAAATATACATAAATAGCTCATGAGAAAAAGTGGTCATTGTTTCAGAGTTTATGCATGAGCTTAACAACTTAGACTTCCTCTCCCCCAGATGTCTGGAAATTACTTCTGCTGAGTGCCCAGTTTGAAAGCAACACTGAACAAACATGAGCCCTGCCATATGGTCCCATACCCCAAAAGGAATAACCAGCCACCTGATGGCAGGTTAATTACATAGGGCCTCTTCCAACATGGTGAGTGTTGGAATCTGTCCTCTCTGAAATTGATACATTCTAGATATAGATTTGTCTGTCTTGTCTACCGAGTTTCTGCCAGCAACACCATCTGTGGACTTACCAAATGCTCACTTGCTGTCACTATAATTCACATAACATCACTTCCAACTAGGGATCTTATTTTATAGCAAAATTATTAGGACAGTAGGTTGATGCATTTACAAAGCATTAAGATTTCCAACCAGAAGCAACTGGATTTATAAATCAGTGAAATCACTTGTTATAGGTTTAGTTTTGGTACCTATCAGGAGATACCTTACGAAGTCGAGATGACATCTTGTAGAATACAGTATATCTATAAAATAGTAACCAATGCATAGTGTTTTTTCAGCCATGGTCAGAACATATGAGCTTAGAAACCAAGAAGTGAAAATGGGAGTGACACTTCTCACTATTCCCTTAATGGCCCACTAATAATAAATTTTAATTCACATCCTTGCCACTTTCAACTACATTGGTTTAAGGATCTTAGTACTCAAGGAAGGAATACTTTCACCAAGAGACACAACAGGGTCTCAAACCACTTAACAAAGCAGACAAGAAGATTCCTATGTTGGCTGCAGGGTTAAGCATGTTTAAAAAATAATAATTACTGCTATACAATGTAAACATGAAATAATATTTCTTTAACACAAGGATTTCCATAGGGTGCTCCTTAGTATTTCCGTGTGCATTAGCAAATATTAATGGAAAGCTAGAGCACCCTCATAGATACAGAAACACCAAGGGCTCAAACCATAAGGAATAAGATTCCTAAGTAAAGAACCCCAGTTAACTGAGCCAATACTAAGCTAAAGATAAAAGTAATATGGAATGGTTAGTTGTTGATGAAGAAAGCTATACACATCAACTAAAGACAATATGCAGAAAATATAACAGATTTTCTGTTTTATCCTTGCTTTATTTAGTACATTTTGATAGTATTTACTTTACAATTTAGTCCACATATTAAAAATATCAAGGCAGAACTGAGGAAACATAACCATCATTACATATATTAGACCTAAAAAAGACTGTACTAAATAAAGAATCTTAGAGTCTCTTTATCTGGGAAGAGGGCAAAGATGTCGTTTATATGAGAAATTGTCACTTTATTGGGTGGGAACATAGTTTTTGTTGCTATTGTGGTTTTAAGTCTGGAAAATGGATATATGTCCAGATAAACGGTGACATCTGTTTTTCTTGACTGCTCAAAACATTTTCAATACTCATCTTGCTTTTGATTGTTTCTTATTTTGCAAATCTTATTTTCCCAGGTGGAATCCCAGAAACTACATCCTTACAGATTGCTTTACAAACAGCACAAACAATGTTATCTGGTTTCTGCCATGTGGGAAAATAGGATCTGCATGGGGAATTCATTTTTCGATGGCGTGAATGGCACCAGAGGTAGAGGCAGAGATGGA
>NC_138369.1:112939037-112956151 GCF_054177405.1 Leptonychotes weddellii | reverse complement strand
AATAATGTCAAGGTTAAACTAGAATTACACTGAACAGATGGGACACGTAGTAACTCCAATGCTGTGATTTACCTCATACATTTTGCTGATGGAATTAGTCAGAATAGACTTGTTTTTTACTAAGAACCCTAACCAAAATACCATTGGATTTTTAAGAGCATAAAATGAGTTAACAATATAAGTGGACCCCGTGTACTATTATTGTATCTATATAATGCAAGGGAGAATGTTCTGTTCTACAAATTCATAAAGCAAGTTCAAATTAATTCAAATCCATGGTATCTATTATATCAATATTAGTTGACTTAACGTAACCATATGCTGGTTGCCTAAAGAACCATGACTTACACTGTTGTTATATGTCCTTAATGCAGCCTAGGGAATGGAAATAAAGATTCTTGTAATGTTCTTATAAATAGTGACTCACTAACATGTAGGTGAGTTAAGGTTGTTAAATGCAATCCTACTAGGATAGAATATATACTTTAAGAAATCTTTAAGCCACTTTCCATGTTAGAATTGTCATTATCTAATTTCTACATACGTTGTTATTTTCTGCTATAGACATATAGCTATAGGCATATTGTTACATGCTATAAATGTAAGTATTTGTGCTATCATACTACTAATGTCAGAAATCCAAGAAGAAAAAGCATCAGTCTCACTCATCATTCCAGGGTCTTGATTCAAAAAATAATACTGAACAGTTACTGGCACTTCACTTACTCATTGAGCAATTCATATAGGCACCAGGCTAGCAGCTGAGAAGATCATGACGAGCAAAACAGACATGATCCTAGAGACATGATTCTAGGTTTCTCAAACAGGAAATGCAGCAATCAAATCATAATACAAATAAATAAATGGTTACAAATTGAAATCAGGGCGGCGAAGGCAATGTATAGGATGCTCCTGAGCCCCAGAGTAAGTGGGGAGTCAGGGAAGAGCTTTCTGAGGAAGTGGCATTTGGACGGACACCTGAAAATGATGAGACAAAAACTGAAAGTGGAAGTTTGTGTGGGAGAAGAGGCAGCTCTAGACACAGAGAAAGCACATCAAAGGCTATGAAGCTTACCTGGGTGTGGATTTCTGTTCAAAGCACTGAACTGGAGACCTGTGCGGGTAGAGCTGAGAATGAGGGCGAGTGGCACCTCGGGGACACTCGACACAGTAGCCACCCACCCCTACAAGGGCCTGGGGAGATGAACAGGAAGGAGGCCTCGCCCAAGACCCCTCTCCTATGCTGGGGCACTGGGTAGGTCAGTAACAGCCTTCAACAGAATACCAGGAACTAGTGCAGTAATTCTACCTGAAATTATAAAAAGCAGAGAGAGGAGCGAGACACTCACACCAAAGTCCTTGTGGGAAAGCCAAAAATTAGGAGTCCAGACAAAACCATCAACACCAAAAAGATGACTCTTTAGAACAAGATGACAGACTGAAACAAATACTACCTATCCTCTTTTTCCCAAATTCCTTAGTCTATGGGGGGAAAAGATTAACTTTCACTTATAAAGGATAATTGTGCTGAAAAACCAACCAAAATAATTATACCATCACCTAACCAGAAATTCGAGGAAGAAATAAGCAAATGGGAAATTGAAGGGGAGTAAGAGCCAGTAAATCCCAAACAAAATAAACAAAAACTCCACCCAGCCTAAAACGCAAACAGGAGAGGAGTATTTAAGTGAATTTGCAGTTTATAAAAATTGTTTCTAATCAAAATCACCATTGAAGAGAGCTTTATTCACACTGCCCTCATTTGTATATTTAAATGTAGTGCTATATGCATGTATTATGTTGGGAATCATTTCAGGAGGCCCAGGTCTGCTAGGGGCTTAGAACACCTGGAAAAACAGCCTGAGAAATTGATCTCCAATTCATCCATTCTTACAGTAAGCACTCAGGAATGTGCTGGGGTGGTCACGAGTCAGTTTGCATCTGGTGAGCATTAGAATCTTAACCAAAGTCTCCAGAACAGTTGAGAGTGATCAAAAGGGAGTGAAAACCTCTGAGTAATGGCAAAAAGACCTCTTAAAAACCTTTAAGAGTTCTCTTCGTCAACAGGGGGTGCTACTAGCAGCAAGACACCTTGTGGCAGACGACAGTGCATACACTGTCACTCCAACAAGGAGATTGCTGTTGTGCCTTTTGCCCCCAGAAGTGTCCTGATGGAGCAGCAACTTATATCTTTTCTACTCCCAGTTAAGGAAGATGTGTTGCGTACCTGAAATTGTGTTGTCTTCCAGTCAATACAATCATCTTTATAAAACTGCACGATTACCTATTTAAAAAAAAAAATAAATGAAAAACTATCCCTGAAAAGCTCTTGAGAAGGGGCCACATTGCAAACGATCAAAATATCTCAGAAGCACCCAGCACACGTGATGTTTCCTTGTTGGAACATTATATTTCTTTGGTTAAACACCTTACATTTAGAAGCCATGCTACAAAAAAAAAGCCATACCTCTAAGCACTATCGTCACAATAAATGTAGTGAATGCTTTTAGGACAAGACGCGCGTGGATGCCAAATATGGTGGAAAGAACAACAGACACACATCTCCCATCTGAGATTTGCATGTTCTGGGACAAACCTGATTGAACAGAATGACAGGCAAAATCATCTATCATACTTAAAATTTTGTTTTTATGTTTCTCCTGTAATGTTTTGGAATTCTGAAAAATTAAGTATGAATATAATATAACTCCGCTGCAAAAATAAGACCATTCCAGATATACTGGATGTTTAGAGGCAAGAAAAATAAAAAGCGGAGTAACTTCAGCACAATTGTCAGAGTAATTCATTAAATTGTGGTCTTTGGGTCTCTTGCTGCAGCAACGCGAGTGGGAGCATCAGGCGCCGGCTCGGAGCGCAACTCCACGGATCGCTTTAAGAAAATGGCAGACAAGCCGGATATGGGGGAAATCGCCAGCTTCGATAAGGCCAAGCTGAAGAAAACGGAGACGCAGGAGAAGAACACCTTGCCGACCAAAGAGACCATTGAGCAGGAGAAGCGGAGTGAAATTTCCTAAGAACCTAAAGGATTCCCCACCCCCGTCATCTTCGAGACACCCCAGTCGTGATGTGGAGGAAGAAGAGCCACCTGCAAGATGGACACGAGCGACAAGCTGCGCTGTGAACCCGGGCACTCCGTGCCGACGCCACCGGCCTGCGGGTCTCTGAGGGGACCCCCCCCAATCGGACTGCCAAATTCTCCGGTTTGCCCTGGGATATTATAGCAAATTATTTGTATGTTTAATGAAAATAAAACACACCTAGTGGCAAAAAAAAAAAAAATTGTGGTCTTTGGATAAGCCATACGAGTCAGCTTTTCCTCTTCCCCTGAAAGTGGGAAAGGGGAGCTACTCTGTTTGCCCCTCTACCACCACCACCAAAAGCAAACAATCTGCCTAGTGTACGAATGCAATGAGTGTTGGAGCCAGAGAAAGAAGAAAAACAATGAAGTTACTCCAAACCTCCATTTTGACAGGAGAGAAAGAAAGAGAAAAAAAAAGGAATAGATAAATCAGGTACTTGTCTCCAGTACAGAATTTTCAGATTTTGTTCTCTAAGGTGGGTTTTCTGACCCAAGAAGATGTAATTGGGACCAGAAAAGCAGTGAAGAATGCCAGATATTTCAAGTTGCCCAAAAATGATAGGGAACCCTACCCTCAAATCCAAAATCAAGCTATTCACAGACCCTGCCTAATCATATGCCCTGCCCAATCCTCAAAGAGCACTGAGAACCACTAAACATTTGGGAAAACACTTACCAAAAATCAACCTAAGGAAAATTACCTGTCAAACAAATAAAAAATCTTCTAAGTTGAAATATGTCCTTAGCAATGTCTGGATATCTAATGCTGCATAACAAACTACCAACCTGTGGCTAAACACAAGCATTTTACTCTATTTCACCATTTTGTGAGTCAGGAAATTGGGCAAGTGTCAGTGGGATGATTTTCCAATTCCTTGTGTCATCAACTGAGGTCACTTGATCATATGCAGCCAGCAGAAAAACGGGGCTAAAGTTTCCAAGACAGATTTATTCAATGCTTGGTGGGGGTGGCTGGAAGAAGGGACTTAGTTGGAACTGTCAACCAGAAACCTACAAGTTGACTCTCAACATGGCAGCCTCAGAGTGGTAGAACTTCTTACATGATGGCTGGCTTCCCCAGAGCAACTATTCCAAGAAACCCAAGTGAAAGAGTCTTAGGACCTAGGGTTTCTCAGAAATCCAAGACTATCGCTTCTGCCCACATATGAATGGTCAAGCATAACTAAGGCCACACCAGATTCAAAGGTAGAGAATGAGAGTCCACCTCTCACTGGAAGGAATAGCAAAGAATCTGTGACCATGTTGAATCTACCACAGATGGGTAATTTCCACTTATGGCCATGATGGAATATATGCAAGGTCAATATACAAAATTCACTTGCATTTACATATACTAGCAACAAATAATGGGAAAATGAAATGTAAATAATATCATTTAAGGTAGCATTGAAACACAAAAGATACTTAACAAAGTATATGCAAAACCTGTATTTTGAAAACTATAAAACACTGCTAAGAGAAATTAGTGAAACCCTAAATAAATAGAAAGATATACCATATTTCATGGCTTGCAAGACACTAAATACAGTTATGATGTAAATTCTCCCCAAAGTTATTTATAAATTTAATGTAATCTCAATCAAAATTTTAGCAGATTTTTTTTGCATAAATTGGCATACTGATTCTAAACTTACATGGAAATGCAAAAGACCAAGAATAACCAAAACTATTTTGAAAAATTAAATTGGAGGACATACACTACCTGATTTCCAGACTTACTACAAAGCAAAAGTATGATATTGGCATAAAGACAGACATATAGATTAATAAAACAAAATTGAAAGTCCAGAAATAGACCTAAACATATATGATCAGTTCAATTTTTACAAACGTGCCAAAGTAATTCAATAGGGAAAGAATTGTCTTTTCAGCAAGTTTGCTGAAGCAACTGGATACCTATGTTTCCAATTGTGGCAGGGGGGAGAACCTTGAATAATTTGTTGCATCATACACCAAAAGCACTAACCATAGAAGAAAAAAATTATAAATACTTCATGAAAATTAAAATTTTCTATTCTTCCAAAGATAGTACTTTTCAGAAAACACCAAGAAATAAGAAAATAAATAGTTAAGCCACAGATAAGGGAAACCTATCTGCAACACATATAAAGGTCTTGCAACCAGAATCCTTATGAATCAATAAGAAGACAAACGACTCAATTTAAAAATGGGCACAAAGATTTGAACAGGTATCCCAAGGAAGACATATGAATGTCCACAAAGCACACAGAAAAATACACTACATCATTACACATTTGGAAAATGCACACTTAAATTATAATGACATACATGCCTATTAGAATGGCAAAAATTTTAAAGCCTGGAAAATAACAAATGTTGATGGGGATGTAGAGCAAATGTAACACCCATACATTGCTGGTAGGTATGCAAAATAGTAGAGCTACTTTGGAGTACCATTTGGTAGATTCTTACGTTTGTTTGTTTTAAAGATTTTTTATTTATTTATTTGACAGAGAGAGAGACAGCAAGAGCAGGAACACAAGTAGGAGGAGTGGGAGAGGGAGAAGCAGGCTTCCCATGGAGCAGGGAGCCCAATGCGGGGCTTGATCCCAGGACCCTGGGATCATGACCTGAGCCGAAGGCAGACGCTCAAGGACTGAGCCACCCAGGCGCCCTTCATTTGGTAGATTCTTATGAAGTTAAACATATATTTAACATCAACCTAGCAATTTCATTCGTTGGTATTAACCTAAGAGACATAAAAGCGTATGTCCACAAAAAGCGTATGTCCACACAAAGACTTGCAAATGAATGTTCATAGCTTCATTCATAATAACCTCAAACGGGAAACAACCCAAATGCTCTTCCACTGGTAAGGTGATAAATAAATTGTGACATATCCATATGATGGAATACTACTCAGGACTAAAAAGAAGCAAATTACTGCTATATACAACAACATAGAGGGATCACACAGGCATTATGATTAGCAAAAAAAAAAAAAAAAGCCAGATATAAAAGACTACATATTATATGACTCTATTTATATAAAGTTCTAGAATGTGCAAAACTAATCTATAGTGATAAATTGCAGATAAATGGTTGCCTGGCATGAGGAGAATGGGGGAGTATTTTCTATGCCAAGGCACAATGAAACTTGGAAGTGATGAAGATGTTCTATATCTGGATTGGAGTAGTATATATTCTATACACGTGAGTGTATACATTTGTCAAAACCCATCTACTTAAAATTGGACTATTTTGTTGTATGTACATCATACCCCTATTAAGTTGATTTTTAAAAAACAAAAACCTTGGGGTTCCTGGGTGGCTCAGTTGGTTAAATGTCTGACTCTTGATTTTGGCTCAGGTCATGATCTGAGGGTCCTGAGATCGAGCCCCACATCAGACTCTGCACCGGGTGTGGAGCCTGCTTAAGATGTTCTCTCTTACCCCCCCTCCAAAAAAGAACCAAAAAAACCATCTTTATTTTATAAATGAGAAAAGTATCTCTGAAATTAAAAGGTCAATAGGTGCGATAAATATGGAATATAGACTCAGTTAAAGATCAAATCAGTAAACTAAAAGATCAAAAGCAATGTTTCTTAGCCCAAAAGGTCAGGCAATCTCAAATATTATAGAGTAGTAGGATATTTCGGAAAACTGAAATGTTCCAGCAGTCATCAACAGAAGTCCTAGAAAGAGGAAATAAAGAGGAAGATTTTTTTATAGAAGGAAGATACAATTTCCCAGAGCTGAAGAAAAGTCAAGAGGCTTCACATGATGAGTAGCACTGGCTGTGGAGAAATCAGGACAAATGAAAAAAAAATTTTTTTTAATTCCAACATAAATACTGGTGAAATTTTAGGATTCTCAGGAAAACAAGAAAATCCTCAATTTAGACACCAGACAACCTACAAAGGAACAAGGATCGATTGGAATCAGATTTCACATTGGCAACACTGATTGTTAGAAGACAATAATGTCTTTAGTATTCTGAGAAAAAAATTATTCGTAGTCTAAACTTTTGAACCAAGTCAAACCAGCATCTACATATGAAGGTAGAATAAAGATATTTTCAGACACACAAGAACTCAGAAAAGTCACCCTCCTGAGGCTTTTGTGGAATACCTCAGATCTTTCCACTGATTTCCATCTCTACTTGATTTACTGCCTAGTCTCTGCATCTGGTCCTGATCTGTCCCAAATCTGTTTCACTCTGAAGCTGGGACAATGTTTTGAAAACGGCAAATCTCATCAATTACTCCTCTAGTAAAACCCTTCACTGAATTTCTTCTCCACACTCATCTCCAGCCACTTTCCTTTTCCTCCAGCTACTTCTCGTCTCCTGGGAGACCTTCCTTCTCCCTTATTTCTCTCTGAGCTATAGTCTCTGAGTTTCTAGAATGTACCATGTACCCTCCTGATTATTTTTGCTGGGGAATGCTCTTCCCTTGCCTCATTCCTCATCTTCCTTCAGGCCTTTCTTGGTTTTGACATTATTTCCTCAGAAAAGTGTTCCTTGGATCCTCACTCCCACACTTACCCCTCCAGCAGATTAGATTTGATTCCTTTGTTCATGACCCTAACAGTACTTATATTTTTACTTATAATTATAGTAATTACATGATACAGCTATAACTAAATATGTATTTGCAAACTGTTTGTTTAATGTCTTTTTTCCCCCCAATAAGCAGTAAACTCTATAGATGTGATCTCATTTTTCCCACAGCTCTGTGGGTAAGGATGCTGCCCATCCCTAATATTTGTTCTTCCCTCCACGAGGAACAGACTAGATTTTCCAGTCTCCCTTGGCTATGTGTCCAGGTTCCGGCCAATGGGGTATGAGCACAACCTGTGGATTGTACACTTAAAGGGAACAGGTTTGATCTTCACTTCCCCATTTCACCTTCTTGCTTGCTAGTAAACCAGCATAAACCTTACTAAGGTCAAATTCTTAGAGACAGATAATCAACAAGGTAGGAACAAGTGTCCCTGACTCTGAGGGGCCCCCTCATACCAATCCTGGAATGATATTCTTGGACTGTTACATGAATGAAAAAGGAAAAATACTCCAGATGAGATTACCAGAACCCAGTCTGAAAAATACTACTCCTTCCCCCAAACAAGGAACTCTAGAATTGCCTCTCGTTTCACTTATGATTTCTTACACACTTTCTCCTTTCACTGATGGGTACCAGAAATATTTATTATATTCAATGATCTATTTATATAATCTTTCAATTTTTTATTCAGAATAAAGTTATCTAGGTGCCCTCTATAAGACCCACTGCTTCCACATTATCAATCTTAAATTATAATGGGGAAAGAGGACATAACTGCAAACTACCTTCTTATGAGTTATATTTGGAGTCCTAAATGTGTCCTCACCTCAAGGAGAGATAGGCTAGCCATGCCAAAACAAGCAAATTTGAAGTCAGTCTGGAAAGGTCTTACTGTCTCTCGAGTTTCAAGGGACATTGACAAGAACAAGCTCACACATAGATGGGGCAGCCGGCTGTGTAAGTGTAGATACCCCCGGAGGATTGCACTAGTCCCTGAACTGATCAATCTACTTCCACTATGAACCCTTCAAATCTGTTGGCAAAAATGATCCTTCTAAAATGAAAATCTGATCATGCTATTTCCCCTGCTCAAAATGCCTTCATTGGATTTCCATTGCTCTTGGGATAAACACCAAAACTGTCAGTGTGGCTTGCGAGCCTCTTTAGGATCCTCTCTCTGCTTCTCTAATTTTTGCACCTCCTCCTCCCTTGCTCTCTGAGTGACGGCCACACTTGCCTACTTCAGTGGCCTCTGAAGCACCAAACCCTTCCCCTTAAAGAGCAAAAGGTTGTTCCTTTTGCTTGAAATGTTTTTCTCCCTCATGCCTCCCTTTACTTATTTCATTCCTACTTAGCTGACTTAACTCACATGTCACCCTTTTAGGAAAGCAAGCCTTGCATGAGTCTTCAGTCACTCACACTCCCCATTCTATACATTTACACTCTTATACTTTTTCCTAGAACTTACACAGTTGTAATTATCTACTTGTAAACATATTTAATTCAAGTATATCTTGAATCAAAGTATGTCAAGCATATCTTATTGGCCACAAGACTCAAGAGAGCTGTCTATGCTGCGCACACTGTATCTCATGGCTTATGAGAGGATTTAATAAATACTGGTTGAATAAAATGAATAAATGAATGGGACATGATTTGCAAGGTAAGGGTAAAAGGCTGTCCTGCTTATCTTTTCTTTTTTAAAGATTTTATTTATTTATTTGACAGAGAGAGAGCATAAGTGGGGCAGAGGGAGAAACAGGCTCCCGCTGAACAAAGCCCAATGTGGGTCTTGATCCCAGGACCCTGGGATCATGACCTGAGCTGAAGGCAGCTGCTTAACTGCTTAACCGACTGAGCCACCCAGGCGCCCCTGCCTATCTTTTCCATCGGGCTGCTATTAGGGCCTGGAATTCTCTCCGTTGTTTTACTCTAATCCAACATGGACTAAGGGCTTCTGGAATGAACCCGTGCATGAATGAATGAATGAATTTATGATTTTATTTATTTGTCAGGGAGAGAGAGCACAAGCAGGGGGAATGGAGGCAGAGGGAGAAGCAGACTCCCTGCTGAGCAAGGAGCCCAATGAGGGGCTCAATCCCAGGACCCTGGGATCATGACCTGAGCAGAAGGCAGGCGCTTAACTGACTGAGCCACCCAGGTGCCCCGGGCTTCTGGAATTTAACTGTTAAGACAGAAACATATGCTTATGAGGCTCTATTTTCACCTGTACCTGCCACCTAGAAGTAAAAGAGCTATGACCTGTGGAAATTTTAGGCAAATCCTACTTGAGTACATAACGTTCTGGGGTGGAAAGGGGAAGGAGAGGCTTCCAAGAGGAGAGATAGCATGGAGTGGTGGTTATGAGCTCAGACTTTCCAGCCCGACTCTGGTTTTGAATCTCTGCCCCAGGGCATATGAGCTACTAGTCCTAGACAGTTTTCTGTCCTCTCTCTGCCTCAGTTTCTCGATTGTAAACTGGAGCTTGAATATTAGGTGCCTCCTAGGCTTGCGAGGATTCACTGAGCTAGTATTAATAAAGTGCTTAGCACTGAAGGCGGATTCCTATGCTCACCTCCGGCACTGATCTCTTGGTTCTGCAGAACTAAAACTTACTCTGGCCATTTCTCAAGTGCTTGCTTTATTCTCAGCAGCATCAACTAAACATAAAATGCAGGTTCTACTCCATGTCCCCCGCCTCCCCCTGCCAATTCCACTCTCACAATACTTTCATTATTCAGTTGACTTTACTGCACACTGGGAGCACAGCAAGACAGTACAGGCATATTTACCTTGTCTGGTCCATGGGGCTTCAAAGAGAAGAGCAGACATCTTGTGCGACATTCTCTTTAGCTCTACTCCACCCAAGGAAACTACAAGAGATAATCCTCAACCTCGATAGAACCTTTCTATTCCTTAATGCTCTGCCGTCGATGACTGCCCCAAATATGAGAACATCATATTTTTCTCCCTGGAGTATGGACTACAGCAGTTTTAATTTCATGAAATTCACTTCTAAACTCTAACTTTCAGGCCCATCTTTGCAATGCCAAACCCATCAAGGTCATCCTCACCGCAAGAGGGCTCTCTGTGTTTCAAGATCCTTTTCCCAGAGATGCCAAAAATACATGATCACTCCCACAAGAGATGTACAGTCTCATGGAAAAGAAAAATACACACATAATGATAAATCGGCGTATACGATTACACCTCACAACCAAGCTACTTCTTTCTCACCCCACAGGATTCTGGGAGGAAGGAGCAAAGCTGTCATGGTTCCTCTCCACTCTGTTCACTAACAAAGATCTTTGAGCTTTGGGGGAATTAAAAACCATTTCCCCTCACAAAGGAGAAGGACCTTTGTTCTACAGCTTTTTAACTTCATGACAGTCTTCTCTCTCCCCACGGAGAATGAATTAAATTGTAACTCTCCACTCCCAACTCCTCAAACAGTAAATTGAGGCTATAAAGACAATTCCAATTCAAGGTTTCTTTTTGTTATGTGAGCTTAAATTGGAGCCCTGGAGTTATTTTAATGATACTTTCTTTGCTGAACAGTATTGTGAATGGTTTTATATTTAATACTAGCTTTGTTATTGAAGCTATAGATAAATGACTCTCAGTAATAGTAACCTTTGGTGCTTCGGTTCTGGGATCGTACATTTTAAGTAAAGTGCAATGCAGAAAACAACTCGGCACTGTAATAGTTTGATTTCAGCGTATTGCTGATTCTGGGCCAAATGGTTTGGTGCATCAGATGATGTAAATTAGAGTCAGAGTGCAGAAGAAAATATTGAGCACTTATAATCACCCATTACAGGGCTGATAGTTGATAAAAAGCGTTAATTCATTTTCATTGTGAGTATCCCCTGAAAATGCTATCACATCATAGTAGTATGATATAGATACTATCATAGTAATATGATCTCTGAATGAAAGGCTCATATTTTTGTTAGAATCTCATGATTAAACACGTCTTAATTGATAAATTGAAATAATAAAGCTTTCTCCACCTAAGATGATACATTTTTAGGTCTCAAAATCCTTGTTTTCTCTTTTTTCCTTTAAATATTAATAGATACAATCTTCATTTTACTGTAGTCATAAAGAAAAGTTAAATTCTATTACTATTTACTTTTAAAATATAACACAGACTCTAAGGTTTCTCTCTGATTTACTGGCTTTATTCCTTTTACGTAGAAGATGTAAAGATTAGTATGAAACTGAGGTGAGTTAGAAATATTTTATCTGCACTTATTTAAGGATGAAAAATGAAAATACTACATATGATTTCTCAGCCTTCTATATTAGCTCCATTGAACTGATATTCAAAAACAGCTGAAAACAGATCTTAGATGAACTGTGTGTTCTAAATTATTATTGGTTGACTGTACCTTTGAATCAGTATGTTATGTTTTACTCTCCCAGAAAGAACTAAATTTCAATAAACCTTTTATGTTAGCACGTTCCCCACAGAGTTGGAGTCGGACCTGCCAACAGTGTGTGTGTATTTTTCTAGCATCTATAAGACCATTTGAAATAAAATCATAGATTTTCAGAGCTACAAGTGACTTTGGACTCTTCAATTATAATCTAAACAGCCCACTTGCCATTTATCAGATGGCATCTGTTTGAACACCAAGAAAAGTCTCAATCAGGCTTTGAAAAAGAATAGAATGGAACTTGGGGAGGGAATCCTTTTAAACCAACATTTTAATAACTTAAATAATAGGAAAGCTAATAAGAGGCAGAAGTAAGATTATTTTATTATCTTGGTTTTAATCTGCTTTTTTAATAAACATTTTATTTATTTATTTGAGAGAGAGCGAGCACAAGTTGGGGGGGAGGGGCAGGTAGAGGGAGAAGGAGAAGCAGACTCCCTGCTGAGGAGGGAACCTGACATGGGGCTCGATCCCAGGACCCTGGGATCATGACCTGAGCTGAAGGCAGACGCTTAACCGACTGAGCCACCCAGGCTCCCCTTAATCTGCTTTTTTAAAATGATTCAAGAACTTCATTTTTTTAACTAACTTTATCTCCCTGCTTTCCTTGTGTTATTACATACAAACTGCCTGGCTGCAGAGAAAACTGCATGAGACCCCAGGGAGATGAGGAGGGAAGAGGATGAAATAGTTCCAGCAGAGGAGAAGCCTTGAGATGTAACCTAAGTTTTAGTGGGTCCCAGCCTGCAAGGCATTGGAAGTACTCAGGGAGTTTCTAAAAATGCAGATTCCAAAGTCTTGCCCTGGAGACGTAGATTTGAGAGTTCTAAGTCAAGACCCAGAAATATATATTAAATTTCTCAGGTAACTCAGATGATCAGTTGACCTGTTGCCCCTCATTTTAGTCCAGTTTCCCATGTTAGAGTATCTGAAATGGTTTTCATAAAGTTAACTAGTAATTAAAATTGAGGTTTAAATCCAGGTATCTCTATCCCATGGATAGTAATTATTCTAACTAGTAACCAGAAATGAGACTGAAATCCACATCCATGTTCCTTTGATGTTACTGTGCTTGAGGAAGAGAGGAATGAAGGTACCACGGGCTAAACACTGAGTACAGACGGCCCAGCTACATGCTTGACCCTTGAATAGGCCTACTATCTGCTCCAGAGGATTTGATTCAGCCATTCCACTAGGATAATGAAGATAGTGGAAAATTAGAAACATCTTGACTAACCAACACGATATTTGGTATAGTGCATGTTATGGTACTAGGGAAAATATGTGTTTTTAACAAAGACAATATAGATGTATACTTGGGACATGAAAATATATTCACAAGATATATGCATACACAGAAAAAAATCTGAAGGATATACATAAAAATGTTGACAGTGATTTTCTCAGTGAGTGGTTTTCTTGGTGGAAGTAAAATTGTGGACATTTTTCTAAGGTTTGCTAATCATAGTTCACATGTTTTGACAACAACCACATATTGATTGTAATCAACATGCACACACAACACACTTGCGTACAAATCCAGAAGTTTTATGGCTTTGGAGGAAACTGTTCAGTGATTCTGTTGAACCAAAGTTCAGCCCAACAAGAATAAAGATCATGAGAAGGTTGCAGGTTTTTCCACTTTTCTGTGGGCTGTTTTGGGTGTGTGTCCTGTAAAACCGACATAAAACTATGCATAATGTGTATATTTAAATTAATTGTGTATTTGTTGAAGGTCTGTATTTATGTGACGACTCTCCCACAGTTCCTAACATATAAATGTTAGTATCACAATAAATGTTAGTTTCCCTTTCCCTTAGGGATTTGACTGGTGGTTTAGAAGGGGTTATAATAATACAAATGAATAGCAGTTTTTTATAGGAGGAAAGGAGAGATTCTGTAATTGACCTAATATTAGAACTACAGTTCTACCAAAGACCTTGCTTTCTACTGTGTTTATTAATAATTTAGCTATAGTGGTGTACGAAGGAAGTGGAGTGTATTTACAGAGAAAATATTGAAACCTCCGTTGAAGATAAGGTTATATGGTCTAGCAATAAAAATGTGTGCATGGGCAATATATTACTCTTTTCTGTGTTGACTGCAGCTCTAGTAAGTCAAAGGTGGCTATTTCTTCTATAAGACGGGTGTGATGGAAAGAGCATTTGCTGATTTCGTGATTCTTGTCTCTACCACTGACTAGTTCTGTGATTTGGGGTAACAGATAAATGTTAAGTTCAGGGTTCAAGACAAATCTAACACCCTCTATAGGAAGTGCCACATTTAAATGTGTGTGTGTTTACACAATTGCAAGTATATGTTTACATCTGCGATATGTATCCATAAGCTAAACATACAACATTCTTACAATCTATTCCTTTTCTTAAAGTTTTATTTAGGTAATCTCTATACCCACTATGGGGCTTGAACTCATGACCCCAATATCAAGAGTCGCATGCTCTTCCAACTGAGCCAGCCAGATATCCCTCTTATAATATATTCTTAAGCTGAGGATTTCAGAGTCCATAAACTAGACTTATCACACTTTTATAGGCCATCTAAAAATAGATCATTATCTTTGGTTAAGTCAGATGCCCTGGAACATTAAAAATTAAACATTAAAAATAGAGGGATGACAGCACAAGGTGCTTTTCATAATCCCTGCTTCTTACTGTCTTGGGACTTTTCTGCTAGTTTTCTGATGGTAGGTACACCAAGCTGAGGCACGAGGCAAACTGCGAGGTTGGGGATGGGATTTGGTGATATTGTCTCCATATTCTGAGGGTACAGCTTCATATACCCTCAGGCACCTGGGTGTAGTCCAGGCTCATGGTTCCAACAGCGATAATAACTAGGGGCACCTGGGTGGCTCAGTCGTTAAGCGTCTGCCTTCGGCTCAGGTCATGATCCCAGGGTCCTGGGATCGAGCCCCGCATCGGGCTCCCTCCTCAGCGGGAAGCCTGCTTCTCCCTCTCCCACTCCCCCTGCTTGTGTTCCCTCTCTCACTGTGTCTCTCTCTGTCAAATAAATAAATAAAATCTTTTTTTTAAAAAAAAAATAGCGATAATAACTAGTATTTATTGAGTGCTTATTGTTTGTCAAATCCTGTGCCAAATATTTTATATAAATTAACTGATTTACTCTTAATTTTCTTGATGAGAAAATGAGGCAGTAAAAGGTTAATTAACTTGCCTAAGTTTAGTCAGCTAATGAGAGGCAGAGCCAGGATTCTCACTTAGGGCACCTGATGCTGCAACCATACCCGTAACAGCATCCTGCACAGCCTCTTCTGATATGACGGCCAAGCTCCCTGAGGAGAGAGGCTGGGTCTCTTGTATTTGCATTTTATTCACAAAGACTGATTCTGGGCATGTATTCAATATATATATGCCTAAATAACGAATAAATGATATCAGTGTTTCTCAAATCAGTTGCAAGGTATTTTGCAAATGATTTGTTTCAAATGGTAAAGTGCCAAAGTTTCAAACTGTTGACTTAAAAAAAATAAAGTAGAGCAGAATCAATGTTGACTGGGGGAAAAAAAAAAATGTGGTCATTCTTTACTCATTTGCCTTCCGATGTCATAATAAACAAGCCCAAATATCCCAGTGGCTTAACACACAAAGAGTTTATATCTCACTTACAACATGTCCGATGTAAGGTGAGCACGTTAGCAGAGTATCTGTCCTCCATGCAGTGCCTCCGTACCCAGGCTGCTTCCATGTGGCCCCACCATCCCAAGGTAGAACTCAGGAAAAAAAGCTGCAAGGTCAAGCAGGACTTTACACATCTGCCTGAAGTGACATATACATGATATGCCACTCCCACTCAGAAGTCATTGGCCAGAACCAATCACCCGGCCCCAACTAATTACATGGGATCTGATAACTAGTCTTCTGTGTACCCAGAAGAGAACTGGATATAGGTGAGTTTAATAATGTCTTCCATAGAGAGAAAGGAATGGAATTGCTAATAACCTTAGAAAGTCCTGTTGAAACGTGCCATACTGACCAGTGCTGCCTTAGGGGTAAGGAGAGAAATAAGAATTGAGGAGACATGATTAAAAAGGCACAGGGGAGAGGATGTTATCATATCTCTTTCTACTCATGAGTTGGAGAATTTGTACACAATTTGTTATACACACATGCAGAATGAAAGAAATTACCTCATTGTATACAAACAAAACATTTTCAATGGGTTAAGGAGCTAAATGTAAAAAGAATACCTATACAAGTATTTGCAAACTTACAAAAGCATATGCGTATTTCCTTAGGCTAGGAAAGCCCATCTTAAGCAAAACACAGTACAAAACCTATAGAGAAGAAAGACTGATTTTTTAACCACAGGAAAATTAAAACTTCTCTTTGACAGAAGATACTGCAAACAAAGTTGAAAGAAAATTGATATACCGGGAGAATATATTTTCAACCTGTCCAAAAGAAAAAAGAATTAATGATAAAAACATATAAGAAATCCTAAACATAAAAAAAAAAAAAACCAACACCATCACCACATCAAAGAGGAAATGCCAAGTGCCATTAAATTTATGAAAAGACGCTTAACCTTGATAATAATCAAGAAAAGGCAAATTAAAACAGCAATGAGATATTTTAAACTCCTCTGATTGGCAAAAATCAACATGATTAGGAAGAGTCTTGGAAACACTGTACAGAATTATACCTTTCTGTATAATGTTGGTGAAATGTAGATGGCAGTACTTTTCTGAAGAGTGGTGTGTGGGGCTGTCATCAACATCCGAACCAAGGGGGACAAGATCGCCGTGTGGACGAGGGAGGCAGAGAACCAGGCGGGCGTGCTGCACATCGGGCAGGTCTACAAAGAGCGCCTGGGCCTCTCCACAAAGATCGTCATTGGGTACCAGGCCCATGCAGACACGGCCACCAAGAGCAACTCCCTAGCCAAGAATAAGTTTGTGGTGTGATGAGACTTTGGCACCACTCTCCATTCAACTGCCCCTGAGCCTCTCCCTGCTGTGTGTGTGTGTGTGTGTGTGTGTGTGTGTGT
>NC_138369.1:112913220-112938537 GCF_054177405.1 Leptonychotes weddellii | reverse complement strand
TCACAGAGAGGCAGGTGTGTCCTCTTGCCCTTTCCTCAGCTGTGGCCAGGGGTGTGTGGGCCTTGCTCAGGTCAGGCTGCAGTGGAGGTGGGTAGATAGATGAGGTCCTGGCCCAGGAGTGGAGGACAGCGGCCGTTAGGTCTCCTCATGGTTCTGCTTGAGGTGGATTAGCTGAAAGGTGATGAAGTTGAAGCCTTTTTCTGTTCCTGTTCTAAATAAACACTTTTGAACAACAACAAAAAAATGTACATGTAACATGTACATTCCTTTAACCCAGCGGTTCTACCTCTAGATTTTTATCCTCTACAAATTTGTATGTACACAAAACTACGTGGGCGAAATGTTCATTAAAGCATTATACATAGTAGGGAAAAAATGAAAACAACGTAAATGTTCAACAATAGGGAACATGAGATAAATTACAGTGCATCTATGTCATAGACTATCACACACAGCAGTAAAAAAGAGTGAGATAAAGGTAATTAGAAACACCAGGAAACGGGGCACCTGGGTGGCTCAGTCAGTTAAGCATCTGCTTTTGGCTCAGGTCATGATCTTAGGGTCCTGGGATTGAGCCCTGTGTCAGGCTCCCTGCTCAGTGGGGAATCTGCTTCTCCCTCTCCCTCTGCCCCTCCCCCTGCTTGTGCTCAGCTCTCTCTCTCTCTCTGTCTCTCTCAAATAAATAAATCAATAATCTTAAAAAAAAAAAACCCACCAGGAAAAATAAAAATAGAACTCCATAAGAAAAGGTCTGATGCTAATATTTTTAAATGTAGCATGATTTTGAGCAATTGGTAGACTAGAATAGGGAGAATTCAATTGTAGCATTCTAACTATCACCAGTGTTGCGACATTGGAACAGTACAGAAGGAAGTATATAACATTGTTTATCTCTGCAGTGAACAATATTTACAGTCAAGATAATGGAAGTGCTGCTTATTACTTTTCATCTTTCAGAATCAACTTACAAAGCATTTAAGACTTAACTAAGGTTATAAAAGATTCAAAAAGTTACCAACAGAAAATTGTTACTGACCGTAACACTGTTATAATAAAAGTAACACTGGCATAATGTGGTTGGTGGAAGGGGTTGGAAGCAAGATGATGGCAAGGGTCAGTCAGCCAACATCCTATCTCTCAGAGAAGGAGAAACGCTTCCAGGGGGACTTTTGCTTGGTGTGTACATTTCAAATTTTTATAAAGTGAATGTATCATATATTCTTTGTGGACTTAATAATAAATTAATAAATTTAATTTCAACTTTTAAGAAAAAGAAAACAAAATGTGGGGATGATTTCTTGAAAGCCTTCGAGACCTATTTAAATATCTAAATACATCTGTGAGTGTATTTTTTTATCTAATTATCTGAAAAATTCTTTCTATTTTCCATTTTAAAGCAGGATCATTATTGAAATCCAATACATTTTTTAAATGTTTCCTAGTATATACATATCAAGAATCCAAAGTATCTGTCTTTAATTTTCCTATTTAGATCAATGTGTATTAAGTAACACATTTGAAATTCCTATAATATTAACATAATACCAAATGAGAAAAACAGAACAGAAGCATCACCCTAAGATGATGTTAAAAGCATTTAATCATCTAATATAATTATCTCTTAAGCCCCAATTATAATATATTATTATCCTTACTGATGTGCCAAGTGTCCTGGTTCATAGATAAAAGTAGTGGCATTAAAAAAAAAAAAAAAAAAAAAAAAAACTCCTGTTCTGATGGTCAACACCTATTTACTATTTAAAAATACCTTGGTGTCCCATTCACTGGTCCCTTCACTATGTTGCTTCCAATCTCAAATTAAAATGAAGGGGAGAATTGAGGCATATGAAGTGTGTGAATAAGAGCTTATTTTTACTCTGTCTTACTATTGTCTCCCTCTGTATCTTTCTTGGTGAACAAGATGGTGCCCAGCATATTTTTGCATAGAGCATCAAAGAACTTCTGCCTCCTAAAGTCTGGAAGCTGCTGGAAACTCTGCTGACTTCACACTCTTGAGCCCCAGGGGCTGAAATGACAAAGGCTACCCGTCACCATCAACAGAGGAAAAAGCCAAGGATGGCTGCTTTCTCTCTTCTGCCTTCCAAATCCCTCACCAATACATTTGTTTGGCAGAGCCCAAATTATAGCTGAAACCCTACTGGCAATGGAATATGAAAAATTTTGTTCCCAGGTTTCTAGCCCCTGCAAAACAGGGGAGATACAAGAGTATAAAGGGGGGGCCAGATACATATAGACAATATCTAGCCCATTTGTGTATTACCAAATTAATGTGAATAGCCCTGTTTGACTAGAATAGAAGTATTGAATATGTATAGAGAAGACTGATACTGGTTGGAGAGAGCTGGAGAGGGGCAAGGAAAGGGAGAGAAAGCTAGACCTAAAGATGGAACGGGTTAAATGGCTATTTACTAGAGATCTATTATAGTCCTTAACGAGGAAAATTAGATCATTAAAGCAGTCCTTGAGGACAGTGGTATCACTGATGTGACAGAAAAGACTTTGTGTTAGTGTGTGATGGGATTGGAAAGAAAAGAGGAAGGTAGAGACTTGAAGTAGGGAAACCTTTTAAGAGACAATTTTAGGAAATCACAAGTAAGGTTAGAGAGGCTGTGGATTAGGATCAAAATGGCAAGAATGGAGATAAAAGAGCACATGTGAGAGATACGGTCTCTGGGTCCAGGAATATTCTAGTGTTCACAGCAACAGCACACCACCTGACTCACTCCTGTCCCCTGGAGGTGCAGCTGGCCAACTGAAGAAGCTTAGAGCCTCACCAACCCGCGCATCATCCTTTTCCAAGAATGGATCCATGTTTGCTTCTGCCATTTTATCTCCTTTTCCAATTTCTTTAGAGTAGTTACACTAAATATGGAAATGAAATAAGATGAGCTGAGGAATTCCATGATGTTTCCTCTCTCCCATCGTCTAAAGAAGACTCCAACCTCTCTTGTCTCAAAGCCAACATTTTTACAACTGACTAACTGCATTTTCTTTTTTTTTTTTTAAGATTTTATTTATTTATTTGTGTGAGAGAGAGAGAGAGCACAAGCAGGAGAAGCTGCAGGGAGAGGGAGAAGCAGGCTCCCCGCTGAGCAAGGAGCCCGACGTGGGACTTGATCCAGGACCCTAGGATCATGACCTGAGCTGAAGGCAGACGCTTAACCGACTTAGCCACCCAGGCGTTCCCTAACTGCATTTTCTATCCCAACCCCATTGGAACACTGCTTCCATCAGGCTGATCTTACCATTCATGCATTCACATGCTCTTCAGTCAACAAATATTTATTGAGTATACTCTGTGTTTGGCCCCACTGAAGATTTAAAAGTTAAAATAACAACAACAAAATCCCCGCATCATGGATCATACGTTCTAGCAGGGAGAGGTCAAGAAGTCAAGTATAGCATATGTTAGAAGGGAAGTGTGGGGAAGAACAACAGAGCAATGCCCACTTTCATACCTTCATAGAATTCTCTCTCTCTCTCTGTTTTTTTTTTTTCCTGCCTTTCCAAACCCAGCCTATTTTTCAAGATCCAGAGCAGCTTTTCTTTCTACTCTATGCTTTCCATAACCCTTCAGCCCACAACAATCTCATCTCACTCCATGTCTCATATTGTCTGTGTCATGTCTTTGTGTACTGTTCATGCAGACAACACTCCCCTCTTCTGAAAAGCATTATATGGAATAGATGTGGTTACATGCAAACACAGGAGCTTGAGAATTTTTCTTTTAAATGTTTAATGAGATCACGTGACTTTTGTAGCAAAATGATAATGTTTTATAAGAGTTTGATTGATGTGTCTGAAGTAACAAAGTAAAACTGGAAAGAAAAAGACATAATGACCTGTACTGGAAATTGGGGGTTAAGCAATAAAAGGGAGGGTTGGGGCCATGGTTTGACTGGGATAGATCTAAAATAGATGGAAAGGTCTTTGCAATGAAGCCATGGAGACAGAAGAGATGGGGTAAAAGGAATTTTCTAGAGTAGAACATTTTGAGAGGAACATTATGAAAGGAATATTTAAAAGAAAGAATATGAGGACATATAACTCTGTTCATATAACTCTGTTCATGATAATGTCCTAAGAAGCTGCATATTTATAACCAGAGCAAGAATAATCAGAGATATCCTGTGGACCAACGGTCCTCAAATTTGTTTGATAAGAAAAAAATCCACTGGTGTCTGTGTGTGTGTGTGTTTAATATAAATTCCCGACTCTCTCTCTCTCCAAACCGACTAAATTAGGCTCTTCTGATAAAAAGCCAAGGAATGTGTACTTCTATTTAATATGTATTCTAAGTGATTCTTTTGATTTGGTAAGTTTAGAAAACACAGGTTGACAAAGACCATGACAATGGGTATCAGATTTTGCTGTCTACAATACTTTCTGGTGTCCTTAGCCTCGAGAAGAACCATAGATAACAATGGTTTAGGTCTAGGAAAATGCTGGCAAAGCTGGTGTGTCAAATCTCACCACTTTATAGTGGAAAGCTGTGGTAGATGCTGTTAGTTGGCTGACCAAGGGTCACTCTAAGCTGCCTTGCCATTTCCACTAGAGTCTGGAAAAGCTAAATACCCACCTTCCCAAGTATTCTTGCTGCTAGACATGTCCATGTGACACATACTGGTTGATGAGATCTAAGTTGAGGTTTCCTGGGGTTTCTAGGAATGCTTTTGTCTCCTTGGTCTGAAAGACAGACACTGGTACCATTCCATGTTTTCTTCCTGGCCTGAAATCAGGTATAATGCCTCTCTAACCACAGCAGCCATTGTGGGATTGAAGGGAACTAGCACGAAGGACATGTCAAGAGAGATCATGACCCTGATATTGTGGACCTGGGTTGCTTGCTGTAAAGAGGAAGAAGGAGAGGGGGGAGAAGGTGGGGGAAGAGGAAGAAGGGAAGCTGGAGCTCATTTCTCATGAGTTGAGGGGAAAAAAAGAAGACTTCTATTTTTAAAAGCCATTTTATAAAAGTGGGATTTCTGTTACTTACAACTGAAATCATTCCTAACTGAATCAAAGGAAAAGTGGGGTAAGCCCAGGCCTGAGGCAAGAAAAGACCCCTCATCTTTAGAAATACGCCTGAATGAAAGAATAGTCTCGTTTTCTCATTAGGGCTGGATGAGAACAAGAGTGTAAGGATTTTGAACACTGGAATCTGAGTCTGAGGGAGAATTCCAGAAAGGGAATAGAACAGAGAAAGCTGATACTTTATGACTGTGCTATCTCAATAATACAATATTTGCCCGGGATAAGGCAAAATTAATTTGCCTTAACAGCATAAATGTTGTAGCTTCACATTCCCTCAGTGAAATGTAAAATGAGTATGAGCAAGATATAGTAAGTAGTAAAGGGGTTTCAGCTCTGAGGGTATCATTTGGAGGTCTTGCTGCTAAGAGGAAAGTATCTAATAAATTAGTAATTTGTTTTTCTGAGAATTTCACCTCTGATAGGGTAAAGGAAACAACCAGATGAACTGCTACTTTGTATTTAATTCTAAACAAAAAAGAGAGAGAGAAACAAGTTGTACAATGGATGTGGAGTCAGAGAAGAAAGGGCCCAGGTCACCCCAGATTCTGTGATTTCAACTCTCCATAATTCTTATTCTCAAGGAATTTATAGTCTGTGGATGGAGGAAAACAAGATAAGTACTCAAATGCACACCTACCATTTACTGAACATCTACTGTGAAAAACATTATGATTAATCTTTTATATATAATATTTAAAATATTTACAAATGTTCTGCAAGGTAGATATTATCCTCCGTTAACAAACAGACTAAATGTTTATCCTGGTTAAGTGAATTGTTCAAAGCCATACAGCTCATGAGGAAATGAGCTCCAGCCCCACTCCTCTCCCATTTACTGGCTCAGCTTGATCCCAGGGGCCTCAGAAGGCAAAAGGAGTCTTCGCTCTCTTCTGCTCTCTCCCAGGTATATTCAAGAACGCCAAGAGTTCCTTTGCATGGATTTGGCCCCTAAAACTAGCAACTTTTAACAACCGACTACAAAGGAGTAAAATTGGAATATCTGCTGAGCTTCTGGTAAGAGAACTCATTCCTTGAATGAACGACCATCATCAATCCTTCTTTTTTTTTTTAATATCAATCCTTCTATATTTTAAAAATATTTCTCCTAAATTGTAGGAGCACTTAAAATAGAACTCCTTAATGAGAGAATATGTAAAAAAGCTTTATCTTAGCATTATAAGAGAATTTACATGTTAAAAAAATAGATCAACTCTTTAATGTTGAAAATAACTTAGTTGTGCAATGCATTGAAAGCCTAAAATGTTAAGAAGTAGACAAAATTATAACATGGAAGTTTTACTTTAAACTTTTAATGAATTATATAATAGGTTAAATGGTTGACTAAATAATACTGAAGACTTGACTAATTATATACTGATCAATTCGGGCATATATATATTTTTTTCTAGTTTCAGTGAAATAAGCTAAACACTCACCTTCATTATAGCAGTTAATACTGGAGTAAATTATTGGAAAACTAAATTTACACTTCACATTTATTTATCTATGTGAATTCAACTTACATGTTTTAGTTATAAATAATAAAGCCAATGTAGCCACTAGATGTGGATAGTCTAGGAAACATGACTTGAGGTTCACAGGTTTTGGTTAGATACCAGTGACAAGAGGTGGGTCCAGCCAAAAATCTTCACTGAATTGAAAGAGCCACATAACTAACGACACCCTAGATCTTGTATATTCCTGGAAGGGGAAAATATCCAACAAACTGAACACAAAGATTACATTACAACAACTTTTAGCTTACACAACACCAGCTCTCCTGAAGATTGAGGGAAAAGTTGTCCATGCTGTTCTTTTAGTGGCAAAAAAGGATTATGTTCAGAAATAACGATAAAATCTGGTCCATTCACATTTCTCCAAATGCAGAGAAATTAGAGAAAAATCACAAGGCACGCTGAATCGGTTATTTGCTTTGTACAGAGACACACATATGTAGAATATTTCAAAATCTTCTCATTACCTTTAGGGATGCTGTGCTGTTTGGTAGGACCGAGCACAAGAAGCATGACTGGAGGTTAATGCCTGGCTTGCCCTTCTGGCCACATCCTGCACCCTGGCACCCTGCAAGGTCCCAGTGGAGGAAGGTGTATCTAGTTCTAACTGGTCTACCCAGAGGGAGCACAAAGGACCTACATAAGCTGGCTGAGTTCCTCAGTGGCCCTGCTCTCATGAATGACAAGGACAAAAGAGGTAGTCCAGAAAGACTTTCTTTTGGGAATGAATGAATAAATGCGACTTCGATGTGGCCTTTCTGGGCTCTGGGTATTCTGGACAGCACAGATCTGAGACTGCAGCGTGTAGGGTCACATCCTTAGCCCTTTGCTAAAGGGCGTGGGATGGTCCTACGTCTGCATGTAAATGTGCGCTTCGAGACAGAGGGCATTCCTATGATACTGTGGCTCTCCTTCTTGGTCGGCTAAAAATCTGACCTCAAATAGACCCCTGGCCAATATTATTTTATGGCTCTGATGGAAAATATTCAACAATTTGCTCTCCTCCTACTGCCTTCTAGTTCCTTTTTTTCCCCTTGACCCTAATTACTCCTTGACCTAGAATCCCAGGGTGTTAGAAAGTGAAGAATCCTTTGAGATCAAACCCAGCAGCCTCTTGCTTTCTGCATGAGAGAACTGAGGCCACTTTGTGCTTTCTGCCCCACTTAATTCTTCTGATATCTGCTCACATTCTGCATCATTCACAAGCTCTGGAAAATATGAGCTAGAAAAATTTGCTCGTTGCAAAATCTTGCTCTGCCTAGTCCTAAACCCAAACTAAGGAGTATAAGAAAAGGAAAGAAAACAAGAAACCTACATGCTTTGAAACTTAAAGAACTGTTGATCTTCATTGTGTTATTTATACCTTATATGAACTTTTTATTTCATTAGTTAAAACCTTCTTTGAGTGTAGGGGCTGTGTCTTTTAAAGTATCTTTTAATATATACAGAGTCTAGCACAATATCACGAATCCCCAGGAGCTTAATAAATATTATTTATTGATGATGAGCTGGTCTATCCCCTTAGCTGACTAGCAGTATCCCACATAATCGTCCCAGAGAGGTGAGAATCCATCCTGCTCTTAAAGACCTCCCAGGAGTGAGAATCTAAACCTTCTTCCATAACTCATTTCAGTGTCTAATAAGGCTTACAGTCTGCTGGAAGATTCTTCCCAAGAAGGTGGCATTTAGGAAAGTTGCATAGCAAACACTGGATTCCCCCTAAGGCATTGGAGCCAGTCATTTGAATGACAAGGAACTGTCCTGGGAGATGGGGTGAGGGAGCCTAGGTAGGTGTTTGAGGGGAAGTTAGTCACATGAGGAAGAGATTAGGTTTCTTTCCTGTTCAGAGGAAGCGACATTTTTCATACTTGTGAGTAGAACTGCCCGGCGTTAAAGGGATTTGGGATGGGTAGAAGTCAGGAAGTTGGGAATGTGGGGAGAGCTCTATGGATGATGGTGAAAGGCAAGTCTGCTTTTGGCTACCTAGCTCTTTATATCCCTCCCTGGAGCTGTCTGTGAGGATAAAATTGCCATTACTATTCCATGGACATCAGTATTAGTTCCTGTTAATAGAAAGGAAATCTTCATACCCTCGCCATGCTACAAGTGATCTGGATATTTCCTCTGCAGAGAGAAAAAGACAGAAAGAGAGAGAGAGAGAGAGTGTGTGTGTGTGTGTGTACGCACACATAAATGGAAGGGCTTGGGGCGGTGAAGGGCTAGAGCGACAGGAGGTGAAGGAAAGGTTAGTAGGCACCTAGCACCCTCTCAGCCCAAAGCGGACTCAGGCAAGCGACCCAAGTCGGGGCTGAAAATCCAAGCTGATGCCCAAGCAGAGGAACTGCAAATTCGGTGACAATCTGGGAGGGGAAGTGGGAGGGCAGAGTTGGAGGGAGAATAAGGACAGAAGTTAGGCAGTGCAGGTCAGAGAAAGTAGGTCTGCTGAGATACCTGCCCTGGAAGTGATAAAACAAAGCCGTGCCTCCAGGGAAATGGGTTGGCAAGATCCAGTTGAGAAGTCAGTTTCAGCCTAACGGTGGGGATACATGCCAGGGCTTCCACCTACCCTGTGCCTATGTCCTGGGCTGCTGGAAGGGCAGTAGGAGTATTGTGATCTGAGGACCTAGGCAGGGGGAAGGTAGGTTGGTGGCCTGGCTTCCCTACTGCCTTGGGATGAAATGAAGCTGGACGAAGTAGGTACCACTGGATAGATCTGAGGAAATATTCAGATTGGGAACAATCAAGACAAATTTCAAATTCTGCCATGCCCTGATTGTTTAGAGGAGAGAACATAGCCTGCGCCTAGCTAGAAGCTTGCTTTGAGGTGGCTGAGACCAGGCAGGGTTGGGGCACAGAAGGCCAGCAGAGGGAATTGGTACATCCATAATGACCAAATAATTAGTCACATAGGAGAACCCAGGTCAGTTTGGGTGACAAATGCCCTGGTCCACCATGCCTTAGCCAGTCTTTCTCAGGGTCCCCATAAACAGAGAAGGTAGTTGATTGGAGAACAGTAGGAAGCAGGGGAATTAAAAACCTGAGATAACACAAAAAGTCCAAAGTGGTATTAGGAGCCTGGAGAGGAAGCGTGGGCGGAAGGGAACAAGTCATAAACAGTGGGTTATAAGCCTTCTAAGGATTGTCAACCCCTTGGAATAGAACAAAGGCCCCATATACTTGTTCCATTCCCTATTTCTTACTGGCTCCCACAAGTCATTTTCCATAGCTCTGCAGGAACCTGATGTTATTGTGTTCAAATTGTAAATGATTTATTTTATGAATGCTGAATCACAGGACCATGGTTAAAGAAAATAATCTCCACATATAAGAAAAGAATCCCTAATCCGTTCCCTAAACTCTTCTTTTCCTTCCTCGCTCGTGTATGTGAGTGTGTGTGTGTGTGTGTGTGTGTGTGTGTGTTGATTGAGATGTCTGTTCCAGATATCAGCACTGTCCTTAAAGCGTAAGTTTTGAGGAGCTTTCAGGTCAAATACTTGAATTCAAATCCAAAACTGGCCAGAGCCCTAAATACCAGTCCTGCTTTTCTTGGCATTTTCCAATTTCTCTGGCACACATCCATGAAAAGTAATGAAATACCACTTATTAAATTTTTTGGTTATAGTGGGCCTTTTATACACTTCTGCTTGTATGTTATTAGGTCCCTGTTTACATCAAATCAAGCTGGGCAGCTCATTTAAGGTGTTTACTAGATGCAAGGCTGATCTGTCTATGATAATACTGGGATTTCTATAACAGTCTACTAGCTCAAATATTTCCTCTATAAATCAGGGAGATATAAATATAGATAGATAGATAAATAGATAGATAGATAGATAGATAGATAGATAGATAGATAGATAGATAGAGATAGAGATATTTAAAGCTGAGACTATGCACTTTAGAAAACAATGTTTTACCACATTCTGATTTAGGCTTAAGAAATTGCTAGGGTGTGGGCATGGATATTACTTATTATTAATATTCTAATCTCACATTTTAATAAGATTAGAGAGAAAGGAATCCTTTTTCCATATTTAGGATGTGTTTTATAATCTTCTTTTTTAAGCACTTGTCAACATTCCCACTATGCTATACTTAATGGTGGACCTTGTGCCCCTGGAGGCTAGTTAAGAATGGGGGTGGGTTAAGTCTGGAGAGCATGTCCTAAATGCTCTGCCCACAGCTCAAAGGTCTTTAAATTTTCTTTTATCTTACAATTCTATAGGATCTCTTTGTTATGCTATAAAAATGCTTCCCCACAGTACCCCACGAATAAAGTGACCCTTCAGAACAATATGCCAGGTTTATCTAATAGCTTTTTTTGTGTTTCTATTAATTTGATTGAGTACTTTGGCATCATACTTATGCATTGGTTAATTTTTGTGTGTGTCAATTTTGTAAGTAGTAAACTTGTAGATAGCATTCCAAAAGAGTCCAAATGAAGCATTGATCTACTGTTCCAGATGTATATAATGAAAGCTCACCTTGAATGCTTACTCTGTGCCTTGTTCATTAATAAATAAAACAAGCATAATCTTTGCCATCAAGAAGCTCATGGTCTAGTGGATGAGACAGACTGTAAATCAAATAATCAGACAGAAACATACAAAACGGCCATTGTGATAAGCACTGTAAAGGGGCAGAAACCTGTTGTAAAGAGACCATTTGAATAATAGGGAGATTTGATCTTGTCCAGGGGTCAGGAAAGTTTTCCCAAGAAAGTGATACTTGAACTGAGATCTGGAGGAGGAGTAGAAGTACCAGGTTAACTAAGGAGAGGGGATGCCGCATGGGGGGAGGGGGCAGTCCCCAAAACTTGAAAATTTGTGGTGGGAGGGAGCATAGCACATGTGCAGAACCAGAAGAAGCTCAATGTGGCTGCAACACAGAGCCCAGGGTCAAAAGGGTGCATGCATCTGGGCTTCAGAGAAGTTTGGGCATTCAAGGTTTTTAAGCTGCTTTGTGCAAACATTTTGAAGGAAAGCAGAAAGGAAGCAGGGAGTTAGGAGTTTATTGTGGATGAGAGATACTGCTACTTGGTGTGTCTCTCTGTTTATGTATATTTAATCAATTCATAGGATTTAAAGAGATGTCCAAGATAAAATTTATTTCAAAGCTTCCAAGTATGAATTTACCTAGACCACTCCAAGTAGATCATTATTGATCAGTTTAAACCTCCAAGGATCAAGTTCCTAAAATTTGTTGTGGGGCAATTCTCTTATTATGGTTTCTTGGTTAATATGTAGTCTAGGTGGCATGCCTTGGTCAACACAGGAATCCTTATCAAGGAGATCTCAATGGGCTGCCCAGGGAAGGTGAAATGCAAGAGTTCAGTAGGTGCTTCCTACAGTTGCTGTTAAGCAGGGGTTTGTGGGATGGGTAAAATAGTTTCCAAGACTTTTCTGCCCAGCCAGTGGCTCATCTCAGGTGTCTAAGCCATGGTGAAAGAACACTGCCCTACTGGGCATTTGTTTTGGCCCCTGATCTCTTGGTTTTTTTCTTCCCAAACTTCATGTTCCTATTGAAAACTTATTACCCCATAACATAATCTTACCCTCTATTCCATTTTAAGTGGTCTGTCTGACACATTAATTCATGTTAAATGTATTGGAAAGTTCTAATAATTACTTGGAAACCATGGCTTCCTGTTCAATTCTTAGGTGAGAAACAAAAAGTGTTTTATAAGTACCCTCCCCTCCCCACTTCCCTGCCTTAAAACCAAGGCTTTGTTGTCATTTAAAAGTCATTTTAGTGACTCGCAGTTCAAGTTCAAGGTGAGGAGAGAAGACTGTTTTGTGTCAGATCGTTTTGGGCAGATGGTAAGACAATGAACTGTCTCTCTAATAACAAAATTATATATGCTTGTTTTTATAGGTGAACTTCTTTATTGTATAGCTAGGCTCTCTAAGAAGACATTATAACTGAGAGTCACGTTTACTAAAAAGTACAGTTTCTTGGGGCACCTGACTGGCTCAGTCGATAGAGCATGCGACTCTTCATCTCAGGGTTGTGAGTTCAAGCCCTACGTTGGGTATAGAGATTACTTAAAAAAAAAAAAAAAAAAAGTACAGCTTCTTCCTGCTGTGGGTACGTTCTTCCCAAAGACATTGAGATATTCCATTTTGGGGTACTGAGTGGGAAAGGTTGCTCCTCCATTTTCCCTCAAATAGAGCAATGCTGAGTTTCATTGCTTTGCAATATTGTCTTAGGCATAAGTTTCCAAATGGAATGTGGCATGAAACAGAATTCTTGCAGAGTTGCTCATGTGTGCAGCTGTGCATGGCATAAAAATCCCCAGAGCAAACCTTCGGATTGCCAAAAAGAGTAAGTCCTGAAGCTCCTCAGTGGAACATACTTCAGATTTCACAAAGCATCACCAGCGTCAGAACTATATGCCTTTTCCTCGCCAGGGCATCTCTCCAACTCCTTGGGGCCTCATTCGGGCTAAATGGGCAACCCCTGAGAGGAGGGTAGGGTCAAACTCAGGGAAAATAGTGAGGTTTACAGATTATTTCTTTAGAGCAGGAGTTGGCAAAAGTATAACCGGCAAGCAAATCCAGCCACAGCCTGAGCTACGAATGGTAAATACAGTTTTAAAGATATGGCAGAAAACAACAACAGCGAAAAGAAGAATATGGTCCGCGAAGCCTAACTAGCCCTTTATAGGGAAAGTTTGCCCACCCAGCTTCAGAGCCTTCCCATTTCCCTTTCTCTGACCTCACTCCTCTTTGACTCCTGGGTAGAAACAAGTCCAGCCCAGCCCTCAGCTCCAGGTTCATTTACTCAGCAATGAGAGCTAATCCTCCCACCCAAAGGCAAACCCATTGAACTGACTGCCTTTTCCCAGCTGGAGGAAGAGTTGCTCCCCCACTTCTTCCTCTCCTTTTCCCCCTTCTTACTTCCCTTGGCTTCCACTATGTGCTATGGAATGGAGGTGCCCCTCCTCAGGCTGTGTGTACAGGTTTCTCTGCTAGCTATCCTAAAGTAGAGCATTACTAGGAAAACGTTCATAAACCAAAGTGGCATAAAGCAAAGAGGCAATTACCATCAATTTATATGGAAAAAAATTCGAACATTCCCAGACACGAAAAAACACCTCTCTTAGGTTTTTCTGATACGTTAGGGCACATCTTGCTAATGGATGCACAAAATAAATGGAGATAAAACACAGATGCTCACCAGCACAGTGTGACCTGGTAGCTTGACGCTGAGATGCAGGAGTGTAGTTCCCCGGGAAAGAGCTTGGTGGGGCGGCTCTTCTGCTAGGGCTGTGCGCTCTTCTAGAAGAACTTGCTACACAACAAACGGCGAATGCTGGTTTTTTGCTTTTTGCCTTTGCTGTAAAACTGAAAACTCTCTTTGGATTTCTTTTGGTTAGTGAAAATGGGTATGAACGGAGGTCTTTTGTAAAAGCAGAGAGATGTAACATGAACTTTGAAAAGTGAGGGATACCTGTACTCCAGTTCTTAATGCCCGGAGGCAAGCATTCCTGCCAGCCAGAAGCTTCTGGAGACCCAGGGTCTTGTATATCCTCTGCAAAAGCAGCGAAGAGGTCTGCTTTTTGGGACTTCCTTGAGTTATAAAACCTGTGGTCTTAGGAGAGGCTTTCCAGGACCTCTGAGCTCAGCTTGTGACCCATAATGCTCTCTGACTCCAGCCCTATAGCAGTTTGCTCCCCTGCCAGGCTTGGATCCGTTTGCTATATGGAGTGGGGGTTAAGGGCATGAACTCATCCACCTAGATGAAAACGAAACTGATATTTACGAGCTAGGAAACCTCAGGCAAGTCACTTAATCAGCCTGTGATTCAACTTCCTCATCTGTGGACAGGGGATAATAATGGTTCCTCACTCATATGTCTGCGACTGGGATTAAATGAGTTAATCTGTATAAAATTGAACAAGGCCTAAACACATGGTAAGTACTCAATAAAGTGCGAGCTCTTACTACTATTTGATATTCTGAGGTTATGC
The DNA here is from genome assembly GCF_054177405.1 of Leptonychotes weddellii. Classification (NCBI taxonomy): domain Eukaryota; kingdom Metazoa; phylum Chordata; class Mammalia; order Carnivora; family Phocidae; genus Leptonychotes; species Leptonychotes weddellii. The sequence continues at coordinate 112,923,999 of NC_138369.1, read as the reverse complement.
TGTGTCATGGGCTGGTCTTGGCTCAGGTCTTCACTTTCTCAGGCTCTTGCTCAAAGTGCTGTCTGCTCTCAAACTTAGTCGGGCTACCCCCAGAAGGTAGGCAAGACTGTTAACAGGTGAAATGTGTTGAAGAGGCTTCCCATCTTCCTTATTCTTTATACCTTTGTTATACAGGGTGATAATGACTAAAAATCCCTTGCTTCTGTACGGAGGTGGTGAGCAAACATTATTTGATTCACAAACATCGTTTAATTAGATCCATGCAACAGCCCTGTGAAATGGCTGCCACGTGGTAGGCACCCCTAAATGTGGACTGAGTGAAAGAGTTGAGCTGCAAGGCTGCCAGTTAGCAGAATGATCCGGCATGGCCATGTAGAGCTGGTTAGTAAATATTTTCAATATCCGCTCTCGAGCAATATTGTTAACGTGGTCCTTATATTATCAACAAAGATGCTGCGTTTCTGAGCTGGTTGAAGTCTTGTCTAATATCACACAGTAATGTGGGTAGAGCTGCATCTAGAACCAGGTTCCTCGGGCTTCTAGTTATACTGTCACTAAATATGTATAAAATCAAATTTGTTTTACTTTTTCCAGTAACAACCTGGTTACTGGGTGGTACAGTCTTCCCAGTTTGTTGCCCAAAGAGGATTGAAATATTAGAAGGTTGTAGAAGGGCGAGGGAGCTACCATGCCCCCAGGGAGAGTTCTCTGCAGGCCTTTGTCCCCAAAGGACAGGTGACTTACAAAACTGTGGGAAGGAAGTGAGCACAAGGTGCTCAGCGACTTCCCCTCTCTTTTTGGTGGGGACTTGCCACAGGACACAGTTTCTCTCAACCCTTTACCCCCTGGGTGAGCAGTTTCCCCTGTAGAGAAGGGCTGCAACTGTTCAGTTCTGTCTGTGGTTGGGTGGGATAAGTTTAGGGGAAGGGAAATATTAGGAAGCACATTTGGTTGTATATCTGAGCTTTGACCTCCCAAAAGTAAAAAATAAGAGATCAAGAAATAAAATAAAAACATTTGACTAAATCCAAACACAATTTACCAGTGTTCCACAGAATGCTAGCTGTGGCAAGTTTTAAAAGGTATGTGTTTATAAAAGAGATTCTCTAGGGGGTGGCTCAGTTGGCTAGGTGTCCGACTCTTGATCTCATCTTAGGTCTTGATCTCAGGGTCGTGAGTTCAAGCCCTGCACTGGGCTCCATGCTGGGTGTGGAGCCTACTAAAAAAAGAAAAAAAAAAGATTCATTGGGTTTACAAGATTTTCATACTGCAAGGTATCTCAGTCTTTAATATCCTAATAAACATTGCAAATCTCTAGAAGATGGATTTAACATGTGAGATTTCCCAAACTTCCTTAATACTGGAATCTTTTAATCCCAAAAGCAAAGGCTATGCATCCATGATGAGTGGAACACAGTTTGAGAAATCTGGACATAAGGATATGATAGTATCTATTTTTATTTATTTTTTATTTTTTTATTTTTTTAAGATTTTATTTTTATTTTTTAAGATTTTATTTATTTATTTGACAGAGAGAGTGAGAGAGCACAAGCAGGGGGAACAGTAGAGGGAGAGGGAGAAGCAGGCTCCCCACCAACCAGGGAGCCCAATGCGGGGCTCGATGCCAGGACCCTGAGATCATGACCTGAGCCAAAGGCAGATGCTTAACCATCCGAGCCATCCAGGCGCCCCCGATAGTATCTATTTTTAAAAATGAAAAAAAAGGGCTGTACCTCTCAGGGCATTTGGGGCATTCTCATAAAGCTAAGTCTGCTCACTTTCTAATGGCTATAATAAGGGATGTGTGTGTGTGTGTGTGTGGTTGGAACTACAGTCAGTCACAGACATGAGAGTGTGCAAAGTTAATTTCTATAAGAATTTTAGTCCTGCCAGAAAAGAAAATAGAATGAAAACAATTCGGAATAACATGAAATAGTAGATAAACTGACTCCAGCTATGTGTGCTGGCAATCTACCCATGGGGGTACAGAATCCAATCGTTTGGAAGAAGTAAGTGCTGCCAGAATCTGTGGATATGAACTATGTCAAGGGCACCCATTTGAAAGCAAGAACGTGGAGTTCCCATTGGCTGTCATTTAGGAGGGTTCAGCATGTCTCATCAGCTGTGAGAAATACTGCCCTGATGTCTGCATCTCCAGCCAGAACCTCTCAGGACAATAAGCCACTCAGCCCACTGTAAAGGCATCCTAACTCCCTGGGCCAGTAGCATTGTTTACTTATTGCATCAGTTTCTTTTAGCTTCAGGAAAGCATTAAGTAAGGAGATAAATTCAAGTCATAATACTAGTATTTTTATTTCTATTTTATTTTTATTTATTTATTTTTTTTAAGATTTATTTATTTATTTGACAGAGAGAGACACAATGAGAGGGGGAACACAAGCAGGAGGAGTGGGAGAGGGAGAAGCAGGCTTCCTGCTGAGCAGGGTGCCTGATGTGGGGCTCGAACCCAGGACCCTGGGATCACGACCTGAGCCGAAGGCAGGCGCTTAACGACTGAGCCACCCAGGCGCCCCTAGTATTTTTATTTTTAAAGATTTGTTTATTTTATTTATTTTTTTAAGATTTTATTTATTTGACAGAGAGAGACACAGCAAGAGGGGGAACACAAGCAGGGGGAGTGGGAGAGGGAGAAGCAGGCTTCCAGCGGAGCAGGGAGCCCGATGCGAGGCTCGATCCCAGGACCCTGGGATCATGACCTGAGCCAAAGGCAGACGCCTAACGACTGAGCCACCCAGGCATTCCGAAAATGTAGAGAATTTTAGAAATGTGTTATCTCAACAATTCTGTTATAAAAGCTTTTATTTTTTTAAAGATTTATTTATTTGACAGAGAGAGAGAGAGCGAGAGAAGGAACACAAGCAGGGGGAGTAGGAGAGGGAGAGCAGGCTTCCGCTGAGCGGGGAGCCCGACGCGGGGCTCAATCCCAGGACCCTGGGATCACGACCTGAGCCAAAGGCAGATGCTTAACGACTGAGCCACCCAGGCGTCCCTAGTTTTACTTTTAATTCCCTCTTTTGTTTACTTTGTTGTTCTTTTTTATTTAAGATTATTTATTTATTTATTTATTTGAGAGAGAAAGAGAGAGAGCATGAGAGGGGGGAGGGTCAGAGGGAGAAGAAGATTCCCCGCCCAGCAGGGAGCCCGATGTGGGACTCGATCCCGGGACTCCAGGATCACGACCTGGTTAAGGGACGCTTAACGACTGAGCCACCCAGGCGCCCCAAGATTTGTTTATTTTAGAGAGAGAGGGAGCATGTGCGTGCACAAGCACGGGTTGGGGGAAGGGCAGAGGGAGAGACTCTCAAGCAGACTGCCCCCCCACCCCCCCCACGCTGAGCTCTGAGCCCAACGCAGAGCTCTCTTTCATGACCCTGAGATCATGAGCTGAGCCGAAATCAAGTCAGACGCTTAACTGACTGAGCCATGCAGTCACCCCGCTATTATTTTTATTTTATGTTTGGAAATAATTTCTGCATATTTATATTTGGTATCTTAAACTCTTGTAATGTTTAAGATAATTTGATATTTTAGGAGCGCCTGAGTGGCTCAGTCGTTAAGCGTCTGCCTTTGGCTCAGGTCCTGATCCCAGGGTCCTGGGATCAAGCCCCGCATCGGGCTCCCTGCTTGGCAGGAAGCCTGCTTCTCCCTCTCCTTCTCCCCCCTGCTTGTGTTCCCTCTCTCGCTGTGTCTCTCTCTGTCAAATAAATAAAATATTAAAAAAAAGATAATTTGACATTTTAGAATGCCTAACAGGTTGTTCTTGTGATGCCAATTCAAAACATATACATGGATCTGTAATTGATTTAGGTTTGTGATTTCAAGTGAAAAGATATGACAATTTTATTAAATCTGTAAACATTTTTGCAATGTTCAAGAGAACTTAAGATTCATCATATTTTATAATTAGTTTATCATATTTATAAGCATTACTTAACTACTTGTGATTCTTTTGTTTGTTGAGCACTGTAGTATTTTAAAAAGAAAATTGAATACATTAAACATATAAATGTAGTTTAATAATTCAAAGGAATTTAATTAACCAAATTGTAAACATTTCCTTAGAAGGAGTTAGATATACAACTTGAAATTCAAAGCTTCAAGGAAAAGTAGGTTTTCAAATTTGTAATAAATGAAATTGAATTACTGTATATTATCTTCTTTGACCACAAAACTTGTCTTTAAGAACATTCCAGACCCAAATTGCTCTGTGGTGGCAGGGGCGATGGTGATGAGAGGTAGGGAGCAAGTGGGACAAAAATCTTTCCTGTGAAATCAGTAGACACACTAAGAGTATCAAAGAGTGAATCCAATTGATTGATTACAACCACATCTGTATTCAATAAACATTTTTTGAGATTCTGACCTAGGAAATGATGGGTCACATAAATGTGAGTAAGACAGGGTTCCTCCCCTCAAGCAGTTTCTCCCTTTTCCCACTTTGCATTTCTCTGTTCTCCTCACTCACTGAAGTGCTTTTCAGCGAACACTTGCACTTTCTGGCCTTAACTGCTTAATTTCACTCGGTGGAACAACGGATGCTGCAATCAGATAGCCCTGAGTTCAAATCCTTATTTTGCCATTTGCAGTATGATGTTAGATAAGCTCTTCGGTCTCATTACTTTGATTTCCTCATGTATCAAACTGAGATAATACTATTTACTGCTTCAGGTTGTTGAGAAAGTTGGAGACAACAAACATGCAAGTGCTTGGCAACAAGTTAAATAAATGGTACCGATTAATATCATCTACGGTGTCCATCAACACCCTTGCACAGAGAGAATGTCACTTTACATCCACCTATGATAAAATGTTTGGGCTTCTGACCCCATTAAGAGCAGAGGAGCATTGATGATAAGAGAAAACATTTGGGGCAGGAGCCAAATGAAGGGAACAGAGAACTTTTCTTTTCCTATACTCACCCTCTAGTCAATGGTATCTCGACCTAGGATTTCAAATATCATTACTGACAGGTCCCAAAATTGTATTTCCAGCTCCGATACCTCTTCTGAACACCAGATTTGTATATCTAGCTGCCTATTCAACATTTTCACCAGGATGTCTGATAGCCACATCAAACTCCAAAATAAACCTCTGGATTTTTCTCTAAGCTTTCTCTTCTCCCAGCCTTTTCCATCTCAGTAAATGGCAACTCCATTCTTCCACTTGTTTGGTCTCAAATCTTGGAATCACCTTCGACTCTTCTGTTTCTCTGACATGCCACAAAATATATCTGGATTCTCTTGTTTAACATGTACATGGAGTTTAGCTTCTTCCGGTAGGCTCCTGCCACCATCACCCATGCTACCATCCCCCCACTGGATTTCTGCACTGGCCCCTAACTACCTGTCCCCTTTCCACTGCTGCACTGTTCCAGTTGATCTTCTGCCTAGTAGTCTTTTTAAAACAGAAGCTGTGGGGCACCTGGGTGGCTCAGTCGTTAAGCATCTGCCTTCGGCTCAGGTCATGATCCCTGGATCCTGGGATAGAGCTCCGTATCGGGTTCCCTGCTCAGCGGGGAGCCTGCTTCTCCCTCTCCCACTCGCCCTGCTTGTGTTCCCTCTCTCGCTGTGTCTCTCTCTGTCAAATAAATAAATAAAATCTTAAAAAAAAATAAAACAGAAGCTGGATCAAGTCTCTTTTCTGCTCAAAACCTTCCAGTGGCCTTTCAATCTCACAAGAAGGAAAAAGCCCTACACGTCAGGCCCCTGGCTCCTTTTCCTGCTACTCCTTGGCTTACTTCATGCCAGTCAACTGGCATCATTTTTATTCCTGGAATATAGCACCCTTGATTTTGCCTCTGTTCCTTTGTGCTTGATATTCCCTCTACATGGAATGCTCCTTCTTCTGATATTTGCATCCCCACCCCCTAGCCTGCTCCCCTGCTCCCTGGCTTCATTAAGTTTTCTGATCACATGTCACCTTAACTGAGCAGCCTTCTCTAAAAAGAACATACACTCAACTCTCTCCCCACCTTCTTTTACTTAGGCTCGGTAGCTGTCATTTACCTGACTTGCTAGCAGCCAGGTATGGGCATGTGCCCAGGTCCTGGCTAATGGGGTGTGAGGGGAAGTGGTAAGTGTGACTGGCAGGACAAGCCCTCAAGTGGAGTCATGGGCCCTCTATTTCTCCTTTTTTTCTGGCCCAATGCCTGGAATCTAATGTGATGGCAGGAGCTGGGGAAGCATTCTTAGGTCAACAGGTAGAAGATGTGTGTGGAGATAGCAGAGTTATCTGGGTCCTTGATACCTTATCAGCTCTGGAATGCTTACATTTGAATGGCCACATAAGAGAAGAAACATTCATCATGCTTAAGCCATTTTTATATTACCTTTGTTAGAGAAGTCAAACTATAGTCTAATCCAGATATGTTTTTGGGATATCTGTCTGTCCTTCCAACCCTTACCAGACTCAAGACTGGCATATACGTTCCATGAGGGTAGCAGCTGTGTTTGGTTCATTGTAAACAGCTTCTGGAACAGTGTCTGGCGCACTAAACATTCAATAAATGTTTGTTGAATGAATGAAAACAGCAAAGCCATCAACATGAGGCAGAGTCTTGGTGAGTGCTGCCCTGAGGAAGCACAAGGCTGGTCAGTATAAGCAAGTGATGGCTATGGCAATGTTCTCTGTGTGTGGTTGGGTTTCTATTCTGACTGAATCACAAAGGCAGGATACAACCTGCTATATCCTTTATCTGAGAGGCATAAATACTTGTAAGAGGGTTGTGTGTTGCTTTTGTAATTTAAATGAAGACTCCCAAGTAAAGTTCATTGTTGTAATGAAATCAGGTCACAGAGTCATGGAAAACTGTGACAAGGTTCACACTGATGAGGGAAGGTCACAAGTTGCATGCTAAGCACAGATGGAGAAAAGGAGCGTGTATGCTGAGATCTTGAGATGTGTGGCTGAGATGTGCATCAGTCCGGATGGCAAAAGCTGATAGCTGGAAGAACCACAGACAAAGAATTGCACAAATTGAGTCAAAATGAAACAGAAACATATCACAGGGTATCAGCAAGATGCTTGGGGGTAAATGCTGCAGACAGAAAGCCACTGAGTTCCTGGGTGAGTAAGAATATAAAGAGTTATAGTTGCCAGGATAATATTTTTGGTATCAAATATCTTTTTCATGCTATTAAGTTTGTTTTGAACACTTTAATTACATAGATCAACTAATGTAAACAATTTAATACATGGTGGCTTTAAAAACATATGTAGTAATGAGATTTTGTAGGTTTGGGATTAAACCACCTTAATTTAAAAATGTTCTATTTCCTGGGTAAGGAAAGTTGCAAAGGTTAGGCTATCTTGCCATACCACGCCCCCTTGGGTGTGATATTACTGAAATAAAACAAGTCAAGATTTGTTTAGTCATTTTATAATATATACGTAACTTCTGGTAACAGTTACTGGTATGAGGTTTCTCTTTGTTGAGTAATTAGCTAAAGAGTTCAAGGGAACTTTTTTAATAATGTGCCTCTTTGCTTTAAAATTTCTTAGTAACCATAATTTCTCCTTTCTAGAAACATATTAACATGTTAACATATTAACATTTATATTCAAAGCACAAGGAGAGCTTTAAGATTAGGACAAAGCACTGAAAATTAGTAACAAGAGTTACTTCTTTGTCTTTGCCTCACTCTTGTGCCTAGTTCTTGCTTGAATTTTGGTGAGACCTCTGATCCTGTGTACTGGATATGCTGGAATGATTAGAGGGTGGGGTGACAATACATGTGACCCTTTTTATGGTGGATCACTTATCTGAACATTTCATGTTGAGGCCACCCTGTCATTTCAGATAGGTTCCAGGATGTAATTCAAAGTGATCAAAATATGGTCTCATATAAAACTCCTTCCTGAGGGGAATCACGGCTTTTCCCATTTAGCTCTTTTTTTTTTTTGTCCAAAGGTACTTCAAGTAAAGCCTTGTTAGCATGTACTTTACTGGAACTAGTTTATGACACAGGCCCCACCTTTGGTAATTGTAATTATGATATTTACATGAAGTAATTTATGCACAGAGATACCTTGTAAACTACAAAGATGTAAACAAACACGTGGATTATTATTATTGTGATAATAACTTCATTAGGAAAGGAGGCAGCTTGGTGGAGGGTTTAAGAATTTCAGGCTGGGAGCAGCCTGCTGGCTCATTGGGGAAGAGGGTGTGACTCTTGATCTCGGGGTTGTGACTACAGGCCCCACGTTGGTTGTAGCGATTACTAAAAAAAAAAGATAAACTTAAAAACAAAAAAAGAATTTCTGGCTGGAAGACGTGGACCCTGTTACTCGAAGGAAGGTAGGCCCTCCCCTGTGGAAGAAAGGTAGAGGTCATTTTGAGGGAGGATAAGCCTGAGGCTCCAGGTATGGAGATGACTCTATTAAGAAATCAGTGAAGTTGGGAGGTTTCATTCCCAGGAAAAGTGGTTTGACTTTAAAGTAGCTATTGCCTAGAGAAGACCCATGCATGGTGGCACAAAGTGACACTTCAAAAACAAGCTAGGACTATACATTTGTTTCATTTGGTGGCTCAGATAATGAACCCTAATTGTACTCAGTTTACTTAGTGAAGAGAGGATGTTTAGTGAAATACATGTGTCATTAATCAAAACTTAAAATATATATAAAAAAAAAGATACTATACTCATCACTTCTTGAAATAAGAGTCTTTGCCAAGGTGCTGGTTGTGCAGTAAATAAGCCTCAGCTTAGAATCTTACTGAAATGCAAACCTTGCTTTCTTTGTGCTGTTTCCCTGTACACTCAACACAGTGTTTTGGAAACCTTCAGTTATCTAAATTCCCATCAGGTGACATTGTTTAATCTAACATTCTCTCTTTCATATGTGAAAACAGCTCTAAGGACAAACCTTGGAGATGCTTTGAACTCTCTGGTGGTTGGGAGGGAGTTTCCAATCTCTCTCCCTTTCCTCTGTTCCCCCCCCCCCCATTGTCAGGAAAAGCCTCTGGCAGCTTTCCCCCAACCCACCCTCCCACCCTACCCCAAGCCAGGGCACAAGGGGAAAGAACGTTTGACCTTGGCCAAAAAAAGTCACTGTCTAATCAGTGAGCATTTTAGTCCACCAGGAATCCACATGTGTAAAAGTTACTTGGAATGAACTTTTTCTCATCGGTGTGAAAATTTAGGTCTTTGATATTGAGAGGAAAAGACTATGCTTTAAAATAACGAATACACCTATTTCAAATCTTGTGACTAAAGTATGAAAACAGAGCCCCTCACCTAAAAAGGCTGCAAAATATTTTATTTTGAAGACAGCAATAACTGAAAAAAAAAAAAAAAAAACAACCTAAAACGACAAAAAGGTTTCTTTCAGGTCACATCTTTTTTTTTTTTTTTTTCCAGGTCACATCTTAAAAAGATCCTAGGATTATGCAAAGGTCTAAGACCCCCAACCCCCCTGTTTTCTGAGGGCCTTAGAAAGATTAACAATGTTTTAAAAACTGAGGCGCCTCCCTTTTTAAAAACAACCCGATGCATTCTTTTCCTTAATCATATTGTCCCATTATCACTCATCTAAGTTATACTTTATAAACTGCTTTGATGTGGTACACACATGCAAAAAGTACACAAAGTGGATAAACTTCTACTGTCAATGCTGCTGTAGAGGTATATATTTAGTAAACATTTAGTTACATTATTTTATTTTTGTGAAATGAGAACTGATCGACCAAACCTTTCAAACAGACCCACCAGACGATAAATACCACCATATGTTTGATTCACAGTACATTTGGGCATAAACATTTCAATTACAGCTTTGTGTTTAGTATCAAAAACCTTTTCTTGTGTGCGTGTGTTTTCTCTACAGATCCCGTGCTCTGGATTACATTTTGAAAATCGCTTATTACAGATAAAGCCCCTTTCCAGGTACGCTTCCGAGAAACATATGTATTTATGCACACAAAGGTGTGTGCGGATCTTTTCACAAACAAATGTCCATATGATGCCTGCGTCGCGCTCCCCTGCACATGCCCACCGCGTGGTGTGCGCCGCCAGCCACGCCGCGCACCCCGGGGTGCCCATGGGGACAGGCTTGCCCCCGAACATGCGGGAGCCCCTCGGGCCTTCCCCGGAAACTTAACCGTTCTTTCCACTCTGGCTACCGCGAGAGCCTCCCCGCCCCCACCGGGCCTCGGGCCGCGCGGCCAACACCCAAGCCGCCCCGCACCCGGCTGCGCGCGGCGGTGGGGGTGGGGCGGCCAGTGCCCCGGCGGCGCCTCGCACTGCCTGCGGGTCTTTATTTTTTTTAAAAGACTGCGCCGCACCGTTCCAGCCCCCAGCGCCGCCAGGGCGGGCGGGAGCGAGAGGAGCGAGGCCGGCGGAGGGGACCCACCCCCCCCCCCGCCGCGCCGCCGCCGCCGCCCCCGCCCCCCCCGTCCGCGGCGCCCCTCCCCCGCCGGCCCCTCCCCCGCGCGCCCGCCCGGCGCAGGCCGCTCGGGTTTGTTTTGCTGCGCGGCCGCCGCCGCCGCGGGCCTCGCGAGCTCATTTGTGCCTGGCTGGTCCCCATTCCTCTCTCCCCAGTGTTGAGTGTCTGAGCCGTTGGCTGCTCCGAACCGTTTGGCTCTTTCCCTTAGTAACAGCTTTTACCTTCTGCCTCAATTCCTCTCCCCGCTCGCGCCCTTCCCCCGCGCGCCGCCTCCCCCCGCCGCCGGCCGCGTGCGCCCCCGCCCCTCCCCCCGCGGCGGGAGCACCTCCGCTCGCCACCTGGGGACCCGCGCCGCGCTCCCCGCCCCCGCCC
>NC_138369.1:112900761-112912720 GCF_054177405.1 Leptonychotes weddellii | reverse complement strand
TTTACTAGGTTACCTAATAATATTCTCTAAAATAATTTGGTGATTACAAATGACAAGTGTCGGAAACTAGTTAAAAATTAGATTTTTTTCAGTATCTGGAGTTTACTTCATACTTAAAATCTTGGACCGTGCAGGCACCAAGGTGAGGAGTTTTAGAACCTATGTCATTTACAGCCGACTTAGGGAAGTTTACTATTGGTTTTCTTGTTTTCCAGAGAACCTTCTGCTGTTCTAAACAAGCTTGTTAATAAAATGTGGTGGGTGAAATGATAGGTTATTTTTAGTCTGAATTGCCTATCTCTCCCCCCCCATGTAATTAAGTAATCATTTGCCGCCTCCTTTTTTCCTAAAGACTCCTTTATCAGATTGGATAATATAAGGCCCTGGTGGTGTTTTCATCTCCTTACTAAAGCAAATTATAAAAAATATCCTGGTTACACATTGAAGATACAGCAAGTGACTTTTTGGCTTTCCCAGTGTGGTTCATTTTCATTTTTATTAAATAAGAGCTGTGCTACATTGATGTATTTTAGTAATCCTTATTTCCTGGGACTGTGTCTTCTCACCATTTTAATAAGTTTATAGTCTAGGGAAATAGGGCAGCTTTGTCTCCATGAAAACTGTGTCTGTTGTGTTGTATCATGGGAGTTCATGACAAGCAAGCTTAGGAGATCATCATTGAGGGTTCTAGACATAGTTATCATTTACCTGTGGAGGACGCGTGGCGGAAAGAAAATATGCCTGAGAGTGGTTAGGCATGTGATGTGTGTTTATACTTTTTGCTCTGAAATCGTGTTTTCCTGCCTGTTTGGAATATGATTTTTTTTTTCCAGTTTTCTGTAATGCCTTGTTTGATGTATGTAACCACAACTATTAAATCCACAAATAACTTTTTTTTTTTTTTTTTTTGCTGTTTGAGTAGTTAGATTCAGACTTATAGAGCAAAATGCTATACTGTATGGAGTATTAAAACAAATGTATGTGGAGAAAGTTTTCCTTACTGTTACGGAACTTAATTAATGGACTTGTTCATGGCTTAAAAATTGTTGCAAGGGTCACCATCAGTTTATAAGATTGTTTTCTTCTATCAGATACCAACTTTGGTTATTAATACGGGAGACACATGTGGTAAATTGTGTGGCCCTTTGTGGAGCTTGTATTTTTGCATTGGTTGCCTCAAAGAAGTGAGAAACAAAAATAACTTTTTACATGTGTCCAGGAATTTGTTACTGTGTTCTCAACATCTAATGAAGGTTTATCATGATTACCTTGATAATGTGCCCACCAAGAGAATAAGAAGTAACTAAATTCTGGGGGCCTTTCAAGCTAATAAGCAGAAAGGGCAAAAGCTTAATATAAATACAGGGGTTACTGATAAAAAGAGATGTGACTAATGGACCTTTGGAACAACAACCTGTTGAATAAATACATTTGTTCATATATAGCAATGAAATATAAGTACAACCTTGTCAAATGAGTAGCTGACAAAGGAATTCTACTTGTACAAGTTAACTCCCACAGTATTACTACAAAGAATTTTTGACCTGATGCACTTTGATGAAGTTAGTAGAAATAATTTGTTGGGTTTATTCAATTCCTGTGTTTTTTATATAAAAGAGGAATGTAAAGGACAGTAAGTCAGGGGAGAGAGATGCCAGAAATATTGACACCATCCGGGACTGTATTTTTCTAGTACATGTGAATTTGACTCCTTTCATGAATAATATCTACAGTTAATTGAAATGCAAAAAAAAAAAAATCAGTAATATTAAGATGTTTATACGTTCCCATAGTATAGAAGGGTTAGGACCAAGGGCTGTTAAGTAAGAGTATGGTCCAGTTTGGAGACCACCATGGTGGTACCTCCTAACGCCAATAGAAACTTGAGGGTTTTAGCTATGTGAGAGAACTGATGCTGGAGAGGTTTACTATACACCACCTATGGGATTAGACTCCAGAAGAGTACAATTAATTACCCTGTAACCAAGAGCCAGAGGAAAGGGCCTTCACTTGGGTTATGCTCTAGGAAAGGTGTGAGGTGCTTTCTGTGTCATACTTCGGGCTAATCCTATGAACTCTGCAGATAATGGAACAGAGAGGTACAAAGTTAATTCACTTGTCCAAGGCCACAGAGCAATCAAATGATGCATTAGGGTTCAAATCTAGGTCTGTCTGAACCCTAGTCTGTGCTCTTTCTAGATGACTGTAGCTGTGCCAAATTTTTCCAGCTGTTTTGTCAGTTTTGTCTGTCAGTGTCCTTGCAGAAAATTAGCGTTTTTAATCAAATTTATAATTCTGAAGTTGGGCATCTCTACTAACTGGGTCAAGTAATTGCATGGATAAATGGAATTCATAGGACTCAAACATTATTGTGTTTAACTCTATGGAACCATTTAATAAGGTGCAGTCTTCTTGCAAACTGCTGTGTTTCCTGTCTTAAGATTGACAGCGGTGAAGTAACCTCTCCCAAGTACTGGCAGCAGAAATAAGAAAATATGGTTTTATGCCTACAGTGAAGAAGGAAAAGCAAATAAGAGTATGCCTAACTATCTTTCCGAGTACGTATTCCTGAAAACTTGTATAAGAACATCACATTAAAGCTTTTGTGCAGCATAGTGGTCCATCAGGGGTCCTTGAGGCAAACTGCCTGGGTTCAAACTCAGGCTCCATCCCTTACTAGCTATGCAACATTGGGAGAGTAACTCCCTCTTTATCTCCGTTTCCTCTTCTGAGTAATGGGGACAGTCAACTTCGTAAAGTTGAGATTGAGAGAATTGTGCTGAGAATAGTGCTTGACATACAAGCATCATGGAAATGTAGGCTGTTTAGGATGATGATGATGGGTTTGGATTTGAAGTTTGCTTCTTTGTATTACATTTTATGTGCTTGTTGTTTATTTTAGTGGGGACACTTCATAGAAAACATTTGGCGGTTTTATTTCCTGAGTAAAATATTTGAAATAAAGTTAGCTTAATGTTATTTACTCTTGAAGTTGTGATTGAAGGCTTACCTTGAAGGATTAGATTGGATTTAACGCCAAGTAGGAACAATCTCAAGTTACATTGTGTAGGCACAGTGCTGGGTCTTTTGGGCGACTTTTATTGCTGTTCTTTTGTCATTTGGGCATGGACTTCTTAAGTCTTGCACCATTTGAAACCTTTTCCCACTCTTTAAATAAAGGAATTTTGTTTTTCAGGGCTGGAGCAACCAGTACACCTAGGATCTCCTTTTTAGATTGGAGTGATGACTTTAAGTAGGTTATTGTTTTCTCCAGGCTTGACCTTTCATCTGTGTTCTTGTTCTATATTTTCAGCTGCTGTCAAGTCAGTTCTATTTGAAAGTTCTGTTGCTCTGAAGTATCTGTAAGCCTTGTCTTATGTTCACTTCCCATTTTTTTTTTTACCATTTTTAATTCAGCAGTAATGTTAACTACTAATATAATTTATGTGTGAGGACTACACAGCTTCTTTGACAAGGACTTTGACAATTTGAGTGGCTGATACCCAGATTTTAAGAGCTAGGAAACCTAGGCTCAGGGAGTAAGGGATGCACAGAGGGATTTAGGCCCAACGTGTCTGATTTTTAGGCCAGTGTTCTTAACTAGCAGTTTACGGTCCTCACTGTGAATGAATGAAAGACTGAATGAATGGTTTTAGATCTGAGTTATTACATTAATTTTCTTTCTTTTTTTTAAAGATATTTATTTGAGAGAGAGAGCGCACAAGAGCGGGTAGGGTCAGAGGGAGAAACAGACTCCCTGCTGAGCAGGGAGCCCGATGCGGGATCATGACCTGAGCCGAAGGCCCTCGCTTAACCAGCTGAGCCACCCAAGCGCCCATTACATTAATTTTCTAGTGGGTTGCTCTGTGCAGCATTTCTTCTCCATTCTGTCTTCTGTAACTTCTTGGCAGTGTAATTTATTTAAAGTACTGGTTTCATCATGTCAGTTCCTTTGCTCGAGAACCCGTAATGGCTTCCCTTTGCCAACTGGATAGAGTTCATAAGCTTCAGTGGGGCTTTTAAGGCTCTTTTCTACCTATTCAGCTCTATTTCCCTCTCCTCCCCAACTGTGATTCTGGCCTGCCTAACGGAGACTGCAGTTTTGCCATTACTCCTCTGCTTTCACTCATGCTGTTCCTTCCCTTTGTCCTTTTTATAGTCTAGTTTCAGTCCTACTTCGCTGAACCTTTTTCTGGCCATCTTGACTCAGGATAGTTCTTCATTGAGATTCCCTTTTGTTTAGTGACTATCACAAACTCCATAATTATTCATTGTTTCATGGGTTTGTGTCCCGTCCATAGCCCCAACTACATGTTCCATTTCTTGAAGGAAAAGACTTTTTTTCTTACAGTGTTAGCAGAATTTTTGATTTTTGTACCTTACCATCTGTGTGTTACAATGGATTGTTTCTACAGGGGTCCATGTTAAATAATAAGCAGTGATGGGTCCTCTAACACTGTTGCTGATGTGGCAGAAGTTTCTTTTTGAATTAGGCCTTCAAGTTTAGGTGTACTGTGGTAGCACTTAACTATTAATTTGAGTTTTAATGCTGCCAGTGTTGACAAGAAAGAAAAAAAAACTTTATCAACATTTACAATGAAATGAAAATTGATAGTTTTGTCCTCTTAATCCTGGAATTGTAGCCATGACATTGGTGAAGAACCTAGTCTGGTTGGGAATCTTGTCACACCAGGTTGGCTTTATTTGGTTACATTTGTTATAATGAAACTTAAGGTTTTGGACTTTATTTTTTTTAATCTCTTTGGCTTTTTTTGCTCATTATTTTCTCTGTAGTGTGCCTAAGTAAGATGGTGTTTTTAGCTTTGTTTGACAGCATTCTGACCACATTGGAGTCTCATGTGAGTCATTACTGTGAGGGTATTAACATTCACGATAGAGTGTATCTATTATATGGTGTAAGCAGGTTTAATCTACCAGAAGAAAGTCATCATAACCATCTCTCTTCAGTAGGTATTTATGGTAAGGCTGTGCCATATCAGTTCTACACAACCTGGGTAATTTATTCTCAGGTGACTAATTTGGTATTACATACTTCTGAAATTTTTAATATTTGGAGTTCTAAAGTATGAGCTTTTCGGCATGATTTTATTTGCATCAAACAAAATGAGTTGGTTGTTACCCTGCTTTCTGAGAGCTTAGATTCTTAACTTAGAATTAATACAATCAAACTGTAAAGGTCATGTTGAAAGATCAACAATTAAATTTCAGTAAACATAGAGTATCCAGATTAAGGAAAAGATTTATGTGAAATGAGTAATTTGACCAGTGAATGAGGAAGAGTAAGTATTGAATGTTTAAACTGGGGAGTTTGCCACCTGTTTTCCTGTTAAGCGATTGTAAATTTCTTTCAGGAGGTAGAACAGAAGAGCATGGAAAGCACAGGTCAGAGATGGTCATTCTAGTATCTTAATAGAGTAATTCTTCTTTATATGAAATTGTACTCTGGACTCTCCAACTTTTTTTTTCAGTGAGATGTTTAAAATTTTCATTTACCTTAAAACAAAAGCAGTGAAGAATTTTTACTTTTTAAGAACTAGATATCTGTGTACTTCTTGATATCTTCTTTATTTTGTCTGAGATCAAAGGTGGTATCAGTGCTTTTCTTTCATTTTTTTTTCATTGTGTCCTTTTCAGCACACTGTGTGATAGGACATTGTAATGAGGTAATCAGTTGTTAAGTGGATGTTTGCTTTTTTTGTTACTGTGCATCTACTTGAATGATGGGTAGCATTTTAACATGGATTCAGTATTAAACAAATGAATTTGTATCATTTTTTGCAAAGCCATAGTTAAATGGGTAAATCATTTAGTTTCTAGAAATGCATACTAAGAATGGTCATGTGAAGTGTTATGTAAAGTTAGAGCATTTATTCAAGCAAAACGTATATAGTCAATTCTTGTATTAAAATTGAGATTCATTTAATTTTATGTAATTGTTTTTGAGGGAGATCTACATAGAAAATTTATTTAGAATATTTAAAGGCTAAAAATCTATAGCCTTACATAGAGTAATAGAAAGCATTTGGCATTAGCATAAGCAAACACTTCCAGAGAAGTGATAGTAATAGTATATTTTGCTAGTTACCTTCGACTGCTAATAGAATACAGCTTTTGGGGTAGCAAGAGATGTTTTATGCTTTTCCCTTAATTTGAACAGGCTAATTGGGTAGAGTGTATACTAATTTTGTTCCATTTCTGTTCTTCGGCTATCAGATGTCAGTAATTCACAGTATAAGGCAATTGGGTCATCTACTTTGGGTTTCTGAAATAAGGTAATGGAAATAGATATGAATGAATTTCCTTAAGGTCTTTTTTTTCCCTGTATAATTTTTCTTTTATGGGATAGAATTTATCATACATGAGTGAATTTTTAGATGCTATTTGTAGCTGTAGTAGTGTTCTTTGGCACCTTTTTATATAAAAATGTGATATACTGTGTACTTCAATTTTCTCCCACTAAAGTGATGAGTTTTCTTTAAATCACCTTTCTCTGTCTTCATTAATAAGAAACATACATTTGTGAGATCTTAGACTGAGGTTGGGAGTGGAGTGCAGTCTGTTACTGTGTCAGGAAAATAGTCTTCCTATTCTGTATTAAAAACTAACATGTTCTCATGGGGGGTGGGGTTGTTTCTTTGACCTTGAATTTCCTTCTGTCCTGCTAGCAGAGGTCACCAGTTTTAACATCTGGTGAGAGATGTTTTGTGTGAATTTTTCTCTTATAGATTTGTTTAGAATTGATGTTTATGACTTTGTTAGTATTTATAGGATTTTCTCAAAGATACAATAAGTGAAAAAACAGAGGCAGAAGATGTTGTAGTCTACTGCCATTTTAGCTTAGAAAATGGGAGAAGAGTAGAAACGAGGACACAAACATGGGAGAGTGTATGAGTTATGTGTGTATGTTTTATATGCTTAGGATGACTCCAGAAAGATACACAGGAGACTAGGGGGTGGGGTTGGGATGGGGCGATCATGTGGTCAGATGTGGGAGAAACTTATTTTCATGTATAATCTTTTGAACTGAATTTTGCAATGCTAGTATTACCATTTTTAAAAAGTATTGATTGTGAAAAATCAAGGGATCCAGTTAGGAATTCTTAATCTTTCTGTTTCTTTCAATTGGACAATCAGAAGAAGAGAGAAAACTTATTTTTTCCCATGCTTCTCAGACAGTTTTTAAAGAGCTGGAATTGTGTGTATTTCTGCAAATACCTATTTTTATTTCTCAGATTTGTTGGCAAAATTAGAGCCACTGACTGATTACAAGCTGTTAGTTCTGCTTTATGATTGGGTCATCAGACCAGTTGAAGTACTTAGTGATAGTGATATGATTTCCAAGTTCCATCCAAAGGTCGGTAATTAGGAATTAATTCAATGCAAATATTAGAAGGAGATATTGGTTGTATAGAAGTATATAGATGTCTGATTTCAAAGGTGTTTTGCCAGGGGTTTGGAAATCTGGTGAGAATTGTGTTTCTTAAAATTCGGTAGTTGATTTTTAATAATTGTGATAGTCTTTGGTATAATGGGATTTGTGGGACTGTAGCTTCTGATATTGCACAGATCCTGCCATGACTTGTGAATTTAGATGTATGTATTGCTGACACAAAGGAGACAGATAAATTCAATTCTGATTCCATTTTAGGTTGCAGTTGGTGTTACTTGTTAATTGTTCATTGGCTGTTTAGTTTACTGTAAAAGGTTTTGCCTTCTAGTTGTGTTTATCATTTTCAACTTAAGCTGGAAAATCTCAAGAGAAAGGTGGCACCTGTTTTTGTACATTTAATTCTGTTTCAGTGTGACCTGCTTTCATGAGAGTATTGCCTCTCTGGTGATAAGAGGGCTAGGTAGGGTGTGTGCCTGATCTTAGGTAATTAACTCTTACTGTATGTAGTATGTTACTGTGGTGAGAATCTCTGGAGCCTGGCATACCTGGCTTGTCACCCCTGCTTATTAGTTGTATGGTTTTGGAAAATTTTGTAACCATTCCATTTGGTTTCCACTGTGAAAAATGGAAATAAAGAGTAATTAATACTTTCCTTATAGAGCAGTTGTGAGGATTAAAATGTGAATATATGTAAAGCAGTTATCACAGGGCCCAGCACATAGGAAGTACTCAGTGATGCTTGCTACTACTTGGTGGCTTTGTTAGCTGCAGCAGCAACAGCTGTAGAGAGGGGCAGAAAAGTGACACTCCTTCTGTAAACCTGTCGTGACTTCCTGTGGCAACTGCAGAGGCCTGGATGGCTAGAATTCCCAATTCAGAGGGCTACAACTACATTTGGTGACTGAGCTTTTGTTGCTCTAATTCTGTAAAATGAGAATGTGGGGGCACCTGGCTGGCTCAGTTGGAGGAGCATGTGACTCTTGATCTCTGGGTTGTGAGTTCGAGCTCCATGTTGGGTGTAAGAGATTACTTAAATAAAAACAAAATTTAAAATGAGAATGTGTACTGTGTTTTGTCTCTAATACATATGTCACTTTATGTAATATTTTATATTGAGTTTGGTCATATCTTGGTATTTCAAGAAAAAAATGTTACTACTTAAAAAAAAAAAAAAGTCTTTTTGCTTTGATCAGACACTGCTCTGGCTCTCCAGTGGATGCTGCTTGTATGGATCATTTATTTCAAATACACATACTACATGTTATGCAAACTTTGACTTGGACTTCCAAATATATGACATAACAAGATATGTACATGTGCAAAAATACTGAAGTAAGTTTTAATAGCTGGTGCACAGTCATTTTCTGCAATCTTTCATTTAAAAACATGCTTTTATAAACTTCTAATTTGATTTTATTATTTTACAAGTGATAATGATTTTATTTACCGAGTTTAGAGAATACTAGTTTAAAGTAGTGTCAAATTGTAATTCTCTAAGCTTTATGGATTTAGAATCAGTAATCAAAATTAGAAATAAATTTTCATTTTGAATGATAGAACATGGCACATTTATTGGTGCTAATTTCTTTAGGTAGTATTCTGAGGCTCTGTTAGGATTCTGAAGTTCTCATCCTCCAGTTTTGTTAAGTATGCATTCAAAGTTAGATACAAAGGATAAGGAAATTTGATTGCTAATAAAAGGGAATATAAGAATTTTTTTTTTTTTTTTTGAGGTTAATCTGCAAACAGCTCTGGGTTAAGAACTCTGAATGTGTCTCATAAAGAACAGTAATTGAGGCACCTGAGTGGCTCACATGGTTAAGCATCTGATTTTGGTTTAGGTCGTGATCTCAGGGTCCTGGGATCGAGCCCCACATCTGGCTCCTTGCTTGGAGAGGAGGCCACTTGTCCCTCTCCCTCTGCCCCTCCCCCTGCTCCTGCAAGCGTGCATGTGCGTGCGCTCTCTCTCAAATAAGATCTTAAAAAAACAGAACAGTAATTATTAACGAAAGAATAACCATCATACTCAGTTTCTTACATTTCATTAAAGAAATTTGGATAGATTGTTTTATACAGTTTAAAAACTGACATACTACAGCATGTTGGCTGAATGAAGTTATATCATCTGATTGAAGATTAAGCTTCTTTCAGTGACAGTCTTAAATTGACATCCTGGCCTGTGACCACTAATCATCTGTTTCTAGCACAGACCTCTCCTTGATTGAATTGTTGGCTCCTGTCTCACTAGGCAGGGCCTTCTTTGAGGACAGTTGTGTTTCACATATTTTTATCATTAGCATCTGGTACAGTGCTTGACATAGTCTTTCAGTGATAATTTAATAAATAATTTGTATTTGTAAGTAAATTTTTTTTTGAGCCAGTGTGTGTCTTGCACACTGGGTGGGGGAGGGGCAGTGGGAGAGGGAGGATCTTTTAGCAGCCTCCACATGCAGCTCAGAGCCCCACACAGGCTCAATTCCATAACCCTGAGATCATGACCTGAGTCCATATCAAGAGTTGTATGCTTTACCCATAAAGCCATCCAGATGCCCCTCATCAACAGATTAAAAAAGTTACCAAGGATGGTGCACTTAAAGATTATTTTCACTTTTCTCTGAAATGTTGTTAAAACAGGCAAGGTATTATGAAATGAGAAGAACAGAGAATTTATCTTAGAAGATTTTGCATTACCCTTTGTCTACTTGTCTGCAGGAAAGTTGTTTCAGTAGATAATGTAATCTTTTGTATCCTTAGACCCTCACTTCTTGAATGTGGGTATGTTTTCTAATTTGGTGCTCCTCTACTTGGTTTGTTCCCTTTTTTGGGTCATATACTTTCATGAATAGCTGGTTGCCTTATTTATTTCTTCTAGTCTCGTTTGCCCTTCCTTTCTTTTCGATGACTCAAGTGTGTTCTGCTAGTAGATAACATTGGTTGGTTCATTTGGTCTGACAAATCAACGTAGAGGTGACTTCCTGCAAGTGAGAACTGGTAGTAACAGGAAGAGTGACTTGTTTTTTTAGATTGTGTGTAACAGCATACTAATGAGCTTCGATAAATATGATAAATGCACGTGGTATAACTTACAGAAATGCATATATTGTTTTATAGAATACACAGTGGAAATATTGATATATACTGTTTTGCTTGGCACTATAAAAGGTGCTTAGTAAATGTCCGTTTTCTTCCCTGTTCCCCACCTAATGGGTTTTTCATCACTCTCCGTGTAAAATCTGAAAGTCCTTCCTTAGGCTGTGAGGGACCACCACCACTAATCTGCCTTGTGGCCACCTCACAATCCTTATCCTGTTTCACATCACCGTTCTTCCCCTTGTTCACTATGTCTGGCCATACCAGCTCCATTCCCACTGAACAAGCTTGTTCCTGTCTCAGTGCCTTAATTGCTTTGCTCTCTGCCTCAGGCTTTGCCCTGAGATTGTCATACGGCTAATTCTTTTATGTCATTTAGATTTCAGTTCCAGTGCTACCACCTGAGAGGTCACACTGAAATAGTTGTTCACTCCTTAGCCATTTTCAGTTGCAAGACCCTTATATTTTCCTCATAGCACTTACCTCTCTGAAATAGCCTTGATCATTGTTTTTGTTTGTTTGTTTTACTCATCTCTGGAACATACACTCCATGAGAACAGGGACAGGTTCTGTCTTGTCACTCCAGGACATAAAACAGGACCCGGTAGGTGTTCGTAAATATTTGAGCAAATTGTTCTCTCAGAAATGCTTTTGTAACCAGCTGATAGCTTTAACCTGGTTCATCTGTACAGTAGTATACTGGAAATAACTCATTAAAAATCAGCATTTAGGGGAAGGTCGAAAGAGGCTTTATTACATTGGTATTTACCATTTGGAAGCCCAGGGACATATGTGAGTGCTGTATGCTTTTCTTGGAGGAACTACTTACAGACGGTATTTGAATCAATCTGGAAAAAACAAGTAAATGGATAATTGAACAAATTTGAAAATGTGCTTCTGTTATAATAAATGTTAGATTTTAAGAAATTAACACTTTATTTTTAAGTGAAAATATGTATTTCATTTAAGTTATGATGACAGCTAGATACTCCTATTTGTATTTTATACATATGGTTAAGAAGATTTTACAATTTGCCTTTAGTTACATTTACCTGTGATACTCTGTTGTGATTAATCTTGGCCAGCTTCACCAAGTTGGTATGAGTCAGAACTCTTAGTTGTACAATAGAAACTCAGTTCAGGTTAGCTTAAGCCAAAAAGGGGGATTCATTGACACATAGACTCCCAAAATGGATTGATGTAACTCAACTATGGGAAGAGCATTGAGGCCGGAAGGCTTCAGGCACAACAGGAACCAGAGCATTTGAATGCTAACAGAAATCTCTGCTGACACAGAGAGAGAGAGAGAGAGAGAGAGAGAGAGAGAGAGTGTGTGTGTGTGTGTGTGTGTGTGTGTGAGGTTAGTTTCATTGTCTCACAGAAGATTTGGACTTTTGCGGCGCCTGGGTGACTCAGTCGTTAAGTGTCTGCCTTCGGCTCAGGTCACGATCCCAGGAT
>NC_138369.1:112867865-112900661 GCF_054177405.1 Leptonychotes weddellii | reverse complement strand
TGCTCGGCAGGAAGCCTGCTTCTCCCTCTCCCACTCCCCCTGCTTGTGTTCCCTCTCTCGCGGTGCCTCTCTCTGTCAAATAAATAAAATATTAAAAAAAAGAAGAAGACTTTGACTTTCTTCACATGGTGGAAAACGTAACTTGTCAGTACCAGAGTTCTTATCCTTTGTTTTCCCCTGCTGTAGAAGAGGGACTGCCTCTTTATCTCATTTGGAAAATTCTAGTAGTACTGATCAGTTTGGTTTGGGAAGGTGCCCACCATGGCCAGAGGCCATATAGAAACTATGGGTGTTTCCAAGTACCTGGTGGGGGTGGGGGTAGGGCAGTCGGAATGACATTTGAGTAAACAGGGGAGCTGCTGGGCAGACAGCCTCTTTTCCCCATCTACCACACCAAAATGTGTGTCCATTTATACTTGGGAAGGTTGTGCCATTAACCCGTGATAGTCACTTAAATTTCTCTCTTAACTGGAACTGGCCCATACTTTGTTGTTAACCTTTTCAAATACATATCATTTTTTAAAATGAAAAGTTGAGGTTCCTCATGTGATGGTAATCTTATGTACTCTGTCTGTGGCTAATATGGGTGTTGAAATGAATTTATCTTTTCAAAATGAGCTACAAAGTAAAAAAATTTGATGCTATTTATTTTGGCTTTGCTTTTAACATTATTCCACTACTTTACCAGCTAATGGAAGCCTAAATTTGAGGGCAACTGTTAGAAAATTCTAAACAGGTTAATTGTACATATTTAGGGGATATTTTAAACCTTAAACTACCTTGAGGAAGATAACTACCCAACATACAGCAAAATTAACGAGTTGTATATTCTGAACAGTAATTTTGAGCAATACTTCATCAGTCCACTAAAATAAGAAAATGGTTAGCCATGTAGAAAAAGCCTTTTGTGACCCAAGAGATAGTGGTTTTTGTGGACTTCAGTTGCTTCATCTTTAAAATATTGAAGTGGATCTCTGAGGTCTCTTCTGGATCTAATGCTCTTTGACCCGATGATTGGACATATAATTTAAAAATTAAATCAGTGTTCAGCCAAATTAAATGGGAAATATACAGTACTGATTTCTTCAGGTTAATTATTATCTGAGCTGGTTTTTCCTGAAGAAAACGTTTATAATTTCTCTCACATCTTCTCAATTTTTAACAGATTATTCTCAGAGAAAATATTTTTTAGATATCTGAAGAAGAAACTCCTGTTGTTTTATCCATTAATCTCTGAGTTCTGATACATTTGTTACTTCCCATTTTACCATAGAGAAAACTAAAAGAAATGGCACCAACATATTTATGGCAGTTTTTTCTTTAATGCCCTTACTTTTAATTATATGATTGCTGAATGTCATAGCCAGTAATTTTTTTTTAGCAGTTTAGGTTTGCTCTTTCTCTGTGTGCTACACATTTTAGAAATTGCACTAAACGTATGTCTCCTAAGTACAATGAGAAAATGCTGTTCATGTGAGTAATTTTTAAACTAAAATACATGTGAAGTATTGCCCACAGTAACTACTAATTTAAAGTCCGTGTCTGTTAAAAGAATTTACAGTGAAAAACAGATATGTGAGTGGTATAACAGGAGACCATAAAGATGCCAAACAGGTTGGTCTTTTCTGGAAAAGTTTGGTTTATGTTTAGCATACGGTTTGTGAATTGTAGAGTGGAACCAACAGGAAAGGTAAGCAGGGGTCATATCATGAAGTGACTTCTTTGCTGTGTTAAGGGGTTTGGACATTCTTCTGTGACAGGAAACTCTTGAAGATTTTAAGCAGAACAGCAGGATTATGTTTGAGCCCTGATGATGTAGTGCATGAAGGATGAGCTGATGGTTTGAGAGGGAAAGGGGCTTAGCCGTGGATGGGAGAAAGTTGAGCTGGTAGTGTGCTGGGTGAGAATGACACCACATAATTCTGAGACTATTGCAAACAGGTCCACATTTCTGAATTCTTAAAGTGTTTGAAAATTCAAGAGAGAATGATACTAAAAAGAGTTAAACATCCAAATTTTCTTCTCTCTGGCTTTCTTCTCTTGTGGAGAACAGGGGTGGGGTATAAAGAATGGGAGTCTGTAGGGATGAGGAATTAATTTGATAATCCAAATAGCTAATGGACAGAAACTGGAGGGCAACACCAGGCCATGGGGCTGGGGGCGGGGGGAGGAATAGCTGCATGGGAATGGGGAATTCCCTTGTCATCATGATACCTTAACCAAGGGATAATTAAATTAGGTGCTTATCGGAGAATAGTCATAAAAATAGATTGGTATAGAGTAACTAGTTCATGAAGTTTCTAGTGAGTGTAATTTTTATGGAGTTTTAGGTTAATCACTATGTATTTTCAAAACTTTTCTAAAGGTGTTTTTTTTTTTTTTAAAGATTTCATTTATTTATTTGAGAGAGAGAGAATGAGAGACAGAGAGCATGAGAGGGAAGAGGGCAGAAGGGGAAGCAGACCCCCCGCTGAGCAGGGAGCCCGATGTGGGACTCGATCCCAGGACTCCAGGATCATGACCTGAGCCGAAGGCAGTCGCTTAACCAACTGAGCCACCCAGGCGCCCCTAAAGGTTTTACATTAATATGTCATTAGAATCTCAGTTTGATAACTGGGAAGTTGATCTGAATTAAGTACTGTTTAATTAAAATTACATAAATATTGCTTTTTAAAAAACTATTTTGAAATAATTCTAGACTTACAGAAGAGTTGCAGAGATAGTGCAAAATTCCTTTGTACCCTTCATTCAGCTTCCCCAGTGTTAAAATCTTACGTAACTGTGGTATGCTTAGCAAACGTAAGAAATTAACATTGATATTAAACTAAACTACAGACTTCATTTGGATATCCCCAATTTTTCCCTTTCTTTTTTTTTTCCCGTTCAGGATCCAGTCCAGGATCTACAAGTCAACAGGAAATAATAACTCAATCAAGACAGCACAGGTTGCTTTTAGGAGCATAGGGGAGGGAGTTCTTAACCCACTCTTGGGCCAGGTGGAGAATGGAGCAAGTCTTGGAAAATGACTACATCTTAGCTGGATGTGGTATTGAGTGGGGAGGTAGAGGAAAGGTAGGAGGAAGCGAAGCCATTCCATGAAGAGGAATAGCAGTGCAAAGACTACTAGGATTAATAATTTATGAATTAGATCTAGAGGTGAGCACCTAGCTATAAGGGGTGATGGTGGAGGGGATGGGAGGAAGTGGTGGCAGGATCTCTATCATGAGAGTCTTGAAGGTAAACTAAGGCATTAGAAAGTTGAGGGACTTTTGAAGGAATTTGAGTTGGAAGTTCATGTAATCAAACCATCTTGACAGCACCTTGGAGGATCTGTTGACTTCTAAGAGGCTATTGCCTGATGGGAGGTGAAAAGTGAACATCTTAACTAAGAACTGTGATGGGTTCTCAGATGTAGTGGATCACTAGGAGAACTTATTAAAACACATATTTTAATATTGCTCAGCTGTACCAC
The DNA here is from genome assembly GCF_054177405.1 of Leptonychotes weddellii. NCBI lineage: Eukaryota > Metazoa > Chordata > Mammalia > Carnivora > Phocidae > Leptonychotes > Leptonychotes weddellii. The sequence continues at coordinate 112,897,189 of NC_138369.1, read as the reverse complement.
CAGAGTTTCTGATTCACTAGATCTGGGTTGGAGCCTGAGAATTTACATTCCTAGTAGATTGCCAGGTAATACTACTGATGCTGATATTGCTGGTTTGGGGACCACACGTGGCATTCACTGGGCTGTGATAAAGAGAATGAAGAAAAGTGATTAGGTAGAGGGGTTTAAGGAGGTGGCCACTGGGTATTTACACTTCCTAATCTTTTTGTTCATTGCTCATATGCAATCTTGATCTTGGTCTCTTACGTCCTCTAGAGCTGCTGGTTTTTTTGACTAGTGAGGAAAGGGTGGGGATTCGTTTGTGAAAACATTTATGTGGATATATGTGCAGTCTGTTCTGTATATTATCAACTGAAAAATTGTATGCTCACTCCATTACTAGAAATCTGTGTCATTTCTCGGTTGAGGTCTGATTATAACAGCAACTGGTTGCACAGTGGCACTGCCTAGTGTACATGCAGTGCATGGTTTCCAAATTTTTTAAATTTTTTTAAATTTTATTTTTAAGATATTTTTATTTGACAGAGCACAAGCAGAGGGCGAGAGAGGGAGAAGCATGTTTTAATGTGGTAGAATTATTTCAGATAGTTTTTTTTATTAAACATATATATGGCATGTCTCTTTAGCTTTGACTCTTGAATGATGTTTCATGGAGAAATGTGATTGAAAGATGAATTTGATTTTTTAAAAAAATAATTATTACTCTGAACATGTCAAAATAGTGGTTTTTTTTTTTTTTAAGCATGAATAGTTGTAAGATTTGGAGATTTAGCTTTTTTTGTTGCAAGGTGGTTATAATTATTTTTTCTTTAGACTGATGATTATACAATATATAACTCTAGAATTAAAGTCTGTAAAGAAATTCGTATCCATGAGATTCAGTTCTTAATGAAATTTGAACATACTGAAATGATAAATGCCCATTTTTTCCTCTGTTGACTAATGATTAGTATTATCTAAGAAAATAGTAAAATGTAAGGTTGCCTGGGTGGCTCACTTGGTTAAGCGCCCGACTCTTGATTTCAGCTCAGGTAATGGTCTCAGGGTCCTGAGATCGAGCCTAGTGTCGGGCTCTGTGCTGAGCGTGGAGCCTGCTTGAGATTCTCTCTCCCTCTGCTGCTCCTCCACCTTGTGTGCGTGCTCTCTCTCAAAAAAAATTAAAAATAAAAAAATGTAAAGACCATCACTACATTAACAACTGAAATGGAGTTTTCATTTTGTTAAAAGGACATATATAATGTGTGTGTATGTAAACATGCATTCAAGTTTTAGGGTTCAAGAATACTAAAATAGTAAAGGAAAGCAAATTTTGTGGAAGGTTAGAGGACAGAATGATAAAAAGCTAATTGCTTAGTTTAAGATGATTAACTGGTTATGGGGATAGTTAGGTATACTTTCTTAGAGGTATGTCTTTTTCAGGCTTGGACAAAGTAGTGCTGAATATTTCCTGTTGTAGTAACTTAAATTCAGATTAATGAGGGACGCCTGGGTGGCTCAGTTGGTTAAGTATCTGCCTTCGGATAATGATCCCAGGGTCCTGGGATGGAGCCAGGCATCAGGCTCCCTTCTCTCCCTCTGCCCCTCCCCCCTCCACTTCTGTTCTCTCTCGCTCTGCTCTCTCAAGTAAATAAATAAAATCTCTTTCAAAATTCATTTGAAAAATCATTTCAAAATTCATACTGGATACTTTTTAAGGATTGAAAATATAACAACAAAATAACTTTAAGCCAGATTAAGGTGCCTTTTTTTTTTTTTTTTTGGAGAATTTATGATCATTGTACATTTTGCACATTTATACGACTATCTGTGTGTGTATAGCAAGTGATGTATAGGAAATGAAGCTGATAACTGCTTCAAAAATGATTTGAGTTTTTAATAATGTGAATGTATTACCTAGGCAAAAGTATTCTTTCTCCTCTTGTTCCCCTAGACCCCATATCATTCAATTACTTTCCTGGAGTCAACCAGTGTTATCAGTTTCCTCTGTAACGTTCCAGAGAAATACTATATGTTATGTAAAAAAGCCAGTAAGTATATGCTTTACATCCTCTCCTTGATAATTGCTATAAACACAAATGTAGTCATTGCTATAACTTCCTTTTTTTCACTAGTATATTTGGATTTCAAATCAACACATAAAGAGCCTTCCCTCTTTTTTAATGGTGGTAAGGTATTTTATTCTGTGGATATACCCTAATTTAACTGGTTTCCCCAGTTGGTGGATGTTTAGGTTGCTTTAGTCTATTGCTGTTAGAGTGTTGCAATGAATAACCTTGGTACATGTATCATAGTGTATGCATGCAAGGCTATCTGATGATAAATTACTAGAATTGGAACTGCTGGATCAAATGATGTGTACATTTGTAAGTAGGTAACTGCTGCCAGACGGACTTCACAGAGGCTTCCTGCTCCCAACTTGAGTCTCTTTGCCCATACTCTCGCCAGTATGGTGTAGTGTTGCCAAAGGTTTGCTCTTCCCTAATCTGATAGTTGAGATGGTATTTTAGTGTCTAATTTTTTTTTAAAGTAAACTGCATGCCCCATGTGGGGCTAGAATTGACAACCCCAAGATTAAGTCACGTGCTCCCCTGATTGAGCCAGCCAGGCGCCGCTTGTTTTTTATTTTGAGTGAGGTTGAGTGTCTTCTGTATATTTGAGTCATTTCTTTTAGTGGGCTATTGTCTTTTGGACTCTTCCACCATTTTTTATTCTGGCATAGTTACATAAGGTAAAAGTACATACATTTTAAATGTATAACTTTGTAAACTTTATTTGAGGTATAATTTACTTCCAATAAAAATAACAGATTTTAAGTGTACAGTTCTGGTGAGTTTTGACAGCTTTACATGACCATATAATTCATCCCAGTTGCGATTTAGAACATTCCATCACCCAGAGAGAAGTGCCTTCAGACCCCCCTTTCATTCAGTTTTCTTCTCTTTGCACTTCAGGTAATCACTTTCTTCGTTTCTCTTACCGTAAATTAGTTATGTCCATGAATTTTTACTGTAGTATACATGCGTATAACTACTAACAAGATCTAGATACAGAACATTTCCTGCCATCCAGCAGACTCCTTTGTACTCTCCCAGGCTCTCCCCCACCGAAAGAGACCACTCTATTGGCCTGTACCCACTGTGGAGCATAGATTAGTAAAGCTGAGAGTCATCGTCTTTGTTGTGTCGAGCAAGGCTTGTTTTCTTTTCCATTGCTATGAATGTGGATATAGCACTATTACTTATTTTTTTGTGGAAGGACACACATTTGGGTTTTTCCACCTTTGGGCTATTCCTGTGTGTGTTGTGTGTGTGTGTGTTTGTGTTTTGGAAGATTTAAGTACGTGTTTCTTTTTGGTGTATTAGAGATGGAATTGATGGGTTATAGGGTATATGTATGTGTGTGTTTGACTTTTAGTAGATACTGGGAAACAGTTCCTCAGTTTGTACCAATTTGTACTTGCACTAGCAATGTTTGAGAGTTGCACTTGCTCCATATCTTTGCTGGCATTTAATATTTGTCAGTCCTGTCCGTTTTAGCCATTCTGGTGGTGGGAGTATAGTGGTTTTTCATTGTGATTATAATTTGAATTTTCTTGGTGACAGCTGATGTTGAGTGTCTTTTCATGAGTTCATTGTTGATTTGTTGATACATGTTCTTGACCTGGGTGATGACCCATCTTGGAGGTGTTTTTTTTTGTTTTTAAATGTGATCTGCCTGTTGTAATATGTGTCTGCAAATATGTTTTTTTTTTTTTTTTTTTTTTACTGGTTTGCAATATGTCTTTTGATTTCCTGGCAAAAATTACAATAAGTAGATTTTAAAGAAAATTTTTTGATCAGAATTTTCATTGTTTCCAAAGTACTTTTGAATTTTGTGGTGTACTTTGAAAGGCCTTCTTCATTCTGAGGTTACCATATCTTAATCTAATGTGCTATCAAATGTCAGATATGTTACTTTGTGTAGTCCCATAAAATAGGAAAAATGTTAAACCGATACCAGTGTTTTTTTTTTTTTAATCACTCACACCTTTAGTTTTTCCTATTATATACTACTTTCCTAGGTAAATGAGAGGATAAATATAGATGAAATAAATTGGTTAAAGTATTCTTCTTAATTTTTCATATTTAGAATAGGACTCCTGAGTCACTTTTTGCCTTGTTAGTGTGTCTCTGTGTTGTTTTCTGTACCTGAAGAATGTTGGGGGTGGGGGTGGGAGAGAGCGACTTTTTTTTTTTTGTTTTTATTTAAATTCCATTTAGTTAATATACAGTGTAATATTAGTTTCAGGTGTACAGTGTAGTGAGTGATTCAGTAATTCCATATATAAGCCAGTGCTCATTACAAGTGCACTTCTCAATCCCATCACTGATTTTTTTTTTTTTTTAAAGATTTATTTATTTAATTGACAGAGACACAGCAAGAGAGGGAACACAAGCAGGGGGAGTGGGAGAGGGAGAAGCAGGCTTCCCGCGGAGCAGGGAGCCCGATGCGGGGCTTGATCCCAGGACTCTGGGATCATGACCTGAGCCGAAGGCAGACGCTTAACGACTGAGCCACCCAGGCGCCCCAATCCCATCACTGATTTTACTCATCTTCTCAACCCCCCTCCCCTCTGGTAACCCTAAGTTTGTCCTCTGTAGTTAAGAATCTGTTTCTTGGTTTGCCTCTCTCTCCTTTTTTTTTCTTTTGCTTATTTTGTTAAGTTCCACATGAGTGAAATCATATGGTATTTGTTTTTCTTTGATTTATTTCACTTAGCGTAATACTCTCTGGCTCCATCCATGTCTTTGCAAATGTCAATATTTCATTCTTTTTTTTTTTTTTTTTTAAAGATTTTATTTATTTATTTGAGAGAGAGAATGAGAGACAGAGAGCACGAGAGGGAAGAGGGCAGAGGGAGGAGCAGACCCCCTGCTGAGCAGGGAGCCCGATGCGGGACTCGATCCCCAGACTCCAGGATCATGACCCGAGCCGAAGGCAGTTGCTTAACCAAGTGAGCCACCCAGGCGCCCAATATTTCATTCTTTTTAATGGCTGAATAATATTCCATTGTGTATATGTGGTATATAGCACATCTTTTTATTTTTTATTTTTTTTTTAAAGATTTTATTTATTTATTTGACAGAGAGAGACACAGTGAGAGAGGGAACACAAGCAGGGGGAGTGGGAGAGGGAGAAGCAGGCTTCCCGCGGAGCAGGGAGCCCGACGCGGGGCTCGATCCCAGGACCCTGGGATCATGACCTGAGCTGAAGGCAGACGCTTAACGACTGAGCCACCCAGGCGCCCTATAGCACATCTTTTTAATGCATTCATCAATCAATGGATAGTTGGGCTGTTACCATAATTTTGCTATTGTACAAAATAATGCTGCTATAAACATAGGGGTGCATGTATCCTTTTGAATTACTCTTTCTTTAGTTTTTGGGTAAATACCCAGTAATGCAATTGCTGGATTGTAGGGTAATTCTATTTTTAACTTTTCTAGAAACCTCCAGACTGTTTTCCTCAGTGGCTGCGTCAGTTTGCATTGGACAGGGGGGTGGGCATTTTTTAAAAGAATCTAGAGAAGAACTAAAAACTGTTGGTGCTGTGCTCTTAAGCTGACTTTGCAATTAGGTTGACCTAGCTTATTTTATTTTTCTCTAGCTTTGGGTTTAAAAGAGTGACCCAACTATGTATTCAAGGTTTTTCTCCACAAAGTTGCTGGATTTGGTATGTAAGGGGAAAAGAAAAAGGGCACATAGACTAGCTAAAATAACCACAAGAAATGTGAGAAAGCAAGAACTGGCGGGGTTATCGAGATAAAGGAAGGCAGAATAGAAAAACGGCAAATCATATCTTAGAATATTAATGAAAGGAAAAGTATGGTGTTGAATAAACATTTAGCAAATAAAATCCCTAGGCGTGTTTGTGGATATGTATGTATATAAGATTATTTAACTGGCTTTGATTGTTTATTTAGTACTTAATTATACATTTATAACTTTATTAGGGATTCTAGAATGTTGTAGACTTCAGACTTGTTTGATTTAGGACTCTTGAGTTTTCAATAAAACCCAGTAATTGAGAGATTGATGAAAAAGGAGAATTTATTGGAAAGTATCTCATGAACTTGGTGCAGGGATGCATCCTGGAATTGGGAACACAGTGGGAACTAGGGACTCAGTGGAATCTGTGCTGGACATTATTTCATTCTCCTTTCTCTCTGTAGACCAGATACTTCTTACATGCTCCACAAATCCACAAAACAAGGCATCCATCAGCTCTTTAATTTATATGTTATTTGTCTAAGCTCCTAGAGAAAAGCACTCTTTTGTTCCTCCCCACCTTATATTTTTCCTTCTCTCTCAGAGTAAGTAATGTACTTGGCGTCACAGACAAATTATAGCTCTCTAGCTAGCTTTTAACCACTACTAAATATTATTTAAATGAGATCTAAAGTATGAGGTTAGATACATGACCCGGGGGGGGGGTAGGATCAATGACCTTGACCTACTGATAAAGCTTTTTGAAAATTTTAACAGATAAATGTACTAAATTTTACTGAAACAAAATATTGAGTCCTTATGAAGATGTATAACTAGTGTCTTTGAAACTCAGCAGCATAGCAAGTTGAGTTTGGGGCCAGCACAGCTTGTCGTAAAAGCACGAATGGCCATCCTCAGTCTTAGCCAAGCCCTCTACACCAAGGTTGCTGCAGGAGTGTTACCTGCTTAGAGAGGGCATTCTTGGTGTCACAGGAGCTCGTACCTTTTCCTAATATTTACTGCTGATTATATATTTACATGGGTGACTTTTTTTTTTCTCCTTTCCCACTAGAATGTTAAGGACTATTGTACCTTTGTGCTTGGAAGGGGTGTTATAAATGCTTATTTAAAGAAAGAAGAGAGAATGGATGTAAGAATTCACGCTGCTAAAATGTGATGAGAATTTTATGTCTTTGTGTTTTCAAGTAGTTATTTTGATCAGACTTGTCATTTATATGTGTGTAAATTATATATATTGACTTTATATAGTATTTCTTCTTAATAAATCACGCACTTCTCATAACAGCATTGAATGTGCTCTATTTTAAAATAGAGGGTCCTTATTTTCATAAATTGGTGCTCTAAATTGTACTGTGAGTGGTAAATTACTTACCATTTTAGAGAGAATCTTTTTAGCATTAGGGAATTGATATAATTTCAAGAAGCTTGTTCATTCAGTTTTGGAACTGAGCTGTTTACTTTCCTCAGTAGGAGGAATCAGGCCTAGCATTTTAAACCCGGGATGGAGACTGATACCTCTTTTTTTTCCCTTTGAAAAAATCCAACTGAGTGCCACATAAGTGAAAAACATCCTTGTTACTACAAGAATTAAAAAAAATTTTTCCTCTTCTTTTTACATTTTGGGATAGGAGAGCTAAGGTTCTAACAGGATATCTCTACACTGAGGCTTTTTGAATGTTAATTTTAGAGACCATATTGTATTTTCATAGCTTTTATAGTTTTGGAGGCAGGGAGATAAGTACTTTTAGTGGTCTCAGTAGTTTAAGTGTGACCCATAGGATGGATGTTCCTGTTCATGATTTGTACTGAGTTGTGCGTAGAAGAATGATATTAATTTAGTGTCATTGCAGGAAGTTAGGTTAATCTGGGGGGTCAGTAGAACCTTAAGGTTGTTAGTGGTTGTCCAATTTTCTTGAAGGTAGTGGTGCTCAGTCAGTGTTTAAAGTGCTACAGATGATTTCCTCATCACTTCCACACACAGGTTAGTTGGCTTCTTAGCTCCTCTTAGTTAACTGCTTCTGAATGGTCTCCTAGAAGTAACACCATGGCAGCACACAGGATTCTTAGTCATTACCATATAATATGTAATATAGGAATATATCACTGCCAGTGTTGTGGCCTTGTCATAAATTCCCATATTTGCTCTGGAATTTGCAACAGGTTTTTCTTTAGAAATAATGTATAAAAAGTGTTTAGTTCTCCAGTGGTAAATATTATTTCTTCCCTAGTCATAAAGTGTTTTACTGAACAGTGCCATGGTGGGAACTTAAGGTATATAAGACGGGTTGGAGGATTAAGGCTATGGGCAAACCTGTTAAAGCGTTTGGGGGGAAAATGTAACCAAAATAAAACACCAGGTAAAAATATTATTTATGACTTTAAATAAAGTGGGTTGAGTTGTACTTTGCATATAATAAAATAAACCCATTTGAAATGGTCAATTCACTGAGTTTTGAAAAATACATATATATAGATAGATATAGATATCTATATCTGTGCAACCACCACAGTTCAAGCCAAGGCACATGTTCATTACAGAAACATTCCCTTGTTCCCAGCTGCAATCATTTACACTATTCACTCCCATCCCAGGCAACCACTGATCTGCTTTCCAACACTACAGATTAGTTGTGCTTCTTCTAAATTTTGTGTAAATGGAATTCCATTCCATTTTATGGTAGGCAGAATAAAAGCCTTTCAGAGATGTCCATACTTGAATCCCCGGAACCTGTGATTAAGTTAAGAGCCTTGAGATGGAAGATTATCCAGTTGGGTCTAATCTAATCATTCCATTCCTAATAACCATAGTCTGAGAGATGACTGTGAAAGAATGGTCAGAGAGATCCAGTTTAGCAAAAAAGCAGGCTTTGAAGATGGAGGAAGGAAAGTGCAGGAGCCAAGGCTGCCTCTTAGCTGAAGGGTCAAAGTAATGATGTCCTTTGTGTGCCTCCAAAGAGGAATATGGTCCTGCTCTCACACATTTTCATCCATTTTGACCTGTGTCTGAATTTGGGATAATAAATTTGTGTTGTTTTAAGTTACTAAGTTTGTTGCAGCAGCAATAAAAAGTAACATTCTGTGATGTTTTCTTTTGTGTCCCCCTCCCTTAAAGATTCATCATACTGTTTCCTATATTAGTAATTAGTTCCTTTTTTATAACTACAGTCTCATCCTGTGGAAATATCGTGCTTTTTAAATTTACCCACCTATAGATGGACATTCGGATTGTTTCCAGTTGTGAGCTATTAGAAGTGAAGCTACTTGTGAATATTTGTGTTCGGGTCTTTGTACGGACATGATGTTTCCACTTCTTCTTACCTCTGGGTGGGATTGCTAGGTCAAGTGGTAAGTGTATGTTCAGTTTTATAAGAAACTGCCAAACTGTTTTCCAAGTACCAGTTTACATTCCCACCAGTAGTTTCTCCACCTTGGAATTCCTAGCCTTTTTAATCTTAGCCATTCTAATTGATCTGTAGTGTTATCTTCCTGTGTTTTTTCATTCTGTTGAGGACATTCATGTATCTTTTGTGAATGGTTTAAATATTTTTTTCGTTATTTATATGGGTTATATGTCTTCATATTATTGTGGTAGCTTTCTTTGTATTTTCTGGGTACAAGTCCTTTTTCAGAACTACATAGAATATTTTTTTCCAGTATATAGCTTACTTTTTCTTTTATTCTTTTTTGTAGAGTAGAAGTTTTAAATTTGATCGTCTAGATTATACATTTTCTTATTTCATGATCTGTGCTTTTTGAATTTATCCTATGTTGTCTTTTAGAAGTTTTGGAATAGGTCTGTGATCAAACAGACTTTGATTTAATTTTTGTGTATGGGACAAGGTAAATTCATTTCTTTTTCCATGTGAATACCCAGTTGTTTCAGTACTATTTGTTGAAAAAAAAACTATCCTTTCACCATGAATGACCTTAGCACCTTTGTCGATTTTTTTTTTTTTTTTTAAACTGAGTGGTACCTCCAGTACAATGTTACATAGGTGTTGGTGATATAGGACATGCATGCCTTGTTCTCAGTTTTAGGGGTGAAGTATTCTTTCATCATCGATTACGATGTTAGCTGCAGGTTTTTCAGATACTCTTTATCACATTGAGGATGTTTTCTTCTGTTCCTGCTTTGCTGAGAATTTTTACTGTGAATGGGTATTGAGTTTTGTCAGGTTTTTGTTGCATCTATTGTGAGATGATCATATATGTGTTTTCTTCTCTGTTTTGTTAATATGATGGATTATATTGGTCTAACATCTGAAATCATCCTTGCTTGCATTCCAGAGTTGTCATGTATGATCCTTTTTATATATTAATTTGATTTCCTAATATTTTATTAAGGATTTGTCTGTTTATGAGGAATTGACTTACAGTTTTTGGTTTTTTGCTGCTGTCTTTGGTTTTGGTATTGGGGTAATGCTAATTTCAGGAAATGAGAAATGTTTGCCTTCTGTATTTTTTCAGAATTTATATAGATTTGGTATACTTTTAATGTTCGATACAATTCACCAGAAAAGTCATCTGGGCCTGGAGTTTTCTTTGTAAGGTTTTTAATATATTAGATTTCTTTTATAGATACAACAGTATAGATTTTCTCTCTTGAATCATTTTGGTAATTTGTGTCTTTTCAAGATTTTTTTCTTTTAATTGCATAACTTACTGGCTTAAAATCCTTATTTTAATGAGTATGGAATCTGGTTAAATTACCTTTTTCATTGCTTATGATTAGCAATATATGTCTTGATCAGTTTAGGGAGAAGTATGTAAATTTCATTGACTTATTCAAAGGCTTGTTTCACTGCTTTTTCTCTATACTGTGTTTATTTCTACTTTATTTCCTTCCATTTACTCAGTTTAATTTGATCTTTTTATAACTCCTTAAGCTTAGATCTGTGATATCAAATGCCAGCTCTTTTGTAATAGGGTATTTAGTGCTATAAATTTCCCTTTAAGTGCTGTTTTAGCTGCATCCCACAATTTTTGATAAGTCCCTTTCATTTTCATTTAATGATGATTTCTAATTTTCCTTGTGATTTTTCCCCCCTTTGCCTCATTAGTTATTTTAGACATGTGTTTTCTGATTTCTAAATATTTGAAAACTTTGTACATGTTTTTTCTTTGTGGTTAGTGAAAATATTCTGTGATTTAAATCTTTTAGATTTGTATCTGTTTTGTAGCTCTGCATGTGGTCTATCTTGGTGATGTTCTGTTTGCACTTACTCTATACTGTTGAAATGCGAATTGAAGTCAAGTTGGTTAGGTGTTCAGATATTCTATATTCTTATGATTTTTATGTTTATTTTTATTATTTATGGAGTGAAAAGTGTTAATGTCCAAATTGATTTATCTGTTTCTCCTTTAAGTGCTCCCAGCTTTCATATCTCCTATTTCCAAGTAGTGTTGTTAGGTGTACACAGTTAAGATTTTTATGTGTTTCTGATGGATTAACCACTTTCTCATTATGAAATGTTCCTTAGTCCTTTTCATGAAAGTACCTTGTTTGATATCACTAACCACTACAGCTTCCTTATATGTAATTTTTGCATGTATGTTTTCAATTTTTTTTTTTACCTTTAATCTGTATTTTTATAGTTAAAGTGGGTTTCTTTTAAACAGCATGTAATTGGGTTTTTTTTTTTTTTAAACTAGGTTGACAGTTTGTCTTTGAATTGGATTTAGATCATTTACATTTAATGTAATTACTAATGTGGTTGAATTTAAGTATACTACCTAGTTATTTTGTTGTCTCATTTTTTTGTTATTGATTTAGTAATTTTTAGCATTTCATTTTGTTTTCATTATTGGCTTGTAAGCCATACCTTTGTTTGTTTGTTTAGTGGCTATCCTGTAGTTTACTTTTTGCATACTTTCACAGTGTGTCTTCAAGTAAAATTATAGCAGTTCACGTATATTGTTACGGTAGTCAGTTTTTCCTCCCTTTTTTGTACTATTACTGCTTTACATTTTATTTCCAGAGGTGTTACAAACTCAAGGATATATTATTTTTGCTTTGAACAGTTACTTACATTTTACAGGAAACTTAAAGATGAAAAGTTCTTTATATTTGCACGCATTATTTACCACTTCAGGCATTCTTCATTCTTTTCGGTAGATCAAAGTGCTTACCTGTCTGTGTTGTGTTGTTTTCTTTTTGCTTAAGAACTTCTGCTAGTCAGGTCTGTTGGTAAGGAATTCTGTCAGCTTTAGTTTGCCAGTTTTTCATATTTTTTTGATGAGTATTTTGACTGAATATAGAATTATGTGTTATCATCTTTTTACTCGAGCCATTTAAAGAAGTCTTTCCATTATCTTCTTCCTCCCATAGTTTTTGATGAGAAGTCTACAGTTCTTTGTTCCTTTTTTGTTGTTGTTGTTTTTTCCTGGATGCTTTTATGATTTTTCTCTTCACTGGTTTTCAACAATTTGATAGTGTGCATAGCTTTCTGTATATAATTGTGTAGTTTTCTGTTTATTTTGCTTGGGTTTATTTGAGTTTCTTAGATCTGTGGATTTATACTTTAATAGAATTTCAAGAAGTTTTAAGATTTTTTTCTTTTCCACCTTATTTCTGCAACTCCAATTCCATGTATGTTTGGTTGCTTGTTATTCACACAGATCACTCTGCCCCCCCACCCCCCATTTAAAAAAGCATCTAACTTCTTCTAAAAATCAATTTAAGTCTTGCAGAATTGTGGCTTCTGATAGATTCTGGGTATCACTATTTTCTCCTCAAACTTAAAATATTTTGTGTTGTCCTTGTGAGTTCACTCTGGCCCTGTAGGGTGCTTTAGTGGCCTAATTGGGAACTGTGAGCCTGTATCTGTATTCAGAAATTTTATGAAGGTCTTGAGATCTACTACTCATGTGTGTTAAGGATTTGTTATATACAAATTTTATATTATTGAAGATGCTGCTCATTATATACCGACGTTCTTTCTGTAAGGACTTACGACAGAAATGTCTTTAGGGTTTAAGGAACAGGAATTGATGTGCTGTCTTGTTATTGTGGCTGTGAATTTTTTAATTTTTAAATTTTTTTTATTTTTAAAGATTTTATTTATTTATTCGTGAGAGACAGAGAGAGAGAGAGGCAAGGGGAGAAGCAGGCTCCCCGCGGAGCAGGGAGCCCGATGCGGGACTCGATCCCAGGACCCTGGGATCATGACCTGAGCTGAAGGCAGACGCTTAACCATCTGAGCCACGCAGGCGTCCCTGTGGCTGTGAATTTTTTTGATCTTTTAGCATGTTTAGGTTCTTCCAGAAAACCTTTTTTTGTGTGTGGTAAAATAGACAATATAAGATTAACCATTTTAACTGGTTTTAAGTGTACAATTCAGTGGCATTGAGTACATTCACAATGTTGTGAATCCTCACCATTATCTATTTCCAGAACTTTTTCATCATCCTAAACAGAAACTCTGTATGCATTAAAGAATAATTCCTCAATCCCGTTTACCCCAGATAAACTTTATTATACTTTCTGTGTCTAAGAATTTGTCTGTTTTTAGGTACTTTACATAAATGGAATCCTCCTATTTTTCTTTTGTGCCTGGCTTTATTTTACTTAGTATAATGTTTATGTTAGATAAAGTACAAAGTATGTAAATGTAACATTTCCCCCCAGCTTTATTGATATATGATCGACATAAGCATTGTATTAGTTTAACATTTAACATGTTTAATTATTAAACATAATAATTTAATATATATTATGAAATGATTATTACAGTGAGTTAACCTCTGTTGCTTCACATATTTACAAATGTTTTTTCCTTGTGGTGAGAACTTCTAAGATTTACTCTCTTACCAGTTTTCAAATATACAACTCAGTATTGTTAATTGTAGTCCTTGTGTTGTGTGTTACATCCCCAGAACTTATTTATCTCATAACTGGAAGTTTGCTGATCACCAATGAAAAAATATTTCTTTTTATGACAGAATAGTACTTAGTTATGTGTGTGTAAGTACCACATTTTGTATATCCATTCATTTGCTGATATACACTTGTGTTGTTTTCACCGTTTGGTTACTGTGAGTAATGCTTTTGTCAGCATTGGTGTACAAATGTCCCGGTTTTCAATTCTTTTGAGTATATACCCAGAATTTCTGGATCAAATGGTAATTCAGTGTTTAATATTTTGAGGACCAGATGATTTATTCAATGTTTAATATTTTGAGGAACAGCCATACTGTATGTTTCTCATAGTGGGTACACCATTTTACATTCTCAGTGTGCAAGGGTTCCACTTCACACATCTTCACCAACACTTGTTTTTTTTTTTAACTTTTTTTTTTTCCAAGATTTTATTTATTTATTTTTCAGAGAGCGAGACAGCACAAGCAGGGAGTGGCAGGCAGAGCAGGTAGAGGGAGAAGCAGGCTTCCCGCTGAGCAAGGTGCCCAATGTCGGGCTCTGTCCCAGGACCTTAGGATCATGACCTGAGCTGAAGGCAGCTGCTTAACCAACTGAGCCACCCAGGCATCCCCCCTTTTTTTTAAACTTCTAAAATTATTTTTGTTGTGGTAAATACAACTTAAAATTTACCATGTGTAGTTTTTTTTAAGATATTATTTACTTGAGAGAGAGAGATTGTGACAGAGATAGGGACAGGGAGCATCAGCTGGGAGGAGAGAAAAAAGCAGGCTCCCCGTTGAGCAGGGAGCTGACGCAGGGCTCGATCCCAGGACCCTGGGATTTTGACCTGAGCCGGGGGCAGATGCTTCACATTCACAGACATAGCCACTCGAGCACCCCATCACCATGTGTATTTTTTAAGTATACCTTTTAGTCGTGTTGATAAGTAAATTTACGTGATTGTGCAACCAATCTCCAGAACGCTTCTTATCTGCAGAATTGAAGTTATATCCATTAAATAACAATTCCTATTTCCTCCTCTTAGTCCATGGCAGCCACTCTTTTGGCCTCTGTTTCTATGAATTTGAGTACTCTGGATATCTCTTAAGTGGCATTATATGGTATTTGTCTTTTTTGTGACTGGCTTTTTTCATTTAATATAGTGTTCTTGAAGGTTCACCTTTGTTATAGCATGTATCAGAATTTGCTTCCTTTTTAAGGCTATGTAGTATTTCATTGTATGCATAGAGTATTTTTTTTTTTTTTAAGATTTTATTTATTTGACAGAGAGAGACATAGTGAGAGAGGGAACACAAGCAGAGGGAGTGGGAGAGGGAGAAGCAGGCTTCCCGCGGAGCAGGGAGCCCAATGTGGGGCTCGATCCCAGGACCCTGGGATCATGACCTGAGCCGAAGGCAGACGCTTAACGATTGAGCCACCCAGGCGCTCCATAGACTATGTTTTTTTAAATCCATTCATTGTTTGATGAACACTTGGGTTGCTTCCATCTTTTGACTATTATGAATAACGTTGTGGAACATGAGTGGACAGATAGGTCTTCAAGTCCCTGCTCTCCGTTCTTTCACACTCAAAAGTGGCATTGATGGATCATACGGTAATTTTACTTTAAATTTTTTGTGGAACCACCATACTGTTTTCCATAGAGACTGTTACCATTTTACATACTCACCAACAGTGCACAAAGGTTTCATTGTCTCCACCTCTTTGCTGGTACGTTGTCATTATTATTATTTGATAATAGCTATCCTAATGGATGTGAGATAATGTGGTTTTGATTTGTAATTCCCTAATGATTAGTGATATTGAACATCTTTCCATATGCTTGTTGGTCGTTTGTTTATCTTATTAGGAGAAATGTCTTTTCAAGTCTTTTCCCATTTAAAAGTAGGATTATTTATGTTTTTTAAGTTGTTGAGTTGTAGGAGTTCTTTATTTTGGATACTAATCTCTTACCAGATAGGAGTTGCAGGTATTTTCTCCCATTCCCTATGTTGTCTTTTCACTCTGTTGATTGTATAATTTGATGCACAGGTTTCTTTTTTGTTCATTTGATAGTAGCTGTTCTAACAGGTGTAAGGTGGTATCTCACTGTGCTTTTGATTTACAATTCCCTAATGATGTTGAGCATCTTTTCATGTGCTTATTGGCCATTTCTTTTTTTTTTTTGGAAAGCTTAAGATTTGAGCAAGTGTTTTGTTCATCAGCTTCATTCCTGTTTCCATTTACTTTTCTGTTTTTATTTTATTATGCATTAGTTTTAAATTTTTATTTAATATTCTATTCATTTTTCTAGAATTCTCTATAATTCTCTTAATTATTTTTGAAACCATGGCTGATTTAATTCTAGGTAAGTTGAATTTTTGGCTGGTGAAGAATTATATACTGTATTAGATGTTAATCTTGCCATTAATCAAGTATGAGGCACTGGGCAGGTCAGATCAGTTTATCTTTTCTCTGGGTCCATAAAAGACAATAATGTTACATGTCTTGATCGCAAACCAAGTCTTCAAGCACTGTGCTTCTGCAGGGTAGCGTCAGCTGAATAGGAATGTGAGAGTGGGAATTGTAAAGAGCAAGAGCTAAACAGAGTTAGGAAAGATGTGTGGAAAACAGAAAAAGAACAGAGGGAGATGGAAGCAATAATAGTTCGATTAGGGCTAATCGAGAGCAAAGTAAATGGGATGGGATGTCAGACACAGAAGAGGCTCTATAAATGATGACTACAGAGATCTCCATAGAAAATATTGAAATATGTAGAACCAGGGTCAACATTGCCTGAGTAGGTGAGGGAAATTAAATATGGATAAGTCTTCTAAGTTTTCTGCAAAAGCTTAGAGTAGAATGGGGCTCAAAGTAGTCAATCATTTGGCTCTGGAGAAACCAAAGAGAGGAGGGGTAGTGGTCTAGGAGTGAGAAGTAAGGTGTATCATCCAGATTGAGTATAGCAACTTAAAAGTCTTGTAGACTGGAAAAAGAGGATGATAGCTGGGAGCATTTTTGGAAGAAATTTTGCAACACAGCCAGGCCAATTGAATTGAGTAATCTAAATAAACTTTTAATTTGCTGTAATTGTAATTTTATTCCTGAAATTTCCTCATATTGTTATCTGTTTGAATCAGCATAGAACAAATTGTATTTAGCAGCATTTAGGACAAAAAATATTGTATCTACTGGGAAAATTCCTTTTACTCTTAGGAGGTGAAAAATTATTATGAGATTTCACCATACCTGAGACAGGGAATATATCACAGATATTTTGGAGTATAGCTGGTTTCACACTCAGCCTATTTACCACTTTATGTAAACCATCACCAACTAAGAGAATATAATGAAACTGGTTTTTAATACTGTTTTTGAGACACACTGATAAAATTAAGCTATATTGAGACATATGTACTTAAAAAACACTTCATAAGTGGAGGTGCTGTAGTCTGAAAATACATGGTTTTAAGTGTCAAAAGATCTGGCTCTCTTTTCTCCTTTGGTTTTATTTATTTTTATTTTTATTTATTTATTTTTTTTTAACTAGGCTCCACGCTAGCATGTAGCCCAATGTGGGGCTTGAACGCATGACCCTAAGATTAAGACCCTAGCTGAGATCAAGCGTGGATGCTTAACTGGCTGAGCCACCCAGGTCCCCCACGGCTTTGATTTTAAATACCACAGTAATGCTGGGCAGGTGACCCAATTTTCTCTTCACCAGAGCTGCATTATCTGTAAAATAAAGGAGTTGAACAGCATCTTTAATCAGCATCACATCTGATTCTATGTTCCTGTTTTGTTTTATTATTATTGGTTTTTCTGAGCTATCTTAGAAACAAGTACATTATATGTGATCTTATTTCTCGGACAGAATGACTTTTAAGTTCTGCTCAACCAACTCATATTAGTGAGTCTTTCATCAGTGGTGGACTTGCATTATACAGTGAGATCAAATGGAGATTCTGACAGATTCCTTCAATATTGTGTCCTAATTTTTAAATGAAGGTAATGTAAAACCTCGAGTGTTGCAGCACATTAATTAATACCTTTCTCTACTCCACTGCCAGCCTACTTTAACTGGGATTATGTAGAAGAATCCTTACACAATTACTTTGTTGGTTGCCTTCCTCATGGCACTTGAACAAAGACTTATATATGGCCTGTATTTTTACACACAGAGCCAGTCCTTGTGGGGGTTGTGGATATCAGATAAAGGTGGGAATACTACCAGTAAATGGGAGACTTTTTTTTTTTTTTTAAAACACTGAACTATACGGGAGGGAAAAACAGTATCAGAATCTTCAAAGGGTCAAATTATTAGTTGTTATTTTTTTTGCTAGGTAACTGTAGTTGCTGAAAAAGGAAGAAAGAATCAGGGACTGGTCAGTTTTCAATTCTAGTGACCTAGTGACTTTTGAGCCCTGGGTTTTGGTATGCAGACAAGGCACCCTGCTATGAGCATTACTTAACAGCTGCATGGTCCAGTCATTTGTGAGTTTTCTCTTCTTTTGACTCATTTTGCCTTGAGGACTATACCCTGCTTAAAGTGTCAACCCCTTTGACACTACACTTATTTTTTCCTCTTCTGAATTATTGAATCCTATTCTCTCATCCTCCTACCCCTCAAAGAGAAAATTCAGTTAGTTTTTAAAAATCTGCCTTGCTGTGATTTTTTTTTTTTTTTTTCCAATTTCTAAAGGAAATGAATAGTCAGGCACATTTGGCTCTTGGTTACATGCATTCTGATTGTCCTGAAAGTAGTCTTTGTGACACTGACTTCTAGTCAGATGTTTACCCTTGCAATGGTAGAGGTAGGTGAGAAAAAAATGGGACTTTATGGTTTAACTTTAATTATGGGGTAAATTGTGCAGTTCCACAGGTCTCATTTTCTCAAAGTAGGTAATCAACAATGATGGAAGTACATATATTTCTGCTTGGAGATTTGCCTACATTGGCATTTCCTCAGTTATTTAGAACAATTTTAGAGCAAAAGTTGGCATACTGTTTTTTCCATAAAGGGTCAGATAGTAAATATTTTAGGTAACCACTCAAGTCAGCTTGTTTGTGGTTGCCATAGACAATATGTAAATGAATGGGCAGTAACATTTTACTTAAACTAGACACTGAAATATGATTTTTACATTCTTCTCCCTCCCCAACCATTTAAGAATGTAAAACCTATTCTTAGCTTGTGGGTTGTACAAAAAGCAGGTTGGATTTGGCCCATGGGCCATAGTTTTTAGAAGAATGATGTTAAGTTTGTTTTGATTTCTGTCTTATACTATTTAAGTAATTAATTATGGAATTAGTGGAATATGAGATTAGTAAAATAAGCTTTCAGATCTTTAGGAACCTGTTATCAGCATATTAGCTAGCTATCTTAAGCCTTAGTTTTCTTATATATAAAATGAGAATAATATAAATATTTTAAATTACAGTTCTTTATTATAAACAACAACCCACCCTGGCTATTATAAACAGAGTGGGGAATTATTAAAGAATATTAGTAGCTTCCAGAGTCTTTGGGAAATGCTAGAGATACAGACTTGAGTCCAAGCTTCTGGGAACATTTCTAAAGCGATACAGCAGAGCTAGATTTGAGTAAGTCACTGATGCTGAGCAGTAAATGCTAGATACTCAACTTGATTACAGGTGCTATTACTGTTGGCTCTGGTGTTTTTCAGTTGTAGGAACTCTTGGTTTGCTGCTGCCACCATCAAAAACCAAATATGTGTGTTGCTTTGGTCATGAGCAAAAATGGAAGTTCTACTCATTGCTTATGTCCATGTCGAAGTTTCTTCGAGGTTTATATTTTAGAAATAGAATAATATACTGTGTCTCTTTGGAAATTTTAAGTTCTAATTTTTACATGAGAAATGGTATTAGTAATTTAGAAATTTCATTAATTCATTAGGTGGTAGACCATAAAATGTAGAAATACCCACAAATTGTCTGTTTAAATTTTTAGTAGTAATATGATGGATGTCCACAACAGTAGACATGTAATTCTCCCCCATTAGCATGTGTACCTCCAGCTGTACTTAAACTTCAAACAACTATAACAAGCTCTTTCCTAAAACCTATAATTTAAATGAAAGGTTTGTTTTCTAAATTGGTGTGTGACTTGGTTATTTAGAGACTAAACCTTATTCTCCCCTCAAAACTAGAAGGTTATAAATAATGGACTCGTTTCCAGTGTAGCCAGTATAAGATTACTTACAAAAACCAGTGTCTATTTCATGGAGATAAGCTCTTTCATGATGGAAAGATCCTGAGTGTTCTCTGCTTTCTACTATTAGGTGGCTATTGTCCACTGTGGAATAACATACTCCTTGGTGTGGAGGTGAGAGGGACTCATAGTTACTGCTTATGGTAGATTGTATTATCTAAAAATATTTGCTTCTCTTCTTTAGTGGGCTGCTCTCTGCAGAGTTCCAACCTGTGGGAGGAGTACTTCTTTCCACTGACACCAGACTTAGCCATGGGACTTGCTTTGGTTAATAGAAGATGAGAAGTGGTATATGTTATGTCTAAGCAGAAGCTTTAGGAGCCATTTTGTGAATTGATTTTTGTTTATTTTCCTCTGCCGCAAGAAAAACAGGTGCCAGATAAAGGCTCATTCTTTTGCCAGGATCCCAGGATGAGGAAGGCATCTGTAGCCAACCCAAAGCCAACAGAACAAAAATGAGACATACATTTTTGTTCTTGTAAAACAGTTCTCAAAGTGTTTATTTTTTATTTTTTTAAGTTATCTATTTGATGGAGAGATAGCGAGAGCAGGAACACAAGCAGGGGGAGTGGGAGAGGGGGATAGCAGGGAGCCCGATTCGGGACTCGATCCCAGGACCCCGGGACCATGACCTGAGCTGAAGGCAGACGCTCAACGACTGAGCCACCCAGGCGCCCCAAAGTGTTTATTGAACCCAAGACCCGTTAAGGGTTAAAATTGTTTTAGTAATAATACTTAGGTGCCTTTTTTACGGTCTTGACCTTGTTATGGGTAAGTGATAGTGTGGAAAACTGCTGGTGCCTTAGGAAAAATCAGCGCAGTTGCTTCATACTGTATTCTTTATCACCACATTTTTATAGTAAAAAAGTTTTACTTACTGTCTTTGATGAAGCAGTAAAAGTTATTAATTGAAAAACCTCTTGATCCTGAGTTTGTACTTTTTTTTTAATAAGTCTTTCTGATGAAACAGGAAAAGTACAAGAAGCAGTTCTGCATGCTGAAGTATGCTGATTGTCACAGAGAAAAGTACTTGTGAAATTATTTGAGTTATGGACTATCATTTTCACTTGAAACAGTGATTCACTAACGTTATTCTAACATGAGCATTTGACAGACGTTTTCTCAAGTGAACAAAGTAAGCATTTTACATTGAGGAAAAGAACTGGCAGTATTTGTTGCTAGTGATAAAATCTGAAATTTCAAGTGAAAATTAGAATTTTGGAAGATTATCAGATGATGTAAGCTTGACAGTTTCCAGGTAGTTAGGCTTTTTCTGATGAGCTTGGTAATGATAGTCGTGAATATAATTAAAAAAAAATTTTGGTGCTATATAGTGAAATGCCAACATTTGGGAGATCTACCTAACTCAGTGGACTAATATTTATGATTGATGAATGAATGATGTTACAGATTAATGCATGAGTAAAAAATCCATTTGTATTGCCAAACCACTGGATTTTAATGTAACAGCTATGAAAAGTTCATTGATAGGGTTGAAGATTTCACACTTCAGTGAATTTTCAAGACACTATCACTTGTTGAGTTTTGGTATAGAATCAAATAATATTCATAACTATTTGAAAAAACCATGAGATATTCCTTCCTTTTTCAACTGCATATCTTTTGAGATTGAGTTTGGATTTCCTTCATATATAGTTCAATCAAAATGACACATTGCAGCTGATTGGATGCAGAAACAGGTAGGATGACCCAATATCTTCTCTTAAGGCAGACCTTAAAGAGATTTGTAAAAATGTATATATATATATTTTTTACAACTTTATTACTTTATTCTTTTGGAAAATGTAGTTGAATTTAAAATAAATTTATATTAACATGTAATTGGCTTATTTTTAATTAATAACTATACATATTTTAAAGATTCTTCATTTTAATTTCTAATATAGTACATGTAGCTATAATTCATATAAACCAAAGTTTTTTGAGATCCTCAATTTTTAAGAGTATAAAGGGGTTATAAGCCCAAAACGTTTAAGAACTGTTGCAAATGTAAATGTTGTAAATGAAAGGGATTGTTTGTTACATCATAACCTAGAGAGAGCTAGCACATTGACAGTAAGTTAAGTCACTCTTCTTGAGAAATACAAATTGGTACTATTTGTTGACTGTTTTGTTATTTATGACTGTTATTTTTTGTGAGGATATTAATTAGGCATTGAGGTTACTGGGGAAAGATTTTGACTGGCTTCCAAAAAATGGATTATTGTGTCTTGCATGATTCCACATGATTATGGAAGTCTCCTTTACAACAGGGACTTTTGGTGAGCCTTCACATGGGACAGAAATATTTTCACACTTGGTCAGTCCACGCATCCATACTTCTCTTCCTTAAATTATTTTGCATACCTGTTTCATGTAAGGACTTGACCTGGAAATCTAGCCATATCAATATTCCCCATTTAAGAATTAGTATGAATCTCACTGTGTTTCCCTTTCTCGATAATGCGGACTATGAGATGTATTACCCAGTGGGAGGATTTCTTTCTTTCTTTCTTTCTTTTTTAAACTTTCCTTAAGACCTACTTCAGATGGGGCAGGAGTATGGTTGAAAGAATCCATTTCTGGGTGATAACCAGCATGTAATGCAGAGTCATGTGTAATTCAGGCTCATATTTTTTCTCTCTCAATTAGCTAATCATAGAGCATCTCCTATGTAGTAGAAAGGCACACTGAGAATGTGAACCATCTGCTCATGCTTCACAAGCATCCTGAATCTTGTTCTGTATACACTACAGCCACTTGATGATGGAGTATTTCTGTCACATCAGCTTTGACTTTGTGGATCAGATGATAATTATTGCTGGCAACTCAAGTTTTGTAGTTACCTGTGGCTAGATGTTCATTCTCTACCAGTATAAAAAGTACAAGAATTATTTTCAAAAGACAGTCTTGGTTTGATGATGAAGATATGGTTTTGCCGTAGAAACTCTTAGCGGTTTCTGCTCTGATTCTCCTAGAAGGGTTTGCTAATACTCCTTGTGGCACTGATCTCTTGACACTTGGAGCACTGTTGCAGCCAGAGTTCATTATGGTCATGTGGCATAGCTACTTGTCCTTGCATCCTAGACTGGCTACAGAATTTTTCTCTTCCTCTGGGCCATACTTAAAACTGCTGGATTTCAGATCGCTCAGTAAATAGAGACGTGTGTGTATATTGGTATATGTTGTTTCCAGTGAGCGCCCACCGAGCTTTCTCCTCCTTTCTTTGTTGTAGGAAGTGTAGGGGATATTCTGACTTGCCACACTCCATTGGCTCCTAGAACTAAGTAGTGGTGGCAGGACCCTATTTTTTCTCGGGACTTTTTTTATTGGTCCTTTTGGCATACATGTCGTATTAAGACATCTAGAGTACTGCTATTTCACAAGGTCTTAATTTTATCAGTGTAGTGGACCGGTGTGATGTGCGGTGGGATGGTGAAACAAGGTCGTATGAAAGCTAGAACTTGATTTTGCTTCAGGCAGTATAGTGAATATGTACTGCTGTCCCACCCAAATGAAAGCTAATTGCTTCTGAAGTTCTGTTTGTAGAAATGGAGGAATCATTTGTCAGAACTCTAGCTGCGTATCAGGTACTATGCTAGAGATCAGATTTGGATTACCATCTGTGCTTGTAGTCATTAAGTTTAGAATACAGTTACTCTGTATGAACAGTTGTGTGTTCCGCATTAGCCAAACAGTTACAGTAAATGAATATCTGCTAGGAATTGCAACCCTTGCATCTTGTAATTCTTTGATAGTTCCCCCAGGAGTGCAATGTTTTGTTTGGAGGGAGTGCTCCAGGGATTTATGTCCGAACTTTCCTGATCCAGTATTACCCCACTGTTCCACCTATCATGGCATCATTGTGGGATTTTGTCAGTTGGTAGTCAGCTGGGACTACCCTTTTCAGTTACATTTTCAGCACCTGGAGAAATAACCTAAGATGGGAGATTGATCTGCTTTCTGATAAATGGGCTTGGGCCAAAACTTGGTACACTATATGAATACTGTAATCCCTTATTCTGACACATACATCACAGTGGTGCTATCTAAGAGGTCCTCAGGGATTAGTTTAAGAGTTAGGTTTTATAGTCCCAAAAAGGTCAGTGTATTTCCCCTTCCCAGGTGCATGGTTACCGTGATAAGTGGCTGTTCTTTTGTGGAAAGCCAAGAGGAAAATAACAGTACTTGTGTCTAAAGGGTACTTTGCCTTACCTTCATTCTAGAGGCTCTGGGTCTAGGAACTTGGAGAGGCTGTGATTTTCTGTTTGGTGGCTTGTGTCCCCTCTGTCAACCTCCGTGTGCCATACCTAGAGTTGTTTATTTGTGTAGGTTGGGGATCAGCAAACTTTCTCAGTGGGTGCCCACATACGAAATGTTTTAGCATTTGTGTGCTGTAGTCTCTGAAAAAACTGTCCAACCCAGCCATTGTAGTGCCAAAGCAACCATATAATACATAAATGGGCATGTCTGTGTTTGCATAAAACTTTATTTTCAAAACCATGGGGGGTCATATTTAGGCTGCAGGTTGTAATTTCTCTTATCTCTAGTACAGATCTTACAGGATAATGGTGGGATGTCCTAATATTATGATTTTAGGGACTTTCCGCAATTCTAGCAGACAAACCAGTTTGATAACCACTAGGTTCCTGTTTCTTTAACCTTGTTTGGTACCACTTGATGTTGTAATGAAGCAGTCAACAAAATCAGACTATGCGTTTTGGTCACGACAGTGCCAGAGCAGGGATGACAAGCTACAGCCTACAGGCCAAATGTGGCCTGCACTTGTTTTTGTTCTTCCACAAAGCTAAAAATGTTTTTCCACATTTTTAATTGATTAAAAAAAAATAAAGGATGATAATACTCTGTCAGTGAAAATTATATGAAGTTCAGATTTTCCCGTACTGTGTAAGGATCTCCTGGAGCACAGCCACAGTGGCTTGTTACGATAGTTTTTTTTTTTTTTTTAAAGATTGTATTTATTTATTTGACAGAGAGATAGCGAGAGCAGGAACACAAGCAGGGGGAGTGGGAGAGGGAGAAGCAGGCTTCCCGCTGAGCAGGGAGCCCGATGTGGGACTCGATCCCAGGACCCTGGGATCATGACCTGAGCCGAAGGCAGACGCTTAACGACTGAGCCACCCAGGCACCCCGCTTGTTACGATAGTTTATGGCTGCTCTCACTTCATAGCAGCAGAGTTGGGTAGTTGAGGTAGAGACCTTAGGGCCTTAAAATAATGTCCGATCTGACCCTTTACAGAAAAAACGTTTGCTGACCCTTACTCTGAGATAGGAGAAAAATTCTTTTGTTCCACGCTCAGTAACTGCCTTGTTCTCTGCCAGTGCCTTGACTTGACAGTTTACACTGTGAATATGTCGCTTCCTGTTTTTGAACTCTCCAATTAGAAGCAGTGTCCTCCTCCACTGTCCTTGGGTATCCACCTCGTGTCTTTCATAGCTTTCCACTGCTGTCTCCACTTGGTCCCCAAAGCCTTGTTTTAAAGGCACTTTATTACAGATGACCGCAGTTGGTAATTTAATTTTGCCATAGTCTGAAAAAACTATCAGAAGCCCATCTTATATGATTGTTTCCTTATTGCATTCAAGCTCAACTAGATTAGGTAACATTATCAGATTCCCATTACCTTGAAGGTTTGCTCATCACCTCAGTGATTTCAGAATTTAGTGATATAAATAATATTAACCAATATTTTATTCAACTTTTACCGTGTGCGTGCACTGAGCTAAGCACTTCTCACACTAAGTGCTTAGTGTAGTGTCTGCCACATCGTAAGTATTCACAAAGATTAGCTAACATTTATTTTTTCATTTAGAAGTAAATACCCCTCCCTTCCATACTTCATGTATTATAAAAAACCAAAAAACTTCATTGGCCATTAAAATTTTTAAAAATACATTAAAGGTAAATTGTAGGGAGTGATATGTCAGTATTTTTTGTATACAATATTTTCCTTTTTAAAAAGTTTGTAGATCAATACAGTAAGATTCTCATTATTTGCAGTGGTTATGTTTTTGAAGTTGTGAACACTGAATTAGCACATACCCTCCTAGGGGAAATGCAGAATGAGGTTCCTGTGAGCCTCTGGTCACATTTTCATCAACTGATCAATAATAACCTTGTTTTATGTGTTTCTGTTTAAAGACCTCTTATTTTATATGTATTGTTGATTCATTAACATTGCCTTCATGGCCAACAGCATTATAACTTCTCCATGAACGGAGCCCATCTCTCACACATTTTCTCCATAAGGCATGTCACATAGCCAGGGACACTAGACAAAACTTTAGCACTATGCTTGGTGCTGAAAAAATAGTAAATAGTAAAATCACCAGCAAAAAAGCACAAAATACAGAAATTCGGCACTAAATGTACCACACAAAGGACATTTGTTTATAGAACGAGAGCTGAAACAAGAAAGCAGAATGCCATGTTATTTGCTGGGTATGTGCACAATAAGCAACTCCGGTTTCTTGCTGTTCTGTACAAGTCTGAAGACTGCAAAGGCACTACAAATACTAATTTTGGGGTCACATATAAATTTTAGCAAGTAGGCAGATTTCACAAATATGAGATCCATGAATAATGAGGATTGACATTGTCTCCCCAGATGCTACAATTTTTCATTTTAATTTATCCCTTATATTTTAATTTTTTCACTTTTTAAGCTTATTTTTAAATTGTGTTAAAATACATATAACCTAATTGTTGTGTTGACTATATTCACATGGTTGTACAACCAATCTCCAGAACTCTTTATCTTTGTACTTATTAAACAACTCCGTTTCCCTCTCCCTCCATTTCCTGGCAATTACTATTCTACTTTTTGTGACTTTGAGTACACTAGACACCTCATGTAAGTGACCTTATAGTATTTGTCTGTGACTGGCTTCTTTCACTTAGCATTATACCCTCAAGGTTTATCGATGTTGTAGCATGTGTCCGTTTCCTTTTTAGGCTGAATAATATTCCATTATATGTATAGACCACATTTTGTTTTTCCATGTATCCTTTGATGGACATTTGGGTTGCTTCCACAATTTGGCTGTTGGGAACAATGCTGCTATGGACACAGGTGTGCACATACCTCTTGAAGACCTTGCTTTTTTTCCCAACAGTGGTTTATCTTTTATAAGTCACATATATATTACAAAAATGAATGTGCTAAAACTAAGTAGAACAGATGTATATTGTGAAGCAACGGGTAAAAATTGTCAGTTTGGGCGCCTGGGTGGCTCAGTTGGTTAAGCATCTGACTCTTGATTTCAGCTCAGCTCATGCTGTCAGGATTGTGAGATTGAGCCTGTGCCTGGCTCGTGCTGGGTGTGAAGCCTGCTTAACATTCCCTCTCTCCCTCCCCTAAACTCTCTCCCCCTCAAAAAAAAAAAACAAAAAAAACAAAAAACCTCAGTTTGATCTCATCTCATTCACCAGAGACAGTTGTTATTTATACAGTTTGGTGTGTGTTCTTTCATATGTATACAATTCAAATAAATATATGAAATATGTAAAAACTATATAATATGATTTATTTACATTTACGGTTTAGTAGAGTTTAGTAGTAGTTGAGATCCTATGCGTACTGTTCTATATATTGTGGATATTTCACATAAATATTTATCTTATTCTTAAGTACTATCTAGTACTGTAATTTTTTTGTACCATACTTTTTAGAAATCAGATTTTAAATTTAAAAGTAATGCATACATGTGGTAGAAAAAGCTCCAAACAATACAGAATGATGTGAAGAAAACTAAGAATGTCTTTCTTCTTTTGTTTTTCCTTATTTCCTCCCAGTCTTATTTCCTGGAGGCAGGCTTTGTTTGCTGTAGTAACTTTAAATAATAAATTATTTTATAATTATATATATATATATATATATATAAATATATATAAATATATATATATATATATAAATATATAATAAATAAGATTCTTATTTCTTGATATATTAACCACGAGGCACATCTAATATGAAAGTTTTGAGGAAATTAGTGCATTTACTCTTCCTTATACTTCCTGTTTCCAGCTTTTTAAATATTACTACAGAGTACAGATTGGACTTTGCAACCACTTAGTTCTATATCTCCTTTTTTTGCTATAATGTTTTTAGAAACAAAAAGAATTAGTAATTTTTGTGGTTATTTACTGTGTAATATTTATGAGAAAGGAAAATCATACTGTTATTACACTTCTATTCAAGGAGACTTTCCCACTGTCAGTGGTAAGAGTATCCTCTTTTGTTTTCTCATATAAGTAAAAATTTAAATTTTTTGGTGTCTAAAACGTCTTTATTTTGACTCTCGATGGCAATCTGACTAGGGAGAGCAGTGCTTTGCTTTTCCTTTATGTCATGTATATAGAAATTGATACTATTTGGGGGGTGAAACTGCTTGCAGCAGAGGTCTCTGGTAACCTGTTTATTTGTAGCATATGTGGAGGGGAAGCTCTGGGTTATAGGAATCTAGTTTCAACATATTTTTTTTCCTGGAACTTGGAGGACCCTGCTCTGCTGTCTCCTAGCATCCAGTATTTCTGATGAGAAGAAGAATGTTAGTTTCTTTTTCTCTTTGGCAGTTTTCTTGGTATTCTGGAATTATACTAGCATGAGTCTGTCTAGTTATGGGTCTTTTTTCATTTGTTATGTTGTTTTTGTTTTGTTGAATCTTTTCACTTTGAAATTTTTTTTTAAGATTTATTTGAGAGAGAATGAGGGGGAGAGAGAGAGAGAGAGCATGAGAGGGGGAAGGGGCAGAAGGAGAAGCAGACTCCCTGCTGAGCAGGGAGCCTGATGTGGGACTCAATCCTGGACTCCAGGATCATGACCTGAGTCGAAGGCAGTCGCCCAACCAACTGAGCCACCCAGGCACCCTGATGACTGAATCTTTATCTCTTGGAAAGTTTACCATGTTTCCCCCAACCCACCACCCCCTTTTGAAAATTAATTTCCCTCCACCTCTGTTCTCCACTTGTGGGTGCTTTGTGTAAGTGGATCTTGGACCCCCTAGATCTTTTTTTTTTTAATATATCCACCTCTTTATAATTTATTTTTAAATTTTATTATGTTAGTCACTGTACAATACATCATTGGTTTTTGATGTGGTGATCCACGATCCATTGTTCTCGTGTAACACGAATGCTCCATGCAGTACGTTCCCTCCTTAATACCCATCACCAGGCTAACCAATTCCCCCCCCCCCTCTAAAACCCTGTTTGTTTCTCAGAGTCCATAGTCTCTCATGGTTCATCTCTCCCTCCAGTTCCCACCGCCACATTTTTCCCTTCCTTCTCCTAATGTTCTCCATGCAATTCCTTATGTTCCACAAATAAGTGAAACCATATGATAATTGACTTTCTCTGCTTGACTTATTTCACTTAGCATAATCGCCTCCAGTCCCATCCATGTTGATATAAAAGTTGGGTATTCATCCTTTCTGATGGCTGAG
>NC_138369.1:112852184-112867365 GCF_054177405.1 Leptonychotes weddellii | reverse complement strand
TGTGTCTTTGGGGTAAATACCCAGTAGTGCAATTGCTGGGTCATAGGGTAGCTCTATTTTTAAATTTTTGAGGAATCTCCACACTGTTTTCCAAAGTGGCTGTACCAACTTGCATTCCCACCAACAGTATAAGAGGGTTCCCCTTTCTCCACAACCTCTCCAACATTTGTTGTTTCTTTCCCTGTCCATTTTTGCCATTCTAACTGGTGTAAGGTGGTATCTCAGTGTGGTTTTGAGTTGGATTTCCCTGATGGCTAATGATGATGAACATTTTTTCATGTGTCTGTTAGCCATTTGTATGTCTTCTTCAGAGAAGTGTTGGACAGTTTAGATCTTAATTCATATTTAATTTTTTCTTACATATTTTACCTTTTTGTTTGTAGGGGTTTTGTCTTTGTATTTTTTCTTTTTCTTTCATGTTTTGTTTTGTTTTTGCTTTGCTTTACCTTGAAAGGAAGGTAAATTGCTTCAGCGTTATATTATAAATAATGTGGTGTTTAGTCATGCCCATTTTTCTCCTGGATTTCTGTTTTCTCTGTTAACAGTTCTGTTTATTTTGTTCCATTTCCTTCTGTTAGGTTTCTCCACATGTTTAGTGAATCTTGGTTAGTATTGGCAGTTGAAGTGTCTGCTGCAGTATGTAGTGCTCCTCCAGGCCTCCATCATGAATGGTAGTTTTGGTGTGGTAGGTTCTGTGAAGTTGGATTAGGTGTGGACCAGCGGACTAGGCCCTTTCCAGCGGGGGGCGGGGAGGTATGAGGTGTCACTTGGATAATTATAGTGTCTTTAAATACTGCAGGTGGGGAGTGCTTTGATAGATTTCACTTAACTGGTATTAAGAAATTGATCCCTTTCTCCCTCTTTCTTCACCTGCATCCCTCAACCCCCTTAAGTAGTTCCCTTTTTGTGTTAGAGGTCTGATATGCCTGCCATCTTGCTGCTCTGCTTTTCTCTCAAGCCTGGCTACTCTTTTTTTTTTTTTTTTAAAGATTTTATTTATTTATTTGACAGAGAGAGAGAGACAGCGAGAGAGGGAACACAAGTAGGGGGGGTGGGAAAGGGAGAAGCAGGCCTCCCGCCGAGCAGGGAGCCCGATGCGGGGCTCGATCCCAGGACCCCGGGATCATGACCTGAGCCGAAGGCAGACGCTTAACGACTGAGCCACCCAGGCGCCCCAAGCCTGGCTACTCTTACAGTAAGACTAACCTAGGCAGAAATGCCTACTTCATAGAGATCAGTTCTTTGGCTTTATCCTAAAGGCAAAAGGTGCCACCACCATGTCTCTGATTGCAAGTCAGAGGAAGAGGGGGAGTCATCTATCCATAGTAAGGTAAAGTAGCACCCTAATGAAGAACCCTAGTTGTTTCCTCCTCCTTGTAGTTGTGATCAGTTTGATTATAATTTGGAACTTCCCTGGCATGTCCTTGAAAAGATTTTGGTGTCATGTATGTGATTTCCTCTTTTTTTCCTGTTAATCCAGTCTTTCCTACTTTCTATCTGGCCAGATTTCCTTAAAATTTATGATTATTCAGTGACATCTTTTCTTGTTTTGCCACAGTGCTATCATTTCATTTTAATTTAAATCTTTTTCCTGCTCTTTCAGGGGGGGACCTTGGGAAGGAGGAGAAAGATAAATTTATTTAGTCTGCTACCTTGAGCTATAATTGACTAATCTGTGACTGATTTTAAAAGGTAGATAAGTTCTCAAACACATTTTTCTTTTCTGCCTTAGAAGAATTATTAAATCTTTTTTCCCCCCTAGTAACAAAACACATTTTAATTTTCAGTCTATGCCATAATGCTCACTGCTGTTCCCTGGGCATATGGCTTCTTGTAGAAGAAAGCATGCATAACCATAGTGACATTGCTGGTCATCACCTTCTGAGTGTTGTATGTGTGAGTGAAGCCATCTTTTTTTAGGAGACAGTATATATAGGATAATATTTATTCAGTCACTCATAAAAATGGTCAGAAAACTGATAAAATTGGGTTGTTACCTCTAGTGAAGCATAGCAAAGCAGAGAAACATTTTTGAAAATGATTTAGTAAAAGCCTGGGGGAAGAGAGTGAAAGAACAGCTAACTCATTTTTGTTCTTTACCATTTTATATGGATGTGTAGTGCAGTTTTTAGCATAAACTTTGCTGGAGGGGGAGAAACATGGTACTTATGTCCCAAATACCTTACCACCTCGTAAACCTCATTTGCTTTTGTTGTGTTTTGCTTTTGTAATGTCTTGAAGATGTTAGGTGAAGGGTTTTACTGCCTAAATGCTTTTAAACATTAGGCCTTTGATGAAAAATTGAGATGATAGGTCAGTGCATACAACTGCAATAAAGACAGTGCTTATGTCCGTGGCTCTCAGACTTTTTTGATCTGTAGTCCACATTAAGACGTGCATTTACATTGCAGCCTTGTACATGTGTGTATATGACACTGAAATTAGAGTTTCATGGAACAGTATTTGCCCTTCATGTGATACTTACATTGCCTATTTCATTAGCACGAAGGTTATGGTCCACTAACTTTATTTCATGATCCACTAATAGGTTGTGACCTGCAGGTTGAAAACCCCTGATTTAGATCCTCATCTGTTAGAATAGTGGGGAAAATGGAGGGATTTGGATTCAGGAGACCTAGGTGGTTCTAGCTTTATGGTCTTGGGTAGTTTCCTTCTTGGAGTCTGTTTTTGCAAGTGTAAAATGGGAATAATAATATCTAGTTAACTTGATTATGAGGTTTAAAAATAAATGCAAAGTCCTTAGCAGTGCTAGGGATAATAGTAGATATTTAAAAATCAGGTTTTATTATCTTCGTTATTTTTACTATATATACACCACCTGTCATATTGAGTAGGCACTGAGATTCAAATGTTCTTGCCTTTAGGGAGGTAGGTAACATTTTATTAATACAGAGACACCTAGACGTAACTTAACTGCCTTACTGGTGAGAAGGATGTTAGTAGAGTATATAAGAGGCATACTAACCCAATGGAGGAAATTAGAGTTGGGCAAGTACAGGTATGCCTTTATTTTTAAAGTTTCAAGGAACAGGATCCCTCAAATTAGCTCTAGCTATATGGGGTTTTACCTTAAGGATACAGAAAGGAGATAAGGAAAAACAGGAATTATTTAAAGCTGCAGAGATAGGTGTTTCAGAGAAGTGCAGTTCTGTTTTGACCATAACTGATTTCATTTTCTGACTTCATGGATAATTGGCACATCTTCTACAATGTAACAGAACTCTCATGTGTTTCCTCCAGTAGCAGTTAGACTAGGTCTCCAAGTCCAGTGTTCTGTTGTTACAACTCAGTTCTCTCCCTGACTAGGTCAGGTTCTTCTACTCTTCTTTGCTTTGTGATTTCTGCTGGATTGTCTGCTGACCTCTGTCACACTCTTGGTTTCTTGACTCCTTGTTTTTTGGTTGTAAGCAACAGAAGTAGACTTGATACTGAAGCTAAGCAACAGAAGTAGACTCGATACTGAAGCTAAAAAGAGGAAAGTGGTGGTTCACCAAAGCGAAACAAATGAACAAGGGATCTAGGACATAGGAATCAGCTGACTTGGCAGTGGTTAATAATCAGTTCAAATTATTTCCCTTTATGGTTTTTCTCTTTACGTTCAGATATTTGGGAGGGAGTCTGATTTGTCTCGCTTGAGTTATATTTCTAGCCTTTGGCCAGAGGAGGAGAAGGCACTCTGATTTAAATTCCAACCAAGATTCCGTGGTAGAAGCTGTGTGGTTCCTCTAAAGCAGAATTCGAGTGCTGCTCCAGAAGGGAGACTGGGTACTGGCAGCCAAAACCAACAGATGTCCAGTACAGTGTAACTGTATGTTGTGTTTGTGGAGGGCTGTATGCATTTTATTCAAACTCCAGAAAGACAGTATGTCTGGTCCTTAATCATTATCCTGCGTAGAGTGTGTTAGTGGACACACATCTGGTTTAAAAAGTGAACAGAATTTTGGAATGGTATGTAACTAGGACTTAGGGCACATATTTTGAAATTATGTGATATGAGAAGAGATAGTAAAGATAATGCCGTCCCAGGGATTTTTGATTCATTTAAGCTGTGAACTTATATGACCATATTGATCATCCAGACATGTAGAGGCATTAGAAAGGTTGGAATTAGGGCGAATGGCTGTGTGAGGAGATAGAGGCAGCAAGGCCAGTTGGAAAGCTATCAAATTAGTTGAAATCCAGATTTTTAAGGCCCTCTCTGATTGTACCATCTACTTCTCAATTTAATTTTCTGCTGTTTGTCCCTTGCTTACCCCTCTCTAGCCATACTTATCTTTTGATCCAGTCAAACTTGTTTGCCCCTCAGAGCCTGTATACTTGCTCGGAATTGTCTTATTTTTGGTTGGCACTTGCTTGGATTCTTCTCATTTGTACCTCAGCTCATAATGTCCCTTCCTTCTTTCCTGGCTATCTTTCCTAATCCTATTGTCTGTATATTTTTTCACTATCAGATTATTCTGTTTTATTTTCTCCATAGCAGTTACTTACAATTTTTTTTTTTTTTTAACTTGTTCTGCTAACAGTGGCAGGGAGGTAGGGTTTGGTTGCTAAAGGAGACTCACAGGACCCTAAAACACAGTGCCGATCAGTGTAATTTATTGCTGAAAAAGGATGTACAGTACAGCAAGTGCCTTGAAGTAAGGTGACACATCACAACCAAAGGTTGCCTCCTAGCAGTGGACCTGCAGAGGTTAAGTGTGGACTCCAGCTTGTCTTCCCTCTGTGGGGTCATACTGGCCATGTTTTCTCTAGCAGACCAGGATCACTGATGTGTGCAAGAAGCACCATGAAACCAAGGAGCTCACACCTGGGGAGTCTCACCTGGGACTTCTTTTTTTTTTTTTTTTTTAAAGATTTTATTTATTTGAGAGAGAGAGAATGAGAGACAGAGAGCATGAGAGGGAGGAGGGTCAGAGGGAGAAGCAGACTCCCTGCTGAGCAGGGAGCCCGATGCGGGACTCGATCCCGGGACTCCAGGATCATGACCCGAGCCGAAGGCAGTCGCTTAACCAACTGAGCCACCCAGGCGCCCCATCACCTGGGACTTCTTATGTCCTGCTGGCCACATAGGCTTTGGCGGAGTCCTCTGGGGGTCAGCAAAACCAGGTGCAAGCTCTCAGTCTCACTGTTAACAACGAACAGTGCTGACAAGCAGGTACAAACAGCCCAAAACTCATTGGACCCATGGTTTCTAGGCATCGTTGTTAATCAGCATGTGTTGTGCTTTGACTAGGCGTCGGTGTCATGAAGGTACCTCTTTTATTTCAACAGTTGAGTCAGGCCAAATTCCAGGCCTGCTGGAGTTTACTCTGAGTGCTTTTTGCTTACATGTTTGTTTCTTTCTCTTCCACTAAAATGTAAATGTCAGTGGAGTAGGAATCTTGTCTGTGTTTGAAGAGATGAATGATTTTGTTTAATGTGTGTAAGATTTAACAGTGAATATTCACAATGTCCTAAAGTATTTTTCCCATTTAGGTCTTTTTCTTTTTTCTTTTCTTTCAACTTTTACATTTGTAAGGACCAGGTACTTTATGCATTGTTGAGGTCAGGACACAGTGAATGTTCCCCTTCTTGTTATTCCTTCATCTTTCCTTGACTCCCTTGTAAGGGTCTTTATGATTAGGCAAATAAGATAGTTTCCCTTTTTTGTGTATTTTGCCATGTGTCTTTTTTTCAAAAAGATTTTATTTATTTGAGAAAGAGAACATGAGCAGGGGGGTGGGACAGGGAGATGGAGAGGGACAAGCAGGCTCCCCACTGAGCCACCCAGGCGCCCCTGCCATGTGTCTTTGAGAAAGAGAGTTGGACATACAAAAAATTCTCTTTCTGAACTGTCTCCCATAAAAAAATTTGTTGTATTTTTACAAGCAGGTAAGGCAATTAAAGCTACCTTTTTTTTTGATTCACCAGAAATTGTGCTAAGTTTTTTGTTTTTTGAGAGAGAGAGAGAGAGAGAAAATGTGCACGTTCACGTGTGGGGGGTGGGGAGGGGCAGGGGCAGAGGGAGACTCTTAAGCAGGTTCCATGGCCAACTCGGACCCTGATGTGGGGCTTCATCTCCCTACCCTGAGATCATGACCTGAGCTGAAATCAAGAGTCGGATGCTTAATCCACTGAGCCACCCAGGTGCCCCCTAAGTTGTTGTTGTTTACATACATTATTTGTAATCCTTATGAGGATACCACAAGGTAGACAGTAATGTCCCTATTTTAAAGAAATATAACCTGAGGCTCAAAAGTTAAGCCTCAGGGCTTTACAGGCTCCGGACTGTTCTTAGTAATAACATGGAACAGGTGGATGTGGACGTAGGTCATTAGAGCTCCAAAACCAGAGTTTTCTCATTATACCACATAGTAGAAGTAGAAAATGGCAAGTACCTTTTAGTGAATGCTAAGGAGATAACTTTTCAACATATGGTAGAAATATAGATGAGAAAAAAGTCAAAGTTCTGCCCCTTACAGCTTGCTGATCTGGTGCTTAGTCTTCTCTGTTTCCTTTTGTACTTAAGTATTTAGAACTCTCTTATCTCTTTTACTGAATTCATGTTAAATAGTCAAATAGATATCTTGAGATGGATGCTCCTGATGTTCCAGATAAGTTGTGCTTCTTACATTCTCTGAAACATAGTTTTATGTTGGCTGCTGTGTTTCTGACCTCACAATAAGCCTCAGTAATTTAACTCATTTTACAGTCTATCTAAATCCCAAATATTTTAGCCTTTTAAAACATTTCTAGATTGTACTTCTCTGAGAGATGGTAAGCATTTTTATAAATCTAGGTTCTGATCATCTCTTTATGGGTCTCTAATTTTGCTTCCCATTCAGGTAATTATTTTTTAACTCCTTGTTTTGAACATTTGAACATCTTACATGGCTCAAAGTTTAAAATGTTAACAAAAGTATATACAATGAAAAAATCTCATATCTGCCGCACCCCCCCCCCCCCCCAGCCACTTGGTTCTTCTCCTTGGGGCATTCAATGTTAGCATTGTCTTATGTATCCTTCCAGACTATTATATACAATCCTTCTAGATTATTATATACAAGCAAATTTATAATGTTTTCTCTCAGCACCCCCCCCAAATATTATATACAGTTTTTTGCCGTTTTCCCCCCTTTCTCCTTCTAACCTAACAGTATATCATGGTGATCATGACCTTATCAGTGCTGAAGAGTTTGTTCTCTTTTTTTGACTGGATAATATGTCACTATAACAGGCTCCTATTAATGGATAGTAGTTTGTTCATTTATTTTGTGAATGCTGCAGGAGTATATGTAAGTTATTTTGTATGTATGCAAGCATGTTTTGAATAATAAATTCGCCACAGTGAGATTTTAGGATCAAAGGATATGTGCATTCTAACATTTCGCTGCCAGATTGTCTCCATGGAGGTAGCAGTAATGGACACTCCTAGCAGCAGTATTTAAGTGTAACACCACAAGGTGTTATAGCACTTTTTTTTTTTTTAAGCACTTTTTATCTTTTCCAAGCTGGTAGATGAAAAATGCTATCTATTTTTTTTAAAGATCTGCTTTTCATTGTAATATAACAGACATAATACATAAAAAGGCACAAAATATAGCTTGATGAATTTTACAAATTAAACACACCTGTGTAACCACTACCCCCGTCATTACTCTCAACCTCTGGAAAGATAACCATTATCCTGACTTCACATCATCAATTATTTTCATAGTTCCTGGAAATCATACAGTATGTGTCCTTATTTATGGCTTCTTTGCTCAGCATTGTATCTTAAGATTCATCCAAGTTGTATCAGAAGTTCTGTTAAATCTTAATTTGCACTTCTCTTACGAAGAGAGAATCTTCATGTTTTAAGCTTTTTTTGATCACCTTTTCATGTTTCAAGCTTTAAAATTTTTATTTTCTATAAGCTGTTTTTCTGTGTCCATGAGTGGATGATCATTTTCTTAGGATCTCTTTATATAAAGGAAGTTAACCCTTTACATGGGATAGGAGTTGTACCTATTTTCTAGTTAGTCATGCCTTTTGACTTGGCATATGATGGTCCTACATAGATTTTATTTATTTTATTTTTTTAATTTTACTTATTTATTAGAGAGAGCGTGAGAGAGAGCACGAGCAGGGGGAGGGGCAGAGGGAGAGGGAGAAGCAGGCTCCCCACTGAGCAGGGAGCCTGATGTGGGGCTCCATTCCAGGACCCTGGGGTCATGACCTGAGCCAAAGGCAGACGCTTAACCAGCTGAGCCACACAGGCGCCCTACATGAAGATTTTTAAAAGTTATGTAATTTTTTTCTACCATTATATTGTTTTCCTCAATAGGTCTGGGTTTCATAATCATCCAGTAACTTTGTTAAATCACACTTTAATGTCAGTGAAGATGCAAGTGTAACAAAAAAATGAAAAATGATAATGCTGACTGAAATGAGTCAAATACAAATGGGGTATAAGAAGAAAATATTATCACTGTTCAAGAGACTCTAGATATGCGGTCAGAGGAACTCAACAAATTTATGGGCAAATGAGGAAAGTGGTTGTGATGAAAAGGATGATGTTCGAAAGGAAGTGATGCTGGAAAAAAACTTCACACTAATGGGACTTTTTCAGAGACATTCATGACCTTTGAAAGTGCAAGGGCTAAAATGTTAGAAGCTGGTCCCAACTCAGAAAGGAATATGACAGTTCCCCAATGTGTATAAAATATAAAAGATGCTCTGTATTATGTTATACCATGAGAGAAGACAAATGTTGTCAAACTACTTGATAAGTTTTTTAAAAGAGTTTTTAATGTTTTGATAATTTTAAAGGTCATGGAACAGGTCCCACTGATTAAGGTCACTTTGCTTGGTTTCATCTCAGATGGTCATTTCTATGACCACATTACCATACAAAATGAGGACTGCCAGTATATGTTTAAACAGGCAACCCACCCCCCAGCTCCTTAAATTGACCTGATATGTTTCAGAAAATGATCTCTTTATTGTTCATTCTGACCTTGGAGTCCATCATCGATTAAGAACTGCAAAAATGGTATGTTTTTCATGTATTTAGGACTTGAGTTCATGGAGCTGCTCTGGATCTCATTTCTTCCCTAAATTGCCAAATGTGGATCTTAATAGTCTCATGAGCTTTATGAGGAGGACTGTGCAAAGTCATGAAGGACAGGAATAGTTTTGTGTATTTCTTCAGAACCTATTCATTATATACTAGACATGGTGTAAAGGATGTGCAGACAGATGAAAACTAATATAATGGAATTGTGTAGAAATATAGAAGGATTAAAGTTCATGATACTGAAAAATTTAAGACATTTTTACAGTGTTGCTGAATTCTTTGCTCTATTTTGTGATAATGGTGATAACACCTTGTTTTCAAGGAAATTTGTAGCAACTATGTATGCAAACTGAGCATCTTTATATAGGTCAGGGGGCAGCATGTCTAATACATGCCATGAAACAGATACTTTAATGTAAATAATACATTACAGAAATAATTACACATGGCAGCAGGTCCCATACTGATTGTAATCTGTCTATGGCAGATTAATGTTTAAAACAGCCTAGTTTTGGATTGTGAATGTGTTTTATGAGCAGAGTAAGTTAATCGATCAACTCAGAGCTTATATTGTAAATTACCATTGAAACTAGGTTTTGAACCTCACAATCCAGTGTTCTTACAGCTAAAAATCCTGAACCTAAATTGTTAAATATTATAACTTAACATGATGTTATTTACAAAGGATTTGATTTTGACTTCATTTCTCCGTGAAAGCTTGGTTACTGTGTCTTCATTCTTTTCGGGGATGAAATGAAAGTTATTAATTCTAATTATTTACTGAACACATTTTTATTAAGTATTTTTGGAGAGCCTGTGCTAAGAGCTCTTGGGCATATAAAAATGGTTGCTGGCTACCATGAAACTTTAATAGGTGAGATAAGTCTTGAATACAGATAGCTGAACAAATAATATAGCAGACAATCATTATCTTATGGGTGGTACAAGTGAGGACTTAAGGTCAAAGGAGTAAGCAGTAATTTCCAGCTAGGAGAATGAGAGCAGGATTCATGGATGCAGTAGAGCTGATCAAGGGCTTGAAAGATAGCTTATGGGCATGTTAACAGTAGCATGTACCAATTGGAGCAGACAGCGCTCCAAAAGATAAAAAAGCTTCTCTGATGTGTCTTAATTTTATTACATAACCTATTTTGTTTAATGATGTTTGACAGTTGATTGTTGGATTACAATCCAACAGTTGTAGTGTTACAACTTTCGTTCTCAAAAGAATGTTGCTGTGTGATTCAGGATTGTATAGTAGAGTAGGTCTCAAAGTGTGGTCTCTGGTAGCATCAGAGGCTCCTTGTACCCTGTTAGAAATGCAGATCCTTGGTTCCGCCCCAGGCCTAGCAGTTGGATCCAAAAGAATAGGGGTCAGGGCCCGGCAATCTGCTTTAAGAAGCCTTAACCTTTTGTGAGAAGGCCGGGCGTTTATAGTCCATTACTACCTTTTGAAAAAAATGTATCAGCTTTATTTGATATGTGCTTTTTTTGTATGTGATCTTTCTCTAGAAGCTATTAATGATAATCACCCATTTACTCTCCAACTTACTTTACTTTGATTATAAAATTTTTGTCAGTTTGAAGGGTAATGTTTTTACTTGGAAATCTGGAAATTGTTAGGGGGCTATTTTAATTGTCAGTGGTAATTATAAAGAAAATTGTTAGTACATCTCCTTGGCACATCAAGTACACTTGCTGTTTTATTGTCACCTAGAATTTAAAACTGAGGTATTGTGGTCATTGGATATATAGGAAGGAAACATGTCCTGATAGAGTTTTTTATTTTTATGGAATCTTTTAATGACACCTGTCAGTTTTATACTAATCTGTTTTGAAATTGTAATAATTCATTATTTCTAATTAAAATCTAATAATTGAGGAACTGCCAGGCTTTTACAAAGTGGCTGCATTTTACATTTTGACCAGCAGTGTTTGAGGGTTCCAGTTTGTCCACAATCCTCAACCACCATTATTATTATTATTTTTAAATTTTATTTATTTTAGAGAGCTAGAGAGCATGAGAAGGAGCAGAGGGAGAGGGACAAGCAGACTCCTCCCAACATGGGGCTGGATCCCACGACCCTGAGATCATGACCTGAGCTGAAATCAAGTCAGACTTTTAACCGAGTGAGCCACCCAGGCACCCTTCAACCACCATTATTATTGTCCTTTTGTTTTGGTAGCCTTTCTAGTGGATGTGAAGGAGATATCTTCTTGTGATTTTGATTTGCGTTTTCCTGATGGCTAGTGATGTAGAAGGTATTATCATGTGCTTATTGGCCATTTGTATATTGTGTTTGGTGGAATATCTATTCAGATACTTGGCCCATTTTAAAATTAGGTGGTTTGCCTTATTATTGAGTTGTACTATTTCTTCATATATTCTAGACACAAGTCTGTTATGTTTTGTAAAAATTTTCTTCTGTGGCTTTTCACTTTCTTGATGGTGTCCTTTGGAGTGAAAAGGTTTTAAATTTTGTTGCTTGTGCTTTAGGTGTCCTATCTAACCATTGCCTAATCTAGAGTCGCTTAGTTAGGTCTTTGATCCATTTTGAGGTAATCTTTTTATATGGTATGAAGTAGGGTTCCAGTTTCATTCTTTTTGCATGTGAATATCTGTACCAGCACCCATTTCTTATAGTGACAGATTTTTGTGAATTTTTATCTATACTTTCTAGATCTTTTTTGCACTTTGAAGAGATTCTGAGTTTTACTGATACTCCCCCCCCGGCCCCTGTCCAAAAAGGAATAAATTTACTAACTGTTGAAAAGATGCTGTGAATAAAGCACTGTGTTCTGTTTTAGGAGCCATATTTTTAGAAGGACACAAACTGGAGCAGGTTTTTGTAATTGTTATGTCACAAATTTTTTAAAATGGGAAATAGAACACTTGGGGGTGAGAGACTAGGAGAAAGTCCTTCCAGTAGCTAAAGATTTTCATTTAAAATAGAGTTAGACTTGTTTGGTATATGGCTCCAGAAGCTCTGAGTACGAATTCAGGTAAATACATTTGAAACCTAGAGAAGAAAGAACTTTGAAACAATTAGAGCTGTCCAATAATTTAGCAAATAGCACCCTTACTTAGACAGAAGCACTCAACATTGGAGGAGCTCAAGCAGAAGTTGAATGATGGGTCATTTTGTCATTAAATTACAGAGTGGATTTCTGCATAGAATGAAGTTTGTTGAAGGTTTTCTATTTTCCTATTGTAGTTTGCTTTCATAGTTGTGAAGGGTTTTCTCTTCAGGGTTCATCCTTTTCCAGACTTCTGTCAAGTAGGAGAATGAGGGTGAGTGAAAATAGGTTTTGATTAGCTAACATTATCATGGATTATCCTGAAAATTAGTTTTATCGCATGAGTTAGGATGTATTTTTGTGTATGTGTGTGTGCACATCTCCAACCTTGTTGGAAAACATAATGAACAGTGGGGATGAGGCACTGTAGTAAGAGTATTAGTCTAATGTTAAATTTAGGCATGGTTGTGATTTGTAGATTGTGGAATGAAGAAAGCTTGCATAAATGCAGGAAAATGTAAATTGTGATAGTATAAATGGAATTTCATTTTCTTTTCAGAAAAATCTAGAAGTTACCCTTCCTGATTCAAAGAATTATGTTCTTAACTTTGTAAATGATCTCTTAGAAGAGTACATATTGTTAAAAAGGAGAAAGTGTGCTAGTGTGTATTTATACCTTTTTTTTTTTTTAAGATTTTATTTATTTGTGAGAGAGAGAATGGGAGACAGAGAGCATGAGAGGGGGAGGATCAGAGGGAGAAGCAGATTCCCCACTGAGCAAGGAGCCTGATGCAGGACTCAATCCTGGGACTCCAGGATCATGACCTGAGCCGAAGGCAGTCGCTTAACCAACTGAGCCACCCAGGCGCCCGTGTATTTATATTTTTATGATAACTGTATTTAAATCATGTCTTAAGGTTTGGAAGAAACCTGATCATTATATAAGCTGATTGAGGCAAAAGAATTTAAATACCTGGCCTTTGGGCAAAATAATTTAAGGACCTTTTAGTGATAAGATTTACACTATATGCTCAAAACAGAATTGGGAACATAAAAAAATCAGATGTCTTTATTTCTTTGAAGTGAGATTTTGGAATGAGCTTTAGAGAAAAACTTTTGAGCTTAGCCTGTTCCATGTTTTAAGTATTTATCTTGTTTGCCCAACTTTAGAGGTTTTACCTTCCTTTTTTTTTTTTTTTAAAGTAAGCTCTGTGTCCAACATGGGGATTGAACTCAGAACCCTAAAATCAAGAGTCACATGCTCTACTGACTGACCCAGCCAACCACCCCATTATTTTAAAGATTATTTCAATATCTCACTTTGAGCATACCGTGGAATCTTGGTTGGGAATGCTTGGCTTCAAACAAAAGCTTTTTTTCTTTATATGATGTTGGTACAGGTATGCCTGACTGAGCAGTTGGTACAAATTTATTAAAATGAAGAGGTCTTCTATAATTGTGGCTTTTTAAGGCTTAAATTTAAAATGTTTTTTAATGTGTGTATCCTTTTATGCTTAAGAATGTGAAAATACTATTTTTAGTATATATGAATTTTCCCCTGAAGTTACTATACATTAAAAAAAAAATTAAAGCATATTATCCAGATTTTTTTTGCTTGTTTTTCAATGTACCATCTAAAGTTTGCTAACGTTTATAGGTCTCTTTCTGCCTTCCCTGGTGGTGGACTTGCAGTATTTTAGGTTCTAACCTTTTAGGTCAGAGATCTTCTTCAAGTGCACAAGAGTTCAAATTAGTATGTGTAGAGCCAAATTTGACATTTGTGTTAGAGGCAGATGTCATCACAATATTAAGGACTTTGGGTCAATACTTGGTAATTTTCAGGAGATGTGCTGAACTTTTTGATGCTGTTCTGTCATCTCACCTCTTCTGTTACCCCAACCTGGACTGACACTCTTTTCATGCATTTCTAGGTGCTTTGACACAGTCTTACAGCGTTCAGCACATCGGTCTTGTATAGAAGTTCTGTGTCTTTATAGGTCTCATTTTAGAGGAGGAGGAAATAATTTGACTTGTACCCTATAGCACCTAATAGAATGTATTTCACTTAGTAGGCATGGTATTAGGGAGTAAATAAATTTGAGAGTTGTGCCCAGAAGCAGAATTTTGGTGAATTTGTCAACACAGACATACTGTAATTTAAGTGCATCTTCTATTAATAGAATAAAACTTAGTATATTAATCCTGCTTTAGTTTCCAGTGTACTTCACAATTTTGACTTCACATAGATTAATTGGAATGTTGGTATTACCCACATTTCTCCATCTGGGGGATTGGGGCTGAGGTGGTTTTTGTAATTCTTCCAATCCCTATCTCATTCTAGGTTTCCGGTAATCTATGACTCTTCATTACTTGCATTTTCATAGATTCTGCTTGTTTAGTTACAAAAACTCTTGTAAAATCTAAAGGTGAATCTGATGTGACGGCAGCTTTACCAAAAACAGGCTTGCCTTCCTTATATCTCTCAAGAAATAGGCTCAGTGGGGTTGTAGAAATTCCATTCATTTCCCCTGTGCCAAATGTCAAAGCGAGACTTGAATTCAGAGCCATTGATGAAAGATGGTGCCTAATCCTCTTAGGCCACCAAATTTATGTTAATCACCAGATAAGACTCTCTCCCTCAGGGAGTTAAGAGCTTAAAGAGAAAGTTAATGCAGGTGGACTGCAATCTACCTGAATTTAGTCTGGTTGAAAAAAATGGCACATTGTTTGGAAGTAAAGGATAATGGTTGAAAGAAGAAAGAGGTGTAAAGTCAAATTGGGACTTTTTTTCTGGAAGGGAAGAAAGATTGACATATGGGAAGATTTCTCAGCAAAGAGTTTATTTTTATCAGCTCATGGTCAGTCGTCAGTCTTTTTTACCTGTCCCAAGAATCGCAGACTGGGGCGCCTGGGTGTCTCAAGTCAGTTAAGCATCTGCCTTCGGCTCAGGTCATGATCCCAGGGTCCTGGGATTGAGTCCTGCATTGGGCTCCCTGCTCAGCGGGAGGTCTGCTTCTCCCTCTCCCACTCCCCCTGCTTGTGTTCCTGCTCTCACTGTCTCTCTGTCAAATAAATAAAATCTTAAAAAAAAAAAAAAAAATCTCA
>NC_138369.1:112803489-112851684 GCF_054177405.1 Leptonychotes weddellii | reverse complement strand
TCAGGTCATGATCCCAGGGTCCTGGGATTGAGTCCTGCATTGGGCTCCC
Source organism: Leptonychotes weddellii (assembly GCF_054177405.1). Taxonomy (NCBI): domain Eukaryota; kingdom Metazoa; phylum Chordata; class Mammalia; order Carnivora; family Phocidae; genus Leptonychotes; species Leptonychotes weddellii. Next base: position 112,851,635 of record NC_138369.1, on the reverse strand, counting down.
TGCTCAGCGGGAGGTCTGCTTCTCCCTCTACCACACCCCCATCTTGTTTTCCTTCTCTCACTGTCTCTCTGTCAAATAAATAAAATCTTAAAAAAAAAAAAAAAAATCTCAAACTAAGACCTGGTTTTGGTAAATGAAGTGTTTTTTTTTTTTTTTAAAGATTTTATTTATTTATTTGATAGAATGAGAGAGAGAGAGAGCATGAGATGGGGGAGGGTCAGAGGGAGAAGCAGACCCCCCGCTGAGCAGGGAGCCCGATGCGGGACTCGATCCCGGGACTCCAGGATCATGACCTGAGCCGAAGGCAGTCGCTTAACCAACTGAGCCACCCAGGCGCCCCAAATAAAGTGTTTTGAAGCATACCAAGCCCATTCATTAAATTACGATTTATAGGCTGTCTTTGTGCTCCAATAGCAGCATTGAGTAGCTGAGACAGAGACTGTATGGCCCCCATACCCTAAAATATTTACTTCTTGGCCCTTTACAGAAAAAGTTTGCCAGTCCCTCATCTGTATGCCCACCCGTTCCTCTCAACAATATATTTTTTTACCTTTTCTGTAAATTTGAACTCTCACATACCTTTCACATAGATTTACCAATTTTTGATATTTTTGCACATTTGCTTTATATTATTAATCATCTCTTGTCATTTTTATTTATCTTATAATTTAGTTGAGCCATTTAAGAATAAGTTGTACACATAATCATTTACCTCTAAATACTTGTATCTCTTAAGAACAGGATATTCTCTTACATAACAGTGCACTGATCAAATTCAGGGGAGATTTAACACTGATACGGTATTGATACAACATATTATTTAATATATTCCATATTCAGATTTTGACAGTTGTCCTGTTGATCTTGTTAGTAGTTGTTTTGCCCTAATTGAGGATTCAAGCCAAGATCGCACATTGAATAATCTTTAATTTGGCATAGTTCCTTAGCCTTTCTTTGTGTTTTATTACTTTTACTTTGACAGTTTTAAAGAATGTTCTTCAGTTTGAGTTTGTTTCCTCAGGAACAGAGTCAGATTATGTTAACTGTGGTTTTATTTATTATTATTTTTTTTAAAGATTTTATTTATTTATTCATGAGAGACAGAGAGAGAGAGAAGCAGGCTCCCAAGGAGCAGGGAGCCCGATGCGGGACTCAATCCCAGGACCCTGGGATCATGACCTGAGCCAAAGGCAGATGCTTAACCGTCTGAGCCACCCAGGCGCCCTAACTGTGGTTTTAAAGGAATGGAAAGTATGGAGTCACATAACAAGAAAAAGGTCTAGGTTAGAATTGAAGTAATTCTGGGCCAACTATCAAGAGTGAGGCCTGAATTCTAGTTATAGGAAAATAATTGCTTGTCCATTATCTCCACATCGTTTCCATTGTGTGTGTGTTAAAAAAAAAAAAAAAAAAGAATTACAGTATGCTGTATTTAAAGAGCTTGGACTTTGAAGGTGGTGACATAGTTTTAAATCTTAGCTGTATTGTAAGTAAATATATAAAGGTGCGCAAATTAACATCTTAGAGTCATTTGTAAAATATGGCTAATACCTTTCTTCAAGTTTGGGAAAGTGAATGAGATAATATATGCAAAGTAAAAGGAGGCTACACTGTGTGTTATTTAGTAAAATATAGTGAATTTGGAAAACAGGAAAATCAGTATGAGTTAGAACTGTCAAAAAAATTTGAGTGGAGAAGATTGCACTTTACCTGTAATTTGAAGGATGGGTTGACTTTGGATAAACCATGTAGGTATGAAGAATCCATTGGAAGTTCTGGAGTGTGAGGGGATATGGGCAGATTAGTGTAGGAAATAATGTTAGAGTGAGGAGATTGGTAAAAACAAAAATGTTGGAGTTGGAGTTTGAATGTCTAGATTATAGTCCAGCCTTTGCCATTGGCTAGTTGTATGACATGAGGTACATTGTTTTGTCTGTCTGGACCGTGTTTGGCATATTACCAGTGATTTTCAGAGAGGAGAGACATCACTGATAGGTTGGAGCAGTAAGGGAAGGAAGGTTTTCAGCAGGAAGGAGTTGAGGTGGGTCTTGAAAAATGGGTAGGCTCTTGATGGGAGGAAGAGGAAAGGGAAAATCATTAGAAAAGCATGTTAAATTAAAGAAGGCACTATTAGAAATAAACCTATTGTATCAGAGGTTAAGGAGTGATGCATTTTGGAGAGTAATGAGAAATTAAGGTTATCGATTCTGAGCTCTATAAGTAGGGTCTTACAATTATGTGTGGCATTTAGAGTTGGAGTAGAAAAATGACCCTCTTAGTTATTTAAATAAAGGTTGGTGAGACGCATTTTGGAATATAACTAGATTTACTTGGTGCAACATTTTTTGCGGGGGGTGGGGGTGATGGTTTTTGCTTCGTTTCTGTAGGGAGCCTAAGGGCTTTCTGTTGGAGAGGAAGATACCTCGAATTCTCTTCTCCCAGAAATTTAATGTAAGAAATACTAAAACTTAGTGGAAAGAAAGGGCAGCTACAGTACTGCAATAAAATGACCTTGAAGAAAATGGGTGAGGTTGAGTTCTAGGCCAGTTATTGGGTATATAGGCCTGAAGAGTCTTTGGAATGTTTCTGCATGTCAGTTGATTCTGGAGCTTCTGCAGACGCAGTCACTCAAGTATGGCAGTTGACCTTGGAGGAAAGTCGAAGTATAAATAAAACAATATGCAAAATTGGTAGCCAGTGTTGCCTGGACCAGGATCTAGACCAACTGTGTATCACCATGCAGTATATGACCATTGTCTATTCAGAATAAATTTCAACAGTCCTATCATGTGGCAGTAAAGACAGTACATGAATAACTGTTCTCTGTACATCTCTCTGCCTCAGGATTAATAACTTTTCTTCTGGCAGTGATCCATATCTATTTACCTGTGTATAAATAAAATCCGTGGAAGTCCTAATTATATATGAATCCAGCTGTTCCTTGGAGAAATAAGCAGGATGGGACCATATTTGAAACAGGTTCTGGGAACAAACTTAATTGGGTAGAGTAGTTATTATATTCTTGATCCATAGAACTTCTTTTTTTTTCTCCCCCCAAAACCTGGCAATCCAGGTCTTTCTGAGCTAATGCTTTCAGTAAATCCTGTTTTTAGTGGTAAACATAAGTATCTCTTGGTTTTATAAAAGTTAAGAAATTGAGATAAGACAGTTGCCATTTAGTATGACGTGCTCATTTTGTTTATCTGCCCCCCCCTCCTTCAAGGCGTTTCCTTACTGTTCTGTCCTTAGCATCTGAAATGATAACGTGGCATATGGTAGGCACTCAATAAATAGTAATCAAATTGAATGAAGGAGATAATGGTATTTCAAAGCATAACATGAAAGTAAGCCTATTAAGTAAGGGGATTTACAAATGAAGTCCTTTAAAGTTTTGTTTTTTTTTTTTTAAAGATTTTATTTATTTATTTGAGAGAGAGAGAGAGAAACAGCATGAGAGGGGAGAGGGTCAGAGGGAGAAGCAGGCTCCCCGCTGAGCCGGGAGCCCCATGTGGGACTCGATCCCAGGACTCCGGGACCATGACCTGAGCCGAAGGCAGTCGCTTAACCAACTGAGCCACCCAGGCGCCCATCCTTTAAAGTTTTTATTCTTTTTTTTTTTTTTTTTAAGATTTTATTTATTTGACAGAGAGAGACACAGTGAGAGAGGGAACACAAGCAGGAGGAGTGGGAGAGGGAGTAGCAGGCTTCCCGCTGAACAGGGAGCCTGATGCGGGGATTGATCCCGGGGCCCTTGGGACCATGACCTGAGCCGAAGGCAGACACTTAACTGACTGAGCCACCCAGGCACCCCCTAAAGTTTTTATTCTTATACCTTTTCTCCTTCTCCTTTTGTTTATGTGCTTTGTTTTAATCAGTGAAAGGGTGAGTATGACAAGCTACATTTTAATTTTGTCTAGGAGTCTTAGTCATGCCTTTGGATGACAATACCATGGCCAGATTTTTAGCCTTAACAGAATAGAGCCGGGGGTGCCTGGGTGGCTCAGTTGGTTAAGCATCTGTCTTTGGCTCAGGTCATAATCCCAGGGTCCTGGGATTGAGTCCCATGTCGGGCTCCTTGCTCAGTGGGGAGGCTGCTTCTCCCTCTACCCCTCTGCCCACTTGTGCTCGCTCTCTCTCAAATAAATAAATAAAATATATATATAAAAAAAGAGTAAAGCGAGCAGTTTTAAAATTTATTTATTCTAGTGATTATTGAAAATTTAAATCTTATTTGGTAAAATCCCATACTTAAATAATTTCTACCTAAAAATTATATTAAATTTTACTAACTTATCAAAGATACACCCAGTGATGGGGGTATGCAAAAAGCAAAATTAGTTATCTGCATAAAGGAAGTTTATTTTCTGGCCCTGGGTGACCTAGAAAATTAGAAATTTCAATACTTTTTTTTAATACCACAGAAGTAATGACTGCATATAATAAAATGAAAAAAAAAATGGGGCTTCTTTACTAGTTCTACTCTCAGGAGACAACCGTGCTTAAGATACCTTTGTTTTGGTTCTTTTGGTGGTTATCATTAAACATTTGTTTATATCTTCATCTATTACCTTTAGACACAATTTATTATTTCTCTTCAACTTTTAAAATGAGTGTCCTTGATAATGTTTTAGTGAAATATGTGTTCTTTAAATAATGCCTGGGGAGAGAAAATTGTTTAGATTGGCATAAAACATGAGAGTGCAATAACAGGTTTATTGGGCAGGAGAAATACTGGGAACTGTCAGGAAAAACATTTCTGTGTTTTCCTTTACAAACACACATAATACTTCTGACACTTCTGATCACCACATGTGTGGTAATAATTTTCCCACCAAGCAGTTTCCACAGCACCAGCTGGGTGTCCTATAATTCAACTCAGTTCTGACACTGTCTGCATGGAGTTAGCCTCCCATCCCACAGCGTGAGGGCTCAGTCCCACAGGACTCAACTTCAGATGCCAGTCGCAAGTTCCACGTTGTTGGCTTCTGAGTGACTGGCTGTGAGTTGGAGTTCCCATGACTCCCTCTTGGGTTTGATAATTTGCGAGAGCTCAGGGAACCACTTACATTTACCAATTCATAACAAAATGGTATAATAAATCAATGAACATTCAGGTGGAAGAGATGCATGGGGCAGAGTATGGGGGAAGAGGCCCAGTGCTCCCATGCTCTAGCTGCCAGTTCTACCCTCAGTATCTCCATGTGTTCAGCAATCCGGAAGCTCTCTGAAATCTATACTTTTTTTTTTTTTTTTTAAAGATTTTATTTATTTGACAGAGAGAGACACAGCGAGAGAGGGAACACAAGCAGGGGGAGTGGGAGAGGGAGAAGCAGGTTTCCCGCCGAGCAGGGAGCCCGATGCGGGGCTCGATCCCAGGACCCTGGGGTCATGACCTGAGCTGAAGGCAGACGCTTAACGACTGAGCCACCCAGGCGCCCCTGAAATCTATACTTTTGAGAGCTTTATGGAGGATTCATCATATAGGGCATGATCAGTCATGAACTCAGTCACCAGTCCTCCTCTTCTTGAAGAATGGTGGGTGGGGCTGACAGTTCCCCAGCTTTAAATCATGGCTTGGTCTTTTTGGTGCTCAACCCTCATCCTGAAGTTATCCAGGATCCCACCAAGAGTTGCCTCTTTATAAAAAAAGGCACTCTTAACCCCCAGCAAATTCCAAGGCATTTAGGAGCGCTTTGTCAGAAACCAGGGTCAAAGACCAAATATTAGAACCAAAGATATCCCTAGTGCTCTTATTAGGAAATTATAAGCTTTAGGATCTCTTTGCCAAAAGGAGTATTTCTCTGTGTCCTCCTTGTAGACTTAACCTCAGTCTAGGAATACATCTCTGACTAGAGTTGGACTTAAAGGAGATTTAGCCTCTGCCAAGTCATTCTCCACTCAGAGAATTCTTTGGGGACTTGGAATTTGAAGCGATTCTAGAAGTTTATTTTTGCATGTATAGTATGGTTATAACTACACTTGTCTTTTCCCCTTTACAGTGTAAAATCTGTGGTCCTTAACTAGGCTCTGAATGAGTGAATGTTGAAGAACACTTGAGAGTGAAAAGATAAATGGCTTTTAAAGAACAGGCCTTCTATATTGGCCTGGAATGGAACCAGTTTCTTAGAATGTGGCTTAAGGTAGTCCTCACTTGAATATTCTACGATAATGTCCTGACTTTCTGCCTCAGAACATGGATAAAATAAGCGAGGGGGGGGAAAAGCTAAAAATTTATATACTATATTGTAAGAAATGTATAAAAGGCCATTGGCTCTAGCCTTCTAGTTTCTGACTGCTTAGTACTTTGCACATTATGAAAAATAGCAAATTGATGGAGTCAGAATGTTCAGTGGTCTTGGTTGGTAATTCATCTTATGCTGAACCCATTCTGCTCTTCAGTACTGGTTCTCTGCCTTTGAATGAAATAGCTAGTTTTACTATATATTTCTCCCAATCAATAACATGGAAATAAAGTGGAATTTATTAAAGCTCCAAGTGGGACTTGCTGACTTCTTTCAAATTAGAAAATTAGTCACTGTACTAGTGGAATTTGAAGTTAGACTGACTCAGATTGTTAACATCTTTATTACTGCACTAGAGAAGATGCATATTAATAGAATTTATAGAGCACGTTAAATTGTTCAGGGCAGCAAATATTAGGGAGAACTGAGAGCTTACATTGCCTATAAGGAATTTCCTGGAATGGGAAACTGCAAGTTATTTCCTATTAATGTTTTAATTTTTTTTTTGATATTCTGTTTAGAAGGAAAATAATTTCAGGCTACACAGATATTCAGTAATTTATATGACATTCAAAACCAAAATAAAGGTACTGTTTTTAAATACGGTGTAATTAGGGAGAAGGCTTAATGAAAGCCTTATTAAATTTACCCATTATTTGCTATCACTGGAAGTATCCTTCTCAGGAATGCAGTGTTGCTGTTTAGGCAATAGTTTTATAGCTTCTCAGCTACTACTTGGAAGCCAGGGTGTAGGAATAATAATATTAAACTGATACTTCTTTTAAAACATGGACATTTGGTTATCCAGTACCCATTATAGATGATTGGTTGTGGTGTTAATTTAAAAATGAGCATTATTTTTTAGAGGCCAAACTCTTGACCCACTCCTGCTTTCCTGTCCAGTAATTCTTTTTTTTTTTTCTTATTTTATATCCAGTATTTAATCTAGACAGGATATGTCATACTGCTGGTAGCAGTCTGTTTTAAAACAAAGCTGCATTTTTATTTTATGAAATAAACTGTTCATTAACATTCATGAAAACAAAGTAAAGCATTCTAGACGTTTAGATTGGATGTACTGATTGATAGTTTATTTAAAGGACAGCTCAGTGTGTCCCATCATACTCAAAATCTGGTAAAATAATGACTGCCATTAATTAAGTGCTTTTTATAGTTGAGGTATGATTACGTGCTTGATATGCATTATCTTCTTTTATAAAAGTTCTCATAACAATATCCCTCTGATAGTGTTAAAATCCTCGTTTTACAGAAGAGGAAACAGGTTAAGAGAGATTAAATAAGCAGCCTCCTGTCTGGTGCTCAGTAAATGGAGCAGTCAGTACTCTTGCATTTGGTTCTGGTGTAGTTCTTTGTATAGTTTCTTCCACCTTAATTCCTAGAATTTGGTAAATAATGGATGAAGCTGTGGAATGGAAAGCAATGTAAATGTTTACTGAATAAGTGAATGCACTAATGTAATTGAGTAATTGTAAAGAACTAGACATTTGTGTATGACCTTTCCATTTCGTGAAGTTTGCAAATGAATGTTCTAGCATAGTATTACTAAATACACGTGGGAAAGAGTAGAAGATTTGGTGTGGTTAGAGGAGAGCAAGGATATGCAATATTCAGGTTGTTGGAGAGGGGGGAGCAAAAAGTAAAAGTAATATTAAGGAGGTATGAGATAGAGATGTAATTTCACAGTAGCCACCAATAAATCTAGATGATCTGAAAATGCAAAAGAACTTCATTACAGTAAAGGTATGAGGGACATACATCTATATTTCAGATGTTATTTCCCCGCAGTGTTAGAATGCCAGTAGAGCAAATTTGTCTATCTTTCTTGTCTTTCTTCCTAGGACCTTAGGGTCAGAAACTGATAATGAAAGGCATCCTCCCTGCCTACTGTAAGCCGTCTGATTTCTTGAAGCAGTCTGTCCAGTTTTTGTCTGTAGAACAGTGAGGGAGAAATAGCAAACCTTAAGCCTTTCTCAGTGAACTACAGCTGCTGATACTTCTTCCTCTTCATTCAGTTCTCCTTTGCCTTCCCAGTTCTTCTACTCTGTAGGCCTAAAGTAATCAATGGGATCAAAATCAAACTATGTACCCCAAAAAAGCAAAACTTATGCCTTTTAAGAATAACTGTTATGTTTTTAAATTTGTGCATTTTAAACAGTAGTACAGCATTAAAATGTTTCACCAAGATGTGTTCGTTACGATAACGTGTTTAGGTTATAAAATATTTCAGAGCCAAGTGCTTGTCAAATAGTTGGCCATAGTTCTTATTGTTTACCTTTGGAACAAAAATTATTCTTCCAATATCCTGGATTTCAGATATGGTTTGCATCAGACTAACATTTGACTTCATTCTTCCTGAAATTAGTTTGTGAGGTAGTGAAAAACAGTCCCAACAATTTTATTGTCATTGATTTCTATAGTACTGTGCAGATAAGGTCTTCATTTTAACCACTAGCCTTTTTATGAGAGGGGTACATTTATATCACGTATGCTTTGTTCTAGGCATTGAGAGTTGTTAAGCTGAATAAGGCATCTTTCAAGATCTGTACCTTCTAGTGAAGGGGGATGGACATATAAATTGGATATTTGCAGTGGTGATAGAGCTTAGGTGGGATGTAGGTGATCTAAAATTTAGCCAGATGGTGTAGCATATCCAAAGTCATGAAGGCACAGGGAACTAAAGACGTACTTGTGAAGTACCACCCTAGAGATAGGAAGTAATGGTGTTTTGATGATTGATTAGCTATAGCTGTAGTATATAAGGAAGGAGAAAGAGCCATATTTCTAGTTCGGGTCGCTGGGAGGATGAAGCCATACCCAGATGTAGAGAATACAGGAAGAGGAGCAAGTTTAGGATGGGAGATGAATTAAGCGTATACATAGTAACTTTGAACTGCTTTGGAGACCTCTCTGGGGAAAATGATGTCCAGTTGGATTCAAGTAACTGAAAACACTAGTTTAAACAAATCCAGAGGCAGGAAGTTGCATTTTTTTTATTCCCTTGTTCTTAGTGTGAGGAATTCCATCAGGCCTTGGTTGAAAAATGGCTACTGCTTCAGGGAGGCATCAGGTTTAAATGGGAAGAAGTGCTGCATATGTTATCTGTTCTCAGGAAAACAAAAGCTTCCCTAGCTGCCCCCCATGCTGAGGTGTCTGGGAGCCCCTGTCCCCACCCCTATTTCTGTTTAGATCTTATTAACTAGATTGTTTCACATGCTACCTCTAGCCACAGAAAGGCCAAGAAAGCGTTGCTGTGGACATGTTGCCGCTTTGAACAAAATTGCCATTATGTTAGGAGGGAGGCTGAAGGCGACTAAATAGTTATGTAAATAGCTAATTAAGCAGTGACCCAACAAAGAGGCCCACTATTGCCTCTTTCACTTCAAAATTTAAAAACAACTGAATTTTCAGATAATCAGGTGCTGTTCCATTATAAATTTTGGGATGCATGCCTGTTAAAAATAATTTGGGCTTTAGATTTCATCAAAGTTGTAGGGGAAGGAGATTGAGGACTGTGGGTAGTGGGATTCAAGGAACCAGTAGGCATTGTAGAGATATTTAGGAAAAGGAATTGACCAAATCCAGTGATTGATATGGCTGACAAAGGAGACAGAGGGAAGAATCAAGGATGACTTTCAGGCTTTTGATATGGGTAATGAAGATTAAGCCAAAAGTAACAGTATTTGCTGCAGAAATGGCTATGGTGCTTTTATGCCTTCCAAGACTTTTTGGTAAACTTCCAAAGTACGAGGGTTATGCATTTTAAAATTCTGTGCTTTCTTATGAGTACTGATACGTAATTTAAATAAATTGTAACTAAATTCTCATCAGATGAAGTTACTGATACCTGTATCTGTCTGTTTTTAAATAATTAAATCCACATGGTATTTCAAGAACTAGTTGTATGAAATATTCTAAGTCCAAAGTATGTGGAAGCTGGGTAAATATGGGTGACAAAAAGTATTTATTGGCTGGTGGACTTAAGCTGTCTTCTGGTGGGTGCGTATGATCCTGGCTGTACTGATTCTGCCCTACCTGTGGCAGTAGGAGAATATGGATCTAGATCTCTTTCTCCTAAGTAAAGTGATAACATTCATGAAAAAATCTTGGTCATGTTGGAATAAAGGAAACTTTTGGGAAGCAAAAGCTTTGAAAAAAGACTCAGGAGACTTAGAGGAGAGTGGTTAAGAATTTAACCTGGCATCTGATGTCTGCTTACTTGACCCCTCATTAATTGTTGGTTTTGGTCTAGGAACTGCTTTGAGCATTAGTTAACTAGTTTTTGAAACAGACACAGTACTGTACAGCTTGTTATAAGATTTAAATGATATTAAGTGTGCAAGCAGTGCAGAGTTTCATATTTTGTTATTTCAGGTAAGAATATTTAACCTTTGGGCCTCAATTTCCTTTTGAACTTGACTGCTTTTCTTTAGCTTCCTTTAGCCTTCATATCATCAAAAGAGATTTTCTTTGCTATTTGTAAGGTTTTTTGTAGTGTGTTAGTTTGGTTTTATGTCTGTGTTGCCGTATTTCTCAAGTTCAATTCAGTCAAACCCAGTCATTGCTTATAGGAGGTGAATCAGGCTCATAGAAGCTTTAAATTACAGGCCCAAGACCACTTACAGCCTTGAGGCAGAGAAGGGATGAGGACCCAGGTGTGTTGTGAGGAAAGCGTTCACCAGACCTTTTCTCCTTCTGTGGGTAAAAAACTGGTTCATTTTTTAGCGGTGTTTCACTTAAAAGATAAAAGTGGAATGTCCAGCAGTATTACCAGCCAAGACCGGGGTGTGGCAGCTTGGCCCCTGCCTGGTGAGCTGCATCTGGACTGGGAGTACCTATGTGGAGGGAAGGTGTGGCACGTTCTTAAAACAGCATGTCCTTTGATGGGTTGGGTCCCTGGGAAGTTAGGCCCATGAAACTCAAAATGATATTGGTCCTTCTGTGGAGCTTGAAGTTTTTAAGCTTTGGTAGCCTCCACATGCTTTGTGAGTTCTTGCCCCTTCCTAGCTGAGCAGTGAAGTGATGGTAGGAGGAAGAGGTGCAGAGACAGTAGCTGGATTGCATATTCTGCTGACACGTCTGGCCTCATGCTACCAGACAGTCTTTTCCTGTCCTATATCCTTGATTTCTAAGTAAACTCAGTGGCCTTCTTAGGTTTTGTGAGTTTGTCTAATCCAGTCTGAGTCATCAGAGTTCTTTTTTATCTCATTGATTAGCCCTGACTTGAGATCGAGAGGCCAGTGAACAGTCACACACAACAGATTTTCATCCTCTTTGTGGGAAAGATTATTTTCCTCATATTGTTCTTTTTTTTTTAAGATTTTATTTATTTATCGGGGGTGCGGGAGAAGCAGAAAGAGAGAGAGAAGCAGACTCCTTCCTGAGCAAGGAGCCCGATGTGGGTCTTGATCCCAGGACCCTGAGATCATGACCTGAACTGAAGGCAGTGGCTCAACCCACTGAGCCACCCAGGTGGCCCTCCTCATAGTATTCTTGAAACAGTTTCTGGCTTACATTCCTTCTTAAGAAGAAGAGTGCCCTTCCCCTATCTCCACAGATCGTCACCACTCATTTCTCATTTAAAACTGTTTGGAATCCAGAATTATGTTTTAGGTATGATAATAGGCACAGTTATAGAGATAACTTAATTTTTTTCCAGGAATTTACAATGGATACCAAACAAGGTATTGAAACAAATTCAGCTAATCTTTATAGTTCTAGGTTTGTGCATTTTCATAAACTAGTCTCACTGTCTCTTTATTTTTGTTCTACTCAAGAATATTAAACACTGTGTTTGTGTGTTGAGGGGAGCCCAATGGTTCTTAAGCATTTGAGGAAGTCTTGGTCTGTATCCACATTTGTGTTTTGTTATTTTTACCTAGTTCAGTATTTTAAGGTAGTGATGGCAGATAAATATATGCAGTACCAGGCACAGTGTAAGCATTTGATGGATATTTAAAAATTGAGACTGTGTCTAAACTGCACTAGAACTTAAGTGACCAGACTTTCCATTTCAGTGGCTTTTTTTTCTGTATTTTCTTTTTTTTTGGTATCCTGTGTCTTGAAAAAGTTCAAAGCTTTTTGATGTTAACTGTGCAAGAATGCTTGTATGAAAAATAATTTGACTAAACAGACCCTGGCTGACAGTTAAAAAGTTTTTTTTGTGTTTTTTTTTTTTTTTTTTAAGATTTTATTTTTTTATTTGTCAGAGAGTGCACGGGCACAGGCAGGAGGAGAAGCAGGCTCCCCGCTGAGCAGGGAGCCTGCTGCATGACTCAATCCCAGGACCTTGGGATCATGACCTGAGCCAAAGGTAGACGCTTAACCAGCTGAACCACCTAGGCACCCCTACAAGAGTTTTTTTTAATTTAGCGTATCTTCTTTCTCATTTGATAACATTTATGATGACCTCCATAATATTATAACACTGAAAATTTATTTATTTTTTAATTTTTTATTTTTATTTAAAAAAGATTTTTTTCAAGTAATCTCCATGCCCAGTGCGGGGCTCAAACCCACGACCCCAAGATCAAGAGTCTCATGGTCTGCTGACTGGGCCAGCCAGCTGCCCCTGTAATGCTAAATATTTAGATAAACCTGTTATTTATAATGCCTAATATTTATCCTAGAATTACATCTTTATCATATACAGGAGATATAGGCAAGAACAGATAGTTCAGAGAAAAAATTAGAGTAATTCAAACATATATGACCTATTCGGTAAATATGGATGTTCCAGGTATGGCTTCCAACAAACATGAAAATGACATTAAGAGGACAACAGTAAGGTAAGGCACATCTGCATACCTGACTGCCTGCATACAGAACATAGAACATGCACTAGCTTCTTGAGTATCTTGCAGCTCTCACTTGATATGCAAACTGGTTCTGAGCATCCTACTTACTCCTGCAACCTGGGGGCACCACCTTCTTCTCACAAAAAACTCCTGAATGCCTCACCCTACTTGGGCTTTTTCTTTTTTCATAGCTTGTCACCTTCTACATAACACTTAATTCTAAATTATTCTGGAATTCAAATTCTGCCAGGGCAAAGATCATTATTTATTGATGTATTTTAGTGAGTTTTGTTCCATTGTTAATAAAGGGCTAACTTTAAAAAGTAACAGTCTAGTAGAAAGGTTGATAAAACTTTTCTTCCCCTCTCTTTTTCTCCTCTCCCTCCGCAGTTCTATTTGTCTGTAGCGGGGTAACTCTTAAAGTCAGTAAAAGCAACAGCAAGACAGTTCTGCCATCGAACTTGGCTGAGAGATAACACATAGGCTTTAAGTTACGTTGCTTCCTAACCTCCTGACACAGAATCTGGCTTTTCGGTTTCTGTTTTCTTGAGTAACTAAAGCTCCACTAATGGAAAGAGATCATTTCTAGTATGTAAGTCCTTTGTTGTTGATGGAATCTTTGGTTGCTTCGATATTAGAGAACTGGGAAAAAGATAAGAAAATTGACATTTTGTTTTAAATGCAATTCTGTCTATGGATAGTTTTATGAAGTTGATTTAAAAATAATTACAAATATACAGTTTGTTTCTCTCCCGTATTTATCTGTTAATTATATTATGACTTAGGGTTGTTTAAAAATACAAAAAATCTTTTGCAATAACATTTAGTTCACATTATAGAAGTGATTTTTGGTGTCCAGTTCTCATAAAACTATGTCAGAAAGCTAAAATACAAGCTCATTTTCTCTTACTTTAAAATATGCGTAATAACTCTCATTTCTTCTCACCCGCTCCTTGATGAACATCAGCTAGTTTCGCTAGAACTTACGGCAAACATGTTTTCCTGTTTCCGTTTGCTTTGGTGAAGAGGGTTTATTTCTAGGACTAGTCTGTTACTCTGTGCCTTCATTGTTCTCTTTCTTTGTTGTTGTTGGGTTTTGTTTTGTTTTTTTTTTAATACTTCCCATTGCTATTTTTATAATCTCATGGTAAGTCATAAACAGTTTTTTTTTTTTCCCTTGGAACCTAAATTTATCTTTTAATAAGGTAGTATTCTTAACCCTTTTGTGTACTTTTAAATTGAGCATTTATAATTAGCTGCTAATTATTAGTAGTAATTATGTGTGAAAACATCTTTAGGGACTTAATAGGGTTGGTGCTCTCTTGTTTTTAAATCATAGTTGTTGTTTTACAATAAACTGAACTCTGTGTTCATGCTTGTCAGGCTATCAAATACACTATCTCTGTAGAGTATAGTATTTTTTTTTTTTTTAAAGATTTTATCTATTTATTCATGAGAGATAGAGAGAGAGGCAGAGGCAGAGGGAGAAGCAGGCTCCCTGCAGAGCAGGGAGCCCGATGCGGGACTCGATCCTAGGACCCCGGGATCATGACCTGAGCTGAAGGCAGACGCTTAACCGACTGAGCCACCCAGGCGTCCCTCTGTAGAGTATAGTATTATATAATAGCCTCATTTTACAGATGAGGGCATGCTTATGGTTATATGAATATGATGTGAAAGAACTGAACTTTTAAACAGAAAGAACAGCTGTTCTCTCCATTCTACTTCCACTGTCTTTTAAGTGTCTGAAGATCACAGAGAACTACTCAAGTTTTAATACTTTTTTTCTTTATTGAACTTCATTGTTCTGTATGCACATAAGATGATATGTGAATGCCTTAGAAAATTTCTTTCCAATGGAATGGTTATATAGTTTTAGTGGAGAATGCTTGAATAATTTGTGTTTTACTTTGTCGGTTAGTTTGATTTTTTTTTTTTGAATATATCTTTAGCTCATTTAATCTAGTAAATTTATGCTTCATCCTGGATCGGTAGAATTTTGGGTGGTTTTGGGAATTATTTCAGTAGCCAACATAGTATATTGCTTGTTACCCTTTTGTGTTTGTGTGTATGAATAGTTTCGTTGAAAAAAGTAATACCATTCCTTCATGTATTGTCTGTGGCTGTTTTTGCATTATAATAGCGGAGTTGAGTAGTTGTGACAGAGACCATGTAGCTTGCTAAACCAAAAATATTTAACTTTTTGGTCGTAGTTTGCCAGCCTCTAGACCATTGCTGAGGAGTGGCTAAAAAGTTAGATTAAGCAGTTGTAGTATTCATATAGTTGCAGTTTGTACTTTATTATAACTTGAGTGGTAGGCAGGGAGAGGAGAGTGGTGTTCTGTATTGAAATAAATAAATTGAAACTACTTAAGAAAGGTGGTGTTCTTTCCTTTCATGACCCCTACAGAGAGAAAAAGAGAGGGTGTGTGTGTGTGTGTATCCCTATCCCTATCTCGGTATTTGTGTGTCCTGAGTGGATCAAGCTGACAACACAGCTTATATTTTCTTGTTTAAATGTTTCATTTTAAATTTGGTGAAAAAGTTAAATGTAAACCAATTTGGCAAACCAACCTCAGATAAGAATTTGACATTTTTTAGAATTATAAATATATCATTTATCATATGTTTAGAGTGAATTATATTAAGAGACAGGATAGCCCTGATTTCTTAAAGGACGGTATTTCTGAGTTGGGTTTTTTTTTTTTTTTTTGATAGAAACATGGTAGTTAAATGAGCTTGTTTTGATTTTCTGAAGGCAAAGCATTTATTGGTACTTTCTAGATTATAACTATCTTAAAAATATGAACTCAAAGCAGCCAGTTTCTAAGTTTTTTCATGTGAAAATCTGTAAGGAAATACTCTTAGTAAAGACATGTAAGAGTGACTTTTACATCCTTCAGCAGTAGATAGAAATACAACATTTTAAAATTCTCAGCCTAATACCTAATTTAATTTTTTTTAAAAAAAAGATTTTATTTATTTATTTGACAGAGAGAGACACAGCGAAAGAGGGAACACAAGCAGGGGGAGTGGGAGAGGGAGAAGCAGGCCTCCCCGGAGCAGGGAGCCCGATGCGGGGCTCGATTCCAGGACCCTGGGATCATGACCTGAGCCGAAGGCAGATGCTTAACGACTGAGCCATCCAGGTGCCCCTAATTTAATTTAATGTACCTACATTTTCTCTGTGCTCAAAAGACTTCAGAATGACAATTTTTTTTTTTTTTTGAAGAGGGAGAAGTGGGGAGGGGCCGATGGAGAGGGAGAGAGAATCCCCAGCAGGCTCCAAGCCCAGCAGGAGTCCACGTGGGGCTCCATCCCATGGCCCTGAGATCATGCCCTGAGCCACAATCTAGAGTCAGAAGCTTAACCTACTGAGCCACCCAGGTGCCTCAGAATGACAATTTTCATTTAAGTAATTATCTGCTGGCATGTTCTTAATTTTTTATAAAAAGTTAAGAAGCTTATCCTTTTCTATTACAAAGAGAAAGTTGAAGATTAGTTTTCAAGTGTGATTGAGAGGTTCTCTGCTTCACTGCGAGGGTCAGGTGTGTTCATTTCATCACTCGGTGTTGTAACACTAGTAAGGTGTGTTCATTGTGACTTTGTTGGTCACACAGGACAACCACCATGTTTGGGCACATTCCAGATCTGTTCTAACTTACAAGTTTTATCAATGATTGCTTTTTTTGAGGGGCAATGCTGTTACGTGAACTCACGAGAGACCTAATGTAACGGGACTCTTCAGTCATAGTAGCACCTCGCACAGCAGAATGTGGATGGGCAGTTTGTGCCCTGCATAGAAGTGCGCAGCCAAGGGAACGAGTGGGCGCTGACATCCGGGCCCCCGCTGTCAGCCACGCCATTTCTCTGGTATGGCACTGTGTCATTTCAGAGGGAAGGGCTCCTTTTACTCATATATATTATTTAAAAGTGATTGCATGTGAATCTTACGCCAGGCACTGTTGAGCACTTTACAAATACTAAGTTACTCAACTCTTACAACAATTTATTTTGGGCTAGCATGCTAAGTTTCGGAGCCTGGGAGTCAAGTCCAGTCTGTGTGGCTCCACAATAGAGGCTCTTCAACCCCCTGTACCATGTGGTAGAGCCTTTCTTTTTCCGTTTTCCTAATTCGTCCTCCTGGAGCCTTAATTTGCATACAGGTGCCACAGAGGCTCCTGAAGGCCCTCATAGCACACTTGAATGCTGAGTTGGAAGGAATTGGACGGGGCACACGTACGACCCCTCACCATGTGCCACCATAGTAACTTCTGTGCTGAGTGATAGATCCAGGTTTTGTTTGAACATTTCAGTTGATTTGTGTGACAGTTTTCCATCATACTGAGCAGAAAAAAGTACCTTTCTATAATTTCTACCTACTACTTACAGTTTTGTCACGCGTACCAGAGTCTCACTAGGGAGACTCTTTATCTAAATGCAGGTATCAGCATTGCTCCTTTTGTGCTTTTTTAAATGATAACTTCTCTGTTTGGTGGTCTTTTTCTGGGTCTCTTTCTAAGATGTCCTCACTAGTGTCCTTTCTTTTCTAATTCATTTTTGGGGAGAGAGGTTGAATTTATCTTTTGTTTCTTATTGTAAACCTTAAAATCAAATTAATAAAACGTTTAATTTACTTGATACAGTATGGTTCCCGCCCTAGTTCTGAGAACTAGTCACTTTGCAATGCTAATATTTGAAAGAACTGATCCCTCCATGCCTCCCCATCCCCCACCCCCACCCATAGTTTATTTATTGGAATCTGACTTTCTTGCCACAAAGTCCAGTGGTTTTTAACCCCCACTAGAATCACCTGGGGGAGCTTTTCATGCAACTATGTGCAGATTCTACTCTAGACCAATTAAATCTGAGTGAGGGACCTACTGTGTCACAATTAGGTTAGAATTTGGAAAGGTGTTTCTTAGGACGGTTAATCAAAGACCCAGCATCCTTGGCAGAACTGTTTCATTTCTGCTGGGAATACATTGTTCAGCAGAATGATTTTTGTGTTGTCCTAATTAGCTGTTCAAATTCTTGGTATCTTGAATCAAATATTTAACCCTTGGGAAGAATGAGAAACCTGGGAAGATGCAGGAATTATATAAGTTTTTTTCTTCTAACTTGTTAAGTGCTAAGGTACCTACCTACCTACATATGCGGTCATAGGCAAAGGTTGATTTTTCTTGGCATCCTGTTATTTCTTAGATCCTGATGCTATTCCTGTTGCCTTTTGTCACCCCTCTACTTGTTTCTTTCTCCCAAACTACTTAAAAAATAAAAAGTTGAGCTATTTGCAGCTTTGTGTTAAGAAGAAAACAGTGTCAGGTCTGTCATATTTTTAAGGCATCATAAACTATAAGTTGCACCATTAACTTAGTATCAGTTTTGGAAAAGGAAATTACAGTTACTTTGATGTATTCACTTTTATTTTTAAAGCAACTGACACTAGTGTGTATTTATCCATATGTTTTTATATCACCTTTCTAGTATCAGAACTCAGGTTTGAATATAAGCCTTTTCACATGTTCAGATTCTCTTCACATTTTGAACGTTAGTGAGCTGGAAACTTTTGATGGGTAGATGTAGAGCCTGAAAAATAAATTTGACTTTCAATAACACTTGAAACTGCCCAAACCAAACTTTAATTTTAAAAACTCTGTGGCTTACTATAAGAGAATTTGTGTTTTTTATTGTCTTTGATTGCATTGCTTACCCTCTGGCAGGCAAATTTCAGGGTACTTGATAGCTGTTTGTCTTATTCTTGCACAATATTTTTTTGGTATAAATTTAATACAGAATTCAACCACGCATGATGCTACCAATGAAATTAACTCAACTGAACTAAGTAATAATAGGATGATTAGACACTAGTGCATGTTTAAATTGTTTTTGATGTAGTTTTGTGGTATTGAGTGTATCTAATTTTTAGGAAATTGGGATCATAATATACAGCTTTTGAATCCATTTTTCCTGAGTCCCCTAAATAACAAAGGGAAGTGGAAAATTATAGCCAGTGGTGGCAGACTGTTTGTTCTGACCATTCTGGCTTTCAATCTGGTCTCAGGGTTGGTTTCCGTAGGATATTCCTGCTGTTAACAGCTCTTTCCCCTTTACCACTAGCTTCATCATTTGGATTCCTAGAATGTTATCTGTGTACGGGATTGGGCGGGAAATAAAAATGGGGAGAGGACAGCGCAGACATTTAGCTGCTTGGAGGCCTTGATGAATGAATGCTTAGTAT
Organism: Leptonychotes weddellii; assembly: GCF_054177405.1. Taxonomy (NCBI): domain Eukaryota; kingdom Metazoa; phylum Chordata; class Mammalia; order Carnivora; family Phocidae; genus Leptonychotes; species Leptonychotes weddellii. Next base: position 112,832,337 of record NC_138369.1, on the reverse strand, counting down.
GTTATTAGAAATTGCCATGTGGAGGAAGACAACTAATATGTGAAACAGATCAGTGGAATTGAGAAGATTCAGTTGAAAATCTTTGTTTTACAAATATTTTTTCTTTTTTTTATTGTTCCAGTTGCAGGTAATCACTTTTTGTTGTGTTTTCAGTCATGTGCTAAGCAATTTAATTTGGGCTTTATCTGTGACTTTCTTTTGCCAAGAAGTTCATTTAATAAACATCTTTCTGAGCAGATTAATTATGTTAGGATTATTATGTTTTTCTCTTAATTCTTGGAATGATTTCCCCAAATTCTCCACAAATTTTGAAATTCATTTGTAATTTCTATTTGTTAAGGATACCAGGTACAATTTCTTGAATTTGTTTCTGGCAACTAAGTTCTAGATTAGATTTACGTTGCTACTTTAAATTATAGGCACATTTTTGTTTGTTTGGCTTGTACCTTTCCTGAGGGAAAAAACCCATAATCCATTAACTTTTCAGGAAACTATAAATCAATAAATTTACTTCTAGAGATTGCAGGGTAGTAATTTTGAAGATCAGTCAGAATAAACTGTTGTACTGTTTTAAAGGATTTTTGCATCTTAAAAAAACAAATTTCTCCTAATTATGTGTAGTGGGTAGATTTTAGAAGATGTCTGCTGAGTTAGCAGTGTCTATTTCTATGCTAAAATCCTATTCTAAAGTTAATACTTCATCTACTTCAGGTAAAATGTTCTGAAATATAGATCGTAAAAGCAAAGCTTTGGATACAAAACCAAAGCCTGCCAACATTTATAGCATCACAAGAAGTAAAGCAAATGGATTTAGTTTATGTAGTATACGAAATAGTTGATAGTTTTACACTAATTTTATAATGTGACTGATCACATGCTCTTGAATTTTGTTTTAATGGCAAAATATCAGCCTTCATTTGCCACTTCCTGGAAGTGGTACTAAAATTACTGGTTATAGCCAGGCTCGCCTAAACATATTTAAAATAAAAATCCACTGTTAAGCTCTCCCTTACCAATATGATTTATTTGTGCTGTAATACAGTCTCTGTTGTGTTTTATTTTCAAATATGTATGTACCTATTCCCACATTATATCATGAATAATGTAATAACTTAGTCAACTTATGGGTCTTAAGAACTGTGTATTTTCTGTTCACTGTTCTTAGGTCTTTTGTGGTACAGCAAGGTGAACAAATAAGTCCCTGGTCTCAAGAAGTCTGGTAGGGGAGGCATGATAAGAGAATGAGGCACTACACAGTTGTAATAAAGGAGGCTCATATGTGTCTCAGTGGGTAGTGGGGTAAATAATCAAGGGAGGAAGCTGATTTGGGCTGAATCTTGAAAGAGATGGGCTAGATTTGTGGCCAGAACGATAATAGAAGGAAATTTCTGGTAGATGAATGAGTAATGTTATGGCAGCAGAAGTGTGCAGAAAACAAGAGGGACTTCCCGTGACATGCTATGGTAAGCGTAGGAGATGTGGGGCAAGTGAGATTATAAAGGCAGGTGTAATGGATACATATTTTGGTTTTTTTGGATGACTTGAATTACTTTAGTACAAATAGTTTTAATATACATTTTGTCAGATTATCTTAAATACACCTTAGATTTTTGTAATTCTTTTGTAGAATATATAATTCTATCTTAAAATTCAGATAATCTATTTCGTAAACTGAAGAATTACGTGATATGCTTTATAAATGCACTCCGCAATGACCAGGGCATGGCTAAATGAGTTGACTAGGAAAACAGCTAATGTAGAAACCAAAATATTTTCAAAATCCCTCTGTTTTGGGGCGCCTGGGTGGCTCAGTCGATTAAGTGTCTGACTCTTGGTTTCGAAGCTCAGGTCGTGACCTCAGGGTAGTGAGATGGAGTCCCACGGCGGGCTCCATGCTCAGCGGGGAGTCTGCTGGAGATTCTCTCCCTCTGTCCCTCCCCCTACTCAATCTCTCTTTCTCTGGAATAAATAAATTTTTTTTAAAAAGGTAATTCCTCAATTTTTCAGATTGTATCGTAATGTGCAAATGGGCATACCTGTTGACATATTGTTTTCCACTGATTTATTTTCCCTTCAAATCCTAGAATGAGAGATTTATTTAACTACTTAAATGTTTATTAAGTTACTGTTATGACCCTTTCCCTTAAGGAGGTATACTCTAGAAGGAAAAGCTAAATGAATCAATGAAGAAAATAAAAGAGAAAGGATAATCGGAGAAAACTGAGATTAAAGACCTGTATGAGTGTGATGAAAGTAAGACTCACTAATCACAGAAAAGTAAGAGAAGAGAATCAAGCAGAGGAGGAACAGAAAGACTAGCAACTCGAATGATCTAATTTAGAATTTTCCAAAGGTAGATTTGTGTGAGTTTGTGTGGTATGTGTGTATACACTCTAGTAGTGAAAACAAGTATCCATTTGGGTACAGGGCTCTATTAGTCTATTTATGTTCATTTTTAAATTTTAAAAACTAATTATTAATATTTAACATAGGGGTTCAAATTTGTACGCTTATTCAGTCCGATGTCAGAAAGTCCTGTCTAAGGTGGCGCATAAAGGGATTTGGAAGAGTGGAAGCCCCACCGAGCAGCAGTGGCCTTCCCAGTCCTTCACTCCATTTCTGGGACTCGCCATGTGTCTGAGCTTACTTTTATAAGTTTACTTGTGTTTGATCATAGATTTATGGCTTATATTATCTAGTTTCAATCAGACCCCACAGAACAGACTAATAATTTAAAGATTTCTACAAAAGAAAAAATGTGAATGTAAGAAACGTGACTAGGATTAGGAAACAAGATAATGGTAGAGTTGATACTTAAACCACTGGAATGAGCTTTTCACCTGCCACGATCTAATAATTTTAGAAGATGGTTAAAATTATAAGAGATTATCTAGAAGGATATTTGACATATAGGCACACATCTTTTTTTTTTTTTACTTTTGTTTTCTGTGTTTTAAAATGTGATTCAGTAGCACATGTTAATTATTTATAAATAAGTAGAATGAATGTATGCCAGAACTTTTCTCTGATAAGGGTACTCTGCCAGTTTTTGGATAATAAGTAGCCCTATATAGCTTATAACTCAAAAATTCACGAAATCTTAATGATAGAACAATTGATGTTTGTAACAGATAACCCAGAGGTAAACAGAGCCTAGTGGAGATTTGTTTGGACTCAGTCATGATGTCTGTAGAACATTTCTTTGGTAGGTGTTAGAAAGGGTCTTCCAGCACCTTCACAAGTGTCTCGTGCCAAAACACCTTGGTGGTCACCCCAACGTCTTGAAGCACCAGTGACTGGTGGGATATTGTGTGTTGACGGAGCTATCTATAATTTCAGTGTGTGTGCCATGTTTAATAAATATTATTTTAATTCCTAGGTATTATAACTTGCCTACCTGGAAGTGCTACAGTAGCACTGAAGTTTAGTATGGCCATGGAGTGTGCAGTGAGCACAAATGAGAGTTCTAGTGAATTAAAGATAAGATCAGAGAGGAGCAAACTTCAAGGGATTGAATTCTTTCTCCAGTTATGCAGTGTATTTGCTTAGTTATCTTTTTGGTGTTTACTGACTTAATTCACCAGTGAGGTATAGGAAGTAAAGCTCCTGCTTTCTTTCTGTGGCATCCGCTTGCCCTCTCGCGTGAAATTGTGCTCGAGCCCAGCACCTGGGGGAATCTGCCGTGGTCAGCATTCCACCTGAGAGCCGCTGCCGTGACGGGGTGTGCGAAAAACACCTCGTATATTGACACACAAGGCTCACAGAAAATAACGTGCTGTGGCTTAGCAATTCAGATGACTGGGTAAACTCTGTAAAACGTAAACTCTGAAGAGATGGAACCTTGAAATCAATCATGCATTTGTCTTTATTAAACAGAATATGTAGAAGATCAGTTGATACCAGTCTTTATGGCTCATGAGCCTAGATTATGAACACACTATCCTGGGCCCTGTTGCAGTAGTATTTGCACAAGTTAAGTTGAATGGGGGTGAGTGTACACTTTGTGCAAATTCATCTCTTCCAGTCTGATTTTATTCATTGTGTCAGCCTTTTAGAGGAATGTTGTAAAGATTCAGTGCCTGCCACGTACTACTCAAAAGTTGCTGCTGTTGTTCATGATGACAGTGGTTGAGGGACAGAAGGATAATCACTGGTGATGGGGACCTTACAGACGTACATAGAATTTGAGACATGAAAATTGGGTATGGGAAATTTCTTAAGCTGAACTTGTTTTAGGGCACACTGAATATTTTACTTTCCTTTTTCTCAGCATCAGCAACTTGTGATTGGCGGTACCGGATATTCAATTGCACATCCCCACATCAATGCACTGCCAATGGTAAGAATCCCTCCCACTCCCAATGCTAGTGTTTTAATTGGTCTTTTGATTATTCTCTTATTTGTAAGCATCTATCAAGAATCTTTAAAGTTTCTCACAGTTTGACAGACTGCATCTATGCCCTGGAGTAAAGAAATGTTTTAAAAAATATGTGTAATGTAAGGCACTTAAAGTAATTTTTGATTATTTAATTAAAAAAGAAAAGGGTGAACCCATAGTTTGCAGATTTCCATTATCCATAGATTTTATAACCTCTTGGCTATGGTTGCCAGGATGAAAAGTATTATATAGCAATGATCTTGTATTTTAACAAGTGGGCTCTATTTTGTGAGTACAATTTTCTTGTTAAACTAAAGCTTAGGTTCAATAACAGCTCTTGTGTCTTTGTCAATCATCTTACTTAAAATAGTCTTTTTGCATATTGTATTTATCTTAATATTTATAGATAATGGACAATTAAATGGCTAAAATTTTACCTGCTTTTAGAGAGAGAATGATTTTCAGGAGAACCATTCTTACTATTTAAAAAGATCATTTTAGAAACCTTTCTCTGTGGAATAACAATCTGTGAACTATGTTATACAGCACAAAAGCCACTCTGTAGGAGTTGAGATTTGCTTTCATTTCTGTGTGTGTCTTGGATGACTTTTGGCAAAAACTCTTGTAAAATTAGATGATAAAATCGGACAGATTTCTAAAGTTTATTCTCACTGTAGGCTAAGTGATCTCATTACTGTTAACTAAAATCAGAATGATTCTCCCATACAAAAAATAATTCCTTACCTAAATGGTATTGGTACGTATTTTAGGGTTCAATAAATGTAGGAGAATGAATTTTTACTTTTTGGGTTTTTTAGAATTAATTACTTAACGATAATCTATTTCAAAATATTTTCTATAGTACGTTATTAAAATTTTTAATTAATCAAATTTTTATTTTATTTTATTTATTTATTTTTAAAGATATTATTTATTTATTTATTTGACAGAAGCAGGCTCTCGCTGAGCAGGGAGCCCGATGAGGGGCTTGATCCCAGGACCCTGGGATCATGACCTGAGCCGAAGGCAGCTGCTGAACCGACTGAGCCACCCAGGCGCCCCTCAAATTTTTATTTTAAACATTAAATCAAGGAGCTAAGAAACTGATAAAGGCTCATAGAATTTGGTGGGAAATAGTAGATGCATCAGTCTGAAATAAAAGCTACTAAAAATTAACTAGAAGCAGGATAGGTGGGTGAGATGAGTCACCTGTGAACATATTCCTAGGAAATGATTCATTTTAAAGATGGACTTGTCAGTATGTTGTTTAAGAGGAAGATTTCCTCTCCCTGTTCCTTCTCTCAGCAGTTAATGGGGAATGTTGAAGAAAATAAGAATTTTTTGTACGGCCTTAACCTAGCATGAAGGATCCATGGTTCTTCATTAATTTATGAGACACTTGCTGGGTTCTTTAAGGTGCTTGGGTGACTCTGCTGTTTTCTTTGGAACATTACAGTTTCTCATGCAAGAAACAGCTCTGTGGTAAATCAACTCCATCATTTGGATTACCTGCCCTTGGGCTTTATGTTTGAAGTTCACATTTGAAACCCATTGGTTTTCTTGATTGTTGGAGCCTTAATCTATGGCATGTCCCCCTTGAGAATCCATTGTGAAGGCCTCTTGGGTATCTGAGGTGCAGGTGCTGTGCAAGTGGTTCTCTCTTCTAAGTGCTTCAGGTGAATTTTTCAGTGTGCCCCTCACAGAGACTATACATTGTGTTGTTTTTGGAACAGCTCTTAGACTGTATTTCAAATCAGATTATTTTCAACTCATTTGTCAGTTTCGTTGAGAAGTCCTGAAATCATTTTTAAGTCATGATCGCAGAAATTTATGTTCATTTATGTTCTAAATAAGTGTTAGTGTTAGAGATGAAGAAGGCCAAGATCCCAGCAAACTTGCTTGTGGTCTAGCTGAGGACACCACAGCCATTTGTACACATTTGCATGATGTGCTAATGCATTTATAGGTATTGGTTCACAGTGATAGTTTTCTCATGAACCTGAGAAATGCCCAAGTTTTTAGTGAAACCTGTGCTATGTAGTATCCTATATTTTTTCCCCCTGAAAATGCTATAAAGGAATGCTTTGTGGGAATGTACAACTTAACTCTACCACCCCCACCCTCAACTTTGTGATATAAGGATGAAGGATTCGTATTATTGTTTTTAGCTTACTCTTCACTTACCTAGGTACAAGTTATTTTAACTCTAATTGCACCTTACATCATTATGATTTACAGCTACTTTCCTAAATAAATGTTGCATACTCTTTTCTGTAAATATCTCATTGTATTAATAGAATCCATTGGCCAGCAAGTGTGTATTATTTTAACTTTTTATTGTGCACGTTTTCAAACGTACACTGAAGACAGAATAGCATAATGAACTCTCACCCAGCTGCAGTAGTCACCAATTTTGTCATCTTTAACCACGTTGTTCTATGTCTCCTTCCACCCCCTCCCCCCAGTCATTTTGGAGCCAATACATGTATCACATGATTTCATTCATAAATACTTTATTATTTTTTTTGAAGATTTTATTTATTTATTTGACAGAGAGAGACACAGCGAGAGAGGGAACACAAGCAGGGGGAGTGGGAGAGGGAGAAGCAGGCTTCCCGCCGAGCAGGGAGCCCGATGCGGGCTTGATCCCAGGACCCTGGGATCATGACCTGAGTGGGAGGCAGGCACTTAACGACTGAGCCACCCAGGCGCCCCTCATTGATAAATATTTTAGTATGTATCTATGTAAGATACAGACTACTTAAAAATATATACAATATCATTGTCACACTTTAAAAATTGACAATTTTTTATTGAAAAGGGATTTAAATATACTTTTGAAAAATTGTAGTAAAAAACATAAAATTTGTCATCTTAAATATTTTTAAGTGCACAGTTCGTACACTTAAGTGTAGAGTTAACTGTATTCACATTGTTGTACAAGAGTTCTCTAGAACTTTTTCATCTTACTGATACCCATTGAACAAAAACCTCCCGTTTCCCCCTCTTAGCAGCAGCGGGCAACAGTTATTTTATTTTAATTTTGGTTTTAGGTTTTTGATGTTAGCTACTCTATACAGTATAAGTAGAATCATACAGTATTTGTCTTTTGTGACTGGCTTACCTAGCATAATGTCCTCTAGGTTCATCAGTTTTGTGGCATATAGCATGTGACAGGATATCCTTCTTTTTAAAGGTTGACTGTTCCATTATATGCATATACCATATTTTCTTTATTCATTCATCATTGAACATTTAGGTTGCTTCAATCTTTGGCTGTTGTGAATAATGCTGCATTGAACATGTGTGTGCAAATCTCTCTTCAAGATTCTGCCTTTACTTCTTTTGGGTATATACCCAGAAATGAGACTCCTGGATCATATGGGAACCTCCATATGGTTTTCCAGAGTGGCCGCACCATTTTCCATTCCCACCAAAAGTACACAGGGGTTCTGATTTTTCTCTACATTCTTTCCAGCACTTTTTATTTTCTGTGGTGTTCTCTTTCTCCCCTCCCTCCCTCCTTTCTTCCTTCCTTCCTTTTTTCTTTCTTTCTTGGTAGTGAACATTCTAATGGATATGAGATCATGACAGTAATTTCTTAATACCACTAAATAGCCGTTTAGTTTAGTTTTCCTCATTTGCTCATAAACGGTGTTTCTACAAAATCCATACATATTATATTTGGTTGGTATGTACATCTTACTCTTCTGCCTCTTTACTTACTGCATTTTTTCCCTTTTAATTTATTTGCCGTGTGAGGTTTCCTCATTCTGTGTATTGTTAATTGCATCCCTATAGTAAAAAGCCTCTCTTTCCCTTGTGCTTTTTTGCAAATCAGTAGTTATATCTAAGAGCTTAATCTAATTCAGGTTTTTCTTTCTTTATTTTGTGGTGTCAGGGTGACAGAATATTTCATAAGGAGGTCCTTAAGACGTACATATTTGTCTCTGTGATATTAGGTGACTTTTGACCACTGCTTAGATCTTTTATTTCAGTGAGAACATGCAAGATGTTGATATCCTAATTATATCAAGGGTTTTAAGTGTCATTGAGCTCGTGGATTTAAATATTTTATATGTTTATTGCATTGCAGTTTTTATCCTTATTATGATGCTCAAATGGTCTTGGCCAAGGAGCCTTTTTAAGTTGGCTTTTACATAAACTTTTTTCTTTTATATTTTATAATATTACATATTATTAGATATAAATGTAATAGAAAATAGCATAAATGTATTATTAAAATATAAAATATAGAATATATAAGTGAAGCATATAAGATAAATTTATAAAATCATATAGAACTATTATATATAATATTGATTTTTATCTTAATATATATTTCTCTATTTAAACCAGTACCACTAACATGATTCCTAAAAATTGCTTTTTTGGCCTATGTCCCACTGAGGCTTACAGTCAAAGTATTGTTTTTACAGTACTCAAAGTAAATCCACTTGTGTGATTTTTCTGCCATCTTGTTATCTAGTCACGTCTGTTTATTTCATTTTATTTTTAGTATTTAGAATTTAAATATTTTGATTTAGTTTTGTTCTGTAATTATATATAAAATGTTTATGTTACTTCAAAATAAGATACATTTTTATTTTCTACTCCCCTTCTAGATAACTGGTTTTTATCTATAGTGCTAGTTTAAAAAAATATAAGCAAACCCATGTACATACTTATATTGGAGATCATCTTATAATGCTGTATAGTCAGTCCTCATTCCTTTTCATGGCTATGTGATAGTCCATTATATGGATGTACCATTCTGTTTCAAGAATGGGAGTTTTAGGTGTGATCATAAATATCCGTTATTTTTTTAGGCAATTTGCCAAATTCCCTTAAACATTATGGCATTTTATATTCCTTCCAGCAATGTATGCGGTTGCCTGCTTACTCACTTGCAAACAGTGTATAGTCAGAACTTTTAGGGTGGGGGGGTGTGTGTGTATTTTTAATCTGATAGATGAGAAATGGTATCTGACTATAGTTCTAATTTGCATCATTTTGTATGTTTAGAACTGTTTATGTATCTTTTTCTTTGAACTGTTCAAAAGATATTTATTTTCAAGAAAATCTGTCAACTCTTTTGACAAATCCTTCATACCTCCTATTTTCTCTTCTGATTCTGTAGTCATCCCACAACTTCTTAAAATTAATTTAGCTTTTTTTTTTTTTTTAAAGATTTATTTATTTATTTGAGAGAGTGAGAATGAGAGAGAGAGAGAGAGTACATGACGGGGGGAGGGTTAGAGGGAGAAGCAGGCTCCTCGCTGAGCAGGGAGCCTGATGCGGGACTCAATCCAGGGACTCCAGGATCATGACCCGAGCCGAAGGCAGTCGCTTAACCAACTGAGCCACTCAGGCACCCCTAATTTAGCTTAACAGTGAGGTTTTCCTACTAAGAAAAGAACCATGCTGACCAGTTGTCTTAGATTTGATTTCAATGGAATCAGACCCTTGATAGAACTATTTTACTTGAAAAGTGAACCCAGAAAGTTGCTGTGGGCGTGGGGAGTGGTGGGGAAGTAAGAAGAGATAAAGAGGCCAGGACAGATGCCTTAAAGAGTAGGTAATGTTGTGGGCATTTGGGGCTCACACCCTGTGGGTACCTCTGGGAGACAGAATAGAACATGCCTCTGAGTTGTTGCACTCCAGGGGCAATGAAGCTGGAGTAGTTTGTCTACCAACTCCCATTCCATATTGTGGAGTTATGCTCTGGGGTGGGGAGGACATGAACCCCGCAGGAACTCTTCCCTGACCTAACCTGTGGCCAGAGATGACCCTCAGGTGTTTGTGGAAAGAAGCTGCTTACTTCCTCAGCAAAGTTGAGTGGTGAGTTGTGGACTGGGTGCCACTAGCATCTGTTGCATCAGTGAATATTCCAGGCTGCAGTTAGATTTCTCAGTGTAAATCAGGAAATCATTCTTCTCATTCTTATATTGTTCTAGTGTATTTTGTTAACATCTATTCTCCTAGAACTTGATTATCCTAAGAGAACTGCTGATAAAAGTTATGGCTTGCTAGATTGAAGATAAGGCCCCAAAGAGTTGTGACCATCCCAAGAAGCAGTGATCTGTTCCCTTTTACTATCTACTTTTTTTTACTTAAAAGATTTTATTTATTTACTTCTGTGTGAGAAAGAGAGAGCACACAGTCGAGGGGAACGGCAGACAGAGGGAGAAGCAGACTCCCCGCTGAGCAAGGAGCCTGATGTGAGACTCGATTCCAGGACCCCAGGATCATGACCTGAGCCAAAGGCAGATGCTTAACCGACTGAGCCACCCAGGCGCCCCCTCCCTTTACTATCTACTTTTTAGTCATATCATCTGTAAATTAATTTGTTCTTTTCATTGTAGAAAAGTTCATTGTCCTTATTTATCATCTTTCACTGTCCTGTGATTTTGAAGTGGCATTATTAAATGTGAAAAAAGAATAGCATTACCATATATATGGCATTGTGTGAAGTATTTTCTCTTGGTTGAGAATTTATGCCTCTGGGGAACTAATTTTCAAGTCAGTAGTAAAATGGTTGCATTGAAAAACTCTTAGTCTTTAGGGTTCCCCCCCCTCCCCTTAATGGATGAAGCTGAAAACACGTACAGGCTCAGTTTCTTTCAAAAGGGCTTATACCTTTGTATATGTCTGAGCAATTGTCTCTTTGAAAATGTATGGTTTATCAATAAAACAAAAAAAGATAATTCAGAAAAGCAGAGCACATACATGTTGGAGTTGATCCCCTGTATCTTTACCATTGGATGATTGTTATGTGAGGCTTCTATAACTAAAATGGGACCTGAAAGATGGTGATTATCTATCATCTGAAAGTCAAAGAAAGCTTGGATTCTTACATGGATTTAAGCCTTATATTAAATGTTGTAGAACTTGTTATAGTGAGTTGCTCTTGTTACTTAAAATTTTATCTTCATGCTTCATGTAATTTTGGTGTTGCTTCCATAAGCTCTTAATATAGGCACCATGCAACCAGAAACAAAACCTGGCTCTAGCTCTCTTCTTATCTCATGGAACCCAGAATAGAGAGAGAGCAAGAATTTAAAACCCACATAAAGGTAGAAGGATGGGTGGTTGATGGAATAATGTTAAAACAAAAAGTATCCTATCCCTGATTTTTTATGGCCTTATTTTTAAGTATTTCCAACTTTTCAGACTGCCCAGACTTGTTAAATTCAGTCTTACTAGATTCTAACACATTCAGGGTTGGGCCACATGCTTTCATATTAGCAATATAGCCATAAAATTTGAAACTACAGGCTATTGCAAGTTTCTTGGGTGTAATGAAACCATTAGGAGTCTCTATTTTTTTCCATGCCTCCTTCCTTTCATTAATCCATGCATCTTTCTAATGCATAGTAATGCATTTTTTTTGTTACTTTTAATTTTTTGCTCCCAAAAGAAATTAACTTAGTAAAGTTTTGTATATAAAAGACAGGAAGTTTTGGTTTTAATAGGCACTGTTTGTTCTCTTCTCCATGTTCTGCCCTTTTTAAGCCAGTTGCTTTCAGTCATACCTTTTGATTGTTTTCCCATGATTCATTGGAACAGAGATCTTCACAATGACTATTTTCTCTCCTTCCCTGTGATTACTGTTTTCCTCCTATAAGGAGGATCTTTTAAAAAAAGAAAAACGCTATAGTTCTTATTTCACTGTATTGTATAAAGGACAGTCTGATTTGATGTTTATTTCCAGTCAGACGTTTAATGGGATCATTTTGAGTTCATTATAATCTTTTTTTTTTTTTCTTAAGAGAGTGAGAGTGGGGGAGGGGCAGAGGGAGACTCCAGGAGAGACAGACATCTTAAGCAGCCTCCATGCCCAGTACGGAACCAATGCGGGGCATGAACTAATGACCCTGAGATCATGACCTGAACCAAAATCAGGAGTCGGAAGCTTACCCAACTGAGCCACCCAGGCACCCCTATAATCTGATACTTTTAAAAAATGATTTAGGAACATAAGGGTTTGTGAATTTAGAACAGATTACATAGAAATAATTTAAATGTGTAGGAGACAAAGACATTTTGATTAAAAGTTTTTTGAAAAATGATAAAGTACATAAAAATCAGACCAGAAATGGAAGGTGTAGTGAATGTTCTGTGATAGAGAGTAAATATCTTATTTAAATGTCTTTGTAATCTGTGGGGTTGTTAGTATCTCTGTTTTATAGATGAGGAATCCATTATTCCTGTTTATAATCACATAGATAATAAATTGTAGAGTCTGCTCTGAACCAGGTCTTGTTTCCACAGTTGAGAACGTCTGCACCTCTGAGAAGATTGGAACTGTGGCAAGATGAAACTGGGGTGGAACCCTAGGTTCTCAAAAAGACCACTTTTCCTTTATTTTGCATGAGAAACAATTAAGGAATAAAATTGTTACACTGTCCTTCAAAACAAAAGACATTATATCTCTTTTAAAAATACGTAGAGGTTTCAGTATTTGTAAATTTACTTAAGGTTTTTTGTTATTTTCATTCAAAGGAAGGATTTGATACTTTGGCTGAAATTTCAGAAACTAAGTCACAATAAAACATTTGATTTGAATATTGTATACTTTTGAAGTATATTTTGTGTTTCCTTCACTAATCTTTAAAAACCATTTAATTGAGAAATGTATTTTGTTTGATAATGCCTTTTTTTTTTTAAGATTTTATTTATTTATTCATGAGAGAGAGAGAGAGAGAGAAGCAGGCTCCCAAGGAGCAGGGAGCCCGATGTGGGACTCGATCCCAGGACCCTGGGATCATGACCTGAGCCGAAGGCAGACGCTCAACCATCTGAGCCACCCAGGCGCCCGATAATGCCTTTTAATATATTCCCTACAGTATTTCTTCCCCACAGCTGTGGATAGGATGAAGTAAACAGTAGCTTTCATAAAAAGAAATACTTTAAATTCAGGTATTTTGAAATGATATGTAAGTCATGATAAATGACTTTCTTTTTTTTCTTAGAGTGGGCTCTACTTATAGTAGAGCTGGAAATTTATTTCAAAATCAAACTTTCCCTGATCTACCTGCCATGTAGGGCTGACCTTTTTATCACCACCAATCTATAGTTGTGTGTGTGTGGGTGTGCGCGCGTGCGTGTGCACGCACGTGCACTCTATGACTCATCCAGACATCTTGGCCCTGTTTGCCCTTGTGTCCCCCTTCCCCTGCCCTTCCACCTCCGCATCTAGACCCGCAGTATATACTGTAGCCACTGGTGATGTGTGATACTGAGCACTTGAAATATGACTAGTCATAGCTGAGGTATGCTATAAATGTAAAATGCATACTAGATTTTGAAGACAATGTATACTTTTGATTTTAAAATATTGGTTACAAGAAATGATCACATTTGGGTTAAATGTGTACATATCATATGTATTTTATTGGGTCAAGTAAAATAATATTATTAGAATAATTGCCCCCTGTTTCTCTTTAAATTTTTCATGTGACTACTAGAAATTCAGAATTACGCAATGTTTGCATTGTGGCTTATGTTGTATATCTGTTGACAGTGTTGCCCTAGACCTTGCTAGTCATAGCTGCCTGACCTGTAGGTTCTCCTTATCTGCCAGAAACAAGTCATCAGAGCAGTGAAGAATTTGGCTAATGCTAAGACCTGGGGAAATAGGAGTGACCATCAGAGCATTCCTAAAATTAGATCATGGTGTTGCCAGGTGAACTGGGGGGTGAACTGGGGGAGAGACCCAGCCTGTGTTGCTAAGGTGTCACCAAACGTTCTTGTCACAAGAAAGAATTCAGGGACAGACAACACAGGGGACGAATGACACAAACAAGAAAAGTTGATGAAAGTGAAAGTACACACTTTGGAGGTGTGAAAGTTGGGATGGGAGGAAACTGGAGCAAATGGGCTGCACGCCCCGGGGAGGGGTGGGGATTGGGGTGGGGTTGGGTTTCTATCTTTTATTGAGGATTGTTAACTAGGGGGTGAACTGTTCATTACGTGGGGCAGGGATGCAGGGTTTCCTGAATTTTCTTCCTGATTGGGTCAGTGGTTTCCCCGTGGTGGCATCCGCCATCTTGGGCCGGTCTGGTTTGATCAGGCTTCGTGTGGAGTGCGGCCAGGGCAGGCCTCTAACGTTCCCCACAGCTGGCTGGACTTCCTCACTGCTGGCCTCCATGTGTCCTGTTAGAACATAATTACCTGCCTTCTCTAACAACAGGACTTATCATAAAGCTAAGTAAGTTGTCCTCACTCAGTAGGTCCTAATTTTACAAATAAGGAATTACAGCTGAGAGAAGTGATGCCATCTCACATACTTTGTCATAGTTATAGAACCAAGACTTGAACCAGATGGCCTCATGTAGTCCAGCATTCTTTAAAATTCTGTATCATACAAATTATAGAGAATCAGAATATTTTTCAGAGATGAATCATGTGAGCTTGCACAGGAGCTCAGGAGGAGATAGAATAATAAGGCTTAAAGCATTTTAGTCTAGGTTTTGTGTTTTGTTTACTGTTCAGTGCTAAAGATGAAAAATGTCAGGAAATTTTTCTTTTATTATAATTAGGTATTTTTCTTATCTGTGTTATTTTCTTTCTTGGGAAATCAGTTATTAGTGTTTGCTTTGTACTTGTTACCTTGTCAGATCATTTTTTTCCCTAGATTTTTCCCAGTTGTAGTTTCCATTTGGTTCTTTTTATACTTTGTACTTCTGAGAGCTTATGTCTTTCCTGTCAAGTATACACCTTTACCTTGTGGAGGATCGATTAAAATAGCTACCTTAATGTTTTTGTTTGATAATTCTCACATCTGGATAATCTTAAGATTGGTATCTCATTCTGGTCTTCGAGAATTGGTCAGATTTTCCTGATTCTTTGTATGTTTAATAATTTTGGATTGTATCTTACGAATGTTGTGGGCTTTGTTTTGTAATTCAAACAGGTGATCTTTGTGCTTAGTTCTCCTTGTCTGTCGCACGGGCAGTGTTAGCGCCCAGTGCCAGTTTGGTGTTCACAGCCTTTGCTGTGGTGCTTTGGGCCTCCTCCTTGCATGCACCCGTCAGGATTAGTGTGGGACCCGAAGACTGGCTTATGTCAAAGGGTCTCAAAACCTTGGCTTCTTTGGGTGTGTTCTGCATACATGTCTTGGGATGCCTTTGGGACTGGACAGAATTACAGTATTCCCTCCTTCAGCTGTCATCATCTCCCACTCCCAAAGGCCTTTTCTTGGTTTAGCTTGACTCTTTGGATCGAAAGGGACTACATCAGTCAAGCTCTTGAGGAGGGGGGGGAAAAAACCCCACAAAGAGATTTGTCGATTATAGTTTTTTTTGAAGTGGAAAAATAGGGAGTTATAATTTTAAAAATGAAACAGTGGCTCCTCCTAGTCAAATCATCCCACAGATTGTGAGCACAGCCACTGGACAATATGTGGAAAAACATGGGGGACACTGTAGAGCAAACAGAAACAGTAGGAACTGGACTTGAAGTGGTTTCTTAAAAGGGAATGGCCCTTGGGTGAGTTTCTCCTCTTGCTGGTGTTTGCTTCAGGCAGGCTCCTCTTGGCTTGTTTGCAGTCTTACTGGCTTGAGGAATCAGCTCAAATTGAGAAATACCACAGCCGCTGTAGAGTGATGAGAGTCAAGCAGGAGGAAGAGGGAAGAAATCCCGGAAAAGAAAGAACCACAGTGGTGGAATACCAGATTCTGTGTAGAAACTCTGCCAAATATGTGGCTGACCCCTACACTGGAAACAGTTCAGATGTCTGTCAACAAGAAAATAGATAAACTGCTATGTACATACAACACAGTACTGCTGAGCAGTGGAGAGGAACAAAGTCTTGATACCTGCAGCAACTTGGAGTAAGTTCTGAAACAGAATGCTGAGTGAACATGGCCTTACATAAAACTGGGGCAGAATGGGGCACCTGGGTGGCTCAGTTGGTTAAGCGACTGCCTTTGGCTCAGGTCATGACCCTGGAGTCCTGGGCTCGAGTCCTGCGTCGGGCTCCCTGCTCAGTGGGGAGTCTGCTTCTCCCTCTGCCCCTCCTCCCTCTCATTCTCGCTCTCTCAAATAAATAAATAAATAAAATCTTTAAAAAAAAAATGGGGCAGAATGATGATTCCGTTTCTGTGATGTACTAAAAACAGGCAAACTTAGGGCGCCTGGATGACTCAGTCAAGCGTCTGCCTTCGGCTCAGGTCATGGTCCCAGGGTCCTGGGATTGAGCCCTGCATCGGGCTCCTTGCTCGGCGGGAAGCCTGCTTCTCTCTCTCCCACCCCTGCTGCTTGTGTTCCTTCTCTTGCTGTGTCTCTCTCTGTCAAATAAATAAAATCTTTAAAAAAAAAAAAAAAAAAGGCAAATTTACCTGTTGTGTGTCAGGGTGGGGCAGGCAAAACTAATGGTTAAAAAACAAGTGGTTGGCAGGGCTTAGAAAAATGGGTGCATGGGTGTTGGGGACAGGGATTAAGTGGGAATGGGCATATGAGAACTTTTAGGGTGATGGTAATACCCTGTGTCCTGTTAGGTATTTGGGTTACTTGAGTATATCATTGAGTGGTAAGCCTAATATCTATCCATTGTATTTTATGTAAATTTTTTCTTTGAAACACTGTATTAAGTACATCAGTGTAATTAGTAACAGAAGCTGAAGTGTATATGGGGAAAGTATATGGATCTGCAGCTCATTTTGAAATACTTCAAAAGTTAAGATCAGTTGGGAGAATGGTAAGACAAATAGAAGGAAATGTTAATTCTAAATCCTAGTGGTGGCCATGGGAATACTTTCTGTACAGTTTTTAAAATGTTCTCTGTATGTATGAAAATTTTCACAATAAAATGTTACAAAAATACTAGTAGGTAGTATTTTTCTAAATCAGTTTCCTGTTTGTTAATAGGTTGTTACTAGTAGATATAATCAAAATTGATACTTTTTTAAATTTGAAAATAAAAGATTTATGAGTGGCATTTTTTGTGCCTGTACACTGAGCTCTGAACTTTATAGGATGCAGAACGATACAGAAATAAAAATGAACAATAAAAGTGAGAAGACAAAACATACCCACACAAATAACTTGATTACGTCACAGTGATATAGCAAAGGCTCATTATGATCATTTATAATACATAAATTCTGAGGGGATGCAAACGTAATTAGAGTATGCTTGGAGTCAAGTATGATTAATGTGAGATGGAATCCCTTGGGTTGCTTATTTTGAACAAGTTTTTGAAAATACTATTAGAGGCAATTATTAGATTCTCTTTCCATTTTTTAATATGGCCAGTTGTCATTTATGAATTTTGGCTTAGGACACATTTTTTTTAAGTATGTTGTATTCATTTATCGAAAGAGGAAAGTGAATAATTTTTATACTAGAATTGTTAGCCAGATTAAATTAGAATTTGTTTCTAAAAATCTGTATTTTATGGTAATAGTATGTTAATGACTTGTTGGGTTAAAAGGCAAATGATCATTGTTCCAGAATTTTGTGGTTCTTTTATAACATTTTTGAGAGGCAAGTGTAATGCCGTTAAAATATAATACCCCATATTAAGTATAACATTTACAAAATACTAATTCATTTCCTATCCTTATTTACCCTTAGGAAATCTGTTCTGATAGGCTAGAGTTTTAAAATGTATATATCAGAATAAACTGTAAGTAGGTGAGGATGAGAGAAAAGTAAAACATTAATATTAAAATAATTACAAATTATTAATTAAAAATTGTAATAATGAGATGTGAGATTTTTAGCCATTAATTTGATCAACTCAGTTTCTTTTTTATTGGCAGTTATTTTTTCCCCAGTCCTGAAACAGGAATTTCCAACAAAACTAAGCAGTTATTAAATATATTTTAGAAAATAAAAAGTTATATGAAATTGTATGATGTTATAAGGGCTTCCTATTTTCTTAGTAACCAAAATAGTCTGAGTTGTACTTATTTTTGGTCTTTTGTCTTTTTTATCTCCAGTTGTATTGCAGTAATAAAAAGAATTGCCATTTCTAGGTACTATAACTTTTTCAAAGCACTTGTGCCTGCTACGTTGTGCCCAGGTATAGCCATTTACATTGTTCCAAGGATTCTGTATTATTGATAACTAAATGAAATATTTTGGTCTTTGAGCAAATTATACCATGTGATGACTTCTATAAGTGGTGGAAAGAATTACAGATGTGTTTATGTTCTACAAATTGAAATTTAGTTAGGAACAATCAGTGGGCTTCATGCAACATACCAACTAGTTATTTAAATTTCAAATTCTCCTTTAGCTGCTGCTGATCTTGGTGCCAACCCTTCCTAGAGGAGAATATTTACCCAAGACAGTAGTTCAGTCCTGAATTTTTGCAGGAGCTAGTTTATATCTGTATAATACTGGCTAAAATATAGTATTTTATCATTAATAGTATTCTTGTCAGTAAATAAGCTAAGTGTTTAAGTCTCTCTGAAAAAATCATGGAGGGGGTGGTAAGGTAGATGGAGAAAATTGCTGAAAACAGCTCATGCTCAAAATAGAGCCCTAAAGTATGCTTTGCGTATCCATCCTGATTTCTGTTGTTTACCATTAAGTGTAAGGTATTTTAATCAGCTCATTAGGATTGTAAATCAAAATACCTAAATTAAAATGGAAAATAAATTCATTGTAAAGGAAAATTTTGTTTCACAGATTTTTTTTATCTCAAAGATACATGGATATCACAACCATTTTAAGACTAGCCAAGAACAAATTTCATTACCATCAAGACTGCTTTATTTTTGCCTTTGTTTCTACCAACCAGAGAGAATTTTATTAGTGATTCTGAATAACTTATTAGGCAATATATTGCCAAGGTGAAATGCTCAAATGAATCATTAATGGAATTGCTTGTATGCCAAGTTATTTTATAATCACTTTAGGTAATTTGCATAAAACAAGCTTTAAAAAACAAGGTTTTTTTTTTAAGTTTTTTTTTTTCACCGAATGTTTCATTGTATCTTTACATCCTTTAAAAGGTACAGATTACATTCTTTAAAAGAGTAGATTTTTGACAGATTCTTGATTGTAGAGATAGGTTTATTGGTTCTTACATCCCTGGAGTTTTAAGTCTGCCAGGTAAGAACTGTGGCGTCAGCATAAGGGATAAATAAATAGTGGAATGTCAGCTGATGTAGGAACTTAAAACGTAGTATTCAGCTTATTAGACCCTGAAGGATTTACTCGGACCAGCAATTAATGTTATTTAGGTAATTGCAGTTAGGCAACCACCAATTTTTTGAGGCACCAGAGCCTTTCTGTTGTTACTAGTAGAAGCTTGATTTCTTTCAGTGTAGAGAACTTAACACTTTTTAAATGTTTCTGAGTGTCATTGGGAAAAGAATTATTTCAATTAGCTCTGTCAGGAGGAGAAGCCAGGTTCTGTTTTGAGAGCTAAGCAGAAAAAAAAAAAATTACGCATAGGGAAAATATTAACAAAAAAAGGATATCACAGGCATAATTATTTTATTGCATGTTAAAATTAAATGTTTAATTTACTCTAATCATTTTTCTTGTCATTTTACTTTTTATTCAGTTACTTAATTGGGGACACTTGTGAGGCACTTTATCACTTAATGTAATTGTTAGCCCAAAGGTGTTTCTGCAGTATTTTTCTAGATTTACTTGGGCAGTCTGGCTGGCCAAAGGTGAATAGGGTTTTTCAGGTCATAATCTGGTCCCTCATTACTAATTTCATAATGCTACTAAGGCTGGTATATTGTAAAAACCTTTTTAGCAGTTAAAAATTATAAAGTAATTGCTCTTTGAAGTTCAAAATTTTATGAACATTGTTTTCATCTCTGTTCCCACCCACTGTTTCCAATGTTAACAGTTAAACTTCACTGTTAACAAAAGTCCTACATTTTATTGCTTCTTCTTGAATTTGTCCATAGACTCCCTCAATGTTAAAACTAGAGGAGCCCTCTCAGATATCTAATTCAGCACCCTCATTTTACAGATGAGGAACTGAGGCCTTGGACTAGAACAGAGGTCCCCTCACTCAGTCCAGGACTCTTTCTATTACATCATGCTGCCTGATGTTTGTTTATGGAACTCAGCAACATCACATACAGGGTGAGCTTTTTTTTTTTTTTTTTAAATGAACACACAGTGATTTGATACTCATCAACTGCTGTTCATCATTCCTGTCTAACTCATTCTCTCCTTTTTTTTTTTTACCCATACTTATCTTAAGCCATAATATAGCCCAGTTGCTTGTGACTTCATTTTGGTGCTGCTTGTTCTTGGCATTCAGCCATTAATTTTTAAAAGAGTTAGACTCTTAGGAAGGCTGAAGCCTTACTGTAGCAGCAGTAGGGTAAAGTATAGGACCGGATGGTTTTGTAGAGTTTTAAATTTAGATTTAAAAAATGAATTGCAGGTATGTACAAGAGTGTGGATATGATGTCTAAGAGCAGATGTGATACTAGATAGGAGAGCAGTTTTTTTGTGAAGTAATAACATGCCAAGAAATATTAGCCAGTGGTGTGACATAATTGTGATAACAGTGGCTTATCCTGTGAACTCATGGATTTAAATAAGCATATTTGCGTTTTAGACTTTTGAGTTATTTTTGTATTGATGTTCAGATTCTCCCATTTTTGGCTAGTGAGTGCTTGTTCACATTGGTTCTTGTGTCCTTCAGACAAGACCCTACTAATTTTAGGTAGTTTTCTTGTTTTCTGGTGTAAGATATTACGTGCTCTAAGATATAACATGGTTTCCAGGGGTAACTCAAGGACTTTCAGGTTCTCATAGTATATGATTTATAGGTTTCTATAAGACTAACGTGTCATTTCTACTCCCCTTTCCATTTTATTTTGAATTTTTATGAACACTGTCCATCATTAATTTTGCTTTTGTGAAAGAGTAGGAAAAAAACAAAATCTTTCAGCTTAATGAAAATTAACATGTTTTTCTTGTATAGTCATTTTTTTAAATCTGTTGTCTTATGTCACTGAAATAACCATGATGTCAACATTCACAATTTTAAGGTAAACTAAAGCACTAATGCTCTGAATGCTGGATAAATTTGTTGGATTGGACAGCATACCACCATCACAGTCCCCTCACACAGATACTTTGTATCACTTACATACTACATATTGTAAAGTTTTTGGAGTTCTTCGACTATTTAGTTATTTATCAGCCATTTTAAAGGGTCCCTACCCACCTGCCAGATAACTAATTGGGTTTCAGGTGAACTAAATCAGAGGTCCAGAAATGTCATGTGACAACAGTTTTATTGAAAACCTACGTGTGGGAAGAAGGGTTGTGGATTTTTTTTTTTAATCTGTAAGTATACATAAATTGTGCATGGATTATATTTCTCATGCTGGAATGGGAGTGCTATATTTTATAACATGAAGTTTTTTTTTTAAAATACATTTGAATAGCTACTCTGTGTTGGGTGCTAGATGTAAAGTGTAGACTGTCTTTTAAATATTAAAAACAAATATAATAAGAGGTGATATGACGACAGCATTAGCATTAAATTATAATGGTCTTACATACATTCCTACCTACCTGTGAGGTGTGTAGGTTAATTTTATTTCTGTATTACAGAACAAGAAACTGGGGCTCCGGAGCTTGATTTAATATCCAGATGTCAAAAGCAGTAGCATTTGAAAGAAACCATCAGCATTCTGATTTCTAGTCTGATAATCTTTTGCTACTGCCCAGTTTTCAGAAGAGGAAAAAAAACCCCCAAAACCCAACTGTGATGTTGGTATTTGAATAGGCTTCATAAGGAGATGACATTTGAAGAATAGAAGAATTTCAGCACTTATAGTTGGAACAAAGAGCTAAATAAAAAGCAGGGGTTTTAGAATGATAGACCTGAATATATGTACCTGATGGGTAGAGTAGATTCAAAAGATATTGTATGGCTAGATACTTTGAGATCATAGAATGGGGAATTTAAGTGCCTGGCTAATCCCTTTGGAGTGAAATGTGGAAGTTATTAAGTAGCAGTAAATATATACGATATAATCAGTTATGTTTTATGCCTTGGTGTCAGAAGATAATAGGAAGAGACCTAGGAGACTGAGGCTAATGTAGTAATACAGGTGGCAGGTACTGTGGAAAGAAAGGCATTGCTGAAAGTGGTGCTGTACAGGTAATAGGAGACATACTCTCTAAAGTTGCAGGTAAGAGCTGAGGTAGGAAGTTAATCCAACATGATACTGAAGTTTCAGGTGTGGCGAATGGTAGAATCAAGTTTCATGTGTGGTGAATGGTAGAATCAGTGATAGTTATGGGCAAGAGGAGAAACAAATTTGGGAGTATAGGACATAAGTTGCCTCAGGTAATACTGAATTCTGAGATTCCAAAAAGTTATAGAAATAGATGTGTGCGTCAGTCAACTGGAATTGGATTCCTTGAGTGGGAAAGATTGCGATGTGTGGAGTGGCACATAATAGGAAGGATGGTGGTTTTCTCATTCTTTAGAGTGTTTGAGATCATTAGTTGGGACAGAAGACAATATCAGAAGGCTAAAAAGAAGTCAGCTGTACATATGTTAGGGCAGGAAGAAAAATCAGTTCAAGAGAGGAGAGAGGGCAGAGTCAGGAAGCCAACTGTTAGAAGTTCAAAGACTGTTCTGATTTTCTTCTTAAATGCCGAAAATGGTCAGGAGGGGAGATTAAAGAGTATGAAAACCCATTGAATTTGACGGTGATTAATAAAGTGTTTTAAGTTCAAAAGGTCAAAAGTAGAACTTTAACAATAACAAAAATAATTTTACAAACATTTTTCTTTTATACATTATACTTAAATGTGTAAATGTGATTATTTACATTTTGTACATAAGATGAAACTCTTTCCTTTTGTCCCTCCCAACAGTTTATTATTTTTAATGATTGTGTAATATATGAATATTATGAATATATATTCTACAGTCTTGGTACTCCTCTTTTAATGAACATTTACTTTATTTCTTTGTTTTTCCTTTTTTCCCACTAAACAGTGTTCCTAAAATAAATATCCTTAGGAACTTATGTTTTATTTCTCTAGGTTGTAGGGTGTGTGTATTTGTTGACTGACCATTTTAACAAAAACAAAAAAATACCAAATTCTTACGATTCAGTCTAATCTTACTTGTAAGAGAGGTTGACAAATTGTTTTTCAAAAGGTTTTTTCACATCTTCACTTGAAATACAGGGGAATAACCTTTCTCCACATTTCTGTCTGAAATAGGCATTCTAGATCTTTTAAATATTTACCAATTTTAGTGAGTGTAATTTTACTCCTTACCACTTTGATATGTATTTCCTTGATAAACTAGCAAGTCTTTATGTACTCAGATACAACTATCTTTTCTTGTATAGTTTTTGAGTTTCTAGTTCGGTTAAAAGGATTTTTTCTGCTCTCTATATTAGACGTGTAGTGTCAGTGTTAAGATGTGTACGTGAAGTGTGTGTGTATAGATACATGCACACATGCATTTATTTAAAATATCCAAGTATTAAATCTGTCTGGAATTTATTTTGTCTGTTGTAAAACACGTGTGCCCACTTTTGTTTCCTTTCAGGTGGATGGTCACATGTTGCAACACAAATACAAGACCAATCCATTCTTTTCCTTTGCTCAGATCTTTGTGTCTTTCAATAGAGTACTACGTTTAGTCATACAAATTTAGTAAATATTTGATAGTTTTTTTTTGCTCTTGTAAATGGAATATTTACTTTCTTGTCTGTATTTAAAGGTGCTTATTATTGGACCAGAGAAAAGCTATTGTTTTTGTTAGCCTCTGTATTAAATTCCCTAAAGAAAGACTAGTAATTTTTCTCATTATATGGTAGTATATCATAGAAGACCCAACAGATTCTATGGTACAGTTTTTTTCTCTTTTGTATCTTTTTTTTACTTCCTCAGAAAGTAAATAAGGATTTTGAAGTAAACAAAAAGTCAAGGAAGCGCTAAACTTTTACCAAAGAAGTGAAGTCACCTGAGATTGAGGGGCTTTTGGTGAGATGGGTTCTTTGAGGGAAGTTAAATTTTTTTTTAAATCCATGATGGAAAATTTGATAAGGAAGTTAAAGACATAATAAAATGATTTCCAAATGGCTCAGAGGGGCAAAATGATGTTAGATACCATTATGGTTTGGGGTTTACATAAGTGACAGGGCTTGAGTGGGAATTAGCAAGACTATTTGAGCTGAGTGTCACGATTAGAGCATTTGTTGTTGAAATGTCAGATCAGTAGATTTGCATCAAAATGGAGGGAAAATAGATACGGTCAGGAGGTATGATGACAGATTGAAGGATACTGAGAAGTATGAGTAATTTGAGATGACCATGAAAACCTGTTTGATTAGAAACTGAGTAGATCAAAGATTTAAGGAGTTTACAGTAAAAGAGAGGTATGTGTGTATGTGTGTTCTAGTTACAAGATTCAAAGCGAAGTTTCTGAATTTTGTGGCATGATGCACAAGTCATGGTTTACATGACCTGAGAAAGTTGTTAAAATATACATGCGTGGGCTGTACCTCTGACTTACTGAAACTTAAGAGTCTTCAGGGTTGTCATGAAGTTTATGACATTACTTTGAAAAAGCTGCCAAAGGTGAATTTGATATACCATACTAAGCAAGGACCACTGGTTGGCTAGAAATGAGTGTGGTGGGCCTTTTTCTTTTTTCATATTCAGGGTTTGGCCAAAATGAAATGGAGATACAAGTTATCAAAATTGTGCAGCTAATGGAGATCAAATTAGGAATGGATGAGAAGGAACATTGAATGTCATTGAAGATTATCTTTCTCATCTTTTAAAACACTACTGACTAGTAGAAAGAAAGAGCTTTGGGGCGCCTGGGTGGCTCAGTTGGTTAAGCGACTGCCTTCGGCTCAGGTCATGATCCCAGGGTCCTGGGATCGAGTCCCACATCGGGCTCCCGGCTCAGCAGGAAGCCTGCTTCTCCCTCTCCCACTCCCCCTGCTTGTGTTCCTGCTCTCGCTGTCTCTGTCAAATAAATAAATAAAATCTTTTAAAAAAAAAAAAAAAGAAAGAGCTTTATTCACTGTTTGCAACAAATAATAATTGAGCGCCTTTTGTGAATCGGGCTATATTCCAGGCACAAGTATAGTAGTGAATAACAAGGATCAAGTATCTGCTGTCCTGTAGCTTGCATTTTTTTTTTTTTTTAATGAGCGTAAGTTGTCATTCACAGAGTGTTGAGTCACCAGTGTTTGAAAAATCTCGTCTATACCACACATTGTATGATCCAGTGTTTATTTTTTCTTTAGAGTAGTGATCTATATCAACAAAAAACAATTTTGAAATGAATCCTCTCATTTGTTGCTGTTATCTCTGACTACTTTTCTTTAAGTATTGCCCTCAGTTTCCTTTACCACTAATAATATAAGCAGGGACAAGAAAAAGGTGAACTCATTTCCACTACATAATGGAAAAAAGGAACATTCTTTTAGTTTCTTAGTTTCTAGCAGTCTTGAGTTTCAGCGCAGAATGCTTTTTTAAAACACAGAACCAGATGAAAGGGAAATAATTTCATACTCCTACCTGCTGGCCATGAATAGATTAAAATTTTTTATAAGATAATCCAGTGACATCTGATCAGGTAACCAGACACAGACTAGACAGGTGGAGGTCTTTGTTTCATCTTCTTGCTCTTCCTCTCCTAATCCAAATCTCTATAGAAGTTTTGGAAATAATAGCAGATGCTTTGTATTCATCTGTTGCATAGGCACTATTGCAGTGGGTTCAGTTTTCCATAATGTTCATACCTGGTGCTATAGCCATCCCTTTTAGTCTTTTAAATCAGGTTTTTGGTTTTTTTTTGTTTTTTTTTAAGAAGACAGTGATTATTTACATGTAATTGCTTTGATATTTTCATTAATCTGGGCAACCTACAACAGGAAGGGAAAAATTCTCTTGTTCCACTCAGCTCTAATGCCTGTGATTCTTTATAGGTTATATCAGTTAGCAGTTAATTTTATATCAGCAGACCCCCAAAAATACTACTTTCCTCCTGATCTGTATACTTACATTTTGAGCTTTTAGGTGAGTAGAGCACCTATAAAATGCTGAGACACCTTGTAGTAGAGTGAAAATAGATGTGACTTGTGGGAACAGTTTTAGTCTTAAAAATGTATATAACTCAATTCAAATTCTTTTTTCTTTTTTTAAATTGTATAGTTGGCACACATTGTTACATTAGTTTCACTTGTACAACATAGTGATTCAAATGCTTATTCTAATTTAATATGTATTCGTTTTCACTATAACATTTTGTATATAACATTCTTATAACAGTAACTCTTATTATAACATTAGCTATTTTAATTGAGGTCAGATGTTCTTGAGATCAGTGGCCCAAGCAGAACTTCATATATTTTTGAAAGAATATTTCTTTTTCCTTTCTTTGTTTTAGAGAACTGTGCGAGAAAATTGTGTTGGGGGGGGTTAGTTACATAATTGAGATAAAAAAACAAAGGTTAAATATCTGATTACCATGTGGAAATCAAGGGGTTTCACTGTTCTAATAAGAGAGCTTTACTACTTATTTCTTAATATTTTTGGAGTAAATCAAACTGATTCTGAAGTTGCTGTCTACGGGTGTAGATGCTTTCCTCTTTTCTCTCTAAATGCTTTCCCTTTCCAAGAAACAAGTGAGGTTGAGAGCAGAGAAGAAAAACACTCACTCTCCTTGCACGGCCTTAGAATCTTGTTTCTTTAAAACTACTTATTTGAGCACATACTATACATTTGTGTTATGAAACTAGCCCTACAAGAAATATTGAAAGGGGCCCCCTAAGCAAAGAGAGAGCCTAAAAGTAACAGACAAGAAAGGAACACAGACAATATACAGTAACAGTCCCCTTAAAGGCAATACAATGACACTAAATTCCTATCTTTCAATAGTTACCCTGAATGTGAATGGGCTAAATGCCCCAATCAAAAGACACAGGGTATCAGATTGGATAAAAAAAACAAGACCCATTGATATGCTGTCTGCAAGAGACTCATTTTAGACGCAAAAACACCTGCAAATTGAAAGTGAGGGGGTGGAAAACTATTTACCATGCTAATGGACATCAAAAGAAAGCTGGGGTGGCAATCCTTATATCAGACAAATTAGATTTTAAACCAAAAACTATAGTTAAGAGATGAGGAAGGGCACTATATCCTACTTAAAAGGTCAATCCAACAAGAAGATCTAACAATTGTAAATATCTATGCCCCTAACATGGGAGCAGCCAATTAATAACAAAAGCAAAGAAACACATCAAGAACAATATAATAATAGTAAGGGACTTTAACACCCACCTCCCTGAAATGGA
This sequence comes from Leptonychotes weddellii, assembly GCF_054177405.1. Lineage (NCBI taxonomy): Eukaryota > Metazoa > Chordata > Mammalia > Carnivora > Phocidae > Leptonychotes > Leptonychotes weddellii. Next base: position 112,804,668 of record NC_138369.1, on the reverse strand, counting down.
CAGATCATCTAAGCAAAAGATCAACAAGGAAATTAAGACTTTAAATGACACACTGGACCAAATGGACTTCACAGATATATTCAGAACATTCCATCCCAAAGCAACAGAAAACACATTCTTCTCTAGTGCCCATGGAACATTCTCCAGAATAGATCACATCCTAGGTCACAAATCAGTCTCAACCGGTACCAAAAGAGTGGGATCATTCCCTGCATATTTTCAGACCCCAATGCTTTGAAACTAGAACTCAATCACAAGAGGAAAGTCAGAAAGAACTCAAATACATGGTGGCCAAAGAGCATCCTATTAAAGAATGAATGGGTCAACCAGGAAATTTAAAGAAGAATTAAAAAAATTCATGGAAACAAATGAAAATGAAAACACAACTGTTCAAAATCTTTGGGATGCAGCAAAGGCAGTCCTAAGAGGAAACTATATAGCAATACAAGCCTTTCTCAAGAAACAAGTTCTCAAATACACAACCTAACCCTACACCTAAAGGAGCTGGAGAAAGAACAGCAAATAAAGCCTAAACCCAGCAGGAGAAGAGAAATAGTAAAGATCAGAGCAGAAATCAATGAAATAGAAACCAAAAGAACAGTAGAACAGATCAACGAAACTAGGAGCTGTTTCTTTGAAAGAATTAATAAGATTGATAAACCCCTGCCAGACCTATCAAAAAGAAAAATGACCCAAATAAATAAAATCGTGAATGATGAAAGAGGAGAGATCACAACCAACACCAAAGAAATAAAATTATAAGAACATATTATAAGCAACTCTATGCCAGCAAATTAGATAACCTGGAAGGAATGGATGCATTCCTAGAGATGTATCAACTACCAAAACTGAATCAGGAAGAAATAGAAAACCTGAACAGACCTATAACCACTAAGGAAATTGAAGCAGTCATCAAAAATCTCCCAACAAACAAAAGCCCAGGGCCAGATGGCTTCCCAGGGGAATTCTACTAAACATTTAAAGAAGAATTAATAACTGTTCTTCTGAAACTGTTCCAAAAAATAGAAATGGAAGGAAAACTTCCAAACTTGTTCTATGAGGCCACCATTACCTTGATCCCAAAACCAGACAAAGACCCCATCAAAAAGGAGAATTACAGACCAATATCCCTGATGAACATGGATGCAAAAATTCTCACCAAAATAGTAGCCAGTAGGA
>NC_138369.1:112766268-112802989 GCF_054177405.1 Leptonychotes weddellii | reverse complement strand
AGAGAGAGAGAATGAGCACAAGCAGGGGGAGTGGCAGGCAGAGGCAGAGAGAGAAGCAGGCTCCCCACAGAGAAGGGGGAGCCCGATGTGGGGCTCGATCCCAGGACTCCGGGATCATGACCTGAGCCGAAGGCAGTCGCTTAACCAACTGAGCCACCCAGGCGCCCGGGCATCAGGATTTTTAAAAGCTCCCCAGGTTATTTAATGTGCAGTGTTTTTGAAGAACCACTGGGCGAACCTTCTAGCTTAGATATTCTCCCACCCCTCCCTACACATACAATTTTGTGTTCATTTAGCTTTTATTAGCCTGTAGATAATATACTCCCCTTCACCTCCACATCCCCTGCTATAAATTCATTTGTGCCTTGGTCTATTATGATTTTTTAAGAATTGCTGTATTTTATTCTTTGTTCTTGCCAGCCTGGCTAGACATGTGATTATATTCATCTTCATATATAAAAGATTATTTATAAAGTTGCTATAAGATGTCTATTTGTATTAAAACCAAATTTTAAAAATTTCTAAGTCATGCATATCTGCATTTGAAAGTTGAACTATATTTGTATTACCTAAGTTGCAAATGAATGAAAAATTAATCTGTATTCAAATAGACTTGCATTTCATGAAGTATACAAGTAGTATAATTATTCAAATCATTGTTGGCCATTCTACAAGATTGTATTGGGAATGATAAATTGAAGGACATGGAAACATCCACCTCCTCAAACATTGCTTTTTGGTTTTCAAGTCTTCCACTTTATATCACTTTTTTCACACTGATAGTTCACAAAGTAAATGACATTCAATAGCTATGGATGTATTCTGGGTTAGTAATTTCTTCATGGGAAGTTTTAAATTGTGAATATTTTTTGTTTTTTGTTTGGCCATGTGCTAGTCTACAAATAATACAGTAGTCCCCTCCTTATTTCTATATTTCTATAGTTTCTCTTTCCATGGTTTCAGTAACCTGTGGTCCACCACAGTCCAGCAGCCACATGATCCTTCTTCTGAGTGTTGTCAGAAGGTCTTGAGTAGCCTCACACTATGTCATGATGCCTACATCATTCCCTTAACTTCATCTCATCACCTAGCATTTGATCATCGCACATCATGGCTAGAAGGGTGATTACACTGCAATGAGATATTTGGAGAGAGAGACCACATTTACATAACTCTTAGTATAGCATATTGTTAGTAAGCAATCCTTACTGTGCCTAATTTATAAATTAGACTCTCTTATAAGTATGTATGCATAGGGGAAAACATAGTATCTCTAGGGTTCTTATCTGCTGTTTCAAGCATCTGCTAGGGGTCTTAGAATGCATCCCACTAGGATTAAGGGGGGGATACCTAAACAGTCCATTTTAGATCATCTGAACGGCCACTTTGGAACAAAGTAGCACTATTTGTGTTTATCTTAATCCTGTAGTTTACATTAAACATCAAACACCTTGGAATTGATAAAAAAAATTTTTATTTTCAAAGGCACTTAATATATTACTCAAATTTGAGAAACCGAGTTAAGGAGATGTATTTATGCCTTTGCTGTATATAAGTTTCTTGGAAAGCAGAACACTAAGCCATTATTATTCATTAACATTTTGTTATGTCAGATTGTTAAGCTTGTCATCCTGGCTTGAAGTGATTAAATGTGTTTGGTCGTGAGGGTTGAGGAATTCATGTAGAAACCCTAGAGTACAAGCACTGTTTGAGGAGGGCAGTGGGCTTGGTTGGTTTTAGAGTGTAGGGGTCAGAGGTGGGGTTCAGGGGAAGGTGGAAGAAGTTGTCAAGGCAGAGAGTTTCATTGGTAGAATAGGGGTAAGTATGGGTGTCCTGAGTAGGGGGACTAGTCCAGGGGAAAGGGATGAGAGGAGATTTTAGGGAGAGCTGTTTTTATGCAGCACTTCTGCCTAGGCCTAGGTTTCTCTACCTGGCAAAAGGGTGACAATGGCATGTGTTACAAGGACTTCAGAAAGAACGGAAGCGCTATTATTTTATGCTTTGAATTTCTTTTCATGTATTCACAGCAATTACTGATACAGTTAGTAACAGTGTGTGGACTACTTATTTGCCATGATTAAACACAGATGTGTCTCTACTCCCTAGCTTTTCTGTATTCCCTACATTTCCTGTTTTTTCTTTTGTGTCCTCAGAATGAAGAGGAACAGGTGTGGAAATTGTACCAGGTATAACCTGGAAATTGACCATAAAGAATTTCAAATTGGTTGCTCAAGTAGCCCCCTCTCTTTATTTCTCATGTTGCTAATAGATTATGTGATTGGAATGATTCTGTACTGCCAAAGTTTTACATGATTTGTTTCCATATATATGGAATAGAGGAGGCTGTCATTACCTAGTCTTGAATGTATTCCTTTTGGGAGATAAAGGCTACAAAACAGAGACCAGCTTCATTACAGAGTTATAGTCTCAGAAAATGTGTCATTTTTATTCCTCCATATTTTATTTAGTAGATTCCATATGTTTTGTCGAAAGTAGAACTTTTGCATGAGGGTGTTTATGGCTTCTTACGTACCTTTTTTGTTTATTGTAAATTTGCTGGATACCTATGTGTATTCCAACATGAACATAACAAATCAAACAAGGTTTATATCATGTTACAATCTGAACATTATTCATGGCTTAAGAGGTCTTTTTCTCAAAAAGATTGCCAAAAAAGATTAGCACTAATATTGCCAAGAAGGAATCAATTTTTATACCAGCAGATATATATTCTTCGTTTATGTTCTTGTTATGTTAATGACTCAGAGAACTTTTGTTATGTGTGTTATAGCTGTCAGTATTTGCTGCACCAGAAATTAAAACTATGGAATTTTGTTACCAGTGCATTTTAACATAACAAACCCATCTATAACATGTTAACACAAACAACATATTTTATGGGAAATAAATATTTTCCAAGAATTTCAAAAAAAATTTCATGAGAATGACATTGATTTACATTTTTGCAAATTTCTATTAATCCCTGGCTTACTGGAATATAGCTGGGTTCTCACATTTGCTTCTGCATTCACGTGTTAGGATATGTTGTTATAATCAAAATCTAGGAAAAATAAAATCTGGCCTTAAAAAGATGTATAATTAGTACTTTTCAAAATGAAAATAAAATTTTATTTTTCAAATGAATTTGAATATTTTCTTTGATACTACCAAATCTCAAGTAGGTAGTTTAATGATTAGTTACTATGCAAGATCTGAAATTGTATCTACGAACTTTTTGTACTATTACATTAAAATCCATTGGTCTCTCTTGAACTTAGAATAGTTCATTTCCTCATGCATAATTTTGTTTTGGTGTTTGGAAAAATATTCACTGAGTTGTGTAGATTTTCCATATGTTCATTATGCAGTATAAACAGTTATTAACATCACCGCTGATCTCGTCAGACAAGTTTTTGAGTATTGGGGAGCTCTTAAACTCATGGTGGCTGATAAATTTTCCAAATCCTAATTTTCTCCTAAAAGCTTAGGTTTTCGTCTGCCAACAAATATTGCTAGTTGTTTTCTTTAAAGTGACAGTTTCACTTTGTTTATTTTCAAGAAAATGTCTGCCAAATTCGCAGTCTCAAAAGCCATACTTTGTCAGTTGTTCTTTGAAGTAAAAATGGTGTTCCATGAAAAAAGTAGCTAGTTCAACTTGCAATTCAAATAATTGCACAGTGCTTTTCTTTGAGACAACCATCGTTTTTAGTACACAGCAGAAGTGCTTTATGTGTACTTAATGTTTTGTTATATAGGTTATTAAACAGATGTGTATTTGAAAGTTGAGATTTTAATAAAACTTAAGCATTTTTCCTGCTTTCAAGGAAATTCTTCAGTGAAGGATTTTTGTGGGTTTTGTTTTTGTTTTTTTTTGAGAGCATGATAGTGAAGAATAAAATGCCTGCTAAGATAGTAAGATGTAACCACCTTGATTTGCATTAGGGTATGAGCAGTTTTACTCACTACCATTTTGTAACATCAGTGTGTAAGTCAGGTCTGTGGAAAAGGCAAGTAATGTCTTAGTACTATAAAAATCATTTTTCCAGTTGACCCCTTAAAGTCTTGGAAACCCTGGGGGGTCTACATACCTCACTTTGAAACTTAATTTGCATACCAAAAAAACAATCAAACTTTGTTATGGGCAGGATAAAGGTAGCAAATCTAATTTTTAGTTTTGAGCACTTTGAACAGCATTAGCATTAAAGTACATTTACAATGAAATGGAAAGAAATATTTTTTAATAAGATGGTACTAAAAGTCTGTCTTTGCAGTTAGTCTGTAGCCTGACTGGGTCGAGTACTTACAAAGGATGGACGCTGCAGGGCCTCAGTGTGGTTATGGAGTGATGCACTTCATTTGTTCCTATGTGGGCTTTTTTGTTTGTTGGTTTTTGGGGGAAAAAAAAAATCTTACAGGACAGTACTGCCAACTGTTTTCTTTCACCCTGTGAAATTGACCTCGGACACTTTCATGGTGGATTTCCCCCAGTTTTCAGTAAAACTGCAAAGCCTATCTCCATTCATATCTGTCATCAATTTTTACTCCATTTTCTTTTGCCTTTTGTCTTCCCAGGTTTACTGGTAGCTGGCTTGTGGGGTGTGTGTGTTGGTACATGTGTGTACCAATCCGTTATCTGAGTATTAAACTTGGTTTAAGTTGTCTTCACTTGATTTGAACAAGCATTTATTGCCTATTGGGATGAATGTTGATCTCATCTTGTACTTTTTTTCCCCCATACTTGGACATTTGATATATATTAATCATACATTTTTACTAAGAGAACAATCTTCTGCACATTTTTTACTTTTGCTCTACCAGATAATTTGGCAAATATGGCCCATCCATGGACACTTGTTTTGATTCACTTAGGACTCAGTAGTCTTAGTTCTGTCTACTTAGTCCACCCCTCATCTTTTAAGAACCAGAGAATAGCTAGTCCTTGTCTGATAAACTATTGCATAAATACTATTATAAGTAGCATTTATTTATAATTCTGAATTCATTATACCTAGTACCTTCTTCTCTTTATTTGCCTGTAACAGCTCAGTTTTAAACCAAGTTTCCATTCATTCATGTGATTTCCTTTCATTTATTTGTTTTTTTTTAATAGATTTTTATTTATTTGACAGAGAGCGAGAGAGGGAACACAAGCAGGGGGAGTGGGAGAGGGAGAAGCAGGCTCCCTGCTGAGCAGGGAGCTCGATGCGGGGCTCGATCCAAGGACCCTGGGATCATGAGCTGAGCCAAAGGTAGACGCTTAATGACTGAGCCACCCAGGCGCCCCTGATTGTCCTTTTAAAGTTTAGCTATGTTCCAGTCTTTTATGTTCTCATTGCATGTCTGTTCCAAAGCTAGAATAGTTAGTTTGTTTTAATTGGGAAAATTTTGTTAACTTTCTTATACTGGTTCCCATTCAGACAAACTCCAGGCTTTTCTTGCTAGTGGGAGGGAACTAGCTTCTTGATTTTCATTTCCATACCTGACTTTTCTTTCCCAGACTGACAGTGGTTTGCCTTAAGTCTTATGACTGATTACTGCTCAATAATTGAAAAAGATGTACCAAAAATAAGGCCTGTCAGGGTGCCTGGCTAGATCAGTTGGTAGAGTGTGTGACTCTTGATCTTAGGGTTGTGAGTTCAAGCCCCACGTTGGGTGTAGAGATTACTTAAAAATAAAATTAAAAAAATATATATGGCCTATCTTCTGTTCCCTTAGTGTTTTAATTTCTTGTCCTCTTCATCTCTCTGTCAATATACCTTGGCTATAATTTATTTAATCATTCAACATGTATTTATTGAGTCCATCTTGGAGTCGTGTAGTTTTATCTTTTAAAGGGATGTTAGAATTCTGACATCTGTATAAACCACCTCTCGTGTGTGTGGCAAGTTGAAGTCCACATCGATGGACTATGAGGCAGTTCATCAGAGACCTTTTGGGTATAAAAAGAAATGGGCCTGTAGTTTTAATGTCCGTTTAACTTAAATCAGGGTTGACTCATCACATAATGGATGCTTTTTTACTGTTCTCTGTCCTCTTGAGAGCTTTGCCTAGACTTAATATCGCTTAATTGGGATTCAAAATTAGTGTTCCCTGTCGTCAAATCAGTGGCAAATGTTCTGTTAAAAAGAATGTTCTGTAAAAACCATTCTGTGTTTTGTAAAAAACCCAAGATGTTGTGGGTTGTACAAAAATAGGTGATGGGTTGGATTTGACATACAAACCATAGTTTTTAGACCCCTGGTGTAGATCACAGTTGAAATAAATGATTGACATTAGAAATCTCAATTACTAATGAATAATTGGTTTGATATACCATTTGCCTAAGTCTTTATATATGTCAGTGTTATAAAAGATAGTTGGTCCTATTAAGCATCATGCATAATACTTAAATGTTTCTTAGTGAATTTGTTTCCCCTTTCCCAGATTCCTGGAGATGTCCATCTGAGATCTGACAGTCTTTAAAAATTTGTTAAAAATGCTTTATTAAAAATAACTGCGTGATCTGGTGACTCTGCTGGCTTGTAAGATTCATGCATAATACCCTATGTACTTGTACTGACTCTAGTCATTGAAGTTTAGAAGTGAAAGAGACCATCTAATGTTTCCTCATTTTATAGACGAGGAAACAAAGGCCCAGAAGATTCAAATCTTTTATCTAAAATTATATAGGCTATCTGAGATCTTATTTCCTTGACATGTTATCTTTAATTTGTATCTGAGAGCTCTGGATTCCAATGAAACCAAGAAAGAAAAAAAGTAATTTAGGAGTTTATCCCTTCTAAGTTATTATCACCATACTTTAATTTCTTTTTTTTTTTTAAGATTTTATTTATTTATTTGACAGAGAGAGACACAGCGAGAGAGGGAACACAAGCAGGGGGAGTGGGAGAGGGAGAAGCAGGCTTCCCGCTGAGCCGGGAGCCCGATGCGGGGCTCGATCCCAGGACCCTGGGATCACGACCTGAGCCGAAGGCAGACGGTTAACGACTGAGCCACCCAGGCGCCCCCATACTTTAATTTCTTAAGAGTCATCAGCTTTGGAACTTAAGTGACCATTAATCTGATAAGGAAAACCAGCAACAAGAACCAAAAGAAAAAATGTTCATAGCACAAAAATTGCCTATAACTATTAACAGAAGAAGAAATTAGCCTTTTACACTCTTAGAAAAATTACTGGAAGGTGCTTGTGTGCCAAAATTAGAAGGTAAAATGCCATCACCTGCTAATTTCCCTTCACAAACTATCTTGTTCACCTTTTTAAAAAATTTAAGCTACATTTGTTTCTCTTGAGGATGCTATAGACTTTTTACTAGCACTTTATATTCAGATTATTAAAAATGCCCTCCCCCTCAAGAGAAAAGAACTTACATAAATCAAACGAAATACAGAGCTTATTTTAAAAGGCTGTTTTCTCCTTTTTGGTGGGAATGCAAATTGGTGCAACCACTGTGGAAAATAGTGTGAAGGTTCCTCAAAAAAAAAAAAAAAAAAAAAAACCCTATGATCCAGTAATTCCAGTATAGGTGTTTTGCTCAAGGAAAACAAAAACACTAATTTGAAAATACATATGCACCCCTATGTTCTAGCAGCATTATTTACAATAGCCAAGATATGGAAGCAGCCCACGTGTCCATTGACAGATGAATGGATAAAGAAGAAGAGATAGTAGACTATTACACGGCCATAAAAAAATGAGACCCTGTTATTTGCAACCACATGGGTGGACCTAGAGGATATGCTAAGTGAAATAGGTCAGAGAAAGACAACATCTGATTCCATTCATATGTAGAATTTAAGAACAAAACAAATGAACAAACAAGACAGATTTTTTTTTAAGATTTATTTATTTTAGGGTGCAAGCGAACAAGGCGGGGCAGAGGGAGAAAATCTCAAGCAGACTCCCCATTGAGTGGGAGATCGACATGGGGCTCGATCTCATGACCCTGAAACCATGACCTGAGCCAAAATCAAGAGTAGGATGCTTACCTGACTGAGTTAAGTGCCCCAAACAACAGATTCTTAAATACAGAGAACAAACTGATGGTTATTAGGCAGGAGGTGGGTGGGGGGATGGGTAAAATAGGTGAGCAGGATTAAGAGTACAATTGGGGTGATGAGCACTGAGTAATGTTCAGAATTGTTGAATCATATTGTATATGTGAAACTAATACAACACTGTATGTTAATTATACTTAAGTTTATAAAAGGATATATTCTCCTTTTTAATAATGTGAGTAAAATTTATCTCATGAGATTGGGTCTTTAAAAATATAGTTTAAACTTAACATTTATCCTGATGTGATAGTGGTAGAATTTTTGTGTTATGGAAACATACTTCTTTGCCTTTCTTTGGACTTAGTATCACAGGAAGCTTTAAAAAGATACCGTTAAAGTGTTTGACAAACTGTAGTTGTAGTTCAGGGTTAATTCATAAACACGTGTATAGGCTGTTTGCCATTGCTGCTTTAAGAAATCAGCCAGATAATTTGATTTTGTTGTACTGGGTTTTGTTTTTGTTTTAGTTTGTTTAGTATTATATTAAAATAGGCTGAAGTGTTTCATTTAGAACTTGGTGTTTTGTTTTGTTTTTTTCTTGATTATCTGTTTCTAAATCCTAATGTTGCACTTTCTAGTTTACAAAAGTAGTTTGGTAAACATGATTTCATTTAGTCTAATAAAATTTTGTGAAACCTTATAAGATTTAGCAAGGCAAAAGTTGAGAATGTATTTTATATATATTTTAAGCTGTGTTACAAATGACTTTCAAAGCTAGATCTTAAGATACCTTCCTTCATTGTACCATATTTTATACATACAGCAGTGTTATTGCTTAACATTTGTAGGATTATAATTATTTTTAATGAGGCAGGAAATTAAGGGTAATGCATTTTTCAGGGCTATTCCTGAGAGTGTTTCATGGTGGGAAGGAGGGGGCAGTTCAAGGAGAAGGGGCATTGTGGTGCAGATGATTATAAAATGTTATTAATGTATCCTGTTAATCTCATTGTCTTTGAACAGGATGGGTTCCTGAAAATAGAGGCAAATTTTCAGAAAGGCAGATCCTAGCAATTGTGAATTTAACATCAATGATTTTTAAAGGCTTCAGATGAATGATCAGAGTTTTTAAGAATTGGTGGTGATGGATATATATCCGTTTGCTAGGTCTGCCATAACAAAATCCATAGACGAGGTGGCTTAAACAACAGATAATTTATTTTCTCATAGTTCTGGATGTTGGAATTTGAAGATCAAGGTGTCAGCAGGATAAATTACTTTATAAGGCCTCTCTCCTTGGCTTGCAGATAGCTACTTTCTTTCTCACTATGACCTCACGTGATCTTTTCTCTGTGTATATGCATCCCTGGTGTCTCTCCCTCCTAATATAAGGACACCTGTCATACTGGGTTAGGGTCCACCGTAATGGCCTCAGTTTACCTCTTTAAAGACCCTATTTCCCAAATAAAGTCTCATTGTGAGGTACTAGAGGGTTTAGGTCTTCAACATATGAATTCTACGGACAGTTCAGCTCATAAGATGGTAGTAAAGCACCATGACTTTGCTAATGAGTAAATTGATTTAATTTCTCTCCTCTTTCTCATTTCCCTCCCCCCCCCACACTTTGTTTTTTGTTTTTGTTTGTTTTTTTAGTTATGATAATGTATTTTTGCAGTGTGTTTTGGTTTTAGCAAGACAATTTGACAAGAGTTTCCTAGGATAACTCAGGGGGTAATATGGCAGCATGATTTTACTTTGCTGAAATAAACTATTTATCTCCTTTGCTCCATAGCAGGTTGAGAACTCAAACCCAGCAAAGTAATTTTGATACATGATTCTGTGTGAGGCTAGAAGCTGCTGCTTAGCAGGGTGTTGGTGTCGTCTGTGACTGCAGTGGCTGGCTGACCACCTAGGGCTGCCATTCACAGCATAGTCTGTTTAAGCTGAGCGCCGACAGCCTGCACTGTACGTGAGGCCTTGGCAATATGTGTCACATCTTGGAATTAGCAATTTTGTAGGACCTTCTAGTGCTAAGAATTTTCATTCTTCATAGCCATTAAATTATTTTATTCTTTTATGTTATATGTTATACATTCCATACTATTTTCCATGTGTTTTTTTTTTCTGTACTGAGGAAAGTTTAGTATTTTAATAACCTTTCTAAATACATATATAGAAGTGCTGTTCTCATATGACATTAAAATGAGGAAGTTAATACTGAAGAGGAAATTAAATAATGTGTAGAGTGCTTCGCTCCATACATAGCACGTAGGAATTTCTCAGTAATTGCGAATATTCTTGTGCTTCATTTTCCTTAACACTCAAATGAATGAGAAGCAGTGTGCACACACATAGGAGCAGAGGTAACTTGGTACACTTCAGACATTTGAATTAAAAGGAAGATGCTCTTCCAACACTGTGCCTATTACAGAAACCTGTAAGCCACTGGGATTTTACATCCTCTGCTTACCTATTCCCTCAGCCTTAAGGTTTATGGTTTCATAATTTTCTGTATTTTTTCTTATCCAAGTTAGTATTGTTTTCTTCACAGTAACCTGTAAGTCACAAGGTCTGGCCCTGGTCTACTTCATTTAGCTTTTGTTTAGCCACATCTCCAGCACCATGTCATAGTGCCTGGTGCACTGGAAGTGTTCACCCCAAGTTTTGACTTAGTAGTGCTTTAGTGCATTTTTCCCCTCTTAGGTTTTGTTAATTGCATGACCACTGTAGTGTTTTTTCACTTATCACTACCCCACTGCCACAGCTGTATCTCATCTGCATTTGTTTGGATTTGGTTTATCACCCCAAAATAATAGATGTAACTTAGGAAAAATCTGTTCCTGTAGGGAAACAGAATCAGAGGTACCACTTTCCGTAAGACATGAGCTGTAATATTTTAACCACTCCGGAGCATTTCTGCTGGAACGTCCTCTGTTTTATCTCTAAATCAGCACATATAAAGTGTGACTCTCCAGAGGGCTGTGCTCTCTAGGCACCCCATTTTTATGGGTAATTCTTCATGCTTTCTAATCTGGAAACAATTCGAAAAAATGTGACTTTTGCCCCCTCTTTTTTTATTTCTTCAGATATAATCTATCGCTAATTTTAGTCATTTTCTTGTTTTAAAACATCTCTTGGATAATTCCCCCTATTTGTCTGCCTTTTTTTGGTTGCAACTGAAAAGTCTCAAATTGGGTTAGACAATAAAATTAATTTTTGACTTCTTTAACTGAATTAGAGCGATAAATTAGTTTCTGATAGTACTTAATCCAGTTGCTTAATAGATAACTTGATGTCATTAATAACATAGTTATTAATGTCTCTCTTCTCTGGTGTCCTTCTCTCTTTCTCATCTCTGCTCTAATGTCTGTGATGGTACATAGTGTCTTTGTTATCTGCCCCCTCCTCTCTGAAAGGAGGAGGTTGTCTTTCCTAGAAACCAGCAAATGTCTTTTAGCATTTCATTTACCAGGAGTGATTGAGGTGGGGCAGAGGGAGTGTGATGTGTATATGTGGGGGTGGGTGTCAGCCCTAAGCTGAAGATACAAAATATGCTGGTTGACTTAAGCAATTAAGTAAGCGCCTTCCTTTGGACCGGGAGGTCCATCTCATTTAAACCACAGGGTTGGGAATGGAGTAGTTCTCCAGATGGAAAGCAGGAATAGTGGTGTCTTTTGTCAGACTGTGGCAGTGGAGGCTGCAAGAGGCAAGCCACAGTTTTCTCCATCTTCTTGATTATAGTCACGCAGCAGTTCTCAGCTGCTGAGATCCAGAGAAGCCTAACGTATCCTTCCTTCTAGATGATCTCCCAACACCATACCATCCCCAACATAACAAGTACCTTGAGCACCTATGGGTCATTAATATTTATTTGGAAAGGTAACTCAATGTCCAAGTTACCTTGGATGTACAGTTGTACAGAATGTACAGTTACCTGCCAATATAAAACAGTTCTTTGAAAAAAAAAAAAAGATTTATATATTTATTTGAGAGAGGGAGCGCGCGCGCGCCCGCGTATATGTATGTGAGAATGAGGGAGTCGGGGGAGGGACAGAGGGAGAGAATCTCTAAGCAGACTCCCCGCTGAGCATGGAGCCCAGTGTGGGTCTCCCATCTCACGACCCATGAGATCATGACCTGAGCTGAAACCAGGAGTCAAACGCTTAACTGACTGAGCTACTCAGGTACCCCAAAACAATTCTTTTTTTTTTTTTTAAGATTTTATTTATTTGACAGAGAGAGAGACAGCGAGAGAGGGAACACAAGCAGGGGGAGTGGGAGAGGAAGAGGCAGGCTCCCCGCTGAGCAGGGAGCCCGATGTGGGGCTCGATCCCAGGACCCTGGGACCATGACCTGAGCCGAAGGCAGACGCTTAACGACTGAGCCACCCAGGCACCCCAACAATTCTTATTTTTAACATCAAAGTTCTTTTAGCAGCTTTTAATATTGTTGCTCTTTTTTCATCTTTTGAATAAACAACTGTGGCAGATATTTGTAGTTGTATTTACAGATGTATTTTCTGTTTTGTCACAAATTTGATAATGAATATTTTTAAATCTTTATTAGTGTTATGGCCAGAATGTTTTTATGTTTATTATTCATGAAATTGAACATTTTCCTAATGTTTCAGCTAGAGAGGCCGTCATCAGTTGGTTTGCTCTGTTGAGTGGACCCAATCTGTTGGTATTCAGTAAGAATCAGAATAGCCATGGGAGGGAAGGGTAAGAGGAACAGACAAAAATGGGTGAAGGAGAGTGGGAGGCACAAACTTCCAGTTATGGAATTAGTAAGTCGCAAGGTTAGAAGGTACAACATAAGGAGTAGAGCCAGCAGTATTGTAATACATCGTATGGTGACGGATAGTAGCCATACTTGTGAGCGTAGTATGATGTACACCATGTTATACACCTGAAACCAACGTAACATTATGTGTCAGCAACACTTCAATTTATTAAAAAAAAGTCAGAATAACCATTTATTCCCTTTGGTCCAGTTATTTACTTGTAGAGACTATTCCTGATTCTGAGAACTATTTATTATTGCACACCTACCAAAAAGAAATGAAAGAAAAACAACTTTAAGCTTAAATATCCTGATGGCAGTCTTAGAGGAAGGAAGGTTTAGGATCATCCAAATAGTTGAGCAACTCAAAAATTAAACTAGTATGTCTGTTATGAGATAATATGCCACCACTGTACATTGTGGAAGATAAAGTAATTTCAATTAAACATTTGATTTTGGATCATGCAAAGGGTTTCCAGATCTCCTTATAATGTGTTGTAGGCAGGACTGGTTTTATTTCTATCCATAACTTTCCCTGTCTTTTCATTCTTTTAAATTTAAAATGATGTATACAGGTTTATAGTTGGGTGCTGGCTTGCTCCAGGAATGGACTCAGAAAAGAATATATCTTTTTCCTAGGAGAAGCTAGGAGATGATTAAATTTGTGGGGCAGTTATTGTTCAGTGTGTGTTGCTGAACTCAGTTTTGTGATGCTGAAAGTGCTGTACGTACTCAGTTGAATGAATTCTAGCTAACTTGTCTCAGCAGTCCTGTTTTTTGTAGTAGTTGTTAAATTATTGTCTATAATGTCTTGAAGTAAAATATTTCATACTGAACATTTAAAATATTAAGTGTACTTTTAATATAAACACTTGGCTAAATATTAGTTAAGACTAGTTTTTATATTTACTTTTGACGAATATAGCTATGGATCTGAATTAAGTAACTGATTGCCTGTAACTGATAGGTATTTTGAATAAAAGCTCTTACGAGTTTATAGGCTATTCTGAGAGCTAGGATGGAAAAGTACAAAGGCATTTAATTTTTTTCTTTTTTTAGAACTCAGTCATTTACTATTTAAGGATAAATAAGTATGATGAGGCAGAACATACAAAAAATTGCTTTGGGGGGGTAATGTGGGTGGCTCAGTCAGTTAAGCATCCGACTGTTGGTTTTCGGCTCAGGTCATGATCTCAGGGTCATGAGATCAAGCCTCCTCTTCAGGCTCTGTGCTGGGCATGGAGCCTGCTTAAGTAATTCTTTCTCTCCCTTTGCCCTTCCCCCCCCCCCCCAAAAATTGCTTTGTGACTTTAGAAGCATTATTTATTTTGAATGTCTTGTTTATTTAATAGTCCATCTGCTCCTTGAGGGGCAGGACTTATTTTACCCATGATAACCTCAGCAGGTCTGACACCAGGATGGTATAGGATAGAGATTGGATGAATGTCTCGCTGCTGTTTTGTGATCTTGTTTGAAAATAGTTGTACTGAAAGGTACCACAGTGGCAGAGATGCAGGGGTAAGACTTCTTGTATACCCTCTGAAAATGAATGATGTCTAGTATCTGAATGTCTGGTCTTCACCTGGGACAGATGAAGAGTCCATCACATTACGGAGGACCCACCTTAGCTGTGTAAGCTAACAGACCAAAATGGAGCAGTTCCACAAAGCCACAGTGAGTCCACTAAGGAGGTAGTCTAATTTCACTCTTTGGCACACAGGCTTTTAAGGTGTTTTGAAAGTGAAGACTGACTTTTTCAGGCAAGGAGTGTCTTAGTGTTTTCTTTTCATCGTCCAGTGTCCTGTTCTTTTCAGGTGTCTTTTTGAAATTAGAATTTTAAAAGGGTCATACTCCAGAATTAAGTGTCTTTGAAAGTGGATAAACTCGAATCTTTGTAGACTCTATGTAGTTTTATTGCAACTGGGACTGAAACCTCTAGTACAGATTGCATTAAATTTACAAATCTTTTTTCTTTAGTGCTACCTTTGTATGTTTCTCTTCACTAACTGAACTCTGCAAGGCATGGGCCAACCTTATTTCATCTGTCTATTCCTACTCTCAGCATAGAGATTTGTCTGCCTTAGCAACACACGTGGGCAACAATAAGGTTCTTTCTAGGAATGTAGGAGCTAACTGAAGTAGGGCTACAGGTGGAATAATACTTTTAAATTTGAACAGTTTACCCCTTTCCCTTAAAAAATGTTACTCTTGATTCCAGAAATTGATATAATGCTGTGATCAGTGGAATAAAAAAAATTGCAATTTGAACAGATAAGAACTTTTCTGCTCTACTTGTTGGGCATTTTTTGTGATGATTTTTTAAAAAATGTACCAGCAATATGTATTTATTATAAGAACATTTATAGACAATAACTTCCGTCATTTTGGTTTGTATTTTTCTTTGCCCTGGAATGTATTAGGTAATGCTGAAGCATCACTGATCACCGCTTTAAGTTGAGACATTGATGGCCTTAGCTTATCAGAACCAAGCATTGTTAAAAACCTATGCATCTTAGGTACTTCAGCGCCAGTGTTTGAATGTTGAACTGAATGGTATATTAGAGGGAAAAAAAAGACTTAACTCTGTTTTCTTTGTCAGTCTGTTTCACTTGGAGTTCACCTAGCACATCTCATTTTGGGAAATCCTGTTAATAAAATAGTGACGAATTGTTCCCCCTATGAACTGATATCCATGATTGGTCAAATTATGATTTAATTTCTTATAATTCTACAATGGTGTGGGATTAGGTTTGTTTTGTTTCTTTTTGAGAGAGAGCGCGCACATGTGAGAATGGGGCAGGTAGAGAGAGAGAGAGAGAGAATCCCAGGCAGGCTCCACGCCCAGTGGAACCTGACCTGTGAGGCTCATTCTCATGACCCTGAGATCATGACCTGAGCCAAAATCAAGAGTCAGCGCTTAACCGACTGAGCCACCTAAGCGCCCCACTTGTTTTGTTTTTTTAAAATCATTCAGTTCAACAGGCTTTCAAAATTGACTATGATTAATATCTACTGTGTGTGCCAGACACATTGCTACACATTACTGTGGGTCAGGATAAAATTGAGCAAGATATCCTCCAAAACATGAATCACCTAATGTACCATAGTAGTAGGTTCTAGACAAGATGTCCTGAGCCAAAATCATCAAAAGAGTATTTACCTTTATCATTCCGAACATTCAGGTTATTAATTGTACTCCCTGAGTTAATTTTATGGGAGAGTACCTTTTTCTTTCTATGAAGATAATTGTTACTCTTCTTTGTGGTTATGCATTTCCTTAAGTGGAAGTACTGCTGATCCAGATTCCTCAGAGAACCTTCGGTTCTCCTCATTCCTGTGTCCAGCTGGTCGCACTTTGGAACCCCTGTACTTCTCTCCCCGACTTCAGTGCCACACCCCAGGTTTTCTTCGTCCATTAGGTCCCTGCAACATCCTGCTACCTCAGCTGTTACTCCAGTCCATTTTCTGTCCAGTCTCTTCTACATATCAGAGCCAGGATGGTCTTTATACAGTGTCGGTCTGGTCATTCTGCTACCTGCTTAAAACCTGTCAGTATATTTTCTCTAAGTGATGCTGTCAAGGCCCTGCAGAACAGGGTTTTTGTGTTGTGAGCCTTACTTCCATGTTTTGTTTCTCTTTCTTCATCCAGCCTTTCCACTATTACTGCTCACTGGATGCCTTCCCTCCCTGCCTTCCTCCTACAGTCGTTTGTGTTCTCCCTCTCCTCCTCCATCCTTCCAGGTCTAAACACCAGTGATACTTTCTTCAAGATGTATTCCCAGACTACTAAATTTGGTTAGGGTTTCCTCTGTGTGAGTCATTGGAAAATTGTTATTACTTCCTTGTTTGTCTTTGTTCTTCTCTATGACAGAAGCTTGATGTGCTTAGTCACCACTTTTTCCACAACTTAGGGCAGGAGCAGTTCCCCTCACACAGTAGCCTACTCAGGTGTTTGTTAACAGTTTGTGACTTTTAAATATCCCGTGAACTGTGCATCATAAAGAGACCAATGATGTAGCAGGACAGTGAACACAGGCACATAATGTTAGATAGCCCTTTACTGAATGATGTCAGTCTATACTTTTAAAAAAGGGACCAAGAAAGTACACAGTCTGTGGATCAGATCTGGCCCACTAGCCTTGTATAAGGACCACAAGCTAAGAAAGGTGGTGGTGGTGTTTTTAAGTGCTTGAAAAGAAGTCCAAAGAGAAATATTTTATGATCCAACTTAATCATATGAAATCCAAATTTCAGCATCCATAAATAAAATTTTATTGGAACATGGCCAGACTCATTTGTCTGCATCTTGTTTGTTGCTGCTTTTGTGCTACAACCATAGAGTTGAGTGGTTTTAACAGAAACTGTGTATGGGTGGCAAAGCCTAACATACTTACTGCCTGACTCTATACAAAAAATGTTTGCTGACTTCTTTTTTAAATAATTTCTGTGACATGAGAACAGATAAGTATAATGAGAGCATATTTAAGTTAGGTCTCCGTTTCCTTTTCTCCCTCCCTCTAAATTCAGGATTTAAGTATGTCCGGTAGGAGAATATCATTTGGGTTTTGAAAACCGTATTCCCACCTCTCTGCTTTACATGTAGCTAGATCTTTTTGAAACTTGAACATTGCAGATTAGATGTTGAGAAAACAGAGACTTCAAATCCTCTCAAATTATGTAGATAAAACCAGTGTAGATGGCTCATCCCTTACCCAGTGGTCTAAAATCATTCTTTTCCTAAATAAATAATATTCTGATTCCTAAAGTGTACTTTTTTTTTTTTTTTTTACAATTAAGGAGAAAAAGGAAACAACTTTTTATGCTATTTGATATAGTCATATAAAATACGATGCTAAAGGCCTTTTATAAATTTTGAATCCTTTTTGCAAATATGTTATCTTGCAGAAAAATAGACCAGCCATGTTTTGGTTATATAATCTATCATTAGGCTATATAGAACCTTCATTTTACATCATTTATAATAAAATCAAATGGTTTTTACAACATTGTTTACATTTTGTTTAAAAATATTTTATTGAGAAAATACTTAATTAACTTTGTTTTATTTTTAGGGTTATATCCTGTGTTGTGACCTCATGGTTTAAGTGGGAATAAAGATGAGTATAAGCAGTGATGAGGTCAACTTCTTGGTATATAGATACTTGCAAGAGTCAGGTGAGTACTTTCATAAAGTAAATAGGCCTCAAATTATTTTAATATTCTCAAAATAACCTTTCATGCATTTGAAATTTGTATCAGTCCAAACTGTTGAACTTTGTATGTTTCCTTAATGTCTGGACTGCCATTTTAAAGCTATGTGTTACTGCATGGTTTAACTCTCTGACTCTTTCAAATATGTTGGAATCATCTCAGGCAAATATTTGTTAACAAGTGGTTTGGCTTTCAGTGTTCAAAGACCATTTTTTATAAGTTGTTATGAAATGAGATTGCACACGGTCAGTAGGAACATATAAACTTTCAGATAGCACCAATTTGATAATGTATATTCAGAATCCTCAGCTAAATGTTATTGAAACTAAATTAGCTATGTTTTTTCAGAATGTTTTCATAATCATTACCCCTATCAATTTAGTTTATCCTTGACCTGAATTCTTACTAATATGTTTATTGGCGGTGATTAATAAATTAAATCATTGGAGGTCATTTGTAATAAATATTAAGTAAATCAGTGTTCATTTTTAAACAGATTAAGAGGTGTGCTAAAACAGAAGGAAAACTACAAGGGAAAATGTGGGATGGGTTAAGCAGGAAAATGTAAAAGTAGAAACTTGAGTTGGATGGGGCACAGGACCTGCGAAAGATTGACAGCACTGGCGAGTGCAGCTTATTAGCATGATATGGAGCCATTTGGAAGTTGAAAATAAGCTGGAGAGGTTGAATTTTAGAAATCATAACTTAAAGTTGGGACGTTGTAGTAGTAAGGTGAGGCATAGTGTATGTGTAAAAGGCTAACTGTGGTGGGCGCATGTGAGGGAGGACAGAAGGCCGGGAGCAGGAATTGAGCCCTCAGTTTTGATTTTGAAACGATATTCTTCTGATAGGGCTTAGTCATTGTCCTCTCCTATGCAGGGAGTGCAAACATGGCCTTAGATCTTAGATGCCCCTGCTCGCTGAGCTGTTGCTATCTTCACTCCAGTTCTGGGGGTTTCCTATTCCCAGGCACCATCACTGCTTCTCTCTGGCCTGAAACAGCTGAGAAAATGATGTCTAATGAGGGCAGAAAGGGAGAAAGAAAAGAAACGAAAAGTAACCAACTAAGGCAGAATAATTTGTTCTGAAGCTTCGAAATGAATAGATCTTGTTTTGTTTTTTCCTTTTTCAACTAGTCAACTGGTATTGAAGGCAGTTCCTGAGACAATATCCATTGAATATTTTGAGCAAGATTAAAATGATTAATGAAGTGGAGAAAGTAGTGACCTGACCTTGTGATTATTACATATATAAGACAGATGCACATGCCTTGATATTGTTACTTGGTAACTTTGGCCAAAATTGAAAGAATTGTTGGGTCAAAACAAACTCCTGCTTTCTATGCCTTTGAAACTGACCACCATTTAAGCCAGAGCTTTGAGACCTGGGACACTAAAGTAGAAAACGTTGTGAAGGGCCAATAGATGAGAAATGTATGTAATGGCTTGTAGGTGTATTGTAAAGGCAACCGCTTAGGTTGAATCATAAGAAACTGCTGTTTCTGGAGATAAGAAACAGTTGGAATAGCTCAGCAGCATCCTGTAGTTCAGCCTATACTGCGATGAAGTGGGGCAAGGTGAAGTTAGGGATGTTAATGAACACTCAGATTTTTTTAGCAAACAGAAGTCCACAAATTGGTGTTTTATGTTGCTACAAAAAAAAAATACAGCAAGTAAAAGGGGCAGTAAAATAATACTCTGGATTAATTTCTGAAGGAGTATCCAGTGGTTAAAGATTACCAGAAGTCTTCTTGAAGTTGCTAATGTTCTCAGAGAAAATCCTTTGAAATTCCACATTTTAAGGTATTCCATGTTGCAGTAAAAATAAAGCAAGAATTATATATTAAGAATAAAACTTTGTGTGGTAGACTGCTGCTTATCATAGTAAGTCCTTTATAATTTTTTACTGTGTTCTTAGTTGTACTTTGTGTATTTAGAAAGGTTTATACTTCACGGTGTATCTGTAGTGAAGTACAACGTTAAGCCACATCTCTGAAAATGTGAACACCAGTCCCTTTATTAAATTTGTAATTTCCTATTTACATTATGGTTTATAGGGGAAAATCAGGTTCAACTAATGACATTTTGACTTATGGCAGTTTTTCTAGGAATGCAACTTGCCATAAATTTAAGAACTGCCTATACCAGAGTTCTAAAGTTTGATCCTCTGACCACCTGCATCAGAATCACTTAGAGAACGGCGAGTGGGGCCCAGGAATCTGCATTTTACCAATGCCCCAGGTGATTCTTAGGCATAATAAAGTTTGAAAGGCACTGGTCCCTATTAGTTGTAGGACAATTAGAACTTGACAAGAAAGTTGACAACAGGTACATGTAGCATGTTCACAAAATTCTTGAAAGAAAAATTATATTTAGTAGCTCTTCGAGATAAAGTAGAAAGCATGAAGTGTACATATTGAGATTTGGAGTGTGAGAATACCTCCTACTAAACATTAGGGAGGCGCCACTAAAAGAGGTGTATTTGTATTTATAGGCAGGATTTTGTAGGAATGATGAGGCATGTTTATATCATAAAGGATACCATGAGACATTCATTTGAAGTTACTTCCAGAAGTAGGAGATGGGAAAAAGTTTAGGAAATTGATAGTTCTGTGAGCTCAGACCAAGTTTCAGATAGAGCTCAGAATCTAGCCCATCTCAGCACTTGGTGACTTATTCCAAAAGTTGTTTCTTGGTTCTGATCTCTAATTATACATAAAAATGGCCATTTTTGCAAGTGATTTGATTTTGGAATCCAGTAATTCCTTTTCTGGGTGTATTTTGGTGTATTTTGGAGTACTGAATTGGTTTAGGAGCTAGGTAGGAAGAAAAGTAATCATGACAAAGAAAGTATTTGTGAAAAGACCTTCACAGGACTGGTTTTTAAAGACCACCACTAAGGAAAGTAAAATTTTTTCGTGCTTGTCTCATTATCTAAAACCTCTCACAGAGAAAGTCCAAAATACACCTTATGAAAGTTCTGTTTTGATAAATGTATAATTTAGAAATAATGTTTTCCAGTAAGAACTTCTAATATTTGTTCTCTGTAAACACTGTTTAATGTTGACTGGACCATGGTATCCATCTCCAGTGAGAATAAAACCCCTTAAATTGTTTTACATACTTTATACTATGAGATGACCATCCTATTATGATGACTATTATCAGCACTAGAAGATATTATATATTAAAAGCCCATCTCCTCTCCCCAGATTATATAACTTCTGATTTTTTTTTCTTCATCCATAAAACTTGTTGCTTGTTGAAAAGGGATTACATTGTGATATTCAGCCTCAAATGTTTTATAGGCTTCTGTTTGAAATAAGTCATCCTCCCCTACTCATTTAAGCTAATTAAGAGGAAAGTATATATTATTGTAAGATGTCTTTTTATTTTCTCAATTCTGTCTCTTAACAAGTTACTTTGGTCATCACCATTTTGTACTTCAATGAACTAGACTTAGGCTTTCATAGTCAACAAAAATTTTCTAGGAAAGAAAATATTTTTCTCTTTTGAGAAAACTTGAAAATTGAGTGTATTTGACAGTGAAGTACCATAAGTAATGGTTGACTTGATTATTCAGTATGTTCCATTTAATTAGCGTTCGCCCGAGGGCATTAATAATTTGATTGCCCTAATAACTCACATCAACCAACCATATGCAGAATAAGCACTAAGGGGTACAGCTAAGTCGTATGGAACAGAACTTGATACAGTGTTAATTTGAAAAGATTTAAGGTGGTTTGGACTTTTTTTTTTTTTCCTGTTGCATTGAGTTTTCTCTAGTTATTCCTAGGTTTAGTGTATTTTTTCTAGAGAAATTGTACCAGCAATTATTTGTGAACTTGTGCCACCTTTTTTCTTGTTGCTTTGTGTAAGATGTAATTTTATTTTGCTTTAAATGTATATTCTGTTTGGGGGAGAATTCTTAATTCTAGATAAAACTGTCATCTATGATATGTTTAAAAGCTCAGTAGCATTTCGGTGAATGGTGTACTTAGTATTGGATGCTGTGAAACAGTTGCATTTTATGATGGAAGACTAACTGGAAAATGCAGGAACAGTGTGTCCTTATTAATGAGCTATTTTCTAGATTGTGATTCTGAATGCTATCATTTTTTAAAATCCTCATGTTTTTAGAACTGATGTTCATCTTGCCATAGAGTCTTGGTTTATGAAAAGGTGATGATGTATATAAGCTTAAAGCATTTGGTTATGAAAGATCAGCTTGTCTCTCCCAACCCTCACCTCTCTCCACTGTTCACTAACTTTTTCAAGGGGATATTCAGTCTCTCTGGATATAGGCCTTGCACTACTCCACTTTTTCTGAGAGGGTGCTTCCTTCAGATGTTCTGTTATTTGTTTATAAGAGCATACACACTTAATTTAGAAATCTACACATATCGTAGTAGGCACAAACTAACCCGAATGTTTATGTATAACATTAAGGTTCTGATCCTGTAACACCAAAGAACCTATTTGTTGTTTTTGGTTTTGTTTTTGTTTTTTCATTTAAAGATTCGGTATTAACCCCTACAATGGCTAAGAAAATGTCAGCAATCAAATGACAGTGTAGTTTCTCTTGACTCAGATAAAGGTAACTGGGCTAGATAAACATTCCTTCCTACTTATCCTCCTGCTGGTGCCCACTTATAAACAGACTTGAACAATGAACTGAATGGAGTCAGGTTAAACTGGCTCTCAGTGCCTCTAGCCATGAAGGCCTGGAGTGAGGCGAGTTCAGGATTGGGTATGTCCACCTCTAGTCTTTCTTTTCATTTTTATGAGTAATTGGTTGGCTACAGAAATGCAGGTTAAATATACATACACTTTGCTTTGTAATCAAATAAAATATGCAGTAACATGGATTTCTCACATAGTTCCTGTACACATGACTAATTAACGATAAACAGCAAGTACTTGTCAAAAATAATGGTAAATTTTATACTTCCAAATCAGTTTTTCTCTTTTATAAGCTGAATGACTATTTTTTTGCTGATAGAGGAAAATTCCTATTTACATATTACTGCTGACATGCTTGTTAAAAGACAAATGTCGTTTAATAATTACCAAATAGAGAACTTGTTCAGTCTTACTAGTAATCTTCTTGCTTATTTTTTCCAGGAATAGCCAGCAATAATAAGGGCATAGGGAAACATAAATTGCTGATGGCACTATAGATTTGCATAATTTGGGGGCAAAGCAGTTGTGCAATTATGAAAACATCCTTTAAAATGCCCATGTCCCCCTCAACTTTTGAGGGAATCCATCCTAAGGAGAAAAAAACATATCTGGCAAAAGCCTATACATGTAGGTATTTGAGGTGACATTCCTAAGTAGTAAACATTGAGAAAGTCTAAACTTTCCATTGATGGGATGAATAATTTACTAGTTGAGTACATTCATTTGCCAGATAGTATGATAGTAAAATTATTTCAGAAAATATAGTTCATGTAGAATGTTCATGGTTATATATATTTTTAAGGGCTGATTTTGCCCTTAAAAATATAAGGGCACAGAATTGTGTAGCCCAGTGTGTTATATTGTGATGGAGGAAAACAATGTGTAAAGAGAAAAAGGAAATACAAAAAAATTAACAGTTGCACTTGGGTTTAGTTTTGTAATTTTTTTCCTTCTCCATGTTGTCCATTATTTTTTTTTTTTATAAGTACTGGGTCTAAATCTTCAGCATGCAAGATCCCCTCTAGCATTTTTTTCCCCTCCTTCTTTTCACCTTTTCTAAAATCTTTAAGCCTGTAAGTATGGAACTTTTTAGAATAAACAAAAATCTGCGTCTGTAGGACACAGTTGGAAATGGATTTGGGGACAAGGGAGTTTGTGGTGATGGGAGCAGGGATATAATTTTCTGGGTTTTTTGTTTTGTTTTGTTTTTGTTTTTACCTGAAGCTTAAATAGGATCTTGGATTATTAGATTTTCCTCCTGGACTGTGTCGTGGTAATAGTTAAGCTTTGTGTGTTGTTGCTGTTGTTCAGTCACCCTGTACCATAGCAGTGATGTTCAGGCCCATTTTCATGTTCCTGTAGTCTGTTTGCAAAGGAGAGTTGGCTTGCTCTGGAGGACTAATACCTCTTTGAGAACACAGCCCCTGTCATCCCAAGGGAACGCCTTCCCTGAAACAAGCAGTATGTAGAAAACAGTTGTTTTGTGACCTTGTTTCTTATGTGGGAACCATGCGTGGTGTCGTGGGCTCCTGAGCTACCACGCCCCCCTGGCCACTGCTTGTCTTTATTCCTGAGTTACTGTATACTGAACTTTCGTAGTTTTTAGCCTTAATTCCTTTCTGGAATCTCTTTTCTACCTCCCAAATCTTAATCACCCTAGCGAATTTGTAGAGTACTTGATTACATAGGTATTATTTATATCAGATTTGCTCTTACTCCTGGAAAGAAGGGATGCTATTTTAAGCAATCAAGCCAGTCTTTAACATCTCACAGATTTAGATGAATCTCTTTTGCCTTCTACTATGTAAATCAAAAGCTGCCCCTGAAAAACTATTTCCTGCACATGTATTTACAGATAAATGGAAATGTTTTTTGGCATAACCTGGTTCAAGTTTTAGTATGTTTTTTAGGGAAGAGTTAAGTCAGATGCTTTTATTTTTGGATTCATAGATTTTCTGATGTGCCAAAATACGTTATAGTAGAATTGCATTCTGATTTAACAAATGTTTATTGAGCATTAGTTAAATTAGGTAACATTCTAGGTTTCCAGAATGAAAAGATTTACTAGACATCAGCTCTTTCTTCAAGTAGCCCAGTCTAGCATCATACACATACACACAAGGTAACCATTCAGTGTGGTAAATACCGTACATAATAACAAACTATAGGATTAACATAGCAGAGAAAGATCCCCCTCTAGGGTAGTGAAAGAAGGGACTTGCCCTCCATTCAAATAGGAGGAAGGAACTTAGGAACACATAAGATACAAAAGCATGAGATAGCATAGCATATTCACGGTGCTACATATAATTGGCAATCATTTGAATTTAATGTGTAATGGGAAGAAGGGTAGGGGGCATGGAATTGGGGAGATGAGTCTGGAGAGATAAGTAGGGTCAGATTACAAAGGTAACTGTGTGTCATACTTAGAAGTTTGGCCTTTATTAGGAAGGCCAAAGGGATCATTGAAAGTGCCCAAGTAAGGAGTGATGTGATTGGTTTTGTTTCACGGATAATGCCCTAGCTGTAGTGTGGCAAATGGACTGAGCTGGGGAAAGAGGAACTTAGGGTAGTAATTGTAGGCAATGGATGATGGGGACTAAACCAGGTTCTAGCAGAAAAGGAAAGCTGATGACAGAGACCAGAGAGGTAGGATTGATAGGATTTGGTGAATGGTGGAGCACTAGGGACCAAGGTAAAGTTAGGATGACTTTCAGGTGTAATGAAGTAAGGTCAGATTTCTAAGGAAAACGAAGTTTTAGGGAGGGGAATAAGAAAAGTAGTTGTGTTTTTGTTTTTTTTTTTTAAAGATTTTATTTATTTATTTTGACAGAGACACAGCGAGAGAAGGGAACACAACCAGAGGGAGAGGGAGAGGGAGAAGCAGGCTTCCCGCGGAGCAGGGAGCCCAATGCGGGACTCGATCCTAGGACCCTGGGATCATGACCTGAGCTGAAGGCAGAAGCTTAACGACTGAGCCACCTAGGCATCCCAAGAAAAGTAGTTTTGAATATAATGATTTTAAGCTGCCATGTAATGCTATGACTAGAAATTTAAAAATTACAGTTGAATTCAACATTTATTGAAGCAGAGTGTTTTTAATTGTGGACCTGTTTTAGGGTGGACATTAGTGTGAAGTGTCCAGACAGTGCTAATAACCCTTTCAGAGTTTTTTTTTTACTATTTGAGATGGATGTAAGCACCTGGGATAGCTTCTCTCCTGGTCTGGTAGAACAAATTTGGGATATACACCATGCCAGCCCAAAATCGACATTGTTCCGCCTGCAACTTTTAGGATATTCTTGGATATAAGCATGAACTCTAATTTAACAGGGTCTAAATGTGATGGTTTTGATTATTTAAATTGTACTCATGAATTAGAGGGTACAGAAGTCCTGGACTTTGCTAAAATTTGTGAGTCTTACGAAAATCAAAACACTTGAAAAACGTTGCTAATAAGATGTCTTAATGTTTCACGCACTACTGACACCTCTTTTGAACACCCTGAGTTGAAACAGAACAGTGATGTAATCCTTCATTTTCTATCAGTAAACAGGAGCTCACTCTGTCTTAGCTTTATCCTTGACCATATTTTAACTTAATTGTTCAGTAGGAGCAACGGAATGTAGTGGTCACCTCCATGGTCTCTGAATGAATTTAAATCCTTATCCTCTTAAAGATAATGTGGTATATATACACAATGGAATATTACTCAGCCATAAAAAAATGAAATCCTGCCATTTACAACACCATGGATGGAGCGAAATAAGTCAGCAAAAGACAAATACTGTATGATTTCACTCATATGTGGAATTTAAGAAACAAAACAGATGAACATAGGAAGGGAAGGAGACAAACCATGAAACAGACTCTTACGTATAGAGAACAAATGGAGGGTTACTGGAGGGGAGGTGGGTGGGGGGATGGGTTAAATAGGTGATGGGGACTAAGGAGCGCACTTGTGATGAGCACCGGCTGTTGTATGATGTTGAATCACTAAATTGTGCACCTAAAACTAATATTACACTGTGTGTTAACTAACTGGAATTTAGGGCGCCTGGGTGGCTCAGATGGTTGAGCGTCTGCCTTCGGCTCAGGTCATGATCCCAGGGTCCTGGGATCGAGTCCCGCATCGGGCTCCCTGCTCCAAGGGAAGCCTGCTTCTCCCTCTGCTTCTCTCTCTCTCTCTCTGTGTCTCTCATGAATAAATAAATAAAATCTTAAAAAAAGTTAAAAAAAAAAAACTAACTGGAATTTAAATAAAAACTTAAAAAAGTAAATCCTTATCCTGTTAGTGGCTATTTTCCCATCTGTAAGCTCAGATTATAAAATAATAAAACTATATATGTGTGCATGGTGGAGACCCTCCATGAATGATATTGTCCATCTTGAAGTCTTTGTAAATCTCTAAGCCACTTGGCTGTTTAGCTTTTTTTCCCCATTTATGACTTACTGCAAAATTTATTTAGGGAAGGGCATATAATTGAAAACAGGACTCTGCAGCCTCACTGCTTATGGATTTCACTGCCTTATCTTTTACCGTCTCTCCCCATCCTTCCCAGCCTTTATTAGCCTTCTACCCTGGCAATCTGGAATTTACTCATTTTCAAGTAGTTATGGGTTTCCTGATAGGGGCAATGCAGAATGATGCTCTTTTTCGTTGATATGTTTCTTAGTTTCATTACTATGTTTCTTAGAAATCTCTGTGAGCTCAGATTAAGCTGAAAACCATAAATGTGTTTAATAATGATTGTGCTTGTAGGCAAAATCATGAGTTAAAATCAAAGACTTAGAAGGAATGTCTTTTCACTTCTCACTGTGGGTTGCAGGAGTGGAATGGCCAGGTGTTTCCAAGAGGGGAGGAAGGAGCCATGAGGAAAACCAACTTAGGTGTACTTTGTCTACTGACTAAAATCTTTCCTAGCTTTGTGTGAGTCCATAGTACTTTATTCTAGACTGTTCATAAGTGCCACAGAACCCTAAATTAAGTGGAAGCACAAAATGCACAAGACACAGAGTCAGCACTAAAAAACTAGGATAGACTGGGATAGTTATTACATGGGTTAAATCCATTTAAGACACAAGTAAGCCCATATTCATTTAGTTTACTTAGCATGAAAGTTTCTTAACATTCGTATTATATATATAATGTGATTGAATTGTTTAAAATACATTAATGACAGTTACTATTTAATGATAAGCTCTGGTGGATGTTTTAGTAAAGAGAATAAGTGCACATGCATTTATCATTTTACTAGAATTTAATCTTTGAGTTTAGACTTAACTTTTATAAAAAGCGAGACCGACATAAAGAGATTTTTATTACATATTTTGGGTTTAAGTATTTTGAATTAAAACTAAAGAATTGCTGATAGAAACTGGTGATTTACTTGCTAGCTTTCATTTAGATGGGTTATCACTAAGTGGCAAAGAATTAGTAATTTTTTTTTTTTGCATTTAACTCATACATACAGTGAGATTTAAGCATAAAAATTTTCATGTTTTATAACTCTAGTTTGCTTTTTATTTCCTAAGTTAAAAAAAAACCTGCAAAATATTGGATTTATATTGTGTTTGACAGAAATATCAAATGTCACCTTAATTTATCTTGGCCTAAATTATCTTTAGTGAAGCAATCGACTCACATGATTTCCAAAGACTACCCCACATTCCGCTGCCCCGGCCCAGCTTTAAAGTTCAGTGCTATTCTTTGAGGATAGTTATGTGCCATGGCTAAATTTTATATGTACTAGAGATTTTATATCATACTTTATGTAATTAAAGTGAAAAGGAAAATATGTAAAAGTTAATATGTTTGGAGTTTGGTATTTCTTTTGTTTAAAAACAT
Organism: Leptonychotes weddellii; assembly: GCF_054177405.1. Taxonomy (NCBI): domain Eukaryota; kingdom Metazoa; phylum Chordata; class Mammalia; order Carnivora; family Phocidae; genus Leptonychotes; species Leptonychotes weddellii. The sequence continues at coordinate 112,774,471 of NC_138369.1, read as the reverse complement.
ATTTAACCTTAGCTAACAGTCTGGGATTCCAGATGGATGGGTTGCAATTTTGAAAGATTACAGAGGTCTTTCATTTGTGTCCTATAGAATGTTGCCACTAGGAGAATAAATTCTTACACCTTTTCTTCTGCTTTTAGGATTTTCTCATTCAGCGTTTACCTTTGGTATAGAAAGCCATATCAGTCAGTCTAACATCAATGGTGCCCTCGTCCCACCTGCTGCATTGATTTCGATCATCCAGAAAGGTCTACAGTATGTAGAGGCAGAAGTTAGTATTAATGAGGTAAGGAAAATTTATTTCAAATACTCTTACTCTTTAATTTGTCCTTAAATCTGCTATCTTGTTTGTTCATTCATTATCTGATTTCAGCTTCACCAGGTTAACAGAATTGAAGGGTGGTGTTCCTTATGTCACAGGTTGAACAGCCAAGGCCTGTTGACTCCGAACTATAAGAACCATTAGTTCTAGTTTATTTCCCTTTCTTTGGTTTTATAAGTAAATAAGAAGAAATAATTTTCTTTAAAACAACAACATTGTGCTGTGAAATGCTGAGACCACAATTGACGGTCTGAAAAATTAAAAAACCTCAGGTTATTTGGTTATACCTGATTTTGGAAGGCAGTTTATAATTGAAGCCAACTCTTGATACTTTTGCCTATCTAATAAGGTCCATATATAGGTAGTTTAATTCAGGTGTCGGCCAACTATGACCCATGAGTCAAATCCTGCCTGCTTGCCTGGAACACAGCCACACTCATTCACTTATATATTGTTTTGGCTACTTTGGCGCTACAGTGGCAGAATTGAATAATAGTGACAGAGACCTTATGTTCTGCAAAGCCTAAGATAATTTACTGTTTGTCCTTTCAAAGACAAAGTTTGCAGACCCTGGTCTAGCTAAAAAATTTCATATATGGTCAGGAATTATAACATGTGGGGCTCTTTATGTTATTTTCATTTCACAGATTAACATGGCTCCCCTTTCCTTTTGCAAGTATTTTTAAAACAAGCATCCGTGGTTTTATTTATTATTTATATATTATTTATTACTATAAATATAGTATACTAATTCTGGCTTCATTATTTTTTAGTTTCCTCCTCTTCAAAATGGAAAAATCCACTAATATTGTGTCCTCGTTGACATTTAGTACTTTCTGTCCCAGAGTATCTTTTACTGCAGAGGGTGAGAAACAGTTTCCATCAGTGGCCAGAATTAGTCTCATGGTATCTGAAAAATAAATGTCTTATAGATTTAATATAGTACTCTACAATGTATCTGTTGGTATTAATATTTTTAAGTTACTTAAAATAAATTCTCCTACTCCTCAGATACTCCTTACATTTGACAACTCAGAAAGATGTGCCATGTTTTTGTAACTCAGAGCACCCATCACCCCACTGTGGTATCTACCAGCTTACGTGAATTGGGCCTTACACATGCATATTCCTAGCTCATTTGCCCAGTTTCTATTTCTGACTTGTTCTATCTCCTTGTGCCTGCTGGAGAACTTTTTATTAATTGTGAGCTTCCTAATATCAATGAGAGGAGCTTTGGAAAATTACGGCAACTCCATAAAATTAAAGAGCACAGTCTCGAGTTATGATGGTACTTCTCAAATGGTAGTGCGCCCTAGAGAGCTTGTTAAGACATAGATTCCTGAGCCCTTCAGAGATTTCGATTCTGTAGGTTTGACTCTCCATTTATAACAAGCTACCAGATGTGATGGTAGTGCTGTTGGTCCTCGCTCAGGTCACACTAGGAATAGTGTCAGGAGATCTCCGTTGCCATTGACTGGCTGGCTGTGTGACTTCTGCAAGTCTTTAAACCTGATTGTGCTTCCATCTCACCATTAGTAAAATGAGATGATTATATGGCAGAATATCTGAGGCCTGTTTCTTGTTTTAATACTTGAATCAAATCACAAGAAATTTTTGAGTCCAACAAAGCTATTTTAAAAGTTTTTAGTTGTAAAGAAGTGTTCATTCTAATGTGGCACCAAGTCTCCTACCATTGTATGAACTCTTTCATAATGGTCATTACTTTTCCCGGACAGAATTTTGGAATCTAACGAATAACTTCTTATCACCTGGACCTGCATTTTATTATTCCTTTCAGTATTTCGGCTTTCTCTGTGCAATATTTCACAGTATGAACTAGGTGAGGAGGAGGAAAATTTACACAGCTCTTTGCAGTTGCTTCACCCTAAATGTCTTCTCTTTCATGTTTCTTTTCTCGAAATGTTCCACGTCCAGGATGGTACCTTGTTTGATGGTCGGCCGATAGAGTCTCTGTCCCTGATAGACGCCGTAATGCCTGATGTAGTACAGACAAGACAGCAAGCTTACAGGGATAAGCTCGCACAGCAGCAAGCAGCGGCTGCTGCCACCTCCACAGCTGCCACAAACCAACAGGGGTCTGCAAAAAATGGAGAAAACACAGCCAATGGGGAGGAGAATGGAGCACATACCATAGCAAGTGAGCGGAAAGAATTTCTAAAAATTCCTTTGCAGCAAAAGTAATTTTGCTTCATGTGGATGTCTCATCTTCCAGACTGAAGTAACATCATCTGTTTCATTTATGCCAACTTGTTTCCCTAACTTGTATCACAATTCAGATTCTTACTTCTGAAGCTCCAGGAAGCTAGATTTACTCATGGATTTTATTTTCTTCTTTACATATTTAGAAACCATTTTCTACTGTTAGATAAATTTTGTTGTTTGCATTTGATTTCTAAAGAAAATTTGTAATACTAGTCATTAACACAGTAACGCTCTGATGTGGAGATACAAAGGCAGCTCTCCTGTTACATGAATGATATCAGCAGCCCCTACTGGCAGAAACTCAGTGTTGACATGGATTATATTTAATTCAGACCACTTTATCATTTTAGCCTCGTTTGGCTCTAACCTTTTTGCAAGTCTTTTTCACCGCCTCCCCACCACCCCAAACACATACTCATGTACATCTTTTAAAAATTATAGGGTCATACTTAACTAAGGATGGGAATTTATTTCTCATGTACAGTTATTTTCACCATTACCTGATACAGGTGCGGAAAAAAAAAGTTAGACTTTTATATTTTAAGGCAGGTATTCGCTGATTAAGAATTATTCCCCCCTCCCCCAAGGATGTTGTAATATTACTTACCTAACTGGCATTTTCCACTTGTTTCTCATGACACAGATAATCATACTGATATGATGGAAGTGGATGGGGATGTTGAAATCCCTCCTAATAAAGCAGTTGTGTTACGGGGCCATGAATCTGAAGTTTTCATCTGTGCCTGGAACCCCGTTAGTGATCTCTTGGCATCGGGGTATGTTTGTCAAAGTGAAACTAAAATGTATTTAAAAAATATCATACTGAACTATTGCACATTTTATAAAAGCATTACTTATGTTTTCACGTTTTTGTTGCTTTGTGGTCCTTTTGCCTTTGTAAATCTTTATTCATAACATAATCTTAGAAATTATTTTTTAAGATTTATTTATTTGAGAGAGAGAACGAGCGAGCACAAGTCGGGGGGGCCTGCGGGAAGGGGGGAGAATCTCAAGCAGACTCCCTGCTGAGTGTGGAGCCTGACGCAGGGCTTGATCTCACGACCCATGAGATCATGACCTGAGCCAAAATCAAAAGTCGGTCGCTTAACCAGCTGCGCCACCCAGGTGCTCCCATAGTCTTAGAAGTTTTAATTAAACTTACTTCTTCAGAAAAGTGCCTAGGGTCCCCAAAGTGGAGACTAAGGAAAATAATTGGAAATGGAAATCCCTGAGAGTCTAGTTTTTATTTGCCTTATTAATAAGAGTATATAAATATGTTACTTTGATTCTGGGATACTTGAGAATATCATGAGGACTTAAAATATGTTGCATACTTTATAGGTCTGGAGACTCAACAGCAAGAATATGGAATCTTAGTGAAAATAGCACTAGTGGCTCCACACAGTTAGTACTTAGACATTGTATACGAGAAGGAGGGCAAGATGTCCCAAGCAACAAGGATGTGACATCCCTAGATTGGAATGTGAGTATCACTGTATTATCCATGGTGAATATAGTTCCTAATCTTCATAACCTCTCTGAACCGCAGACTAAAGCAGGGGTTGTCCATTTGCTGAGATGCTTTTGAATTTCACTCATAAGAACAACAAACTAGGACTCGCCATTCTCAAATGTGTTAAAAACAACGACTGGCCTTCCAGTAGTCAGACCTCCGTCCAGCTAGCAGCTCTTCAGTTTATCTTGCAGTGGAACCTTTGTCCAGCTGGTGGTCGCCCACTCTGTGCTTTGTCCTCCTCAGCTGTAAAGTACAACTGTGGTAATGGTGCCTGCTTAAGGGAGGTAATAGGTGAAAATCAACAGCAGGCACATAGGAAGTCCTTAACAACTAAGCCCTTTGCTAGGGGGTTAGGAGAAATCTCCATAATAAAAGCATGTTCTTGTTTTTCTCATTTTGTGTGGACTGATGAGAACTTCACTGCTGACTGCCTTGTAGGGACTGTTAGTCTAGGTTACTTCCAAGCTCTATTCTAGCTGGAGGAATCTTACAGCTCTCGGATGCTGTGTCATTCTACATTTTCCAGAGATCACTTCACTGCTCTGACTGACCAGAAAGTTTGAGCTCCTCATCCGTAAAGCTTCACCCTTTCAGTTTCATGTACGTGATAAGCAGCTTGGTTTGTGTCCATTCCCATGATTAATTTGTGGAAAATTCGCATTTTGAAAGTTCTTATATCTTTTCCTTTATTCCACGTGGCCTTTTTTTCCTTCCTTGTGACTTTGCATCCATTTTTTACCTGCTCTCTCAAGTGTAAGAAGCATCTTAGACAACTTCAGCGTCTTGAGCATTTCATGGGATTCACCATTCTTTCCTCAGCAAATGAATATTCTTTTCCTCCTTTGGCCTCTATCCGACAACTTTTGTGCGGCTTTCCATAGGATCTTCCAAGTCTCATTCCAGCGAAAGAGAGCTGTCTTTAAAAACGGTATCTCTAGCTAAATTTCTCAGTGTCTATGAAATTCTTCCAAAACAAATAGCTAGCGTTTTGTTTTTGTTTTTGTTTAGTTTTGTTTTTAGTGTTCCCTTATAAGATTTCCAGCAATGTATTTACTCTTTCCCTCCTATGAAGATAGCAGTTACCAAAATGAGAAAAAGGTTTAGCATGCCACGGTATTGTTTGGTTGTAGGGTCAGGACTAAGAATTATCTTCTCAATATATGGGACCTTATTATATCTTAAGTCAGAGGCCTTACCACCTTGATATGCTATTTGGCTCAGAGACCTATGAGTTAACTTAATGAAATTTACAGGTTACACTGAATAGGATGGTTAACAAATGTTTGTTGAGCTTGGTGATTCTCAACTCCAAGTTACAGTTTTCAGAAGTGTGGACTTTTCAAACATATATTATTCATTATGAACTTGAATCTTCCACTAAAAGGGGAAAACATTATCCTTGATTAATGGTTCTTTTAAGACATTTGGGGTCCAGTAGTTTAAAGGAAACTTCCCATTGTGCAGAGTCTGGAAATTAGCTTTTGCTGTTTGTTTCAACGCGGCTCCTTCTTCCTCAGATAGAACCAGATTTTGTCAGGACTGAGTCTACAACCCTTAGTACCATACCAGCATCTGCTTTTCACTTACCTGCCCAGCTAAATGGCTTGAGAGGTCTGAAAAAGGGCAATCTTGTTTCCAATTCCCTTTCCAAAAAGCATCACAAAAGCACTGAGTAAGGCAGGATTTCATTCTGTGTCTTCAGTAGTGTTTACTAATCCCAGCAATAGTGTGTTTAATGCACTCTGTAACTTGCACTTCCGTAGATCTGTCCTTCTGTTGTACCATTCATCAAGGCCAGGCACAGCAAGGGAATATAAGATTAGAGAAATTGGTATGGATTTCTCCTCGCGGTAAAGTAGTTCCAGGCAGTTGTACTCACTTCATTAACTATAAAGTCAGCCTACACTCTTTTCTGGCTTTTTTTTTTTTTTTTTCCTCCTAATTGGTAAGGATTTCATATTGAGAAAGAATTAACAAAGGAAAGAAACACTCAATGATATTTAAGTATCTGGTCATCTGAAACGGCAATATTGTTTGGCTCACACACAATATAAGCTTCATTTAGACAGTAAAAGATTTAGAGGGAGGACCATATAAAATCTTCTAATCATAACAAAATGTTTTAGCCATTTTTGCTTTTGACTCTATTAAATTCATTTTAAGATTGTGATTTTGGTGTCCTTCCTAGTCTACCCCCCTTCTCCCATCTCGAGTCATGTGCATCTGTGAGAATACCGTAGACCTTAGCATGCGTAAGGGTGGTGTTGGTCCTGCTCCAGAGTAGTTCGTGCCATTCTTGAGATTTGGATATAAGGCTCCCACACTGACTAGATGCTGGTTAAATACTAGCTTCATAGCAGTGAAGGGTCTTTTGTAGGTCGTTGGTAGCATTCCCAAATTTTGAAGCAGAGAATGTCAAGATCTACTCTTCCTAGGGTTTAAACGTGGAAATAGTCAAATAACAATTAAATGCCCTTTCTGGATTATATAATTGAAGGAAGTGTGTTTCTCTGACAGAGTGAAGGTACACTTCTAGCAACTGGTTCATACGATGGATTTGCCAGAATATGGACTAAAGATGGTAAATGAAGTATTTTTCTTTTTATATGTTGTTGTTGATCTAAGTTATAAAGCTTGAAGTAATTTTCATGTTTTTCTTTTTGAATATTAGGTAACCTTGCTAGCACCTTGGGGCAGCATAAGGGCCCTATATTTGCATTAAAGTGGAATAAGAAAGGAAATTTCATCCTAAGTGCTGGAGTGGACAAGGTAAAAGAACGTTAAACTAGGTTTTACAAAGGTTAGTGTGTTACAGAGTATACCTGGAAGTCGTGTTTTCTCCTGCCGCTCCTGTAAACAGTAAAACATCTGTTACGGGAAATTCAGGTACGGATTCACGACGACAGTGGGAATGCTCTTAGGTTTTCTGTCAGCTCCTTCGCCAGTTTACTCATCAGAATGCCATTGATCTTTTATCTTTGTGACCACTCATCTTTGCTGGAACAGCGGATGTCATACCTCCCATACTCTGCTTTCTTTCCCTAGTTTCTAGTTTACCTCAGCCGTGAAAATGGCTCCGGAGTGATTCCTTGAGAGATCTTAGAGGCAGTCTGTTAGCTGAACTCCTGGTGCTTAATTGAAAATGTAAAAAATGCAGGGTCATTGAAGCTTTTTCCACCTAACTAGGCTGGGAAATATGGAAAGGTTGAAAATACGGCCTTCTTGCTCTTTTGTTTTCTTAGGTCATCCCCTCTACCATACCCCCCAAAATGAATACAGGTCTAAGATGATTTCAGTCCAGCAAAGCGTATGCTCAGTACGCTTGTTAACTGAGTCAGTTGTCAGAAATGAAAGTAGAGAAGAAAAAAAAGGAAGAAAAATAAAGGAGGCCAGGAATAGGAGGGAAACGTCCTATTACTAACCTCTGCCACTGTATAATACTTTACATCCCCAAAGTTATAAAACTAGTGATGGGAGAGTATTTAAAGGAACTGTGAATATATCCATTCAGATTTATGTGTCATACTTGGGTATAATATACAAGACATTGTTTTAAATATTGTCAAAATTCAAGCTGCCCATAGGTGTAAATGTGAGCTTTTAAAAATCTTAATATTGAAAATTGGTTAATGACTTTATTAACCAAGAATTTGCCTCCTAATAGCTAAAAAAAAAAATTTGCATTAAATACATTATTGCAGTTGAGTTTCTTAAGCAATGTAATATAATGTCTGGTGGTTTGTAGACAACTAATAGTTACTTGAAGTAAGTTGACTGATGAAAAATCAGGGAAAAATGAAACTACTTAATAGTCATTTTCCCCCTCAGAATGGAGTATACCCTCGTTGTACTTTTGGGGATAAAGTAAATGTTTAAAGTAAAATTCACTCTGACATTTCCTATTGCTTTAACATAGTTAGGCATCTAATTTATGCACCTATGATGAGCTTCTTTTAACCTCTTAATACAATTTTTCTTTTCTTTTCAATCTCAGACTACGATTATTTGGGATGCACATACCGGTGAAGCCAAGCAACAGTTTCCCTTTCATTCGGGTAAATCTTCACAATTTACATGAGAACTGGTGCTTCTGTTTTTCTAATTAAACTTTTAAAAGCATATAATTCATTTAAAATCTTGAAATA
>NC_138369.1:112736214-112765768 GCF_054177405.1 Leptonychotes weddellii | reverse complement strand
GACAGCCACCCATGGTCTTTCCACACCAGAAATTAGTTTACATTATGTAAATGGAATCATACTTTTTTGGTCTGGCTTCTTTCACTCTGAGAAATAATTTTGCATTTGCTTCAATTGTTGAGTAGTATTTCATTATGTGGATACACCACAGTTTGTTTATCCATTCACCTGTTAAAGCAAATTTGGGTTGTTTCCATTTTGGGGGGCTATTATAAATAAAACTGCTATCAATATTCATGTATAAGTCTTTGCGTGGACTTGCACTTTCATTTCTCCCGTGCAAATGTCTAAGAATAGAATAGCTAGATTACATGGGAGGTATATGTTTAACTTGTTAATAAACTGCCGAGCTGTTTTTCCAAAGCTTACATTTTCCATACTGATGGACATTTTCAGCAACAGTGGATATTCTAGTCCCTCCATGTCCTTGCCAGCACTTGATAAGTGGTCAGTGTCATTAACTGGAGCCACTCTAATAAGTGGGTATTAATATCCCATTGTGGTTTAATTTGCATTTCCTAATAACCAGTGACGTTAGAGCATCCTGTCACGTGCTGTAGATTTTACTTGGTGAAATATCGGATCAGATCTTTGGATCTTTAATTTACTGTTTTCTTCTGTTCTTTATGTATTCCGGATACAAGTTAATCAGGTATTTACAAATGCTGTCTTATAGTCTCTGGCTCGTCTTTGCATTGTTTTAACAGTATCCCTCTGTGTCAACTCTATTTCAAAGAAAACAAAACAAAACAACAATATCCCTCGAAGATCAGGAGTTATTAATGTTGATGAGTTCCATAAATTATTTATTTGTTCTTTTATGTGTCATGCTTTCAGTGTCAACCTAATTTGCTCTTGTTTTCTATTTGCTTAATGTGGAAGTTGAGGTCACTGATTTGAGACCTTTCTGCTTTTCTAATATGGATATTTAGTGCTATAAATTTACTTCTGATTACTACTAAGTGACATGTCCTTGTGCGTGGCTCTCTAGCTCTCTCTTTTCCTGTAATCTGTCTTATAAATTCCAGCTGCCTTAGTCTCCCTAGATTCTTAGCTTTGTCTCTTCATTCAGGAAATTTATTGATCTCTGCCTAGAGATTCCTCTTCCCTATGCCAAGACCTGGACTTTTTCCCCCCCCAGATTGTAAGCTTGGGCAGTTGTAAAAGGTCACATTGATGGTTGGTTCCCATTTTCTCAGGAACCGCTGTCTTTTATTACCTGGTGTCTGTTGTCTTGAATTATTATCTCATATATTTTGTAAGTTTTCTTGTTTTTTTTTCGGCAGGAGGTAAATTTGGTCCCTACTACTCCCATCTTGACCAGAAATGGAAGTCTACCATGCTTTTTAAATTACTATATTTTAATTGCTGTGCTAAATTGTCTCCCGTATACACTCTTGCATAAAGCATAAATCATGATTACAGATGAGTTACAATAAGTGGCCATTTCATACCCATTTGTATGGCTAGAAGAAGTAATGTTCATGAGGATATGGAGAAATTAGGCCCTATACTTCGTTAGTAGGTTTGTAAAATGGTACAGTCACTCACTGTGGAAAAACAGTAGGACAGGTCCTCAAAAAGCTAACCATAGAATTACCATATTATGATCCAGCAATTCTACACGTAGGTATACATCCCAAAGACTTGAAAGCAGGGACTTGAACAGATTCTTGTCAGTGTTCATAGCAGCATTATCCACAGTGGCCAAAAGGGGGAAACAGCCCAGTGTCCATCAATGGACAAATGGATAAACAAAATGTGGTCTACACGTACAGTGGATTATTATCCAGCCATGAAGAGGAATGAAGTTCTGACACATGCTGCAACATTTAGTGAACCTTATATTCATTATGCTAAGTGAAATAAAGCACACAAAGGGACAAATAGTATAATTTTACTTATTAACTATCTAGAACAGGCACATTCGTAGAGACAAAGTAAAGATTAGAGGTTCTCAGGAGTGGGGGAAGGGGGAAATGGGGAGTTATTGCTTAATGGCTGCAGAGTTTCTATTGGGGGTGATGAAAAAGTGTGAAAATAGTGATGGTTGCATAATTAATACCACTGATTGTACACTTAATAAAATGACATTTTATGTTATATATGACCACAGTATTTAAAAATTAATAATAAAATATGTCCAAACCCATTGAAGTGTACACTTTAAATGGATGAATTTTATAGTATGTGATTTATATTTCAGTGAAGTGGTTTCCAAAAAAATGCAGATGAGTAATAAATGTCTTTCTCTCCTTACTGCATAGGTTCGGTTCATTTGTTACCTTTTTAAATTATGAAGGATGGAGGTTTTAAATTACCCTAGGCAAATTAACTTTTTTTAGTCTTTTTTTATCGTGTATAAAATGAGATCAGTAATAGCGAACACACCTCTTACATATCACTTACATAAAAGTGCATTTTGTTGTGAGATGTATTTCTTTTTCTTTTTTTTTTTTTAAGTTTATTTATTAAGTAATCTCTACACCCATCTTGGGGCTTGAACTCAGAACCCCAAGATCAAGAGTCTTGTACTTTTCCAACTGAGCCAGCCCATAGAGATGTATTTCTTTCCTAAAGAATTTGCATCACCTAGACTCTTTTTATTTTAGGAGTAAGCAAAAAGTAAGGACGCAGGTATTCTTAGATTACACCAGTTTTGTAACCCTTGTATTTTATGAGCCAGGTGTATCACAAAGCATAAATCATACAACTCATGTTGCAGCATTCCCCAACTTCCCCCAGTTAGCTTTACTTGGTCCTACGGTTTTGTTTTGTTCTGAACCTAATGGTGTATTTGTTTGAATGCCATTTCTTACTTTCTCAGCCTCCCATCTCCTGTTTTGCAGACAGCTCTGCATCACATTAACATCCTGATGCATCATGACAGATTCTTGGCATTCTTTGTAGCATTTTATTATACTTTCAATTGTTTTCTAAGTTTATTAGATTTTTCAGGCTTTTTCCCCCACCACCTAACACTAGAACCATTTATTTATCAAAGAAACATTTTATTAAAATTATTTTTGGAATGATATCTTATGTAATAGTATTTAATGTCAAAATGAAAGTGTAGTAGGTATTGAGTCAGATTCCAGGCACAAAAACAGAATCTAAACCAGGTTGTCCAAGAAGGGGAACTTAGTACAAGGAAATAGTTGCAGAGGTGTTGAAAGAATGAAAACCAGAGGACTCTCAGGTACCCCGGAGTGTAAGAACTGCAGAAAACCTAAGACTATAGAGAAGGCAGGATCCCTCTTGCCAGTGGGAATTAGAAGGGGAGAAACAAGAACTGCCTGGCAAGAACAGGCACCTTGGAGTAACTGTTGCCACTGCCAGACACCCAGCCTTAAAAGAGAGATGAGAGCAAAATTGCCTGTCTTCTCTGTTTCTCTTGACCTTGGGCTCTCGACAGTGTCTCCCACTGTATGAATCCATCTGGAAACCAGTAGGCACAGGAACCTGGGATATGTAATTTGCAGGAGTCCACCCACTGTGTGTAGAGCATAGCAAGACAGAGTGTGGTAAGGAATGGCCCTGAGAACAAGCAGACAATGAACAGGACAGTCATCGACATGCATCTAAGATGATGCGATGTGTACACACAGCAGTAGAGTTCATACATAATGCTCATCAAAGTTGGCCTGTGCTTTTGTTTACTGGCTGATTTAAGTTGGATACTCCCAGAAGCAGACCTGGAGCCAAGCATTTGAGTGACGTGATTTATTAAGGAAACACTCTCAGGAGAAACAAGTGAGGAATTGTAGGGATTAGGATGGAGAAGAGGGCCCAGCCTCAACCTGATCCAGGCAGGGCTTTGGAGTGTTTATTACACGTTGGAGTTTTTCTCATCTTGAACCACACGCTAGATTTTTGAATCTCTCCCTCTTTCCCCCAAACCCAACTACATACCACCAGCCATTGGGTACTAGCCATTTTTGGCTGGGGTGGGGGGGTGGGTGGCGGTGTTGGAGACAGCAGCAGAACAAGGCAATTCTCTGAAGAAGTTTACCCTGGGAGCCCTTAGCACCAAAACACTCAGAAACTGGGAATCCGTCACAGAGCACAGGTAAAGAGGGTCTGCAAAGGAGGGAGCGTGCAGACACCTCTGAAGGCCTGTTGCCTACGAAGGTAGTAGAATACAGCCTGCTCTTCACTCTGCTCGCTTGGCTTATCAGTCTAACGGTGCTCAGAATACCTATTTGTAATATGCTCAGTGTGAAAACAGCCAGTTACTATGATGGATACATAACAATGAGGAAGTGGTTTGTTTTTTCTTTCCCATACACACAAGTTCTGACCTCCTTCATTAAATGCTTTATATCTCTAATAATGGGAATATACAGCTTCACTTTAACTTCTTGTCTCCCCCTTGTCTCTTAGTGTTTGCTCTGAATGCTAACCTTGTTCTGCAGAGGGCCAGAACGTCCATTTTTCGGCTTGATAAGCTGCAGGATCTCTGTTGGAGCCAGTTTGGTCTGCCCTCGTAGTGCAAAGCAGCCATGATACGTGGCCGAACGAACTTGTCTATGTTTTAATGAAATTTTATTATAAGGACACTAAAATCTGAGTTTTGTATGATGTTCACATTCATAGGTCTTCTTTTGATCCTGTGTTGTCTTTTGATCCTCACCCCCAGCCAAATGAAACGCAAAAACTACCCTTGGCTAATGGGCCATCGCGTCCACACTGCTCAAAATCCGGTGCTGTGTGCTCTGTTGCCTAACCCAGTTACTTGCTGCCACTGCGTTAATCTGCATTACTAATTAGAGAGCCTTTGCACCTTGCGGCAGGGGGAGATGAAAAGACAGACTCTCCAGTCATACCAGAGCTAAAGTAACTATTAATAGCCAGCTTTTGGGTGTCTGAGGTTTTAAATTCAGTGACGTAGGTTTTAAGTGATATTTGACAAGAATCAGAAGAAAATGTATTTGCGATCATCTGCAATATTCCACTTATCAGATAGGTGGATTGGAAATTATTCAGCGTAACATTTGTCTAACTTGTCATTTACAAAGTCCTTTTCACACGCACCATCTTGCTTGATCTTCACAGTATCCTTGTGTATTAAGCTTAAAGGTTTTATCCCCTTTTTTTTAGATGAGGAAAATAGCATGAGAGGTTAAATGACTTGCTTGGGGCCCAGTGGTTAGGGAGTGGCAGAACCAAGCTCCCTTGTCCATTGAACACTCAAGAGAATTTTAGAAATAAAAGGAAGTATAACATCACTTTTAAAGGTTTACAAATGCGATACCAAGAATGCAGTGCTAGTCATTCATAGAGGAAGCTCTCGGGAAGCCTAGTCACCTGCGTTACTTTCTGTTAGGCTGTGTCTCACATAGAGACAACTGAACGGAAATTTAATATTTGTGATATTTAGATGCCTTCATTTTTAAAAATTCTAAAAATTATAAAGTAAAATGCTTAAGTTTCTGTTACCACACTTAACGTCCGAGCATGGTTTAAAACTAAAGCTCCTAGCTTTCAGTACATGTGGAATGAATGCAAACCTAGCCCTTTTTCCTTTTCAGCACCAGCACTGGATGTTGATTGGCAGAGCAACAACACCTTTGCTTCTTGTAGTACAGATATGTGCATTCATGTCTGTAAACTAGGACAAGACAGACCTATTAAAACATTCCAGGGACACACGGTGAGTAGCCTTCCCCTCCTTTTAAAGTGGTTATGATGAATAAGTAATACTACAGAGTGGTTTGGAAGTATGTATGTTTTAGATCCAAAGAGCAATCCAGTCTATAAAATGAAAATGTGAATATTTACTGTTATTTTTAGAATGAAGTAAATGCTATCAAATGGGACCCAACTGGCAATCTTCTGGCCTCCTGTTCTGATGACATGACTTTGAAGGTAATTCGAATAGTGGGGAGACATGCAGTGGAGGTGTCACCAAGAATGGCTGCTCTGGCCATTTTTAGATCATTTAGAATGTCTCTTATAGTTCCTTGAATGCTTAAACCTGGGTCAGGATTTAACTCTACTTTTTAATAGTGAATCATTGTTTTTTATATTTTATTTTGTAAAGTATTTCAAGTGTTTAAATACAGCAAATAAATTCTACTTAAAAGAGTGTTTGATAGGAATTGTGGTGCTAAGAAACCTGCTGTCTTAACTTGTCTTCACTTCTAGAAGGTCATATACTGGTGCAATTAAAGTTTATTTGCACATGTAAAAATTTGACTAATAAGTAACAGATCTTTGTAGCATTCGTGGATTTTGCTGAAATTCTGTGAATTGTATAAATTTGATTTTGTGGTGTGAATGTATATCATCCTTGCTGGGAAGCTGATCTTATAGCAGAGAATGCTTAGTTGGTGAGTGAGCCTTGCTGACATCCCAGCATCAGCAGCTCGACATGGGTTTATGTTTTTCTTGTCAGTGTGACTAAAAGCAAAGCTAACACCTTGCACCTGTGCACATCACATTTAGAGAAAAAAAGCATTTTGAGGTAAAGAACAACCTAATACAAATCTCCACTATTAATGAAGCTTTGAGTCCTTTCCTGCAACATAGTAACTCTCCTGAAAATAATTTTATCCTTGACTCTGCAATGCCCACGACTGCGGATGTGGTGACCCTTAAGATGCAGGAATCATGAGGGAAAACTGCTTTTCCTCCTGTGAACAGACTAAATGTAATCTTGGTAACCTGGTGAGGTTTTTCCCTTAAATACCTGCTGGGTTTTTAGTCATTCAGTTTTCTCAAGCCTGGGCTCCCTTGCAGACATTGCTAGTAAAAAGGCTTTTCTTAATGCTTTTGTCTGAGTTTACTTTGCATGCACGTGCATTGCAGTCATAAAATGAAAGCCTTGTGGAACAGAGAATGGCACGTATGTGGAGTTGAAAGGCCAGTGGCTGGGGAGTCTACTGAGCAGTTAGAGAAGTTTGGATTAGAAAGTGTTAGCTTTTTGTCCTAACAATAATGAAAGGTCAGAGTTTTAAAGGAGAAACGAGATGGGTCGATATTGTGTAGTGGAGCCAAATTCTGAGAACAAGGAACAGGAGTCAGAAGATCATGCAAAACCTGAACAGTGATTTGAGCCAGGCAGGTGGAGGTGCTGGGTGGGCCTGGTGCTCCAAGAAGAACTCTACCCTTGGCATAAACATTTGGGACTTCTCTGCAGGTGGATGGTCATTCAGAGCCACAGACTTGGATGAAGTTGTGTAGGGAGAAAGGACAGAGTAAGGAATGAGGGGAACCTTAGAAATAGAAAGTCTTAAGAACTTAACTCCCAATAATTACCAGCTCAAGAGGAACAAGCTTCCAAAAGGAAACTGAGGAGGAATGACCCAAAGGGAGGGAGAGTGTTCAGAGAAGAATGTTTCAAGGGAGGGTGATGGATAGGAGTGGTTAACAGTGGCAATGCTATTGAAAGGTCAAATGAAATAAATTTTGAAACATATTTTGGGGGCTTATTTACATGGAATTATAAATGTCTAGGATCCAAAAACATTATGGGTTTGCTTCATTCTCTCTTATTAGGTACATTGCAGACATGTGAAACACACCTAATTTTTGTGAGCTCTTTTTGTTGTTGTTGGCAGTTGGGTTTTTATGTGTGTTTGTGTTTGGCAAGATTTACTCCCATGTCTTTATTGAATGATTTTGCCAGAAGTACTCTCAGTGTAGGTTTCTTTACCTCTGTACACATAGGTTTTCAACTCAAGCAAGGCTAATTATTCTCTACTCATCATTTTAACCTTATTGCTTTGTTATTTTTCATGGTTCTGTATGAGTCATTTTCTAAACTTTTATTATGGTAACAAAACTTAACATGAGATCTTTTTAATCAGGCTTTTAAGTGTACGGCACAGTATTGTTATCTATGGGCACAGTATTGTAGATTTGTAGAGATGAAATTTGTTGTTTAGCTGGTCCCCCTCTGCTCTTCCCCTCAGCCTCTGGCAGCTACCATTCTTTTCTTGGCTTCTGTGAATTTGACTCTTCTAGATACCGCATATAAATGGAACCATGCAGTATTTGTCCTTAAGTTCAGGAATTCCTTTTTTTTAAGGCTGAATGATTAATACTCCATTGTATATAATACCACATTTTCTTTATCCATTCATCCATTGATGGACACTTGGGTTGTTTCCATATCTTAACTTTTGTGACTAATGCTGCAATGAACAGGGAGTGCAAATACATTTTTAAGACCCTGATTTCAGTTCTTTTGGATAAATACGCAGAGGTGGGATTGCTGGATAATATGAAAGTTCTGTTTTTATTTTTTTGAATATCCTCCCTACTGTTTTTCATAGCACCTATCATTTTGCATTCCCACCAACAGTGTACTACAAGTGGTCTAATTTCTCCACGTCCTTGTGAACATTTATTGTCTTTTTTATTTTATAATAAAATCCTAATAGATGTGAAATGATATCTGTAGTTTTTATTTGCATTTACCTTATGGCTAGTGACATTGAGCATCTTTTCATATACCCGTTGGCCATTTGTATATCTTCTTAGAAGAAGGGTCTGTTCAAGTCATTTGCCCATTTTTAAATTGGATTATTAGGGGTTTTGCTATTGAGTTGTAGGAGTTCCTCATATATTTTCAAAATTAACCTTTTATTTATAGATACATGGTTTGCATATTTTTTCTCCCATTCTGTCATTTGTCTCTTTATTGTTCCCTTTGCTGTACAGAGGCTTTTTAATTTTATATAGTCCCATTTGGCTTTTTGGTTTTGTTTTTGTTGCCTGTGTTTTAGTGTCATACAGGAATATATTATTTGCACGTTGCTTATCTATTTGCCCTTCTCTGTTACAAAATATTTTCTGATTCTAAATCCTAAGAAGAATTTGTAATCTACATCTTTTATTTAAGGGACAGTGTTAAAACTAATGCCTTAAACATTTTAGGATCATTACCCGGGGGATTTACTAATATTGAAGTTTGTACCATCTGAAGCTCTCAGAGTTAATCTTAGAACTACAGCTAATTCAATCTTGAAGCCTCAGAATAGTGAACATTTGGAAAGGACTTCAAGCTAATTTGTCATTTTTAAAAGATAAATATATTCTACATTTTAATTTCTTTGCAAATATTCCGTTGATCTGTAATCATTGTTCTGGTTATACTGCTGATATTTTAGATTGGCCCAGTAGTATTTTTAAATGTATCCTTTGTATGGGAAAATATAATTACATATGTTTTTCTTTTTTGCTCAGATATGGAGTATGAAACAAGACAATTGTGTCCATGATTTGCAAGCACATAATAAAGAAATTTATACTATCAAATGGAGTCCAACAGGGCCAGGGACAAATAATCCAAATGCCAACCTTATGTTAGCAAGGTAATATTTATGTTTCACTCTTCCTTTTATGAGTCTTCCACACAAAAAGCTTCTAATAAATAACGACAGAGTTAGGAAAGATTCCATGAAATGGGAATGTATCCTGCAAAGATTGTTTTTTTGATGGGAACATTTAAACTTGGAGTTTATTCTTATTTCAGGCCATAATGGATTTTTATATCTGGAGTTATCAAATATTTACTGATGATATCAGATATTGATTAAAACTCAAGTAATTGAGGCATAGTGCAATAAAGTTTTTTCAGCATTAAAAAAAATAAAAATATAGTCAATACATTGTTCAGAACCATGGATCAGTCAATATAAAAGAATTATTTAAAGAGCAAAGGAATACAGTGAATTTAGCTCATTTTGTTTTTTCAATTCAGGGACTCGGAGATGCCCTTAAAGTTCCTTTTCTCCTATATAGCTTTGCTTCCAGAACACTTGCTTCCTAACAGCCCAATCTGTGTCTCATAAGGAATTTGTGGCTAGCTACTAGAAATGGCTGGACATTATAGATTGGGGGTGGGGCATGGGAGTATTTCATTACTTATAAAGTCAATTTTGTTGCCTCCTTTGTCAGTGCATCCTTCGATTCTACTGTTAGATTATGGGACGTAGACCGAGGAATTTGCATCCATACTTTGACAAAACACCAAGAGCCTGTGTACAGTGTGGCTTTCAGTCCTGATGGCAGGTACCTGGCAAGTGGTTCTTTTGATAAATGTGTGCACATCTGGAACACACAGGTATGTCTCAGTTATTTAAATCATCACCTGCTTTAATAGTTACTGAGAAGCACTTGCCTATATAAATTCTCTTTTCTCTTTTGGTTGTCATTCCTTTATGACATTAGTTCAATCCTTAGTTTTTAAATGAGTACTTTTTTTTAATTTACAAAGACTGAAGCCAGTTGAAGTTAATATTTTCCTAATGTAGGCCAGAATTTACAAATAAATTTAGATTCTTGTCTTATTTTTTTTTCAAGTTGGCTGACCTAAAATGTGAGAGTTTAAGATGCATGTTTAGATAAATGATGTAGTTTCTTTATTTTCTGAAAGACTTGTTTTTGAAGGAGCTATATATGAGCAATTAATAAAATGTACTAAAGGACAAGATTTTATGGCTGAACACAGTGATTTATCAGGAATAAACTTAAAACTATACTACCTTTGTAGGGACAGTAGTATAGAGAGATCCTTTCCTAAAAATGGAGAAAACAGCCAGTTGCTGTAATTTGTTTCATCTTCTCAACCTTTTTAGTGTTTATGCTCCACGTACTGTTTTTTTAGTAGCAGTCGCTTGACTCCCCCGCCCCATCAGTGATCACGTCTTAGGTGGTCGTAGTACACCCATAATCAGTTACTGTGAGCTCTTTCTTTTTGTGCAGCTGATCATCATAGTTGGTCAGACTGTTCTGCATAAAGCATCATTTTCAAGTATCATTCAAATGGTCCCCTCTAAACACTGAAAAGGTATCCAATGGGAAGTCTTAGAGCTCCCATTTTCTTCTTGATCCCCTACAAGTAACTATTAACTTCTCTTTCATTCTTCCTGACATTTTTTGTGAATAGAAGTTTTAACATTGTCATTTTTATACTCACTGTTTTATTTTTTAATTTATATTTTTAACCCCCTTGGAATTGATTTTTATATGTATAATCTGAGGTAGAGGTCTAATTTTATATTTCTAATGGATAGCCAGTTGTTTCAACACTATATACCCCTTTGCTGTCTCATAATGCCACTTCTTTCATATACCACATTCTTATTGTGGTTTATTTATGGATTCTCTTGTACCGCATTGATAGACATTTGTATATACCTGCATCATTAGCATAGTTTTAATAACTAACTTTATAGATCCCCCCTCATTAAGTCTTTTTTCTCCCTTCATTAAAGTTTTATGATTTCTTTATGAAGATCTTTTTTCTTAATTTATTCTGAAGTGCCTTATGGATATTATTGTTAGCTATGAATGACGTCTTTTTAAAAATACATCCCTTTTACTTACTGGTTGTTGCTTGTGTTTGGAACATTACAAATTTTGGCATAATGAAACTGAATCCATCCACCTCTCTGAGCTCTCTTACTAGTTTTAATAGTTTAGGTTTCCCCTTGACTTCCCTTTAATCTTTTTGTTATGATTGAATAGCAGAGACTTTCTAAATATAATCTATAGATAATCTGCCTGTTGTATACATTTTCAGTCACTTATTTAACTCCGTTTGGGTATAGAAATGTAGGATTCTAATGGAGGATACTGGTAGGCTCTTAGGGGCATTTGAGCAACTATCCATGCTATTTAGATGTATCACTATTGTGTTATCAAAAAATACCATTTTACTTTTTTAAGTTTGAAAATCGTAAGATGCATCTAGTGAGTTTTTAGTGCAGTCATTGCCTTTTTGTCATATATAAATCTAGTTTTTTCTTTCCTCATTTGGATTATCATCCATATGATATGTTACCTAAGCATTTCACAGGTCAGTTGTTGAAGTCTGGTCTGAACATATATATACAGATTTGAGTACTGCTGTTAATCCACTGATTTTTGTTAGTGTTATAGCTCTAGCTTGTTGACCATGCTATTTTGGTTCAATTATAGCCTAATTTGAGCTTAGAAATTGGTAAGTGCTTTGGAAAGAAAGTTGGTTTTTTTAAACCCCAGAGCTTACTGTCCTGTAGATTTTTACTTTCCTGTACATCAACAGATTTTAGATTTTGTTGGTGCCACTCCTTTCTCCTAATTAACCATGGAAATACACTCACAACCCACTATACTCACACTTCATTAATGTTTTAAATTGTAAGAAACTTTAGGTGGGGGGAAGAAAACAGTTGAACCTTTCTGATGTGATCAGCTGTAGCAGTGCACCTATGGTTTCTGCAGTATTAGCCGAATGACTTTGAAGAGGAAAGCAAGGGCAAAGAGAGTTCTGGCTTAGTAAGTAAATTAGGATTGGCTGTCCGAGGAGGTATTTACAATGTACATGTCTTGCTGCCATGTTTTTAGGTAGATCTGCTACCTCTAGTTTGACCTTTTTAGGTTATCATAAAGCTGAGAGATAACTTCTCCGCCCTGTCAGGGCAGAAAACCAGAAGCATATTTTTCATTGTTTTCCAGTTTCTCACCGCAGAGCCTCTGATCTTTGCCCTGTTTAATGACTGGTTTCCTAGGAGAATATGTTTTTTAACTGAGTTTTAATTATTCAGTGGGTAGCTGAATAATTTTGGTTTCCTTTTTTTTTTTTTTTAATCTCCTCTAGTTTAGGGGCTTCTCAGTAAATATAGAGTAACTAACAGACTTACACTGGAATTGTCTTTACTAGTTTATTGTACTTTCTCTTTAGGATATTTTATCAAAGAAATTCTGACTTCATTTTGTCTCTCTACATGTTAGCCAAACTCATGCACCCTTCAACAACAACAACAAAAATTTATTTCAAGTCATACATTGAATGTTTGACTCCATTGTTAACTGTATCAAAGAGGCCAAAGATAGCTAAGAATGATTATCAATACTGGAGAAACTGAGTGTGTGTGTGTGTGTGTGATCTGTTGAGATCAGGCAAGTGTTATTTATCATTTTATAGAAGGATCATCATCGCATTTCTAGTGTTTGAAAACTTGTAATTTGTTTTGGAGTCAAAGCTAAATTCCATCTCTGATTGCTAGAAATAATGCCATATAATATTTTACCTCAATAATTTGGATTTCTAATAATATATGTTCCCATTTTTAAGAATCTGTGTTTTCATTTTTAGACAGGTGCTCTAGTTCACAGCTATAGGGGAACAGGTGGAATTTTTGAAGTTTGCTGGAATGCAGCAGGAGACAAAGTTGGAGCCAGTGCGTCAGATGGTTCAGTAAGTAGAATGAAGTGTTTCCAAGGGGGTGGGTGTGTAAGCGTAGTAAATAAATGTGGCTTATTGTGGTTGCGACTACAAAAGTCTTCTTTTCAAAATACGTATTATGGCATTGATCTTTTTTACTGGAGGTTGTATATTTTTCATGTTTATTTCATTGAAATAATGTAAACAAAATATAGGCTGTGTTTGCCAAAAGAGTATCTTCATAACCAAGAAATGGTTCTTTTTAATGTAAACCTTTGTTAATGAAATTGAGCGTAGAACAATACCACGCTGGAGAGAGGTTTGCATTTTTAATGCCTATTTCTACCTTGTCTTCCTTGCAGAAGAGTGTTGGTGGCCCAGGGCAGGGGGAGTAGAGGCAGTTGAGTCCTGCATTGAGGAATGTGTGATACTGAGAGACTTTCAGGATGAGGTTGGCCAACTCTTTATAGAAATCCTCGTTTTGGCTTCCAAAGCTCTGAAGGCAAAGGGGAAATGGAGAGGGTGTTAGCCATTAGCTGTTTTCTGAAGCTGTAGCTTAATATAATCTGAGGTCGCTTTCATTTAGGCCCAAAAGCTAGGAAATGGTCTATGTTGAGCATATTTTTTTCTATTTTTTAATTAACAGAGTAGATCTTCAAAATTTTAGCCATGGTTCTTTATAGTGTTAGCCCATAGTGGTTTCCTCCATCTCTTAGACGATTTGTCTGATTTCTCTTGGTTAAGTGCCCAGTGCCATGATCATTGTTGCTTTACCAGTTTTGTGAACTAGAAAGTAAAAATAGATTTCAAACTGTACTATAGAAACGTTAAGCTAAAAATGTACAATGAAATTCTTAACACACTGGTTGATTATTTTAATTTCTTACAGGTTTGTGTATTAGACCTTCGGAAATAGCGCTACTAGTTGGAAGCCATGGACCGACTATGAATGTGTACATAGCCAAAATGACTGTCCCTGACCCATGTACTGCTATAGTCCCACTTGAACCATGGCCAGTCCACTACAGCCAAATCTAAAAGAAATATATACATACAGTGTATATAAACAAAATTGCACCCTGAAGATGACAGAATTTTGTCACAGCCTGTGAATTCTGTTCACCAAGTGCTGGAATCTAATCTGCTGTGCCCCTAAAATAGCATTTAGAAGTTTTGGATATGAAAAACAGAAGAGAGAAAGAAATATGCGTTATAAGAGCAGCCCATATGTGTACCAGTTTTTGGATACTAATGACAGCCTTGTTTCTCCCCTTTGAATCAGAAGACACCATGGATTAGATTCTTTTTTCCCTTCGGTAGTTGAGCAGTTTGTATGTACAGAGAAAATGGACTTACAAAAACTCGCAGCAGTAGTTTGTTCTTGCTTTTAAACTTTGTTTTTGGTTTAGTTTATGGATGCATGAAGTAAGGGAGTGAATCAGTTTCTTGTTTATATTTTTTTCACCTTTTAAACAAAAAATTCTTAAAAATATTTTAATGCATTCTTTTGAAGAGATAGATGTTTGGTACATTTTATGGCTCCCAGAGCATATATTCAGTTGGTGCATGTTGTGGAAGGGGGAATTGGAAATTGAATAAAAACCATATGGCTTTTGGTCATGTCAATCTGTAAGACACATCAGTAAAAGGATATTATGCTCTGTTTTTTTTTGTTTGTTTTGTTTTTTTGTTTTTGTTTTTCTTTTTTTGGTGATGTGGCTTAAATGCAGTAGTTTCTTTTTTGGGACATATTTCTGCCAATTAAAGACTAGAAGGGCACAATTTTTTTTTTTTAATACCATAGAGAAGATGCATAAAAAAAAAAAATCTTCTGATGTTTTGTAGCCATAACTAAATTATGGTTAAAATGTGCACTATTGTGAAAAGGAGCAAAGTAGGTTTGGGGTTTTTTTTGTTGTTGTTTGTTTATTTGTTTTGCTTTGTTTTTTAAGAGATTAAAATGTTTCTGGATAAGGATTAGCTTCTCAAAGTGTCCATCATTCTGTGTAGAAGCTTAAATATGTAATGTAACCAAACTCCAGTATTAAAAATCTCTCATGTTGTTTTTCTTTATACAAAGCAAGATAACGGCATATAACACTGCCATTACATGGCACAATGTTTGCTACCTTAGTTTAAAAACAATCTTTAAAACAAAAGACTTGCTTCAAGGTGTTTTTAAATAGCAGTGATTCAGAATTTAAAAAAAAAAAAAAAGTATAATTGCACTAAGCTCCCTGCTGCTCTTATTCTGCGTTCGTGGTACTTGTGACTACATTTTTTTCAAATACGGATAGATTTAAGCTGCTATTTTTTTTTTCTCAGTAATCACTACTATATCATGTTTTACTCTGTTTATAATATCAAGTATTTTCTGAAAGATATAGGTATCAGAGCAAACCTCTTCTTGTGTTCATGCAACTAGAAGCTAAAATACACAGAATTTGCAAATGATGGCATGGGGCTGTGTTTGTACGTGTGACTAATGGGGTTTGTCATGATTAATGTAAGTATCCACAAGTGTCCATTTTGAAGAGAATAGTCAAATTTATATCTCAAAGATTTTAATTAAGGAGTTGCTTATTATTAAGCTTAGCAAATTTATAACACTATTTCCGTCACTAATTGTTTTGAGACCTTTACTACTAAAATTTTAACCTGTGTTCTAAGTGGAAGTAGAAAGCGATTTAACCCAAGTAACGCAGCTTTGATTTTCAGCATTTGTTGTTTTGCTACATTACAAAACAGCATTGATTGAAGCAAGTCTTGGTTTTACTAAGGTAGGATAGCATTTGCTATTGGTAAAGAGAATAAATACACTTACTTTCACAATACATTGTTCTATGTACCCCAGTTATTGTTAGTGGGGACTATGATACTGTAATAATCTTTTTTAAGACTTCCATGCAGAGAGGCAGTCATTCATGATGGTTTTGTGCCAGCTGGTTTTGGGGTTTGGGATCACATTATAGATATTTAGAACTATTACCCTGTGACTTACGTAGGAAACCTAACATGCTGAGTATCTGGCACTTGAAATCCTGCTTTTATTGCTAGAGGTCCACATCTGTGGTTGACCTCTGTTGTTGTTTAAAAAAAAAAAAATAAATAAAAATTTAAAAATCTGTGCAATAATTTTTAAATGTGCTCCCAGGAATAGACACAAATGTTTTGAGTAGGTTTAAGCTGCATTTTCCTTTAGTGATGCATCTGTCAATTGCACTGAATTTAAATCTGAAAGTCAGAGGTGATTACTGATAGTACTTTTGTATTTTGATACGGACAGTTTATTCGTTTGCATACAGTTACTGACTCGCCCCCACAGCTGATTAAGAGGTAGTCCAGAAGTTCTGCAGTATAGCTACCAGAGCAGACAGCTACACTTTGATGGTATTGTCACCTTTTCTTCCTTCCTTCCTTCCTTTCTTTTGTTGTTGTTGTTTTTTTTAATCTTTAGCTATTTTACGTAAGCATAGTAGCCACAATAGGACATATAAGAGATTATAAACACAGAGCTTTATTATCCTGAAGTCTTGGGTCTCTTAAGTACAAACCTTCCCGGGAGGGTACCCATTCTGTGGGCTTGGGTTCTTTGTGCGCATGCAGTTGCCTGTTTTTGCTGCTGTCCTTGACGTCATCACTGCCTGCTGATGTGCCACGATGCTGCCCCCACGGACGACAGTAAGACTGCCTCTGATGTGAGCAGCAGCTTGACTGTAAGAGACCACGTTTCACGGCCTGCATAATTCTGTATTTGAGGTTCTCGGCTCGTTTTTCCTTCCTTTTTTTTCTGAGTGCTTACTCCTGAAGATCAACTGATTGCAGTGGATTTTCCGTGGTGTTCATTGTGTATCGTTGTATAAGCCACTGTACGAAACTTACAAGGAAAAACAGAAAGGAAAACTTGCATGAACAGAGTACTCACTGATTAAGGTAGAATAAGGAAAGAGCAGCTGTTGCTCTTACACCTCATCCAGGAATAGCCTCTTTTCTTCTCCATGTAGGAAATCCCATACATTCTTGTATCTGTTCCAATCCCCATTTCTATCACTGATCAGGTACCATCATTGACTTTCAAACGACTTTTAGAAGTGGTGACTTTTAATTTCCTAATAGATTTTAGAGTATATTGAATTCTGTTTTAATTAATAATTCTCTAGGTAAGTATGTTTTAGGATTAAACACCTTTTACAGATACTGAAAGTGCCTCCTTTTGTGGTGTAAAAAACAAATTATGGTGCAAAAAGTAATTACTAGATTGAATTACATGAAGGTTTTTTGCTTTTTGACATATAAAAATGTCAAGAGAAAGGCCAAAGATTTGTACTTTTTCACTTATAAAGCACTCCTTTTTTCCTTAGACTTCTTTCTGTCAAATTAGATTTAATGAGAGAGTACTATTTTTAAGGAGCTATCTGTTTATGTAGAATGATTTTGTTAAGAGTAATGTAAACTATTATTGCATAGAGGCCTGAAGAGGAGTATGCATTTTTGCTATTTAAAGGAATCACAAATGACTGTCCTTATGTGAGCAAAAATGTTAAATTATACTAGGTAAGCAGAAAAATAAGTCTCAAATGCAGTGCTGTTTACTCTCTTCAAAACCGTTTTCATCATCTTAAGCACATTGTACATTTCTATAGAACCTGCATTTACTCTCACATGCTAAGGGTGGTGCTTGCGTTTGGTGAATTACTGTTGACTGTTTCCACAGAAATTCTATTTCAGTGGACCAACATTGTGGCATGGCAGCAAATGCCAACATTTTGGGGAATAGCAGCAAATCTACAAGAGACCCTGGTTGGTTTTTTTGTTTGTTTGTTTTTGTTTTTCCTTCTGAATCAGCAGGGATGGAAGGAGGGTGGTAGGGAAGTTACGAATTAACTCCTTCCAGTAGTAGCTCTGAAGTATCACATTAAATATCAATTTTTTTTAACATGATTCTAGTTAAATGTAGAAGAGAGAGAAAAAAGAGGAAGTGTTCACTTTTTTAATACACTGATTTAGAAATTTGATGTCTTATATCAGTTCTCAAGTATTAATAGCATTCTTTTATTTCTGCCTTTACGTTGACAGTGTTGAAGCAGGGTGAATAACTAGGGCATCTTTTTCTTTCCTAGTAAACTGTTTTACGATGTTTTCTTTGGAGTTTCTGCATAAGTTCAAGAAAACATTCTGCATGTTGTATCTAAGTCCGATGTACTTAGCCATCTCATTAAAAGCAAACACAGACTGCATTTTGTGGCTCTGTGACCCCTAAATACAGAAGCAATTTTCTCCTTTCCTGACTTTGACATTGTAGCTATGATGTTCTCATTTTGATTTTGGCAAATCCTTTGGGTCTAATTCTGTGAGCCTACCTATAGCACTGGATTAAAATGTCTGCATCATTTCTTTAGTTATCCAGTTAACTTAAAACTGTTGTAAAAGTGTAAACCAGCCCATGACAGTTTTTTGTACGTGTTAAAGAACGTTCTTGTTCAGTTTTCATGATTCTTGTGTAAGGAAGACTGATCCAGATGTTCTCTGCTGTCCTGGACCATGTTAATTACACTCACGATGTACTTTGGTTCCACATCACAATGATTTGTCCCCAATGACCCTTTTATCCTTTCTAGGCACATTTTTGTTGTTGTTGTTGTTGTTGCGGTTTCCCTTTGCATTGTATTGCTTTGACAACTGTAATTTGAATCAGATCTGAAAGAGGTCCAGAATAAAATATATTTTGATATTATGTTGGCTGTGTACATATATGAAACCTTTGATATCTATGTAGTTTGTATAGACTATTTACTAGTCAAGTAAAGAGAGAGGGATGCTATTTCTTGTTTACAATTTCTTGTTTACATTTTAATTGCATTTACTCCTCCAATGTTCTATTGTAGAATAAACTTTTTTTGCTCTGAGTTAGCCTTCATGACATATAGCATGTCTATTCTCTCCCACACTGGTGTTTAATCAGTTATAACAACTGCCATCAGAACCCAAACCACTGTTTTCCGTAAGTGTGTTGTTTTCTAAGATAGATACTTTAAGCCCATAGATAAAATTACAAATTTTACTATTTTATTACTTGTCACAGGAGATGAGATTTTTTAAATGAAGGGATTATTTACTATTTTTATTAAAGAATAATAGAGCATTTAATCAGCTAAGAAGTAACAATCATTTTCGAATTATTTTGGAAAATAATGCTGTATTTAAAGGACATTGTTCTCACGTAAACTAAAAGAGACCTCAGATTCATTTGAGTTGAGCACAAAACCGTGTGTATATATATGTTGCTGAAGATTTTAGGGCAGGACTCTCAACTTCCTTAGTGACATTTTTTTCTTCATATAAACCTATTCTAATTTAATAGTTTTCTTCCTTAGCTAGTTGCTTATGTTGCTAACAAACCTTATAATCTTTGAAGAACAATACCAGGCACCTTCTGGTTTTAATTAATCCCAGCTCTTAAGAGTTACTTAGAGACATTTTTTCAAAGAATCATTGAGCACATTTTTTGTTTTCTTGGTTTTGGGGGGTTTTTTTGTTTTGTTTTTTAAACTTACATTCTTCAGGTCTTCTGCCTTTCCCTTTCATTTCCTTAAGCGGAAACACAGGCATAAACTTGTCATGTTTTATTAAATGATAAGTTTTTACAGTTGCTAGGACTGTCTGACAGTCTTTCATTTTCAAAGGGTTAACTTTTATTGCATGGCATAGATTAATAATAGTCTGCATTTTACACTTTCAGAAAGTGTTGGACTACTAGGGATTATAATCCGTCTAAAGGTAAAACCAAATCAGTTTCAGTAGTTGTGGAAGGGATTATTTTTAATTTCATAGTTCTTACACTTTGCAGTAGATCAAATTTCTCACCTATTACACACAGCAGCAGATGAAAGTTTACTGTTTCCCCAATATATTCATTTGCGAAATGCAGTGGAGGAAAAGACACTATGGACAGTAGATTTATGGTGCTTTTCTCTGCTGTACCAAAGCTCTCTGTCAACAATGAAATGTTAACCCTATGCTACTTTTTCTGCATGTTTCTTCTTAAATGTCATATCTCAATGCTTATTTGTCCTAACATGTAATATTTTTGTATTAAATTTTTTAGGAGTTCCTTGTAATTTCTTTATAATTTAAAATATATTAAACACAAAGTGTTTAGTAAAGTACAGAAGACAATTATTAATGTTTCTTGGTTGTTGGGTTTGTATGATCACTTATGCAAACAATTCACATTTTAAGAACTAGGATCAGTGGGATGGAATCTACACAGAAAAAGATAATACAATTCTATTTTTTTTTTTTTTTAAGTTGGTGTGATACTAATCCAGTGTCAGAATGGGCTGCTTTAAGAGATACTGCACTACCAAAAATATCAAAAGCATACTTTGGAGGGCCACTGGGCCTGACTACTATAGAGGAATTAAAGCACTGAGGGAATACCTGAAGGAGTCAAACTCTTGCATTAAAAACAGTCACACTGAACTCAGTCTGAGACATTTGAAAACATCAGCTGTCAGAATCTCATACATTCAAATTAAAGGATTTTGAAAAATCTATACACTGTTCAGTCCTCTTCCACATAAGCTCTTATTGACTCAACTTACATACACTACTTGACCAGGTTCATTATCTAATTTTCCAACTTAGGTACCTGAGGAGCAGTATACCTCAGTAGAGGATAGGGAATAGCACATTTAGCATGGATATCATCATAAAGGCCTAGAGTCATCAAATAATTCAAATGAAGTTGAATGGCACATGAAAATGTAGCTATGTATGTTTTAAAATATTTCCATTTAAGTGGATAAAATATTTTAGTGTATGGAAATAAGCTGAAGTATGAAGTTGTGCAAATGTGGTGTTGGAGGAAATGATGTCTTATGATAAATCCAGACTAAATTAGAGGTAAGTAAACTTTTTAACAATGTTGATTAACCAGGAGTCCATTAAAACCCTTTTTTAAAATAAAATACTTGGCCCTACCCCAAACCTACTGGCTAATATGATAGCATAGGGATGTGTGCATTTTTTTGTGCTTGTTTGTGTGTCATAGATGATGGGGGTGGGGAGGGCTGGGGAAGGAAGGGGTTGTGTAACTGGCATACTGTATATTTATTATAAAACACATGCTTGTAAGGAAATGGAAATAAATTTCCATTTCCATACTCCCAGCCAGTTCCTCAGTGGAAACCACTGTTAATGTTTTGTCCTTGCAAACATTTTTGATACTCAAAAAAAAAAAAAAAAATGTAATTGTAGTTTTCACTGATTTCAAAAACTTTTTCACTGAAATCATCAGACTTTTGTCCCACCAAAGCAGGTACTGCCCTATGCTGCAGATGTAGAGTATACCGTAGAGGATCTACGAGCATGAATTCCGCATGATGGCCTCGGTTGAATCCCAACTCCGCTGTGTAACTGTTCGATCTAAGGAGCTATTTTCCTCATTTTCCCATCTGTAAAATGTGATAGCACCTAGCTCATAGATTGGTTATAAAGATGAAAATTGTTACCATACCTAAGCCCTTAGAGAATTGTGCCTGGTTGTGTCAAGTGCACTATATGATGCCATTATTTTGACTTTTAATGGTTGCATTATATTATACACCATAATTTAGCCCCCTATAACGTAGATTTACTTGTTCAGTGTTTCCTGTTATAAACAACAGCACAGTAAACAAATAGTTGTGTATCTGTAAAGACAGATTGAACAGCTGATTCTGATGGACACACACTGGTTAATAGGCACTTACAAAGACTAAAACTCACCATCACCCATTTTCTGCATTGACTGAGTCTTACTTCGAAAGGAGTCCCTTGGGAATTTGTACAAGGGAGATTTCTTGGGAAAAGTTTGTCTATTTACTCAGTGTGCATACAGGAGCAAGAGAATAATTTAGACCAATAAACAACAATCAGGTGACAGGAGTTAGCAGAAAACTAATTTTTAAGCCCATTTGACTAGTCATTAAACATTAGAGGGTATGACTAAGATTGTTAAACATGGAACGTTTCTGCCATAGAGCCAAATACATAAATTAAATCTGATTATAAATGTCACGGAACTACCAGAATATTTAATGACATCTACTAATACTGCTGGAAGCTAAATTCCTAGTCCCTGTGTTAGAATAGCAGACATTCATTTTTTTCTAGGACTTAAAATGCCATTTTTATACATACTACTTTCTTGAGTCTCGGGTCTTCTTTTAAGATTTTCTTCAGCGTATATATATTTGTTGAGTATCTAGAGTATGTCCCAGGAAGTGTGTTTACCACTGAATATATAATAGCAAGAGAAAAATAGGTTCTGCTCTTGTGAAGTATTAGGGAATTAGGTTGAAGAAGCACCTGAACTTGCTGCTACTCAAGGTAGTGTGTGTTGGGTTTTGTGTTTTTTTTTTTTAAGATCTTATTTGGGCGCCTGGGTGGCTCAGTTGGTTAAGCGACTGCCTTTGGCTCAGGTCATGATCCTGGAGTCCCGGGATTGAGTCCCACATCGGGCTCCCTGCTCAGCAGGGAGTCTGCTTCTCCCTCTGACCCTCCTCCCTCTCCTGCTCTCTGTCTCATTCTCTCTCTCTCAAATAAATAAAATCTTTAAAAAAAAAAAAGATTTTATTTATTTGACAGCACAAGCAGGGGGCGTGGCAGGCAGACGCAGAGGGAGAAGCAGGCTCCCTGCTGAGCAAGGAGCCCTACGAGGGGCTAGATCCCAAGACCCTGGGATCATGACCTGAGCTGAAGACAGACGCTTCACCGACTGAGCCACCTAGGCACCCCTCAAGGTAGTGTGTTTTTAATGGTAGGGAGTACCTAATAGTTTGGGCTGTTGACCTCCTAGACTAGGAGAGCTTACTTGGCTATGTTTGTCCTGGAACACCCAATATGGCTGTGATCCACTTTGCACCTGTAATTACTTGTTATAGGTCACTCGAGGAATAATTGTTATTATAATTTTAAATAGTGTGTATTTTCACCTCCGCTTATTACTTTAAACATTGGCCTTCCTTACCATGAAAGGCAGAGAAATGAAGCACTTTTTCCCTCCTCACTGCAAGAGGTTTGTTTTGATTTTCACTTGTTAATGGTAGACATGTTACTTCCGTTAACAACAGGAACTCATAAATGTTGGAAACTTGTGCCAATCACTGTGTGTGTCTCTCAAACCTCACCCCTGCTAGGTTTCCAAAGGCATTTACACAAGAAACCGTATATGAATCAAAGTACCTCTTCATTAATAGCTACACGAGCTACTGCTACCAACCAGTTAGCTCTCAAGAGAACCTGGTTTGGAGTTTGTGGTTTAGGGCTTTGCTACTCAAAATAGCCCAGCAGCCTCACCTGGAAACTTGTTAGAAGTAATTTCAAATTCCACACAAGGTCCTAATGAATTGGCCAGCTGCAATGTAACAGGATCCCCCAGGTAAATTGTATGCACATGAAAGTTTGAAAAGAAGTACTTTAGGGTCCAAATCAAAATGGAAGATTTTGTACCACATCTCCCTTCCCCACATCTCTCCTGAATTCCCTGAACAACATATCTTGAGACCCCATAACATAGTTGCTGGTTGTGGTAGAGGTAGAGGAAAGGAGGGAGAGGTCCCCAAAAGATACTCCAGCTTACTGATTAAGACAATAGTAAAATGCTTGGTTATTAAAGGGTTCTCATAAAACAGTAATCCTGCCAATCTTAACATCACAGTATCTCAGGCTCTGACCAATCAAATTAACTGGGTGAGCATGGCCAAAATATCCACTCTCTGTGCACTTATGTTGAAGTGGGAATAACAGTTACCTGCCCCAGGTTGTAAGAATTAAGGAGATGATGCAGTTTTTATAGCACCATGCCCAGCACATAGGAAGGCATGAGAAGAAGTATAACCATTTTTGGTTCCTGGTGGTGATGCTGCTAGAGGATGCTAGGATGATGTGAGAAGCAGAAGTTCCCATCCCCTCATGCTGAGATTTACACAGTTTCCGTTGTCTTTCCTTTGTCTTCTTTAACCACAGCTGTTTTATTCTGCAGTAAGTTCAGTTCTTACTGTCTCAGTCTCAGTTTGAGACCAGGGTTCTTCACCACTGAGTCCTTTATTTGGATCTATCCTTTAATTGGATGGATTTTGTCTTCAACTATGGCTAGCAAGTTCTCTCTTGAACCCTTGCATGTTTGAGAATTGTGCTTTCTCAAACACACAAAACGAATACTGGATACATTGTTCTTGTTCTTGCATCGTATTTTCTCCTCTCTCTGCTGATCAGCATTAAAGTGTAAGTCCAGACTTCCCAGGAGGAGAACAAGTGGTAGTCCACCCAAGACATACTAAATCAGAAAGCGTATGGAGGAAAGGTCCGTAGTGCTCTCCAGAAGTTTCTAATTCCCACTAAAACTAGAGAACCACTGAGGTGGCGCTCCCCCATCTTCTAGCAGTCACCGCTGCTGTGCTGAGGCCAAGGCCAACATGGTTTTGCCTCCTTATAGGTCATGTTTTTATACCTGGATTTCCAAGGATTCTTTGCCCTTGAAACTCAGTAACTTCTCACGATATGCCTAGGTATTAATCACTTCCGAATCTGCCCTAGAACATGGCAAACCCTAGTAATCACAGTAGTCACATATTCACATTTTCCTTCACTTCAAAAAACCTTACTAGAATTTTGAATATGTCTCTTACTCCTATTTTGTGGAGCCTTGCTACAGGCCCAGCTGAAATCTGTAACCATGACTCTCCAGCAGCACCAATCGACGCCATCGTGTGACTTTTCTCCACTAGTTCTCCGGCCCAGGAAGATGGATATCTTAGGAGGTGACCAGACTAACAG
The DNA here is from genome assembly GCF_054177405.1 of Leptonychotes weddellii. Taxonomy (NCBI): domain Eukaryota; kingdom Metazoa; phylum Chordata; class Mammalia; order Carnivora; family Phocidae; genus Leptonychotes; species Leptonychotes weddellii. The sequence goes on along the minus strand of NC_138369.1, from coordinate 112,740,789 downwards.
CGCCAAGGAGCATTGAACAGTGCACATTTTGCTAGAGGATTAGCACTCCCAAGTACTTCTAGAACATGGGGCCCTGTAGTCAGGACATACCTGGGACAGGTGTGGGTGACACTTGTAAGGAAGTTCAGGTTTCCAGTATCTCAGAAGGTTTCCATGTGTCTGGAAGGAACCATCACAGCCTATCTTAAAGGCAAGGGTAGCTGGAGTAAGTATGCCTGGCATGGAGGCTTCCGGGGAGAGATTTAACAGTTCTGTGGCAATGAGGGGACCTGCTGAACAGGTCGTAGAGTTAACAGTTGCTTCGAGTTGTCCATGGGAATGTGTGGCAATGCCCAGGAGGAGGCGGGCTTTGGAATCCAGGCTAAATGGCGGGATGCAGTGGTGTTCTGATTAGCAGTTGTGACTTTAAGGAGCTGAGGAGGCTCGATCTCCTATGTTCAGTTACATTCTTGTCTGGCCATACTTGAAACAAAGGCATGTTCCTCCTGTAAGGTTTCCTCTCCCCTTGACTCACCTAACTGCCTCTGCCTGGAATGCCTTCTCCCCTTCCTCATTTGTCTAATTCTTGTTTTTAGATTCCACCAAGCCAAGTGCTTCCGGGAAGCCAAGCCTCCCACCTGCTCATTGCTCACTTCCTTCTGCCCCTGCCTCCACTCGGAGGGGCTCAGGTGCCCCTTCCACTTTCTCAGCATTCTCTCCACAACCCTGGCTAGTTGTTTTCTGTGCTCCTCCTTACGTTGAATTCCTGAAAGGCAAACCTGGCTACTGTACTTCTCTCTGCATATCCAGAGCCTAGAACAGTGCCTGGAAAATAGCTTTTTGGTTAATTTGAGGTGTTGACAAGAGTGGGAAGTCACTCCCAGTGAAGGTGACATCCCGAGTGAAAACACCACATTCTTCCTGTGGATTTGTGACCTTGAACAAGTTACTTCACATCTGAACACCGATTTTGTTATCTGTAAGAAACATCCATATAAGACATCTTGCTTTCAAGACGGTTATAAGGATTAGCAGTCCTATACATCTTGTAGCACAGTGACTGGCCCAAGGTAGGCTTTCGTACATGGCATGATTATTATTGTTGCTATTTTTGCTGTTACAAACGTGCCAGAAAAAAACGTTTGTCTGACAGGGTAGTTTGTTGAAAATAATCGGTTGTAATTAGATTTGCAAAGCACTGCTATTACGGACATGAATGTGGAAGTGGTTTATTGAACAAACTTATTTACAATTGTATTTTGTTAGGATGGAATATCTTAAAATATGCCATGGTTTTTTGCATGAAACCCCAGTTGGGTGATAATGGTGACGTGTGTGTCTGTGTGATCAGCTCCCTTGTGTTACTTTATCAGCCTTTGTTTATGTCTTGTCCTTAGTCTCTACTACATTTTTCTTTTTTTGCACTGTCAAGAATTGGAAAGTGCACTTTTAAAAGCAACTCTGTGCCAAACATCCATTTTGTGATCTATTATTTATAGAAAAACATCAGAAAACGCATCATTATTAAGAACTGAGTTTCTAAAGACGTAGCATTTCACATTTCACTTTCTTTTGGCTTCCATTTCAATTATCTCACTTAGACTTCAATTTTGAAACATTAAGCAAGGTCAAAATAGCACTCTGCTTTTGAGTGTTTGGTCACATTTGTCTTTCAGACATAGACCTTTTCTTCTGTGTAAATTTTTCCCCCTTGTGGTAGTAATACATGCTCATTTTAGAAAATTTTAAAGTAAAAAACGCTGGGCTGTGTGTAAATAAAGAGAATATCACAGGTGTAAATTTTATCTAGCTTTGAGCAAGATTCCTAAGTACTCCGGCTTAAAGGACTACACTTAGCAGTACTTAGGAATCCTGCTCAAAGCTAGATAAAATTTACACCTGTGATATTCTCTTTATTTACACACAGCCCAGCGTTTTTTACTTTAAAATTTTCTAAAATGAGCATGTATTTTAAGCCACTTCATTGAGGAATGAAGGCATCCTGCTGACCCACACAGGGCACGTAGCATAAATAGGAAAGAGAAAAAGTTACATCAAGCCGCTGAGATTTGGGAGTTGTTAGGGTAGCATGCTCACTTTCCTCCCCTTCCTCTGACTCACCTGGGCGTTCTCTTCTATAGCAATGTCTGTTAATTACACAATATTCTAGACACTTAATTATGCATTTGGAAGCATAAACCAGTCAGTTTTGTTTTAAAGAGGATTATGCTGCCCTTGTCTTTGTGTGATGATTTTATTTCAGTTAATATATCAAAACATTTTTTTCATGTCATTCTTTTTAAAAACAGCTTTGTTGAGCTCTAATTGACGAAGTACATATTTAAATTATACAAGCATGTGTTTTGACCTATGTACACACCTGTGAACAATTCTACTTACAAAATGAACCTACCTGTCACCATCTCTTGCCCCTCAGAAGCCCCTTGCTCTTAGCCCTCCCTGTCCTGCCCCTACCATTCTTAAGACAGTCATTGAATTGTTTTCTGTTACTAGTCATTGGTTTACATTTTCTAGTATTTTATTAAAAATGGAGTCATTATGTACTCTTTTTAGGGGTGGGGATAGCTGAGCTTATTTCACTCAGCATTCTTATTTTATATCCATGTTTCATTCTTTTTAATTGCTAAGTAGTATTCTATTGTAGGGATATACCATAAATAACTGGTAACCTCTTGAACGTTTAGGTTGTTTCCACATTTTGACTATGACTAATAATGTTGCTATGAAGATTCACGTACAAGACTTATTTGTGTATAAGACATACGTTTCATTTCCCTTGGGTAAATACCTAGGAGTGCAATGGCTGGGACATACTGTTATGTGTATGTTTATTTTCCTAAGAAACTGCCAAACTGTTTTTTTTTTTAAATTGGGTGTATTATTTACTGTTTTAACATTTCAACCAGCAGTGTATGAGAGTTCTAGTTGCTCCACATCCTTACCCACTTGATATGGTCAGTCTAAAAAAAAAAAAAAAAAAAAATTGTCTTTTGAATAATCTTAAATTTACAGAAGAGTTACAAAGATAGTACATACAATAAGGGAGCTTCCCCCTCGGAGTAGTACATTTGCTATACTTATCAAAACTGAGAAATTAACATTGTCATGGTACTTTGAACAAAACTGGAATTTATTCAGCTTTTCCACCAATGTCCTTTTTCTGTTCCAGGATCCAGCCCAGCACACCACGTTGATTGAGTCACGACAGTCTCCTCCAATCTGTGACACTGTGTCAGTCTCCCTGTTTCCTGTCCTTGTCATTTATGAAGAACTCTAGGCAAATCCTTCCTAGAATGCCTTGCAAGTGGGGTTTGTTTGATGTTTTCTCATCAGAATGGCATCATGGATTTTGGGGGAGAATACAGCAAAGTTTAAATCTCCTTGTAATCACATCACTGCAAGGGATACACCATATCAACATGATTTATGGTGATAGGAATTTTGATAATTTGGTAAGGATAGGGTCTGCCAGCGTTCCCCACTGTCAGTAGCTTCTTTTCATTTTCATATTCTATTTATTAGAAGTGAATTACTACTAATTCCAGTACACACTCAAGGGCGAGAGAAATTAAGCTCCACATCTTAGAGGAAAGAGTGTCAAATAATCTTATGGACATACGCTGAAACCACCACAGCATGTGGGAGGATGTTTTGAAGCTGTGCAAACACCCTGCTTCTCTAAGTGTTGCCACCTTGTTTCCACATTCATCAGTGGATCTTGCCTGCATCGGTTATTACTGTAGTGTTTTAACAGTGATGTTCTATTTCCCTCGTCCCCCTTACATTCATTATTTGGAATTCTGCAAAGATTTGTCCCTTTTCTCACATTTTGTTTGTTGATTTATTTAATAACTTATTTGTATTAGTGCAAAATGTGGTAATCCCTTAAGACCACCCTCACTTTTGACATCAACTGCAAGTTTGGGGGGTCCTCAAGACAAACTTTAGGCTCAAGACAAACTTCAGGCTCAATAATTCACTAAAAGGATTTCCAGAATTCAGCAAAGCCATTATACTCACAGTTGTTTATTTTATCTTATTTATTTGTTTTTTAAAGATTTTTTAAAATTTTATTTTATTATGTTAATCACCATGCATTACATCATTAGCTTTTGATGTAGTGTTCCATGACTCATTGTTTGTGTATAACACCCAGTGCTCCATGCAGAACGTGCCCTCTTTAATACCCATCACCAGGCTAACCCATCCCCCCACCCTCCTCCCCTGTAGAACCCTCAGTTTGTTTCTCAGAGTTCATAGTCTCTCATGGTTCGTCTCCCCCTCCGATTTCCCCCTCTTCATTTTTCCCTTCCTACTATCTTTTTTTTTTTTTTAACATATAATGTATTATTTGTTTCAGAGGTACAGGTCTGTGATTCATCAGTCTTACACAATTCACAGCACTCACCATAGCACATACCCTCCCCAATGTCTATCACCCAGCCACCCCATCCCTCCCACCCCCACCACTCCAGCAACCCTCAGTTTGTTTCCTGAGATTAAGAATTCCTCATATCAGTGAGATCATATGATACATTCTTTCTCTGATTGACTTACTTAGTTCACTTAGCATAA
>NC_138369.1:112730258-112735714 GCF_054177405.1 Leptonychotes weddellii | reverse complement strand
AGGCAGCAACCTCTTTGACCTCAGCCACAGCAACTTCTTCCTAGAAACATCACCAAAGGTAAGGGAAGCAAGGGCAAAAATGAACTATTGGGACTTCATCAAGATAAAAAGCTTTTGCACAGCAAAAGAAACAGTCAACAAAACCAAAAGACAACGGACAGAATAGGAGACGATATTTGCAAATGACATAGCAGATAAAGGGCTAGTATCCAAAATCTATAAAGAACTTATCAAACTTAACACCGAAAGAACAAATGATCCAATCAAGAAATGGGCAGAAGACATGAACAGACATTTTTCCAAAGAAGACATCCAAATGGCCAACAGACACATGGAAAAGTGCTCAACATTGCTTGGCATCAGGGAAATCCAAATCAAAACCTCAATGAGGTACTACCTCACACCAGTCAGAATGGCTAAAACTAACAAGTCAGGAAACGACAGATGTTCACGAGGATGTGGAGAAAGGGGAGCCCTCCTATTCTGTTGGTGGGAATGCAAGCTGGTGCAGCCACTCTGGGAAACAGTATGGAGGTTCCTCAAAAAGTTGAAAATAGAGCTACTGTACGATCCAGCAATTGCACTACTGGGTATTTACCCCAAAGATACAAATGTAGGGATCCAGAGGGGTATGTGCACCCCAATGTTTATAGCAGCAGTGTCCACAATAGCCAAACTATGGAAAGAGCCAAGATGTCCAACGACAGATGAATGAATAAAGAAGATGTGGTATATATATATGTGATGGTATATATATATGATGGAATATTATGCAGCCATCAAAAAGAATGAAATCTTGCCATTTGCTATGACGTGGATGGAACTGGAGGGTATTATGCCAAGCGAAATAAGTCAATCAGAGAAAGACATGTATCATATGATCTCACTGATATGAGGAATTCTTAATCTCAGGAAACAAACTGAGTGTTGCTGGAGTGGTGGGGGTGGGAGGGATGGGGTGGCTGGGTGATAGACATTGGGGAGGGTATGTGCTATGGTGAGCGCTGTGAATTGTGTAGGATTGTTGAATCACATACCTGTGCCTCTGAAACAAATAATACATTATATGTTAAAAAAAAAAAAGAAGAGAGTAGGAAGGGAAAAATGAAGGGGGGGTATCGGAGGGGGAGACGAACCATGAGAGACTATGGACTCTGAGAAACAAACTGAGGGTTCTAGAGGGGAGGGGAGTGGGGGGATGGGTTAGCCTGGTGATGGGTATTAAAGAGGGCATGTATTGAATGGAGCACTGGGTGTTATACGCAAACAATGAATCATGGAACACTACATCAAAAACTAATGATATAATGCATCGTGATTAACATAACATAATAAAATAAAATTAAAAAAAAGAAAGTCATTTAGCCAACTTCTTAAAAACTTTAATAATTGGAGAAAAATGAATCATGGTTATCATCAAGGTAGGTTAACCTAATTGCTTATGGGACTTCAAACTACTCTCCATTAGTAGCTTCTTTGTGTATTTACAAAGACAATGAGAACAGTAAATTACAAAATAATGACAATACATTAAGGATGATATTAAAAATACATTTTGCATCGATATTGAGATTATGAACCTAAATGAAACATCAAGATTGTGATTTTAAAGACCTAAGAAGAGGGGCGCCTGGGTGGCTCAGTCAGTTAAGCATTGGACTCTTGATTTCAGCTCTGGTTGTGATTTGACCATCATGAGATCCAGCCCTTCCATGGGCTCAGTGCTCAGCGGGGAGTCTGCTTGAGATTCTCTTTTTCCTCTCCTTCTGCCCCTCCCCCCAGTGTGAGTGCATGCATGTGTGTGTTGCATCCACGCACGCTCACGTTCTCTCTCTTTCTCAATAAATAAATCTTAAAAATGAAAACCTAAGAAAAGTTAATGTTAAAAAATGTAAAGTGTTTTGATGAGAAAGTTAAGATGACAGGTTTTTTTCTAATGACCTTGGGACAAAGATTTTAGAATTAGGAGAGAATAGAGAGATAACTTTTAAATCTAACAGCTGGTGTTTTTCTTGTTTCTTTTGTTTGTTAATAGTTGGAAAGACTGTGGCCAAGACGGGTTAAGTGAAGGCTATCCAAAGTTTAACAGGTGAAAGTAAATAAATATTTAACAATGTTAATAAATATTGAGACCATGGTACAGGACAAAATATGAACTCCAGAGGGCAGGGACTAGAACCTGTGGTACATATATGAATGTTTTTTGACTTCCTAAGTTGAACCAGTGAGAAAAAAGATACACATGTTAATACTCGGTCCTGGTGAAGATTTTCTCCAATTAATTATTCACTGAAAGCAGGGTAGTGTGGAAATCTGGCTCTTAAAGGAATAACTTGAATAACCTCAAGCAAATCTTGTGGTCTTTAAAATTCTGTTTTTCAAAAATTTTGTATAGTGGAAATAAATAATATGTATTACCTATCCAGGGATCACAATGTTTATGCAGAATCACTTAGAAAAGAATAACTTAAGTCCAAAATGTAATTTTTCCATTCACAGCACTCTATTACAAGGGTGCTCAAGTGTTGGGCCATGCAGCTCATGGCCTTGCGTGGATGCATGCTGGGAGGCATCTCAATGTGTGGCCTTGAGATGAGTTAGCATGGCGGCGGTAGTGGTGTTAACAGCTGTCTGAGGTCCTTCTGCCCAGACCCTGCAGATCCCCGTTGCTGGGGCCGCTACTACTGTTTTCTCTTCCGGGCTCACCTCGAAAAACCTGGATGGTGATCGTTAATGTATAATGACATTTCAGTGACCACAAGATGGAGAAGATCAGTCTCGAATGATTATAAGAAAGATACTTCAGCAGCAATAAACTCAAAATGTTTTACGTTCTCCTTTTCACTTTGACTGGAGTGGTTCTCAAGAGGAAGAGCTCTTGTACTGCTCTCCTAGAGGTACCAGGGAAATGTAGGGTGTTGTCACAATGGCTGGGTGACACTCTGTGTTTAGGTAGTACTGACATCTTAGAACGTTCCAGAAAGCCTCAACAGGGAGGAGGCACCCCTCCCTTGGTGTGCAGTGCATCTTTCTCTAAAGAAGAGTGCAGTTACAGTCCTGAATCGAAAGCCCAGGACTTTCCGGAGCTTTCTGCTCTAGGGAGACAGTGTGCTTCGGTACACGGAGTATTTCTGTGATTACGACTGGTTTTGAAATGTAGGTGGATGTCTTCCTCGCTGGACAACCTTCAGCAAGATACTTAATTTCTTTAATGCTCTCTTTTCTCCCATTTATTACGCGGGGATAAGAACACTGATTTTTCAGGGCTGCCGTAAGGGTTCAATGACACGACGTCTATCTGAAGTGCTTAATGCACATAGGAGCAGCTTGATAAATGGTAGTTTTCTTCTTTCCCTGGGAGACATGTGCACTTATTCCGCACAGATGCCTGCTCTAAAAAAGATGGAGATGTGAAGCAACTGTTTCTATAAAGCTGCAGAGACACAGTTACAATTCCTCTTAGGCCTCCTTGGTTCCCCCGGCCGACTGACTGAAATCCCCTTGGCTGTTTTTAGGGCAGTCGGGCAGGCTCAAGCCCTCGTCACGTGAGGCGGCTCACCGGGGTGTGTGTGACAGCCATCTGAAAGGACCCCTCGCCCTCACTTGTGGGCAGTGCTGCAACATACGTAGTCGCCGGGCTTCCCCTTTTTGGGGGTGCCAACGTCAACCTAAGAGTAGTGAGGTTAGAGACCAGTGCAAGTAAAAGAAGGTGCCCACAGCCAGGGAAGGGCTGGGAGGCAGGGGGAAGTGGGCGGGGGTTGTGCACAGGCCTAGCTGGGGGCCAATGAGGTCAGAAACCAGGCCATCTTTTACTCACATGTCCTAGTCCCAGTGAGGGTGAGGCCCATGTTCTGAAAGCCTCCTGAAATCTGGGCCAGCAGAGGCTTACAGCGGGAGCAGGGCTCTTTGCGGGGCCCAGAAAAATAGCTACAGTCCTTCAAATGGCTTTTGGTTGCCCTGGGGATCTGGCCGGAGTTCACCTGTCCAGTGTCACCCCCTTCTCATAGACCATGCTTCGTCCACCTTGAAGGGATTTCTGTCCTTTGATCTCAAGACTTGTTCTTGTCCTTCGGCCTGCCTTCTCTCTGCAGGACGCCATCTCAACTCCCACTTCACCTTCAGTTGTCTTTGAGGACACACTTTCACCTCATTTTCTTGGGAAGGTCACACTTCTCTCTGGGTGTTCCTGTGTTCTTACTCTATTGGTTAATTAATTACTGAACCGAAGAATTGTTTAGCTTTCATTATGTGGTGAATATGATTATTAGTTCCCCAACTAAGGTACAACTAAGACTTTATTTTCTATGATTTAATTTCATATCGGACTTTGAGCTCCAATTCCACCAAGCTAGAGGAACAATTTAACCTTGAAACTTTCCAGGACTTTTCTCCAGAACCCATCCCCACCCCAGGGTTAAGCTACAGTTCTGGGATCCAAATCATGAGGTAGGGTGGGTGGGGAGGAGGTGGAGGGCCATGTGGTCCTTGGTACTTGGTGCTCACAGATTGTCCTTGAGAAGCTTACTGTCTCTGCCTGTGTGACCCCTTCAGGTCCAGCTTCTCCCTGCTGCCCACACGCTCTCCAGGGATATGGGAATCTTGCAAGGTTGGCTTGGTCTTCTTGGTGTTGACATTCCATGCCACTGACTCCCTCCCAGCATGGCCAGGAACAGGGCAAGGGGCTCTGCTCCCATCACCAAAGAACTTCCTCCCTATCTCTTTTCCTCTGAAGCCCAGGAGAGTCTCCCATCAATCTGGAGGGGGAGTCCTTATCCTCTTTCTTCAGTACTTCCCCAACACAAACTATTTAAGCATGGACTTTCTTTTCCACCTTTTACTTCCTTAAGAAAACTCTTTAAATTCTCTAAGGGGCATAAGCCTTTTGAAAAACAAAGAATTCTCTCCTGCAGCAATGAGTACACAGCTGACTATTTGAAGAATGAAGAAAAAGATGGGGATGTAGGGGAAGTCCCTTAAGATCCCAAAACAATATTCCAGCCACAGCTGTACACCACTCATTGCTGAACACAGGGACAGAAGCCTAAGTAAATATGAAATTAAAACACCCTATACTTATCCAAATTCTAATGCTAACCATACGATATTACAATGACTTTTACTCCAGCATTTATTTTTGAGCTGCTTATGTCCCTTGTGACATTTTCCAAGATCCTTTAAATGTCCCTACACCAAACTTAACTATCTGGACAAAACACACATCCAGATCAGATATTAAAAATAATGGAGGGGAGGGAGCCAAACCAGGATTCTTTCTTCCTGTTACCTAAAGAATATGCAGAAGTTGATTTACCTTTTCTGTGAAAGAATCTCCCTATCACAAATCAAGATATGGAATAATTTCAACTTGTATTAGGGGAAAGGTTTTTCATGTATTTTTTTTCCTATTATTACTTTACTGTTTTCCAGAAAGGAGAAAATCAACAGCAACAAATACT
>NC_138369.1:112698430-112730158 GCF_054177405.1 Leptonychotes weddellii | reverse complement strand
GTTTTTAACAATCAAGTTCAATGTTGCAGCATATAAAATTCCTTGTTTTTTTTTTTTTTAAGGTCATAGTTTTTATTTTTGTTTTTAAGGATTTTATTTATTTATTTGACAGAGAGAGACACATAGAGAGAGGGAACACAAGCAGGGGGAGTGGGAGAGGGAGAAGCAGGCTTCCTGCAGAGCAGGGAGCCCGATGTGGGCTCGATCCCAGGACCCTGGGACCATGACCTGAGCGGAAGGCAGACGCTCAACCATCTGAGCCACCCAGGCTCCCCTCCTTGGTGTTTTTGTAAGAGAATACAAGAATCACTCACTGTACTTGATTTGTCTGTGTGCACACCCAGGTGTCTGAGGCAGAGCACTTCCCAGGGAGGAAAGGGCACCATGTTTATGTGCATATTAATGAAACTCGACAACTTTGCTATTCTCACTTAAACACTTTGCTGCCACTTCAGCTGATTATGGCCTTGGATAATTGCCACCGTGAGTCCCGTATTTAGTGGAAACAAAAATCTATTGATGACAAACATGTGGCCTATCAGAAGCCAGAAAGATGGATCTGAATTCAGATCATGCAGTAAAAACAAGTACGTAAAGTCATTAGATCGACAAGATGTAACTTTACAGAGCCAGGGAAAATGATGAGGAGAGCTTCAAATCTGAGGGAAGAGACAGCGTCAGGCCTCATTATTGTAAAAGCTTGGCTAGAAAATAGATTTTTCAGGGCATGCTTGTGTGGAGGTGAATATTAAGTCACCTAATTCCCTAGGAGGTGGCGGAGCAAGGGCCCAGCAACCGGTCGGGTAGTGAATGGGCCAGAACCAGTGCCATCAGGATTGTCCTTTCTGGCTGGGCTTGTGTTCAGTCCTGCCTGATGAGAAGACTGAACCGATCATGTGAGGCCCAGGGTGTTCTCGTTATATGGGCCAGGTGGCCCCACCTCCAAATACTATCATATTGGGGATTAGATTTCAACATCGGAGTCTTGGGGGGATGCAAACATACAGTTTATAGCACTGTGCTTATGGTTAAAAAAATAATTCAGTTTTCACATATTGTGCATCTAACCCCTGAGAAATGTTCTGCACACATGGGTGTCTTAGCTCAAAGCAAGCCTCCAAGACTACACTGAGAGAGACAGAGAGAACACAGAAGCTAAGTCCCAAATATCTTTGAAATCCTACCTAAAAAGTGACTTATATGGTAGGCCTAATAATGACTCCCCCAAAGGCATCCCCATCCTAACTCTTGGAAACTGAATGTTACCTTACATGACAAAAATACAACTTTGCTGATGTGATTAAGGATATCAAGATGGGGAGATTATCCTGGATTACCTAGGTGAGTGCAAAATGCCATCACATACATCCTTATATGAAGGAGGCAGAAGGAACTTGACAGGGACAGTAGAGGGAAAGGCACCGTGACTGTGGAAAGACAGGTAGTTGTGATGGGGCCACATGCCAGAGATTGCAGCCCCCACCAGCAGCTGGGAGAGGCAAGGGAGGGCTTCTCTCCTGGAGCCTCTGGAGGGAGCATAGCCTTGCTGTCACTTTGATTTCAGCCCAATGAGACTGATTTCAGACTTATAGATTGCAGACCTTGAGAGAATATATTTCCGTTGTTTTAAGCCACCATTCTATAGTACTTGGTACAGTGCCAATAGGAAATGAATCCAGCTTTCTTCAGGCAGCCTCTCTGACCTCTCCCTGGGGGTTGGGTGCCTTCTACATGGTTGGCAGCACCAAGTACTTGGTATGTCAGAGAAGTACTGGCCCTGCTTAGTCATGTCCTCTTTCAGGGTCTTTTGCCTGCTAGATGGAAGTTCTGTCAACATAGGGACTCAGTTCTAGTCTTACTCATTTTTGTAGCCCCAGAACGTAGCTTTAGGTTTGGCACCTGGTAGGTACTTATTAAACAATTGAGAAATATAAGTTTGATGACATCATATTACTTCCAATATTTAAAAGTTGGCATCTTAGTTTTCTAGAAGGTATACATGTGTCTTATATTGATTGTAAAGAGCCAAATTCCAGAGATCCCCAAACAAGTGGCAGCTTGAAAAGAAAAGGAAAAAAACAAACAAAAAAAACGCCAAAATCCTTCTGTTGGAAATTAGCCTATGCTTACAGAAGAACTGACATTTGGAAAATAATTTTATACTCAAAGTTCTGAAGATATTGATAGGATTCAGGACATGTACTCCATAAATGACACCCGGGCATTTGAATATTTTAAGCTGAAGGAATTTGAGAAATGTCAGGTGCTGGAAGGCTTCTCTGTTCTCCCTTTTCTTCCTTGAAGGAGGTCGGAAGACCCTGCTGGGAGAGGTGCCCTCCCTATGCCCACAGGGAAGGAGCATCCTTATCTCTAGGACTAGTGAGCAATGCCCAGAGGAATCCGAACAAACAGGACTTGCTGTTTCCTTCAGTTTATTACTCTTGGATCCTACCCTTTTGTTATAGGATTTCTTTTCCTTTGGTGCCCGTGGTTCTTGATCACACCACTTTGAAGAATGAAGAGGTAGACCAGACAGAGTGGTGGGCAGCAAAGCAAAGTTTATTGAGTGACAATACAAAGCTCCCAAAGAGGGAGGAGACCAGAGAGGGTTGCCACTGGAGTTTCTAAATCTAGGGGTTTTATGGGCTATTTTAATCTGATTAACCCTCCATGAGCCTGTCACCCAATCAAGTGTTTTTCATCTCTCTATCACGTGGGAAAGGGTGGAGGGCTCCTTGTAAAATCCTTTTAAGGGTGGTTTCCTTTTAGGGTGGGGGCCCCTTGTCCCTGCCTGCCTTTCTTCCAACTATCCTTCATCACTTCTGTCCTATCGTGCTCCCCAGGTCCTTCCTCTCTTCATCAGTAGCACAGACACCCTCAGGTTTCACTGCCTAGAAGGCTTCCTCGTCATGTGAAACGTATATTAAATATGTTTGTATGTTTTTCTCTTGTTAATTGATCTTTGCTTGCAAAGCCCAGCAAGAACCTTGAAGGGTAGAAGGAAAAAAGAACATTTTTCCTCCCTTACAGTTTAAAGTTTGAGTAATAAAACTGTACACACCCTAGTATTATTTCAAGTCTCTTATGTTTGGTTTTCTCACTGGTCTCCCTATCTCATTCTACCTTCCATGTCCCTTCCCTACAGGGGTAAAGTTCAAACTTGCTAGAGGTGCAATCACTCCAAAGTTTAGTCTCCTCTGCTTCCTAACCTCATCTCCCACCACTCACTTAGACAAAAATGTCTCCATGTGAACCTAAAGTAGTGTCCATCCTAAGGGCCCAGCACAGTGGTGTTTTTCTGGTTTTTTTTTTTTTTTTTTTGGTCTTCATGGCTATTTTCTCTCATCTCTGCTTACCCAGACACTTTATCCTTCAAGGACCTGATCAAATGCCACTTCTTTGAAGCTTCCCTGCTCTACTGTTGACTGATTCTTCAGAAATCTGATAACGTTTAGCTTTATCGTGTATTTTGATTTCACTAAATGGTGAGAATCTTTTCGTGTGTGGATTCCTCATCTTCTCATTTAGCATAGATATGGAGGTAGAAAGTTTGTTCTATTATGTAGCTAGAGATAGGTATTCAACACATATTGTATGATAAATTAATAATACCCAGTGACTACTTGAATAATCTATGATTATTTTCTGAAGCCTCACTAGCTAACTACAGCCTGCTTGTAGCAGTATGGTTAGACAAAGAGGGTGAGTAGTTGATCTCATAGGATGCAGCATCCACATTCTGATTTGATGAAATTTCCTTTAAAGAGATTTTCCCCCTGAGTCCTACATTAAGCTTACTTAATAAAATGCCTTTGTAACAAAATGATCATATATAAGATAAAATAGCACAGATTTTGGGACATGTGCCAATGTCAGACTATGTTTTTATCTTGGTCTTATTGGTGCCCTAGGGTCCAGGTTGCAGTGTGCATGACAACTGATGGGTGTTATCATTATCACTCATCATGGGCAGATGTAACTCCGGAGATGGTGAGAGGTGGGCATTGCTGAGGGAAGGACTTCCTTACTTCCTGGGACTGGGAATGAGTTGGCCTGAAGAAGCCTCAAATGGTTTTAGGAGTGGGGCTGAGCTGCTCCCAGCCTGCTGGAGTCATGCTAAGGACAATAACAAGGGAAAGTGTCTGCTTTTTGACACCAATCACACTAACAATGGGGTAGATGGTAGTCAGCTTCTAACATAGTCAGTACCTGGGCAAACGATTGTAGAGTCTTCTAGTCACAGGAAGATGTATTTGGTTTTTGGCTTTATTTGTAATGGTAAGAGTAACTTGGGATGTGAATCAATGGTTATGGGGATTTGGGGACATGGGAAGTAGCCTTGGGAATGACCAAACTTTCTGCTAATCTAGGTATGCAAGTTTTAAAAATTGGCATACTTGGGAATAATTTGTTTACCCTAAACTTAGTAAAGATAGACACTTGACTGATATGGTTGGTCAGGTTGTACAGCTTTCCTACAGGGTTTAGCCAGCTTTCCTAGCTCCTTTCTCTGGTACAAGGAGTCAGATGATATCCCCGGGCATTTTCTCTTCCTCTCCAATATTCATACAAGCACTCATTTAGTGGCCACGTGATGAAATTTGAGCCAGTACGACACAAGTAGAATTTATATGTGTAACTTCTAAGTACTTTCTCACTCAAGAAAAAAAGAAAAAGCTGCTGTCCTTGGTCTTTGCTTTTCCCCTCTCCATAGGCTGCTACATTGATGTAGTGTTGACCCAGCTTCCGTAGTGAAGGGCAGTGCCCTAGGGTAATGCAGAGAGACAGATGGAAAGGGCTTGAGCTCCTGAATGAACTCCTGAAGTTACCCTGCTATGTTGACCTACCAGGCTGGTTTTTGATGCCTGTTTTTGCAGTGTCATTTTTTATTGTAACTAATACAGAAATCAGTACTTAACATTACAAAGAATCTTAAATATGTGGCATTGCCTTAGGTGTTAGGCAGTGGACACTAGAAAAATAGAAATTGCACATATTGGAAAGCTGATGAACTTTGTGATGTCAAGGCAACATTTAGTAAGACTGTCTTCTGCAATCAGGTGGAAGACAGATCCTGTGTCTATATAGTCATTAGTAATAGAGAAAGCAGTTGGACAGAGTGAGCGTATTTGTGTGTTGGTTGCTCTTTGCTGCTATTCACAGGATATTTTAAGAAAGAATGAGTGCAGGCAAAAATTGGCCAGTTTGCAGGAAGAGCTGGGGTATGATAGAATCCCAAGTGCTTTGAGTCCGCAAAGGCAGAAGGTAAGTGTTAACAAGAGTATTCTTCATAGCCCTTGATACTCTACCAAACAAAGGGCGTTAGACTGAGCGACAGAGATTGGATTAAGTTTGTTGTGTCAGATGGCCTCAAGGGACTTGCCATTTAAGTGGGGAGAGAGTGATAGTTACATGGAAGCCAGGAAATAATCACACTTAAGAAATCATGCCCAGGAAAGGGTTCTGGGTGATTACTGACACATTAAGTCAGACCAGAATCAAATACATCAGAAACCTATCATGTATTTGAGCAACTTCTATTGCCAAAAAGCCCACGGGCCTGTGATTTTTCAATCCTAATGCAATCCTGAGGCTCCTAAGACTACATTGGTAGGAAGCAGTCTACAAGGAATTGGGTACCCTCAAAGGAGGGCTCAAGAGAGAAATTTCTTCAAGCTCAGATGCGACCATGGGGGACAGTGGACAAGGAAGAACCACCCAGAAGCAAGACCATGGGCTCAGGGGATGGATGGACAAGGGAGTTCTTCCCTGAAACCAGAAGCAAGGTCTAACTATAGAAAATACCCCACTGCCAAGGCAAGGCCCTTGGTAATTACTGCCCAGCAAGACTCCACCATTGCGAAGGACCAGTGGCTGCTGTGTATCTTGATTCTTCTCTTTTCTAAGAAGAAATTTCTGTTGTGCATATCTTATCTTATCCACCATTGTTTATTGAGGATGTTGTGGGTGCAGGGATGGATGAGGCAGGGGATGGGGAAGAGAATGAGCTGTAACTTGTCTACTAGGAGATGCATCCAGATCTGGCGGAGGAGACTGTCCATTGTGCATTTCAGTTGGGTGCAGTAGTTGGATGGGACCTTGACCGCATCTTTTAGGGGAGGGGTGAACGTGTTCTGTGTGAAGGAAGAAAAGGATCTACATGGATATTTGGGAGATCAGAAAGGTGGGCTTTGGGAAACTGCCACTTGCCATCAACTCTCTTTCCAGCTGGGTGTGGACATCTGACTAATCTCTGGCAAATAGAAAAGTGAGCTGCAGTAGTATGTATAACTTTGAGATACTCTGCAGCTTAAAGATAAGCATGCTTCCTTGGATTTGGGCTTTCTCACTCTTCCCATAGGCTGTAGTGTGGATGTTGGAGCAAGCCAGCTGTGGCAGTGTGGGTGAGGACAATAACTTTGGGGATGGGGGAATGACAATTAGAAAACACTGTGTGCCTAACCTGTGTAAGTCTGGACATACTATTCTTGAGAGAGAAACTTCTATCTTATTTAAGAGACTCTTTGTTACAGCAATTTAATCTTTATCCCAGTTAATACATACTTCATGTTAGCTTCATGTGTAAATATTTATTAAGTGAATACATGAAAATATTCTGGATAATATATGGCAAGTATTTACTGTTCTAAAGAGTTGGATGTCTAGATTGCTGAAGACATGGGTACTTTTCTCACAGTGTGACCTGACTGGCCATTGCTACAAATAAGGGAAAATGGATGTCACTCTGTTTGGGCCACTGTAACAAAATATCACAGATCAGGTGGCTTATAAACAACAGAAATTTATTTCTCACAGGTATGGAGGCTGAAAGTCTGAGATCAGGGTGCCAGCCAGCATGGTTGGATGAGGACCCTCCTCTGGATTGCAGATTTCTTGTATTCTCACATAGCAGCAGGAGGGACTGGGGAGCTCTGGCCACTATCCCATTCATGAGTGCAAAGGATTCACCTCCTAATACCATCACCTTGGGGATTAGATTTCCACCGTATGAGTTTTGGGGGAGATACAAACATTCAGATGAGAGCAATAGGTTTTCATTTTTGGACATGACTCTGGAAGTCCAGTTTTGGGAGTGTTAGGACACACAACAGAATGTTGGAAAGATAAAGCCTTCTGTAGTCCTCCTTGCTGTGGTTCTCATATCTGGGTCAGTTGATTTCAGGTTGAATCACAATCTTGACTTTTTCTTCCAGAGCTCTTAATTTAGTTCCTAGTGATCCCTCCTATACGTCTAAGTAATTTGCAAACATAATGGAAATGATCAAGGTGAGATCCCCTTTACACTCTCAAACCCCCCAAAAGGTATCAAAGATTTGTGAGAAGATATCACTTAAAATCTGGTGTGTGCTGGCTCTCTCTGGTTAAAATCCTCTCCCAGATGTCTTCCCATGGAAGCTGTACACTTATAGTGTGTGATATCCCTTAATCCAGTCACTAGTAGAGAAATCAGTAAGTTACAGTCAAAAAATATTTCCTTATAACTCTGTACCCACCCTGCTATCCTTATTTGCAATGAGATTTCCTAATGATGGAAATCATAGGGAAGTAGGTAGGCTTCCTGTTTGGGAATTACCAAAACACTTCCTAGTTTCACTTCTCCATTTCCTTAGAGCGCCTCCAGTACTTTATTCTTACCTTTGCTCTTAAGTACGAGAATAACACATTAATTTGTTCATAGGATAAGACTCTTGAGTTTGTGATGACAGTGACCTGGAAGGAATACTAGACCTATTTCAAACCACCTTTTTGTAGGTGACTATCACTTAATAATCCTCACCCCGAGTATGTAAGAAAACCATTAAATATCTAAAAATGTCTCATTATATTTCTAGTTGTTCTGATTTCTAAGCAACCTCCAGTGATCTTAGAGTCCTTGAAAGAAGATTCCAGTGATCAGGTTCCAAAAGAGTGACTTGGATTTTCCTCTGAGTGGATTTTTAGGGTGGGACTATTTTCAAATTAAACCAGACTCCCCTTCTCTCCCGTGCACTGAGTTTAGTATCTACTGACGTTCTCCTAACATTGACTCTTTGCCCATCCTTCCTTATGTTTTCATCACTCCTATTTTGGTAACAAAAGGTCTCAACTCGCATCTGGTCAAGTGAACATCCCCCTCTGACTTTTGTTTTTTCCTTTCCAAATAAATACATATTGTATGTAAATGATCCTGTATGATCATTTGATATTTTGCTCCTGTCTTTGGATGACATAATTTAATTTTTTATGCTCACATGCAAATAAGCATTATCCAATAATAAAAAGTGATAGATGTACTTGAATCAAAAGCTTTGATAATTATACAATCTTTAAATTAATTAATGAGCCAAAGGCAGCTAAACATTAGCATTTAGAAAGATCTCTACAGCATTAGCTACTAATGAGTTCATTTAGATCCATGGTACAGCCCGTTATGGAAGGCACAGACCATATTTAATCATATTCAATCAGATCTAATATTGAAATTATGAACACAAGGCATTGTTGAGTGTGAAATTACCATAGAATTTTAATTGTTAAATACATTTCTTGTTGGTTCTCCTAGATGAATGATAGTTTGATGAGGAAGTAGGTAACCTGTATAATGTGGGCCGTTTAATAAATAATAAGGAATTCTAAGCTGTCCTATTTTGAGTTGATCATTCACATACAAATTTTAAAATTTATTTACCTCATCTGCTTTGGAGGTTCTACTGCCCTAAGGCAAGAAGGCTGCATTTTGACTTCTTTCCCCCTTGTAAGGGAGGAAAACTTTTCCCTTCTTCCCCTCTAGGTTCCTTGCCTGGTCTAATAATTAAGTTGATATATGACAGATTAACAGGAAAAAAATTTAATTTCATACATACGGGAGCACATAAAAACATGAGACTCAAAGAAGTGACCAAAGCAGGCAGCTTTCATGCCTTTTAGACAAAGAAACAATACATTTGTGAAGAATTGATAAGACAAAGTGGTTTGGGTTTGGGGTAGCAAATTAGTGAAGCAGTAACAAGGTTTGTTTATATGGTCTTCTCAGCCTTAGATTCCCTGTCTCCAGTGATCCAGATCCCTTCTGCCTTCCTGGTAGAGGGGTATGTCCCTTTCACATGGGAGACTTATTTCCTGCTTTCAGGGGGACAGAGGAGGTCAGACAGCCCTTCTTGCACCTGCTGCTTTTTAAGTAACCTTAATTCAAAATAATCAGTATACCAAAGTGGCATATTTTCTGGGGAGTGGCATATTCTGCTCCCCATTACCTTTTCATCTGTAAGGTTTTTTTTTTTTTTTTTGAGAAAATGTAGAGAATTTTATTTTATTTTATTTATTTATTTATTTTTTCAAAGATTTTATTTATTTATTTTGACAGAGAGAGAGACAGCGAGAGAGGGAACACAAGCAGGGGGGAATGGAAGAGGGTGAAGCAGGCTTCCCGCCGAGCAGAGAGCCCGATGCGGGGCTCGATCCCAGGACCCTGGGATCATGATCTGAGCCGAAGGCAGACGCTTAACGACTGAGCCACCCAGGCGCTCCGAAAATGTAGAGAATTTTAGAAATGTGTTATCTCAACAGTTCTGTTATAAAAACTTTTATTTTTTTATTTTTTTAAAGATTTATTTATTTGACAGAGAGAGATAGCGAGAGAAGGAACACAAGCAGGGGGAGTGGGAGAGGGAGAAGCAGGCTTCCCGCAGCGCAGGGAGCCCGATGTGGGGCTCGATCCCAGAACCCTGGGATCATGACCTGAGCCGAAGGCAGACGCTTAACGACGGAGCCACCCAGGCGTCCTGTTATAAAAACTTTTAAATTGAAATAGAATAATAGTACAGAAATACTCCCTGCCCCCACCTGGTTTACATTCAGTTACTACCCACACGCTTATCCTGACTTCTAACAACATTGAAGAGTTTGGCCTGTTTTGGTACTTTACAGAAATGGAATCATAGTATATTTTTATTTTTATTTTTTTTTCTGTCTGGCTTCTTCTACTTAACATTATATCATTATATTTGCAAGATTTCTTCATATCGTTTCATGTCACAGATCATGCATTTCTTATTGCTGTATAATATCCCATTGCGTGAATAGCCCACAATTGATTTATCCATTTTACTCTTGGAGGATGTTTGGTAAGTCTCCAGTTTCTGGCTATTATGAATTATGTTACTCTGAACATTCTAATACATGTTTTGTTTTTTGCTTTTATGTTTAATTTTGGTAAAATATGCATAACAGAAAGTCTACCATCCTAGTGTGAAGTACATTCACATTGTTGTACAAGCAATATCCGTAACTCTTCTCATCTTGCAAAACTAAAATTCTACACCAATTAAACAGCATCTCCCCAAACTTCTCTTCCCCTAGCCTGTAGCAACTACCATTCCACTTTCTGGTTTGATGAGTTAGACTACTCTAGTTACCTCATATAAGTGAAGTCACACGTTAGTTTTCTTTTTTGTCACTTCCTTATTTCATTTAACATAATATCATTCAAGGTTTATCCATGTTGTAGCATGTGTCAGAATTCCCTGCCTTTTAAAGGCGAATAATATTTCATTGTCTGTATAGATGATGTTGGAGTACATGTTTTTGATGAACATATGTACACATTTCTGATGGAATTCCATGTAGTTTGGTCATAGACTACACAAAGGTTCAGCTTTGGTGTATTTTGCCCAACACTTTTCCATAGTGGTTGGACTAATTTACACCCCACCAGACTTGTGTGAACTAGCTACAGCCTGATGCAGGAAAATGATTGTTTCTGCCAACTAGGTACACTCCCACAGTCAGATGCCATTGTAGGAAAGGATACATAGGATTGTATTGAGTATATTTTCATACTCATGCTGTTCACTGAGGTAAATCAGCTGCCGCCATTGATGCAGTTCATTTCTCACTTGCTAAATAGTTCAGTGTGGGTGTTTCCTAGTAAGGCAGTCTCCTCTCCTCTGACAAGTGATTCAGGGATTCAGACTTATTCTATTTTGTGGCTTCACAGTATTCAACCTATTACTTCCAATGTCACCCCGAGCTTGGACATCCAGAGGAGAGCATGTGGAGGAGGCTCACCGTCTTTTTAACTGTCTCGTCCAGGACCTGACATATGTCCTTTCTGTTCATATCCCCTTAGTAGGAGTAAGTACAGGGCTACGTCTAGATTCCGGGGGTGGGGGTGCGGATGGGGGTGACTGTTCCCCGGCTGGGCAGCTGCTTCCTTTAGCAGCCCTGCGCTCTGGAGAAGGAGCACAGATACTTGTTGGACAGCTAACTGTGTTTGCCACACATGCCTTTGCATTTTTGTGTACCACCCCCTCAGAAGCTATATTCTGCTCAGGATCCCTGGCTTGAAGCCATGCTGACAGAGATCAATTGAAGGATCTTAGAAAACTTGCTGGAAGCAGTTTGTCATGGACAAACACAGTATGTTGTTAAAGCACAGCTCATAGGAGAAATAATTTTTAAAAAATGCTTATATACAGTTAGCTTCTGTCTGTGTGGTAACATCTTTTATAATCCCCTCACTGTTTGAGGCCTTCCTCATCACTTTAAACCATAAGTAAATAAGGAAAGGGAGGGCAATTTACAGGGAAGTTGAGAAGTGGGGCTGCATCGGGGTATATTTGAGGACATCTGTCCTGTATGATCTCCTCCAGTATCTTAGTAGATACCTGACACACACCAGATGTTCAACATTTGAAGTCCTTACTTGAATGAAAGCTTGAATCTGAACCACGTGGAAAAAGCTTCAGGTCATTCAGATTTCTGCCATGTCCAACATCTACCTATTAAGCATAAGACAAGCATGCAAATCACATAAATCCAAGGTAACAAATAGGAGAAAGGTGGAGGGCCCGGCATTAGTTATCCATTCTGTGATCATAATAATTTTATTTTATAAGATTAAAGGGACTGCACTTTATTACGCAAGCCATTAGCATAAGTAAGGAAAGCAGTGAAATCTCTTTCCAAGATAACAAGGAGAGCTGTCTGACTAAGACCTATTCGGAGGATCTATTAATCGTCCATCTCTCTGATCTGTAACTGGAGTGACCCATATACATTACTGTTTGGAGTAGCTTCCCTTTTATCTGCTTCCTAAAATGTGTTTATATTTCTCAGTTACGTTATGAGGCTGTTTTCAGTTGAAAGAGTTTTGAGGTTTTAAAAATGATTAAGTTGCCATGTGGCACTCGACATTGTCCATGTAAGGAGTCTTGTTACATAGGAGGGTGGAGACATCTCCAAAAATAGAGAATAGCTACACATATTGAATCCTAATGATGTGCAATTACATTATGCTGCACCCCTGATCTGCACAGGGAAGAGGAAACTGAGGTTCAGGGAGGTGACCTGCTCACGGTCACTCATCTAATAAGAGGAGGAGCCATGATATGGCTCCTGAATCACAGCTCTGACTCTGAATCACAGGCTCTGCAACCAGGAGCCAAGAGGTCCTCCTAAAGGAAGGTGCTAGAGAAACCTGAGGGTGGATAATGAAACATGGATCATTCTCATAGACTTGCCTTTCATAAAATTGACATCCCCTTCCGTAGTGAGGGCTCACTACCTTTTACATTCATCACCAAAACCTTTCCCAGTGGTAGCTAGAGCTATTTGTAAAATAAACTGAAGCCAAAAAGCAATCAGAGTTTTCTGGGTTTGGAATGTCTAAATATTCTTTTCATTTATAACTGATTTCTGCATGTGAGAGTGTGTAAGGGAGCTGTGGGCCAGCATCTTCTCCAGCCTTCACAATTAAAATGTTAATAGCCAATTAAGAGTGTATGCTCCATGTTTTCTTTCAACACTTCACTGGAAGAATAAAAGCTTGCTTTCTAGAACTTTAGCATAAACCCATTTATAAAGCAGGGCGCTGGTCTTCCTGACTGTCTTGAGAATAACGTATGGCAGTGATGTTCGGGACCTACTCCAGTGTCCTTATTTGTTCTGAAAGCGTGCAGACTAGCTGAGTTTCATAACCATTAGAAGCTTTGGGTTGTAATAATAAATACCAATAAAAGATACAAGTGCTCTAGGGAACCAATAGATTTTTTAAAAGGTGGCTTTATGCCTGTGTACCTCATGTCAGGCTGCCTCAAAATGATAATTTATTTACCAATGGAGAGGCAAATTAATTCTGTAGTAAAGGGGAGTCTAATTTGTTACCCAGTCAATAGGAAACTGTGGAAATATCAACTGTAACTATATCAAGAGTTTACGGTTTTTTTTGTATTTGCCGTATGTTGATTCCCAAAGTATTGGCTATTATTTGACTGCTGCCAAACGGATCTACCAATTTAGGGAACATTTACATTTTCCACTTCCTTCCCATGTATTTTCAGTCTCAACCCACAAGTACTCTATTTGATGAATTCCATAACAAATTTAAATTAATTAGAATTACTTTACCAGGGGTATTAGAGTAGGTTAAGTTAAAAACACAATTCCCCAGTTGTACTAACCAGATATCAAAGGTTCCCATGTGATTAGGGGATACCATAAGAGGTAGTTCAGGTACAGAATATATCCGTTATTTCAGAAAGTTCACTGGATAGCCTTCTTCTTCTGTCTTCTGTCTTCTTCATCTACCTGGTCAAAGGGGAAATAAAGTGTGGAGGAGGTAGACTCTTTTCCAAAAAGTCTTGGCCTGGGGGCACCTGGGTGGTTCAGTCGGTTAAGCATCGGACTCTTGATTTCAGCTCAGGTCATGATCTCAGGGTCGTGAGATTGAGCCCGGTATTGGGCTCCACACTCAGTGGGGAGTCTGCTTAACATTCTCTCTCTCCCTCTCCCTCTGCCCCTCCCACTTATATTCTCTATCTCTCTCAAATAAATAAATAAATCTTAAAAAAAAAAAGTCTTGGCCTGGACATGGCACACATCACTTCTGCTCACATTTCATTGGTGGAAATAAGGTCTTTTGAACTTCCATGCAATAGGGCCTGGGGTCTTAGTCCACTCAGGTTGTAAATAAAAATGTATGAAATTACAAAAAGAATACAGAATTATAAGATATGAAAATGGCTTATTATCCTGGTTGTGAAGGGCAACAAAGTTAGAGCTATTGTTGGGTTGAATGAAATTATCTAAGTCTTTAGCCTAATGCTTAGCATACAGGGTGTGCTCTAAATTATTATTAATGTGAGAGCAATATAAAAATATTATAAACAAAGCTGATAGGCTTAATTATATAAATATAAAAACCCCTTACATTTCTGTTCCATAAAGATCAATTAAACTAAGGTGGAGAAATCATATAAAAGAGCACATAAGCTCTTTAAATATATCTTAGGACTTCTGCTTCACCAGCCTGCGGTACCAATGAGGCCATTATCTCTATCAAATTCCTACTTTTATCCTTTGGAGTCCTTTCATCCATGGGCTTATTCAGTCTAAGATATGTCTTCAGTATTTTAGCTTCTTAGAAAGAAAACTGAAAAAAATCTAACCAGGCTTCAATAAGACTGATGTTGCTGCTACAGAGGGTCATGGAAGGCACTGAGGATTCTGCTATTTCTTTCTGAACATATGAATCTGATGTGCCAAGCTACTCCAGTCTTGAAGGCACCAGAGCTTGGACAAGCTCCCTTTGTACTGGCCACCACCCATATTGCCACAGAGCTGCTGCCCACACCACTGTGCCGAGGAGAAACACTAGCCCTTCCTAGTCTGCCTCCTGAGACCATATTCTTTCCATTATCTCTTTATCATTCCCAAAATTGGGTTGAAGTATGCCCCAGCCCTGCTCCTCCTCTTATCATCTTTCCCATCCTATAGTTGGCTACTCAAGGCTCCTAACAGACATTTTGAACAGCCTGACATATGTGGTTTTCCTAGGGCCTGGGCTGTTCAGGTTATCCATGGTCACCATGATGATTAATTTTTTTTAAGATTTACTTATTTATTATTTGAGAGAGAGAGAGTGGGAAAGGAGAGAGGGAGAGGGAGAGAGAGAATCGCAAGCAGACTCCTTGCTTACTGTAGAGCCTGACATGGGGTTTGATCCCATGACCTTGAGATCATGACCTGAGCCAAAATCAGGAGTTGGATGCTTTAAATGACTGAGCCACCCAGGCACTTCCGTGATGGCTAATTTTATGTGTCAATTTGGCTGGAATCAAAGATCCCCAGATAGCAGGTAAAAACATTATTTCTAGGTGGTATCTGTTGAGGATGTTCTGGAAGAGATTAGCATTTAATTTGGTAGATTGAGTAAAGAAGATTGCACTCACCAAGTTTGGCAGGCATCATTCAATTTGTTGAGGGCCTGAATAGAACATAAGGTGGAGGAATGGTGAATTCTCTTTTATTTTGAGTTGGGACATCCATCTTCTCCTACCCTTGGACATTGGAGCTCCTGGTTCTTGAGCCTTCAGACTCTGGGACTTACCCTCTACCCTCCCCTGGACAGGGAGTTACACCATTGACTCCCCTTGCTTCTTGGGCCTATTGACTTGGACTGAATTACTCCATCAGCTTTCTTGGGTCTCCAGCCTGCAGACCACAGATAGTGCCGATTGTGGGTTTCTTGGCCTCCATAACTGTGTGAGCCAATTCCTATAATAAATCTCCTCTTATATATATCTCTATATATCCTAGTGGTTCTGTTTCTCTGGAGAACTCTAATACAATCACATTACTACATAAATATTATGAATAAAGCATTAATATTAATAACATGTAAAATGAATGGAAATCTATACAAGTAATATTTAAAATCCACTGAACAAATGATTAAATACAAATTCCAAATCTTTCTTGTTCCCCGCAGGACAGAATGTGGTTTCTAGCCCTTCCTCTTTAGTTTAGCTCTCTCTATGCGAGCTTAGTGTTGAGTTTTTTGTTTTTGTTTTTGTATTTAATTTTATTATGTTATGTTAATCACCATACATTACATCATTAGTTTTTGATGTAATGTTCCACATCAAGTGTTGAGTTTAGGAGCAAGAGGTGAGTTAGCATTCTTACCAAAAGAGGAACTTTGCAAACAGCAAATGCCACAGGCTTCTAGTCAGAGATTGGTTAGTGATTGAAAACCTTTGACTGAAATGTTCATTTTTAAAAAGAAATTTAAGTACCACTTCTAATAAAATCCCAGAGAAATAAGCTTTGATAGATGATATTTATCAAATGGACCATAAACAGATTGGAGAATATGACTTTGAAAAGCTGTATAAGGTGATAGTTTTACTCAGTGGTTTTAAGAAATAATAATTTTTCCCCTTTATGTCACCAGTAATAAATTTTCTTTGTATGAAGGAAGAAAGTACAAATAAGTGGGAGGTTAAGAGTCTGGACTCTGAAGTCAGACCCACCGAGTTAGATCCCAGCCCTGCCACTTCCCAGTGTGACCTTGGTGAGTATTTTAACCTCTGTAAAACTCAGGTTCCTCATTTGAAAAGAAGGAAAATAATAGCAGCTCTCTCAGGGGGGTTTCTGTGAATATTAACTGAGGTCATGCTTGTAAAGTCCTTAGCATGCATAGTGAACGCTCAATTAATGTCTGTTATCATTTTTATTACCCATAATCCCACCACATAGAGATCGCTGTTGTTAACATTTTGATGTACTGGGGGGGGTCCTGATTATCTGAATATTTATTATGTGAGTCACAGCAGTGACAAAGTTGTAGAACATAGCTGCATAAAAATATTCACTAATTAACCAACCAATTATAAAATCTCTGCTCTTAGACACCCCTACCTGCTTCATCCTTGTGTCCAGCCACCCAGTGCATCACACCCCATGTTTCAGTGCAAAAACAAGGCCGGTGGAAATGTGAAACTGTGAATACTACAAAAGATGTGGGATTTCCTGCAAGCAATGCTGGGAAAGAGAAATGAGAATCTGGCAGTTAGACCAGTTAACAACTGAAGAAAGCAAAATCAGCTGTGATGATGGCAGGAGAGGCCCATTAAAAGAGAATGATTTGAATATCAAAGGACTAAGAGAGGCTCTTAGAATTGATGGAGCCCTCAAATATTTCTCAGAAGAGACTCTTTACCCTTGCTTTTTAGATAGGAGCTAATTTTGCTACATGCTTTCTCTAGACGGACTGCGTCCTGTAGTTACATGAAGCTATGCCCATGACCGTCAAAATGTGACTATTAGAGTGGGTTCTCTGATGTAACAAAGCCTGTAAATATTGATTTAGAAGAAATGCAGGTCTGCAGTGACACCCTTTTGTCTTCCCCTCCCCCGATCCTAGACAGGAGCCTCATATAACAAAGAGGATTGTTGACTCTGCAGAAACATCATCTATTTTTTAAAATGATGAGATCTCTTTGCCTTTCTTTTTTCCCCCCCGAGTCTTTAGAGAGTTTTTGATAGCAGAACTCTATGTTTTGGGTAGTAGATCCTGTTGAGAAGCTGATAACAGTTAATTATGCTCCTCCCAGCAAAATGAACATTTGTATCCAGCATGAAAATTTTCATACAATTTGAAGGGAGGCCCAGTGAAATCCATTTACAGGTTACAAGTTAAGGAACCATGTTTTGTTATATTTCAACATTTGAAAGTATTTATGCGTTCCTAAACTTAAACTTGAGTGAGCTTTCATTCGATAAACACATATCAAACATTAGCCCTTTGCCTACACTTGAAGGGGATAAAAGAGAAATATTGGACATGGCTCCTGAGTTTCAGCTAGACCAAGGGAGCCCCCAGGTCCCTTGCAGACAGGATGTAGTAGAGTAGGAAGACACTGCCCGTTTATGTAGGCAGAGAGTTACTCAAAAATATCTGCAGCCGGTGGTACTAGGAACCAGCCTAGAATGTGCAGAGGGAAGCGGTGGGGTCCAGCAAAGTCTCTCTGCACCTGCAGATCAGGATATGAAGTGTGCAGAGAAAAAGGAAGACACTTGAGTCAAGGATTTCTTACATGTTCTCATCCAGGGCCAGACTGCTCTCAGGGTTTTAAGAACTGGCCTTGTCAGGCAGCCTCCTCGTCTGTCAGCTCAGTCTAGGCACTGGAACAGTGACCACAACCTTGTGCACCTGAGAATGTTCTTACCTCTGTAATGCAAATAAAAACTGAGGATGAGTTTATCTACATCACGAGAAAAGCAAACTTGTTTACTTAAACAACACCCCCAAACCCAAATACATTTAAAAGTAATTTACAGGCAGAGCCCCTCCTGGCGCTGGCATTCCTCATGGATTCCTCCTCACTAGGATATTGCAGGAGCCATCAGGCAAGTGGTGTGACTTATTTCTGCACAAGTTCTGGAAGGTGCAGGTCTACTATAACTCTGCCATGCAAAACACTTGCTATAAAATGAATTCTCTTCCCTCCTTCTGTGGCTGGTGGGGTCTCCTAGGCCATCGTAGCTTTTTAGCAGGAAAAGGATTGACTGTGACCTAGAAGAATCTTTCCCTGTGACTTTATGTCTCCTTCTTCTCTTTCACTATCCACTCTTCTCTGGAGCAGCAAGAGTTAAAAGGATTCAGCTTGCTGCCTTGCCAACATTTTGCTGTTTAGCTATTGAATCTTCAGTACAAATGGTTCCCACCTGCAGATTAACACAGACACATCAGTCTTAGCTGAAATAACGGAGACCTAAGGATCTGTGAGACAAGACCCACATACATTTAGAAGCCAACGTGAGACAGGGCATGATGAGATGCTCAATTATGAGATAATTTGATATGAACAGAATCATGTGGGAAGGCTTTATGACGGAGATGTGTGTTCTGAAGTCTAGATGACGATCACCGAAATTGGAAGGACAGGCTGGATGTGGGAAGGAGAGTGGAGTGTGGAAGTATCATTTCCCAGGAAGACAATGGGGTACAGAGCAAAGAGCATGGGACTTAGAATCCATTCATTTGCACAAATATTTCCTGAGAACCTACTATGTGCTGACACTGTTCTAGGTCTGGGTAGAGAGTAGTGAACCAAAGTCCCTCCCCTCAGAGTGCACGCAGGGTAGGATGAGAAGATCTGCATTTGAGCTTGGCTCTACAAATTATTATCAGCCTCTTCGAACCTGTACTTCCTTTTCTATGCAACTAAGGTACACAAATTCCTTCCCAGTTCAGTTAGGAATAGGATAAGCAGATAAAGCAACCGCACCATTTAATAAGCTATACAATTCAATGGCAATTTTAGTTACCATTCCAAGTAGCGAATGACAGGGTGTATGATTTTTATCTTTATTTTTTGGGGTGGGTGTTGGCTTCTGGCTTTTTAAATATAAATTCTTGGAAAAAGAGCAAATTATCACCTGGCTGGTGAAGGATCCAGTAAGACGCCAGCACTGAGTTCACCTGCCTCCCCTCAACTCAAAAGCTGTGTCTGGGACCATAGCTTTGGCTCTGGGGAGAAGTTGACAGGGAGCAAAGTGAAGGGAGACAGGTGGCTCAGCGTCGGCTGACTACAGATGATGAACAAAATACTATGGAAGAGATAGCTGTTTGTCCCCCGTCATGTGGGACATATGTCCCCCAACTGCTGATTTAAGGACCCAGTGTGCTATGAGCTCATGGATGAGGTGGGAAAATAATGTATTTTTAGAAAGTTCATTAATAGAGCTATGTTTCCTGCAGCCCACAGCAGTCAGGATCAACTGCAAATACCATATTTCTTCCTAAGAGCTTAGGTTTGAAAGCTATGGATTTCTTTCCTTTATGTCTTCAAAAATTTCTATATGGTTTATTGGTTGTAGTGACCAAAATACCTTCATCAAGCCGCAATTAAGTCCTTGGGACTGAGCCATGTGCCTCTATGGGAGGTAATTACAAAAGCTGGATTAATTTGCCATTGAATTATTTATGTAAGCGTAAATATTGCAGAGGCAATTAAACCTCAGATATTTCTTGAGGTGCGGATAAATCAATTTACACTGTGTTCCTCCAGCTCATTTCAGAGAAAGTGTTTGACAGGAAATAGAAATCTTCGTCAAAAGGCAAAAATACCCCAAGAATCCATCCCTCCATTAATTTTCTTTGCTCTCTAAACGTACCCTGTGAAGTAATTTTATGTGTTATTGTAATTCTTTCCAAATGCCAGAGATAATAAGTCAAAAGACATTGCGAGTTCTCGCTTGTCAATACCAGGAAGTCAATCTTCTGTCTATTCCAGTATAATTGAGTGCAGTGAGAATCAACTGATTTCACAGATATTAACTTTATCAAATATACAAACGGAAGCGTTATAGGGAAAATAATTTCTCAGTCAACAGCAGAGATAACTGAGCCATCAGGATATGCAATCTCCTTTTGGTCTCAAAACCTACTCAAAGGCTGGAGTGCGCCTGGAATCCACCCCCCTTCTCCCCGAAAAGCAGTGATTTACAAAAATGAAACCTGTGGGATATGTATTATGCAAACGCTCTGGGGAAGTGAATCATAGCACATCCAAACTAAAATTGATGGAGCTGCAGTGAAAATAAAGTTATTAAATTTGTGGTGAAGGGGAAAATGCAAAAGGTAACACTTTAACGATATCTCATATATAAAACCAATCAGCTGTTTCTGAAGAAGTTGCTACTTGCAGCCGGCCCAGTCCCTGCTCTTCTTACTGAGCCCATGGCATACAGCTGGCCTCTGTCCACACTTTTGGCCTTCTCTCGTCATGCTAGTCAAGATTTCAGATTTTTAAAACTTTTACCTCGGTTCTAGATTCAGAGCTGCAGCTTGTATGCCTTTCTTAGGTACGAGGCCACCAAAGCCAGCTCACGGCCCTCACTCAAAACCATGCGGATTTAACCCCATTCAGGTACGATTTTTCTAAAGCAGCTGAACATTTCACAAAGCTAAGTCATCTTTCTCTAGATCTTTCCTGTGGTAGACACACTGATGTATCCTAAATAGAGAAGTTGAAGGATTAAAGACCTTAATTAACATTGATAAATTAATATATGATAGCACATTAAAATAGAAGCTACAGGAGGGTAGGAGTCTATCTGAGCAATGCCTTGTGGCTTCGGTGTGGTGCAGTGGATGCCGGGGAAACAATAAAAAGGGAGCCATTTTCTTGGCAAATGTTACTCTATTTCTGAATATACTGAAGTGTAGAAAATTCTGAAGGCTGAAGTGTTTGTAGAGACTTAATTTCAGCAAAGCCAAATAGAATCAAGAAGGGAAGGACTTAAATATGCCTAGGAATTAGGTTCTTATTTTTTTTTTAACACTGCTGGTAAAGAAGTAAATTCATAGCTCAAAAAAAAAAATGTTTTACCCTTTGGGGTTGATGGAAGGAGGAAGATGTTAGCTGAAGTACACTTCATTTTTTGAGTTTCCAAGCTCAATTTAGTATTGGTTAATTCCAAGGTGTTTTAGAAGCAGGAAAAACAAGAAAAATATTGAGGCCCCAAACAAAATAGAATCATTAACTGTGAAAGACAATGCTAACTCTAGTTTGTAAATGGGAAGGTGGAGACCGGGGTGATTTTGCAGACTGTGGGCTTTCCCATTGAAAGAACCTGTTGTGTCATTTACCAGGGGAGGGATGCTGGTGTGCCCCCAGGACAGGGACAGGCCGCTCTGCAGGAACCCCTCCAGGTACAAAACTCCCAGTGCCCTGAGCTTAATTTGAACATTTCTTCCTAAATGAAGAATGCGTTTCTGCTTTCTTTGTTTGTTCCTTTATTTAATTCAAAAATGGAATTGGGAATTAATAAGTTATCTCTCACAGATTCTCTTAAGGTAAGAATATAAGAATATGCAATCATGTTTGAAAAACCAACAAGAAAATCTTTTCACAGAGATTGTCTTCGGTATATATGTACAAAAATTATCTTTAATAGGACTGTCTTGAATAAACCTCTATCCTTTTTAATATTTTAGGGCCCTCATTAATTCTTGAGTTCTTCTGAATTTGTTCATAATCTCGGGGGTTTTTCGATTCATGTACTGCTGCTTGTCTTTTTCCTGAAGGGCCACGGATAGCTGGGCCTCTTGAATGTGATGGGGTTGACTTTTTCTGACTTTTCACTTTCTTTCCTCAGTTTTTTGTTGCTATGGGTGTGCCTGGTTTGATTCTAACAGCATTTTCCCCCTTTCTCTTCTGTTGTCATCAATCTTCTTTAGAATGAGAGTCTAGATGAAACAAGCTGGTTAGAGTTGTGTGTAAAGTAAATGGACAGCAACTATGAGTGATGGCCTTGGGAGCTGTATCAGTTAGGATCAGGTTGGGCTGCTCATAATAGAAAAATCCATAACAACACTGGCTTAAACAAGATAGATGTTTATTTCTCCCATAACATAAATCTGGAAGTAGGTAATTCAGGGCTAGTATGGGGTTATGGCAGATTTTATCTTTCAAAGATGGCTATAACAATATCTTCTGCTCTTTTTAAATTATGATCTTGCCATTCCCTGTCCTCCTCCCCCAGAGGTAAATATGAGACACCTCTCCTTGAACATGGGCAAAACTTGCAATTGCCTCAACCAACAGAGAGTAGCAGAAGTGACACTGTGTTTTCTGAAGCTAGGTCACAAGGGGCTATACAACACTTGATTGTTTCTGCTGCCATGCTGGAATGAAGTCCAGGTCATGCTGGGAAGCCACGTGTAGGTGTTTTGGCTTATAGCTGCAGTCCAGATTGCAGCCAATAGTGAGCGTGAACCTTCACATATGTGAGGGAGGAAGTCCACGAGATGAAACCAGCCCACGTGAGAAATCCTGAGCGAGGACTGACCCATTAGGCTTAGTCAACCCCTAGACCCCTGAGAGACAATTATAGTAAATAATTGCTGTTGTTTTATGCCACCAAATTTTCGGTGGTTTGTTACTCAGAAATATGAGATTGGAATAGGGACTCAAGAAAGTTCTTGGTGACTCGGGCTCTCTGCTCTATTTTTGCTAGCACATAACTCTCATCTTCATTTTTTTTTTTAAAGATTTATTTATTTATTTTAGAGTGAGAGAGGGCATGAACAAGGGGAAGGGCAGAGGGAGAATGAGAGAGAGAGAGAAGCAGACTCCCTCCCCACTGAGCGTGGATCCTGACGTGGGGCTTCATCTCAAGACCCTGAAATCATGACCTGAGCCAAAATCAAGAGTTGGATGTTCAGTCAACTGAGCCACCCAGGCGCCCCTCATCCTCATGTTTTAAGATGTTGCTAGAGCTCCAGTCACCCCCTCTGTATTCCAGGCAGCAGGATGGAGGTATGGAAGAAGAGAGCAGTTCCTCTCTTTCAGGGATACTCCTGGAAGTCCTATCCAGTATTTCTAGTTTTTAGTGGCTAGTATTTGGTTACATGGTCACTCTTAGCAGCAGGGAAGGCTGAAAAAATGAATCTCTTATTTTGGGTTGTAATGTACCCATCTAAAAATTGGGTTGTTTGAGGAGAAAAAATAGAATGGCTGCTGGATTCAATAACTGGTAGTTTTGAGGGCTTTCTCATGAGCCAAGTGCAAGAACTTTAATGCATAGAATCTGGCACTATTTTACGTGTTCTCAGCAATTTTGGCTGATGGTTAGATAACTTGTGTGTAACTTTCACTGTAACTGGAAATTTAGTATGCTTATTCTGGTATTTCTGCATTGCTATGGTAGCTGATAAGCAACTGATAAGTGTCCTTTAAACTTCCAATTAAAATATCACAAATAGGGGCACCTGGGTGGCTCAGTCAGTTAAGCATCTGCCTTCGACTCAGGTCATGATCCCAGGGTTCTGGGATCGAGACCCGCATTGGACTCCTTGCTGAGCAGGGAGCCTGCTTCTCCCTCTCCCTCTGCCTGCCACTCCCCTTGCTTGTGCTCTTTCTCTCTCTCTGTCAAATAAATAAATAAAATCTTAAAAAAACATACCACAAATAACCACAAAAAAGCTGGCACCAAAGCTATAAACTGAGAAGAAAACAAAAATAGTTGAGTCCAGCTAGATAATTATTCCTGCAACATGGTTGGGATTCGATTTTGAAAAACATTCAATTGCTTCACAAATTCCATCCACCCACTGAACCAGAATATTATAGAGAGAGGAGAAAACTTTGATGAAGGCCAATGATTGCCCTTGAGTCTGGACTCAGAGTCCTCCCCAGTCGATGAATCAGGTAGGTGTTTTCATTTGCATAGGAATCATCTTCTGAACAAGACATGTCTGTGACCTGTCTCCCAAATCTCCTACACTTCCCCCAAGACTCCTCCTTTCTGATATCCATTAAGAGGTCTATCTGCAGACTACAACTTCCAGAACTCTGGAATATAGCTGGTAGGAGATTGTACAGGATAGGTCATGAGGAACTGCATCCTGGGATGTCTCATTGCTTTAGGAGAGGCCCTTAGGTAAGGGCAGAATTGGGAAAAGGAAGAGAGGCCAGAGCAGAGCCCGTTGGAGGGGGTTGGCATGGATCATATGAACAAGTCTTCACTGAAGGACTCAGAACATATCTAGGAGGAGATTCCCCTAGATGAATGCTTATAGGCTCCATAGCTGGACAAGAGGCTGGGCACACTAATTCCCTCTCCAGGTCTAGAACGTATCTAGTCCCCAGATGCTCAGGGAGATGATGAGAGAGCCTCTCATCCTTTCCCACTCTGTGTGCAGAGAAAGGGAGAGCTCATTTCATTCAGAGAGCAGTAAACAAAATCCCCCTAAACTCAATCAGATAGAGAAAATTCACAAAATCTTTACCAAACTGATACCAAGTATTTATTTTTTTAAAGGACAAAGATAAAACAAAGCCTCTGGGAGTATCTTAAGGCCATTAACAATTCTGTCCAATCTGTTGCTATCCCACAAGTACACCTACAGACTGTGTGATGAGAACTGATGAGAACCCACAGACACTGAAAGATTTTCAATCATCAAATATTCAATTATGTTCTCTATGTCTTATTTACTAGAGCGGAGAAGGAGACATTAAAAAAAATGGTTTGCCATAATAGGAATTGGTTTCAGTTTTGCACACACTGTACTCTCCTGGTTGCATTTGTTTGCTAGTGTAATTTAGCTGTCCACTAGCAAGCAACACAGACAATACCGTGTACAAGGAGAAAACATTGAACATTTGCTTTTAGGTGACCTGGAAACAGAGTAACATAAAATGAAAAAAAAAATTTTAATCACTCCATAATCTCCACTCATTGCCTTCTAATCTTCTCTTTCTGTTATTCTAACTATCCATTTATTGTCATTGTACACTACCTTTTAATATGCATCAATGGAGAATAACTGTTACAGAATTTACTGTATTAGTATTCACTTTATGTAGACATTCAGACATTTTATTATGAATGTTTGTATTCCCTCTCGCATTCATATGTTAATGCCCTAATCCCCAAGGTGATAGTATTTAGAGGTGGGGCCTTTGTGACACAATTAGGGTTACAATAGGCCATAATCATGGTGCCTCATGATGGAATTAGTGGCCTTATAAGAAGAGGAAGAGAGAGAGAGATCTCCCTCTATCTCTGCCATGTGAGGACACAGCAAGAAGGCAGCCATCTGTAAGCCAGGAAGACAGCTCTCACCAGAAACTGAATTGCCCAGCACCCAGCTCTTGAATTTCCCAGTCTCCAGATCTGTGGGAAAATATATTTTCTATCCAGTTTAGGGTATTTGTTTATGGCAGTCTGACCTAATATAGATTTCTATTTAATGGTGATATGGAAGATGATGATAATGATTGATAACATTTGGAGTTGTACCATTTGTTGGACATTGTCTTAGATGGTTTACATGCTTAAGGGCCTTTAATTCCATGGCAACATTATGAGTTAAGTGTTCTTAATTGGTCCCATTTGATAGATAAAGAGAGTTTAAAGTCATTGAACCAAGGCCCTGTAGTCAGGAAGTAGTAGATCTGGAACTTGAACCTAAGACTGTGACTCCAAAGGCTATGTCCTTTTCCAGTACTCGGTATAGTACTTCAGTTCTGAAAATTGTCAGTTGATGATTTTAGCTACCGTGCAAATTATGCTTTGTCTGATAGGTGTTCATCTATTTGCATCTGCTTCTCACAACACCCCCAGGAGTAGGTATTATTGATATTGGCCTCAAGCATAGGTATCCTTGGGTCACATTTAGTGTGCTATCCATGGTGCCTAATTTGCCACTCCACTTTTTTTTTTAAAGATTTATTTATTTATTATTTTAGAGAGAGAGAGTGCAGTGGGGAGGGGCAGAGGGAGAGGGAAAGAGAATCTCAAGCAGACTCCTTGCTGAACGCAGAGCCCAGAGGAAGCAGGGCTCAATTTCATGACGTTGAGATCATGACCTGAGCCGAAATCAAGAGTGGGACGCTCAACCGACTAAGCCACCCAGGCGCGCCATGCCACTCCACTTTGTAGCAGTGGCTGTCAGTACCCACGGTATCCTTTCAAGTCTTACAATGTCATTATAGGTGAACTGCATTCAATTCCCAGAACACGTCTCACTTGCTGAGGACTTTTCCTAACTGCTGCAGCCAGTCTGCCCATATGCCCAGTGGGCCTGAATTCCCAGGTATTAACACCTGTTTTCCCCATGGCAACCTTCAATGGATGACTGATGAGAGTTGCTGTATAAATGCCCCCCTCCCTCACTGTGGGTGGCATAATCCTAACGGGTGTCCTTCACGGGCTCCCAGATTGGGGTTGAGCCCCAACTGCTGGTAGGGGTAGCTTGCTTGTGGACATGTCCTTTATTGTCTGCCTTCTCATCCCCGTCTCAGTTACCATCCCATACTGCTGTTTTTCTGCACCTCTCAAAGTACTTGTGCTTGAATTCCTTTTCTCAAATTTAGCTTCTGGAGGAGCCCAAACTAAGATAACTCTCCATTGTTGTGGGACAGTCATTATATATTTTGTGTGGCACTTTAGGTCTCCATTATTTTATCTCCTCTCCCCAACCACATTGTAAATGGTATGAATATATAGTTGTTCCTTCATGACACCTAGACTCTCGTGTGTTTGGGATTCAAGGGTGTTGTGAAGGAGACTGAGCAGCTCATCCCACAGCTACTGGGTGGAGCCTCCAGGGGCAGGGCTGGGCTCCTGATGCAAACTTGCTGTGGGCTGTTGTGACTCATGTACCCCTAACTCATTCTGCCTCTCCATCACATTCTATCTTGAGATGATTTATGATCTCTTTGAGTTTTGGTTTGGTCACCCATTAAAAACAGTGGCTATCTGGAAAGCAGCCCCTGATTTCCAATTTTCCCTGGTGCTGGGTACTTCTAGGAATTTTCCGTAAGCTTGTGTTTGGAAGTACATATAATGTTTTTGACTAATAGGTTATTCCACACATTATTCCACTAACGTGCTTTCCTTTTATATCTGGTCATAGCTGGGATAGCTGTTTATTACATTAAAAGAAGTTCATTCGAACTTCCTTAATTCCAAGTTTGTGTTAGGATTAAATGCAGAACAAACTTCATCTTTGTGTTATTTATTAAGAAAAAAGAGGAGTTTGGTGCAGGTAAGTTTGTCTGGGAAATCCTTATCTCGTTAAGAGAAGCTTTTCTTTTATTGTTTAAACTACTGTTTCACATACAATTATAAAGTAAACAGAAGCAGAAACTTGGCTGTGTTACAATAATAACAAGCCATTCTTATATATTCATTAATGCAGAACTTTTGTTGGGTGATGTTGGTGTTTGAATGAATAAATGCACTGGGTAGGGTGCATGAAACATCCTGGACTCATCCAGGCTACCCTGCTGGAATCTGGACTCTGTGGTGCCATTTTATCTGTGTGTTCTTAGGGAAGAAGGGAGAATTAGTTAAGCATGAAGCTTCCCATCACACTCATGGGCGGTATAATGGACATATTCTGAGTGGCTGCTCAGCTCCCAGTAGTTGAACTGATCCATAGGCATGGAGTCCCAGCTGCCATCCCCAATATGACTTTGCTTTCTTGGCAATAGCTAATTTTTTTTCAGTAGTATCCTCTGAATGTAAACCAGGTCATTTATATTCTCTCTTCTGGAAATTTTACAAATTTAAACTAAAAACAATGGACCTGAGAGTCATTCAGATTGAATGATGTTAATACCAACATCCCAAAAGAATAGTTCTCAATCCTGGCTATACATTGAGATCTGCTAAAGAGCTTTTTTTGTTTTTTTTTTTAAAGATTTCATTTATGGATTTTAACACAGTCAGAGTGAGCGTGAGAGCGAGCACAAGCAGGGAGAGCAGCAGAGGGAGAAGGAGAAGCAGGCTCCCCGCTGAGCAGGGAGGCCAATGAGGGCCTCTATCCCAGGACCCCAGAATCATGACCTGAGCTGAAAGCAGACACTTAACCAACTGAGCCACACTGGCACCCTTGGGGAGCTTTTTAAGTATACTTATTCATGGGCTCCATCCCCAGGGATTCTAATGTAATTTGTTTGAGTAGAGCCTTTGCATTGCTTGGCTTTCAAATTTACCCATGTTGGGGAGGCAAACCTTTCTTTTTTTAATTTTTATTTAAATTTTAGTTAGCTAACATGCAGTGCAATATTGGTTTTAGGAGTAGAATGCAGTAACTCATCACTTACATACAATACTCAGTACTCATCACAGTAAGTGCCCTCCTTAATACCCATCATCCATCTAGCCCATCCCCCACCTATCTCCCTCCATCAACCCTGTTTGTTCTTTACCTTTAAGAGTTTCTTCCACATATTGGGTCACAAATCAGGTCTCAATCGATACCAAAAGATTGAGATTATTCCCGGTATATTCTCAGACCACAGTGCTTTGAAACTAGAACTCAATAACAAGAAAAATTTGGAAGAAATTCAAACACTCAGAAGCTAAAGACCATCCTGCTTAAGAATGTTTGGGTCAACCAGGAAAGCAAAAAAGAACCTAAACAATTCATGGAAACCAATGAGAACGAAAATATATTGGTCTAAAACCTATGGGATACTGCAAAGGCGGTGTTAAGGGGGAAATACATAGCCACCCAAGCCTCGCTCAAAAAAAATAGAAAAATCCCAAATTCACCAACTAACTTTACACCATAAAGAACTGGAGAAAAATCAACAAATGAAGCCTAAGCCACTCATGAGAAGAGAAATAATTAAGATTAGATCAGAGACCAATGAATTGGAAACCAGAAATACAGTAGAGCAGATCAACGAAACTAGAAGCTCGCTCTTTGAAAGAATTAATAAGATCAATAAACCACTGGCCAGACTTACCAAAAGAAAAGAGAAAGGACCCAAATTAATAAAATTATGAATGAAAGGGAGAGATCATGACTAACACCAAGGAAATAGAAACAATTATCAGAAATTATTATCAATAACTATATGCCAATAAATTAAGCAACCTGGAAGAAATGGATACCTTCCTGAAAACCTATAAACTACCAAAACTGAAACAGGAAGAAATTGACAACCTGAATAGACCAATAACCAGTAATGAGATTGAAGCAGTGATCAAAAACCTCCCAAAAAACAAGAGTCCAGGGCCTGATGGATTCCCTGGGGAATTCTACCAAACATTCAAAGAAGAAATAATACTTATTCTCCTGAAGCTGTTCCAAAAAACAGAAACAGAAGGAAAATTCCGGACTCTTTCTATGAGGCCAGCATTACCTTCATCCCAAAACCAGGGAAAGACCCCATCAAAAAGGAGAATTTCAGACCAATATCTCTGATGAATATGGATGCCAAAATTCTCAACAAGATCCTAGCTAATAGGATCCAACAGTACATTAAAAGGATTATCCATCATGACCCGGTGGTATTTATCCCCGGGATGCAAGGGTGGTTCAACATTCGCAAATCAATCAATGTGATAGAACACATTAATAAGAGGAGGGAGAAGAACCATATGGTCCTCTCAATTGATGCAGAAAAAGCATTTGACAAAATATGGCATCCTTTCCTGATTAAATCTCTTCAGAGTTTAGGGATAGAGGGAATATTCCTCAATTTCATAAAAACCATCTATGAAAAGCCCACAGTGACTATCATTCTCAATGGGGAAAAGCTGAGAGCCTTTCCCTTAAGATCAGGAACACGTCAAGGGTGTCCACTCTCACCACTGTTGTTCAACATAGTACTAGAAGTCCTAGCAACAGCAATCAGACAACAAAAAGAAATAAAAGGTATTCAAATTGGCAAAGAAGAAGTCAAACTCTCTCTTTTCGCAGATGACATGATACTTTATGTGGAAAACTCAAAAGACTCCACCCCTAAATTACTAGAACTCATATAGCAATTCATTAATGTGGCAGGATACAAAATCAATTCAAAGAAATCAGTTGCTTTCCTACACATTAACAATGTAATGTAGAAAGAGAAATTAGGGAATCGGTTCCACTTACAGTAGCACTCAAAACCATAAGATACCTTGGAATAAACCAAACCAAAGAGGTGAAGGATCTATACTCTAGAAACTACAGAACACTTATGAAAGAAATTGAAGGAGACACAAAAAGATGGAAAAACATTCGGTGCTCATGGATCAAAAGAATAAACATTGTTAAAATGTCTATGCCGCCCAGAGCAATCTACACTTTCAATGCTATCCTGATCAAAATACCAATGGCATTTTTCAAAGTGCTGGAACAAACAATCCTAAAATTTGTATGGAACCAGAAAAGACCCCAAATCACCAAGGAAATGTTGAAAAAGAAAAACAAAGCTGGGGGCATCATGTTGCCTGATTTCAAGTTATACTACAAAGCTGTGATCACCAAGACAGCATGGCACAAAAACAGACACATAAATCAATGGGACAGAATAGAGAGCCCAGATATGGACCCTCAACTCTATGGTCAACTAATCTTTGACAAAGCAGGAAAAAATATCCACTGGAAAAAAGACAGTCTCTTCAATAAAGGGTGCTGGGAAAATTGGACAGCTCTATACAGAAGAATGAAACTCGACCATTCTCTAACACCATTCACAAAGATAAAATCTAAATGGATGAAAGACCTCAATGTGAGACAGGAATCCATCAAAATCCTAGAGAAGAACACAGTCAACCTCTTTGACATTGGCCACAGCAACTTCTTTCAAGACACGTCTCCAAAGGCAAGGGAAACAAAAGTGAAAATGAACTTTTGAGCCTTTATCAAGATAAAAAGCCTCTGCACAGCAAAGGAAACAGTCAACAAAACAAAGAGGCAACCCACAGAATGGGTGAAGATATTTGCAAATGACACTACAGATAAAGGGCTGGTATCCAAGATCTATAAAGAACTTCTCAAACTCAACACCCAGAAAACAAATAATTAAGTCAAAAAATGGGCAGAAGACATGAACAGACACTTCTCCAAAGAAGACATACAAATGGCTAACAGACACATGAAAAAATGTTCATCATCATTAGCCATCAGGGAAATTCAAATCAAAACCACATTGAGATACCACTTACACCAGGTAGAATGGCAAAAATGGACAAGGCAAGAAACAACAAATGTTGGGGAGGTTGTGGAGAAAGGGGAACCCTCTTACACAGTTGGTGGGAATGCAAGTTGGTTCAGCCACTTTGGAAAACAGTGTGGAGATTCCTCAAAAAGTTAAAAATAGAGCTACCCTATGACCCAGCAATTGCACTACTGTGTATTTACCCCAAAGATACAGATGTAGTGAAAATAAGGGTCACATGCACCCCAATGTTCATAGCAGTAATGTCCACAATAGCCAAACTGTAGAAGGAACAGAGATGCCCTTCAACAGACAAATGGGTAAAGAAGATGTGGTCCATATATACAATGGAATATTACTCAGCCATCAGAAAGGATGAATACCCTACATTTGCATCAACATGGATGGAACTGGAGGAGATTATGCTAAGTGAAATAAGTCAAGTAGAGAAAGTCAATTATCATATGGTTTCACTTATTTGTGGAAC
>NC_138369.1:112593702-112697930 GCF_054177405.1 Leptonychotes weddellii | reverse complement strand
CAGTTTTCATTCCCACCAACAGTGCAAGAGAGTTCCCCTTTCTCTACAGCCTCACCAACAGCTGTTGTTTCTTGTGTTAATTTTAGCCATTCTGACAGGTGTGAGGTGGTATTTCACTATCGTTTTGATTTGTATTTCCCTGATAATGAGTGATATTGAGCATCTTTTCATGTGTCTGCCATCTAGATGTCTTCCTTGGGAAAGTGTCTATTCATGTCTTCTGCCCATTTTTTTATAGGATTTTTTGTTTTTTGGGTGTTGAGTTTGATAAGTTCTCTATAGATTTTGGATACTAACCCTTTATCAGATATGTCATTTGTAAATATATTCTCCCATTTTGTAGGCTCCCTTTTAGTTTTGTTGATTGTTTCCTTCACTGTGCAGAAGATTTCTATCTTGATGAAGTCCCAATAGTTCAGTTTTACTTTTGTTTCCCTTGCCTCCAACGATGTGTCTAGTAAGAAGTTGCTATAGTTGAGGTCAAAGAGGTTGCTGACTGTGTTCTCCTCTAGGATTTTAATGGTTTCCTTTGTCACATTTAGGTCTTTCATCTATTTTGAGTCTATTTTTGTGTATGGTGTAAGAAAATGGTCCAGTTTCATTCTTCTGCATGATGCTGTCCAGTTTTCTATCCACCATTTGTTGAAGAGGCTGTCTTTCTTTCCACTGGATAGTCTTTCCTGCTTTGTGGAAGATTAGTTGACCATATACTTGTGGGTCCATTTCTGGGTTTTTATTCTGT
This sequence comes from Leptonychotes weddellii, assembly GCF_054177405.1. Taxonomy (NCBI): domain Eukaryota; kingdom Metazoa; phylum Chordata; class Mammalia; order Carnivora; family Phocidae; genus Leptonychotes; species Leptonychotes weddellii. The sequence continues at coordinate 112,697,188 of NC_138369.1, read as the reverse complement.
TCCATTGATTATGTGTCTGTTTTTGTGCCAGTACCATACTGTCTTGATGATGACAGCTTTGTAATAGAGCTTGAAATCCAGAATTGTGATACCTCCAGTTTTGTTTTTCTTTTTCAGAATTGCTTTGGGTATTTGGGGTCTTTTGTGGTTCCATACAAGTTTTAGAATTGTTTGTTCTAGCTCTATGAAAAATGCTGGTGGTATTTTGACAGGGATTGCTTTAAATGTGTAGATTGCTTTTTAACAATATTTGTTCTTCCAATCCATGATCATGGAATGCTTTTCCATTTCTTTGTTCCTCTTCAATTTCTTTCATATGTGTTCTATAGTTTTCAGAGTACAGATCTTTTACCTCTTTAGTTAGGTTTATTCCTAGGTATCTTACTGTTTTGGTGCAATTGCAAATGGGATTGATTCCTTGACTTCTTTTTTCTGCTGCTTCTTTATTGGTGTATAGAAATGCAACAGATTTCTGTAAGTTGATTTTATATCCTGTGACTTTGCTGAATTCATGTGTTAGTTCTAGCAATTTTCTGGTGAGTCTTATGGGTTTTCTATGAAGAGTATCATGTCATCTGCAAATAGTGGAAGTTTGACATCTTCCTTGCTGATTTGGATGCCTTTTATTTCTTTTTGTTGTCTGATTGCTGAGACTAAGATTTCCAGTACTATGTTAAATAGTAATGGTGAGAGTGGACATCCTTGTGTTGTTTCTGACCATAGGGGAAAGGCTTTCAGTTTTTCCCCATTGAGGATGATATCAGCTGTGGGTCTTTTGTATATGGCCTTTATGATGCTGAGTTATGTTCCATCTGTCCCTACTTTGTTGAGGGTTTTTATCAAGAAAGGATGCTGTATTTTATCAAGTGCTTTTTCTGCATCTATTGACAGGATCATACGGTTCTTATCCTTTCTTTTATTGACATGATATATCATGTTGATTGATTTGCGAATATTGAACCAACCCTGCAGCCCAGAAATAAATCCCACTTGATGATGGTGAATAATTCTTTTAGTGTACTGTTGAATTCAATTTGCTACTATTTTATTGAGAATTTTTGCACTCATGTTCATCAGGAATATTGGCCTGTAATTCTTTTTTAGTGGGGTCTTTGGTTTTGGAATCAAGGTAATGCTGGCTTTGTAGCATGAGTTTGGGTTTTCCTTCCATTTCCATTTTTTGGAACAGTTTGAGAAGAATAGGTATTAACTCTTCCTTAAATGTCTGGTAGAATTCCCCTGGGAAGCCATCTGGGCCAGGACTTTTGTTTCTTGGGAGATTTTATTTTATTTTATTATTTTTTAAAGGTTTTATTTATTTATTTGACAGAGAGAGACACAGCGAGAGAGGGAACACAAGCAGGGGGAGTGGGAGAGGGAGAAGCAGGCTGCCCACAGAGTAGGGAGCCCGATGCGGGGCTCGATCCCAGGACCCTAGGGTCAAGACCTGAGCTGAAGGCAGACACTTAACGACTGAGCCACTCAGGCGCCCCTCTTGGGAGATTTTTGATTACCTATTCAATTTCTTTGCTGGTTATGGGTCTGTTCAAATGTTCTATTCCTGTTTTAGTTTTGGTAATTTGTAAGTTTCTAGGAATTTGTCTGTTTCTTCAAAATTGCCCAGTTTGTTGGCATATAATTTTTCATAGTAGTCTCTTATAATTGTATTTCTTGGTGTTGGTTGTGATCTCTCCTCTTCTTTCATTTGTGATTTTATCTATTTGGGTCTTTTGGGTCTTTTCTCTTTTCTTTCTGATAAGTCTGGCTACGGGTTTATCTATTTTATTCATTCTTTCAAAGAACTTGCTCTTAGTTTCATTGATCTGTTTTGCTGGTTTTTTTGGTTTGTTTGTTTCTATATCATTTATTTCTGCTCTAATCTTTATTATTTCCCTTCTGCTGGTTTTAGGCTTTATTTGCTGTTCCTTTCCTAGCTCCATTAGGTGTAAGGTTAGGTTGAGTATTTGAGACTTTTTTTGCTTCTTGTAGGTTTGTATTGCAATATACCTCCCTCTTAGAACTTCCTTTGCTGCAGGTTTGGACTGTTGTGTTTTCATTTTCATTTGCTTCCATATATTTTTTTTTATTTAATCTTTAATTTCCTGGTTAACCCATTCATTCTTTAGTAGGATGTTCTTTAACCTCTGTATTTGAGGTCTTCCAAATTTTTTTCTTGTGGTTGACTTCAAGTTTCATAATGTTGTGGTCTGAAAATATGCATGGTATGATCTTGATCTTTTTGTACTTGTTGAGGGCTGGTTTGTGACCCAGTATGTGATCTATTCTGGAGAATGTTCAATGTGCACTCGAAAAGAATGTGTATTCTGCTGCTTTAGGATGAAGTGTTCTCAATATATCTGTTAAGTCCATCCAGTCCAAGATATTTCAAAGCCATTGTCTCCTTGTTGATTTCCTGCTTAGCTGATCTGTCCATTGTTGTAAATGCGTGTTAAAGTCCCCTATTATTATTGTATTATTATCAGTGAGTTTCTTTATGTTTATTATTAATTGATTTATATATATATATATATATATCTCCAATATATAACCAAATATATATATATATTTGGGCGCTCCCAAGTTAGGGACATAAATATTTACAATTGTTAGATCTTCTTGACAGCATGATAGATGTTTCTCCATCCCCTCACTTTCTTTTCTCTTCTTTTTAAAAAAGATTTTATTTATTTATTTGAGAGAGAGAAAGAGAGAGCACACGAATTGGGGGAGGGGCAGAGGGAGAAGGAGAAGCAGACTCCCCGCTGAGTGTGGAGCCTGATGTGGGGCTCCATCTCAGGACCCTGAGATCATCACCTGAGCCAAAGTCAGATGCTTAACCAACTGTGCCACCCAGGTGCTCCTCCATTCCCTCACTTTCAATCTGTAGGTGTCTTTAGGTCTAAAATGAGTCTTTTGTAGTCAGCATATAAGTGGATCTTGTTTTTTTAATCCATTCTGATACCTTGTATCTTTTGATTGGAGCATTTAGTCCATTTACATTCAGAGTGCTTATTGAAAGGTATGAATTCACTGCCATTGTGTTACCTTACCTGTAGAGTTGGTGTTTCTGGTGATGTTCTCTGGTCCTTTTAGTTTTTGTTGCTTTTGGTCTTTTTTTCTCTACTCAAAGAGTCCCCCTTAAAATTTCTTGCAGGGCTGGTTTAGTGGTCAAGAATGCCTGTAGTTTTTGTTTGTCTGGGAAACTCTATCTCTCCTTTTATTCTGAATGACCGCCTTGCTGGACAAAGAATTCTTGGCTGCATATTTTTCCCATTCAGCAAGTTGAATTATCCTGCCACTCTCTTCTGGCCTGCAAAGTTTCTGTGGACAGATCTGCTAGGAATCTGATCTGTTTTCCCTTGTAGGTAAAGTGCTTTTTTCCCCTTGCTGCTTTCAGGATTCTTTCCTTGTCTGTGTATTTTGTGAATTTAGCTGTGATACACCTTGGTGATGTTTGGTTTTGTTGAATTTAATGGGAGTTCTTTGTGCTTCTTGGTTTTTGATATCTGTGTTCTTCTCCAGATTAGGAAAGTTTTCAGCTATAATTTGTTTGAATAAAACTTCTGCCCCTTTTCTCTCTCTTCATCTTCTGAGACTCCTAGGATATGAATGTTATTACATTTTAATAAGTTGCTGAGTTCTCTAACTCTACCTTTCTGACCATTATCTTTCTTTCCCTCTTCTTTTCTTTTTAAAAGCTTCATTATTTTCCATAATTTTATCTTCTATATCACTGATTTGTTTCTCTGCTTCATCTATCCTCATTTTTATGGCATCCGTTTGGGTTTGCATCTTGGTTCTAGCATTTTAAATTTTGGCCTGACTAGATTTCATTTCTTTTATCTCTGTAGTAAGAGATTCTCTAATGTCTTCTATGCTTTTTTCAAGCCCAGCTAGTATCCTTATAATCATTGTTTTAAAATCTAGTTCAAACATCTTACTTATATTTGTATTGATTAAATCCCTGGCCATGAGTCCTACTTCCTGTTCTTTCTTTTGGGGTGAATTTCTCTATCTCATCATTTTGTCTAGAAAAGAAAAGAAGGAAAAAAATAACCAATAAAACAAAACCCCCCAACCCCCCCCTAGATCCTGGGTGTGTTTTGGTCTGCTTGTTTATTTCTTTTATTTATTTCTTTTATTTTATTTGACAGAGAGAGACACAGCAAAAGAGGGAACACAAGCAGGGGGAATGGGAGAAGGAGAAGCAGGCCTCCTGCCTAGCAGGGAGCCCAATGTGGGGCTCGATCCCAGGATCCTGGGATCACCACCTGAGCCGAAGGCAGACGCCTAATGACTGAGCCACCCAGGCGCCCCTTGGTCTGCTTGTTTAAAGAATCTTCCAAAACGTGGTCACTTTTCTACTTGTAGACTTGCACTTTTTGTTCTCTCAGACCTCCGGTTGATTTTTTAGGTGTTCAGAATGATTTGATAACTAGCTGTGTTCAAGGGACAAGGCAAGCTTAGGGTCCCCCTACTCCTCTGCCATCTTAACTCCTCCCATGAAAACTTTTTATTCTACCCTTCTTAATTCTTTGGCTGGTCTAATAATCAAATTAACATAGGACAGATTAATAAGAGAAAAACAAATTTAATCCTCCACAAAGACAATGAGACTCAAGGATAAACTGGGCAGTTGAGGCTTATATGCCATCCTGAGCTAAGGAATGAGATAGGGGCCTGGGACTTTAATGGGGAGGTAGGTGACTCACAGGGCCATAAGAAGAGCAGATGTTCGGTAATTAGATTTTAGTTCTGCCATACAGATAGGTCATTCAGGTTAAACAAAAAAAAAAGTTATCTATTGGTAATAGATCTCTTTCTGGGCCAGGTCCCCTCTCTAAATTCTTTTAGGTAGTTAAGGGAAGTTAAAAGGTTTTCTTGAATCTGCTGGATCTTGATTGCCTCAAAAGAGTCCGCATGCCAAAGTAACACATTCTGGGGAAACTTGTTCTGAACCCTTTCACCCATGTGATTCTATTATGTAATCAAGGTTAAAAATCAATGCACTATTGGAAATTGCCAAAGAAGCCCTTGGAACAGCACAAAATCCTTCTATTGTCCTTCTCTCTCTCTCCTTTCTCCTCCCTCCTTCCCTTCCTCCCTCCCTCCCTCTCTCATAGGTGTCTCCGAATCTAGCCCGAGTTAGCATTTATTCCCTACTACTAGAAGAATCATAATTATTATGGATTGAGGGGGAGAAGAATATACCACCTCAAAATATGCCTCTTTGGCATAAGGGTTATTTTAGGCTGTTTATTTATTTTATTTTTTAAAAACATTTTATTTATTTGACAGAGAAAGAGAACACACACAAGCAGGAAGAAGGGGAGAGGGAGAAGCAGGCTCCCTGCTGAGCAGGGAGCCTGATGCAGGTCTTGATCCCAGCACCCTGGGATCATGACCTGAGCTGAAGGCAGACACTTAACCAACTGAGCCACCCTGGTGCCCCAAGACTGTTTATTTTTTAAGAAACAACAGACACAGTGGAAGTTACCCCTTTGTAAGAGACACTTACATGTATAAGGGAAATCTCCATTTCTAAGGGTATCTCCCTCTGTACCAGGAAAAGGGGGTTGACCAAGTCTGTAGAAACTCTTATCAAAGGGGAAGGCACTGAGGAATTTGCATAACAACCATATCCTTGTTTTCTGTGACCTGGTAACTTCCATTAAATGTCTTCCTAACCCCCCAATATCTTCTTCTGTCTTCACCTGGAGACATTATTTAAGGTGATGGCCTGGGCCATTTCAACGAGTTACTCAGTTTTCCTGGGTATCTCTCATGCATATAGGAGACATACTTGTTATTAAACTTGTTTGGTTTTCTTCAGTTAATCTGCCTTCTTATTACAGAGGTGTCTCAGCCAAGAATTTAGAAGGGTAGAGGGTAGAGGAAAAATTATTTTTCCTCCCCCATAAGATGATATCCATGTCAAGAGTACCATCTTTGGAAATTTTTTTGTTCATAGAAATATATCACTTAGCTACATAACCTCCCATTTTGTTATTATGGATCTGGGTTTGTTTTTTTTTTTAAAGATTTTATTTACGAGAGAGAGAGAGTGTGAGTGAGTGGGGGGTGGGATAGAGGGAGAAAATCTTCATGTAGACTCCCCGCCGAGTGCAGAGTCCAATGCAGGGCTCAATCCCCAACCCATGAGATCATGACCAGAGCTGAAACCAAGAGTTGGACACCCAACTGACTGAGCCACCCAGGCACCCTGTGGATCTGGGTTTTTACAAAATTGCTATTTTGTGTTTTCCAGTATTTCCCTAACAGGTCCTGCATATTCCCCTTAAGATATGAATATTTTGTTTTTTTAAGGTTTTCAGGCACTAATTCTATTCCCTTATTTTAGCTTCCTATTTTTATGTCTGCATAATTTTTGTCATACTGCCCAGATTGTAACTTTTGGGAGCAAACAATAAAGATAGAATGCCTTGAATTTGCATTGGGTGAACTGGAATTTAAATCTCTTCTCTTCACTCCCAGTAGCCTCAGTGTGTGTATATGTGTTTGTGCATGCATGTATGCACACGTGTGCATGTGTATTTTAATATAAGTGCAGTGCCACTCCTCACACCTTAATGTATTATAAAATATCTCATTTACCTTTCTTCTTTTTCTGGCTGTCCTTCATTTTTCTTATTTGCTCCACATGATTCCAAAAAGATGAGAAACTTAATATGAACTTTTGTGTTGCTTACTGTCAGCCTGAAAAACAATTGCCAATAGACTCTATTGGTTTGTATCATCAAACCTACATAGATTCACACACACACACACAATCGAATTTTAGTGTAACCAAATTGCCAGATATGCCTTTGGCATGTCTGCCTTGTCGGTGACCAGCTGAGACTTGTGATATAGGCCTCAGGGTGTGTACGCTCCCCAGCTGTACTGACCAGCTGGCAGATGGCCCCATGCTGGCAGGGTGGTACTGTTAGCCCCACCAGCATGCCATTCCACCCAGAAATAGAAAGAGAGGGTTGATTTTTCCCTCTGCACTGTCAGCAGAAATGTCCCTTCAAAATCACTTAGGATACTTTCGTAAGTATGAAGGAGCTCCATTTATTAGCTAAACTTATCTAATAACCTTATAGCCTTATTTAAGTTTGGGAGGACCCAGTGATTTTTAATTGAAAATGTTGGTTGTGAACTGCTATGAGATTTAATAATGTTATTTCTGTCTTAAAATTCCATTACCCAGGATTGAGCCAAAGTGCTTTTGTGAGTCACTTGGATTCATCTCCTGGCCAGCTGCACATTTGATTTTGAATTACTGTGCTGCCTGCATACAAGGAAATGCCCACTGTTCTTCTCTCCTCTACACATGGCATCCTTTCTAGTTTCTGTTTTAAAGTGAGGGATGATAAACTGGGCTGGGAATCAAGAGATAATCAAAAGATAAATACAATCAAGAGATAAATATTTGGATTACATTTCTATCACAAAGGGTTGCTTGACATCTGATTTAAGTAGATTGGGATTTGATGGTAATTCACTGAAAAATTGTTGTACCATTCATCACTAAGCCGCCCAAAGATATCCAGCCTTCAGGAGTTATCATTCCTTTAATACTCACAAACAAATCAAATACACTCACAGCCCATCTCACATGTACTTGGGAGTTCCTGTATCTCTAGGAAGTAGGGGCAGGGGGTCTAAACTTCCTAGCAGGTCTTCCTTTGGTTTCCTGCTATGCTAAATTCCTATTTGTTGCCCTGCATCTGATTTCCTGGCCTGTGTCTTCCCTTCTGTTTTTTCATCAATTATGGAAGGCAATTTTGCTTTTAATTTTCTACCAGTTTTCTCTTATCCAAGACGGTCTACCTAATCAACTTCTACTGAAAATTTAGAGGTAAAGAGTTGTGTGGGTATGTGTATATTATGGGCTGAATTATTCCCCCCCTCCCCATTCATATATTGAAGTCTTAACCTCCATTACCTTAGAAAGTGACTGTATTTGAAGGTAGGGCTTTTAAAGAGGTAATTAAGTTTAAACGACATCATTGGTGTGGACCCTAATCCAATAGGACTGATGTTATTATAAGAAGAGATTAGGACACAGGCATGTCCAGCACAAATGACCATGTGAGGACACAGAGAGGAAGATGACCATCTACCAGCCAAGGAAATAAGCCTCGGGAGAAATCAACCCGTTTGACGCTCTCATTTCAGACTTCTAGCCTCCAAAAGCGTGAGAAAATAAATTTCTGTTGTATAAACCACACAATCTGTGGTAATTTGTGATGGCAGCCCTAGAAAACTAATACAAGGCGTTCTATCAGAACAGAGCACAGCTCGAGAAACAATTTACAACTGAACAGTAACCATCTTTACTTTAAGGATGTCTTTGGCTTCCCTCACCACTGAAGATTTCTCATGGCCATCTTTTCTTCTTATGATCTTGTCTTTTTTTTCATGTTGTCAGTGCCTTCCTTTCTCTTTAGACCTCTTTATCTCTCCCTGATTCTTCCTCTAAGGAGGAGGAACTCTCATTTTTGTCCAGGAGAATGGAATTCTTAGGGAAGCATTGGGCTGGGTGGGTCCTTGAGGCACAGAGAGACCTGGCGGCTCCACCACGTCCCAGCTGTGGGCTTTGGGTAGCTTACTGAAGCCTCCCTTCAACAGGTTCTTCTCTGTAAATTGGGGATGGCAATGGCACTTCTCTTACGAGTTGTTCTGATGATTAAATAAAACAGTGCATGTGAAGCACTTAGCAGAGTCCTGAGCTCAACAAACACCAGTTCCTACAATGTCACCGTCCCACCAAGTGGTACATTAGTAGATGGAGAAAAAGGATGATAAATTGATGCCGGTGTCCAACCAGCCTGTGTGTAAATACTAAACAAGGTCACATTTCCTTTGATATACAAATGGGCCAGGCAGACTCTTCTCTTTGAATTAGCACATCTCTTCTTTTATGAGTTCAGCTGTCTTTACTCCTCAGGGCTCCGGTGCAGGCACCTAGGTTCTTTGAAGGCCGGACAGCACTAAAGTGGGCGAATACAAAGGAGCCACTGAACAGGTATCTTGCTTGCCTGCAGTAGAGAGCTCAAGTTGTCCTTCTGGCTCACAGAAGGTCCAGTCCAATTCATAGAGTAGGAGAACAGAAAGGAGTCTGGGGCAGGAATATTAGTTAAGAATAAATAATGTCGGTGGCGCCTGGGTGGCTCAGTCGTTAAGCGTCTGCCTTCGGCTCAGGTCATGATCCCAGGGTCCTGGGATCGAGCCCCGCATCGGGCTCCCTGCTCCGCGGGAGACCTGCTTCTCCCTCTGCCACTCCCCCTGCTTGTGTTCCCTCTCTCGCTGTGTCTCTCTGTCAAATAAATAAATCTTTAAAAAAATAAAAAAATAAAAGTTTTTATAACAGAATTGTTGAGATAACGCATTTCTAAAATTCTCTACATTTTCGGAGTGCCTGGGTGGCTCAGTCGTTAGGCGGCTGCCTTCAGCTCAGGTCATGATCCCAGGGTCCTGGGATCGAGCCCCGCATCGGGCTCCCTGCACCGCGGGGAAGCCTGCTTCTCCCTCTCTCACTCCCCCCTGCTTGTGTTCCCTCTCTCGCTGTGTCTGTCTCTGTCAAAGAAATAAATAAAATCTTTAAAAAGAAAAAAAGAATAAATAACGTCTGTGTGTGTATGTGTGAGTCTTTCTTGGGGGCACAGTGTACCAGTAAATAGCAGGATACAGAGCTCTAACCCTTGTCACCTTTACTAAAACCAATAGAAATTTTGTTGGTGTTACTGAGGCACAAGGTAGAAACAGCCTGTGCTAATTAAGTTGCTGGCCTCAGCAACTTAAGATAGACCAGGCTGCAAGGTTGGCTTCCTCACGGCCAGGGTAGGGCCCCCTTTGTAGCTCACAAATGGTGAGTGACGCTGTAAGAGGCCAGCAGCCAGAGTACCCCCAAAGATGTGCAATCCCAGAGAAATGACACTTTAAGCACCCAATGCAAGAAGATTGATTCCCAAGTGACACCAGTCTGTGGCCACTAGGGATCTAAGTCGTGCAAAGGTGTCGATACATTCTGGCATTGAAACTTGATTTCATCTCCTTTGAAAGCTTTCCCTATTATGTGTAGTTAATGAAAGGCATTGAGAAGAAAGCACCATTCAAACCTTGACTTTTTGTCTAATATGAATCCTTACAATTTCTCACACAGAGCTTTTAGGGGGTAGTTATTAATTACACACATTATGGATTATACAATCAATATGCCTGAATTCCTCTAAATTATCCCATAATTTGATCACAGAGTAACTCAGTTAACAAGGCAGAAATAACTTTTAAATGATGCCTAATTACCACCCTAACCACCAGATGTCAGTTTTCAAACGCAGGTCACAGATCGAAAGGCATTTTTTACAATTGTAGGGGAGGGAATGGTGGTTGGTGAAGGAAGTTCAGCAGTCCTGGTACAAGACTTCCCGGGGAGCATGTCTGGAAATGAGAGCAGCATGGTAGGAACTTCATTTCCACTTGAACAGTGCTGGCTAGATGATGGGGCTGGTGTGTGTCTGTGTGCTTCGTGATAGTCACGGTATCCTGTGATGATAGTGAGCTCCCTATGGTAGATTTGTGTGCTTCCTATGATAGATAGGGATCCTGTGATGAGGGCGTTGGTGCGTGTCACGGTCTGCCTGGACCCCAGAAACCACCATGAGATCCCCAAATAGATGCTGAGTTGAACGGAATACCCCTGACAGTGTCACCCTGTAGGTGACGAGGTGACCGTATGGTGGACGTGAAGGGTGGGCGGGCAGTGAGGAATCTCTCGTGTTCCCTCCAAGCGGTGCATCCCTCCCACAACAGCCAGCAACCCAGGGACTGCATGACTTTCAACAGAGCCCCTCAATCCTGTGAAATTTGGAAATTTGAAACTATGCATCCTTCTCCACCTGAAGGCGCCCCTCGGCGTGAGATCAGTAAAACTATTTCCATTTGTGCGAAAGAAGATGTAGCCTTGCCATCAATGCTTTTGGTTTTCTAAACTGGCCCTCCTGTATAAACTGAAGCACAGCCTGATTTTCCGACTTCCTGACTCCAGGCTCATGGGGGTGCTGAGGGGGGCGGGGGTGGTGTGGTAAAGGCAGTGTGCTCTTTGAAGTTACAGGGACTTGTCTTCTCATCAGAGAGTATCTCTCTCCTTTTTTTTTTTTACTTTGAGCAGGATAAGCTGAGGGGAAAATGTAGATGCCGACACCTCTTTCTTAGAGTTATTGTGAAGATGATATGAAACACTGTTACTACTGCCCTTGGTAGGTCACAGTAGCCCGCGGCTCTCACCCCGTCATCATCAATGTTGTCCATCATCATGACCATCTTCTCTGCTCATAGTTTCATAAACATGTGAAGCCAATTGCTGACCAGCAGTGTGTGCTTATCCCCCTCTTCCGCATTTTGTTCCATCTTCTAAATCACACCTGTTCTCCCAGGTGGGGCTTGAATCTAATCTGTGCCTCGCCTCACGCTTCCTGCCCAGGACACGCCTCCTCTGTTCCACTCCGTGCTTGCCTTGCTACTGTTTGTTGCTCTGTCTTCTAACCTTTTCTTCTATCTGCCTTTTCTCCCCACTGAAGGTTCTGAAAGGCAAGAACTTGCCTCACGCTGTGTTAGTCTTGTCGGTTCTATACCAAGTAGAGTCCATATAATAAGAGGTCAATACTTACTTGAACGATGAATAAAAACATATGCAAATTGTTAAGTATATTCTCTTGGTGATGTCAGTGGATATGGAGTAAAACACACAGAATGTAGTTGGGAAAAACCTTTGAACTTATCCAGTCCATCTTTCATTTAACAGGTAGGGAAACTGAAACCCAGAAAAGCAATAGGCACTTGTACTCAGAGTTTTAACTTAACCTGTGTTCCTATTGCCTGAACTATATCTTGTTCAGTAAAAGTATACAGAAGTTTTATGTCATAATAAACCTAAATATGCAGCATTTCTGTAGAAGCATATTGGATTCTTTGTATGTGGACTGCCAGAAAATGTCTCCTTAAAAAAAAAAAAAAAAATCCCTGAATTTTTTTTTTTTAAAACCAGGAACAATCCAGCATACTGACATTTATGTTCCCAGACCAGACCACTATATATCTGTGTGCTCATTAGAGTGGGAACTTTTAGCTGCCTGCCCTGCCTCTTTTTTCCTTTCTAATAATCCTGGATTTTTGTGCAGGTCGACTTTCCTCCTTCATGCGGCCCATGAGATTCAGAGGAAGCTGCCTCAGTTTGGCTCCAGGGAAGGAACATGATTGATCTAAGACTTTAAAACCAATCCAGTTAATTTTGGAGTCAGCCAGTTTGAGAATGGATATGTTTTAGGATTTTGACCAATGAGCCAAGAGAAATGGTTTTTCAGGGCTTTATGGGAAAATCCCTCTCCCCCTCCTAGGATCCTTCTGGGAACCGTTTTCTCTCTCCCACTGAATGTGAAGGGCATGCCATGCGGCCCAGACTTTTACTGGAAGCATCCTAAGGCCATAAAAGGAACCAGCCTTGAGACAAAACAGCATTGTGGACAGCAGACTAAACACGATAATAGCACGGGCTCCCCATGATATTGTCCAGCTGTGGATCAGCAACTCCACCCCCACTTGTGGACCTCACATGACATGAGATGATAGAGTTCCTTAAAGCTGAAATCTATTGCTTGCCTAACGTTCTTTTTTTTTTTATAAATTTTTTTTTTTTATTTGCGAGAGAGAGAATGAGAGAGAGCACGAGAGGGGGGAGGGTCAGAGGGAGAAGCAGACCCCCCGCCGAGCAGGGAGGCGGATGCGGGACTCGATCCCGGGACTCCAGGATCATGAGCTGAGCCAAAGGCAGTCGCTTAACCGACTGAGCCACCCAGGCGCCCGCTTGCCTAGCATTCTTTTTTTTTTTTTTTTTGCGAGAGAGAGAATGAGAGAGACCACGACAGGGGGGAGGGTCAGAGGGAGAAGCAGACCCCCCGCCGAGCAGGGAGCCCGATGTGGGACTTGATGCAGGACTCGATCCAGGGACTCGATCCAGGGACTCCAGGATCACGACCTGAGCCGAAGGCAGTCGCCCAACCAACTGAGCCACCCAGACGCCCGCTTGCCTAACATTCTAACAGAAGTGCTCATGGGTAGATATTTTCCTGTACGTACAAAATGGTTCCCTGGCAGGTCATGAAATACAGTATCAGCTGTAATGTAAATTAAAACACTTACAAACTCTCCAAGGAGTTCTGAACTATTTAAGTGCTTCAGAGCATGGTTAGAGATTTCCAGAATAGTGACTTCTTAAATATCACTGAAACTCCTAGCAGCCCTAAGGGTCTATGACTCTGAATGCTAAAACTTCATGGATACCATCTTAGAACAAGCTCTTGGTGGAAGTGGAGAATTTTGTAGGTCTGATGTAGATCGGGGTTGATAAGGATGATGGGGAAAGAAGAGCTCTTAGCATGCACAGTGAAGATAAAACTCCTTAATGCCTTTATTAAATTTCTGAAAAATCTCTTGTTTGTGTGATATGACTTAATAATAATGTCATAATATTATTATACACTTTGTGCCAAATAACATATAAACATTTGCCCATTTAATTGTTCTAGCTACCGTGGTGTTGTCATCCCTATTTAGTAGACAGGCAAACTGAGACTTACACAAATTAAGAAACATGACAAAAATCTAACAGACAGAAGATAGAAAAGGGAGCCACCATTTCAACTTATGAGCATTTCTCTTTAAAACCTGGGCTATCAGCCAATATACTATATTGCCTTAAAACAACATTATCATTTTGCTAATTTATTCATAGTAAGCAATGAATATTCACTAAGTGCCGGGCACTGTTCTAGGCCCAGTAGAATACATTAGTAAATAAAATAAGGTTGTGCTGTTGCAGAGCTTACATTCTAGTAGGAGAGGATGGACTAAAAAAACAAGTGCAGAAACATAGGTACTTTTGTGTATATAATGCATACACGATGTAAAATGTAATGAGGAGAGCCAGAACTCTTTCTGTGTGACCTCTTTACAAAAATATTAACATCTAGTGGGTCAAGGTGTACAGCTAACAAGAAACTGGTGCATTTCAGAGATGGGCCACGGCTTTGGTAGGGATGGCTACACCTGCGGAGTCTGAGCATCGCCAGCAGCTCCCATAGGAGACTGGTTCAGTTGACCAGCCCCCCTCCCGCCCCAAGTTAGCCATGGGCCATCGAAAAGCTGGGATCAAAAATGGCCATATGCCAAATGCAACGGGACTTGGTGGAGTGTATTACCCAGGCGTTGGAGAAATATAGAGAAGGCCACTGCGGCCCATATTCAGGAGTTTGAGCTGTCGCTGCATCGTGTGGAGGAACTGCAGTAGTCACGTGACACACGGAACCAAACACTTCATCTACATTCACCTGGGCCAGGTGGCCATGCTTCTGTTCCAACCTGGTTAAAGGCAAGGACTGTGTCACACACCCAGGGATCGGTCCAAAAACAAGGACTAAAGTCTACCATTCAAATACCAGAGACTGATGTCTTTGGCCTCGTCTAAGGGAACGCCTTGATTTTTGAACCTTTATTGTGTTGTTTTGTACAGGGCATTCTCCGTACGAATTTATGGTGTTTATAGAAAAATTAGCAAAACAGCTTCCATTTGTATTTGTTTTCTATTCCATGCCTCTCTGCCTCTTGTTTTTTCTCCTCAAAATCCGTTCCTTTCAAAAAAGAAAAAAAAAAAATCTCTTGGAGAAGCAAAACAAAACAACAGAAACTGGTGCCTTTCGACTCTAGGGGAAAATCCTGCCATGGTTAGATTGTTAAGTTGAAGTCGGTGGCTTTCGGTCAGACGTTGCAATCTCCAACGCTTGCCAGTAGGTGGCAGTCATGCCCTATAAACATTAGAGAGAGGAGCCTGATTGGCACTTAGAGCTTAAAATGAGACTTAACGTTCTTTGATTTTATAATGCTAGAGCTTCCTATGCTATCTAATTATCTCTGTCGAATGGGTTGGGTATATGAAAGACTTAATCAGTACAATTTGAAATACAGGTAATGTGGCTGTGTCACTCTCAGTGACAATTTATACAACTTTTATTTTAAGGCAGTCCTAAGAGTGTAGCATATTTTGTTGGAGCCTATGGATTATATTTATATTCATGATGAACAATCGACTGCATGATGAAAATAGGCTTATGGAAGTGCAGCATTCTGTTAAATTATATGGTCAGAACACACTTAGAGCTGAGAATCTAATAAAGGTTTTCACAGAGGAAAATGCGATTGAAAAATAAAACCCATGCCTAGAAATTGATATGCCTTTTAATCAAGCTTGCAAAGTTGTTCTCATAATTTGCACTGAATCTTTGCTACCTTACAGGAAGGAGAACATTATAATATGCTGCATTTAGAAAGAAAAGACATGCACATTCTGGGCTGTGATTAAAGGCCTACTCTGTCCCTACCATGATCCTTATCATTTTCCTTCAAAATTAGATCGAGGGGTTAGAACAAGTAAATGTATAGCACAGGGGCATCATTCTGTCCTTCAAACCACACTGCTCTTTGCAGTGAGTGAGTGAGACCCAGTGTTGGAAGAAACATGAGATGGAGCGGTGAGCAGAATTTTAAAGGGCGTGTCT
This sequence comes from Leptonychotes weddellii, assembly GCF_054177405.1. Lineage (NCBI taxonomy): Eukaryota > Metazoa > Chordata > Mammalia > Carnivora > Phocidae > Leptonychotes > Leptonychotes weddellii. The sequence continues at coordinate 112,681,571 of NC_138369.1, read as the reverse complement.
ATGTCTGACAATGTCTTTACTATCATTGTTTAAAGGTGCAGCCACTGGGCCCTTAGACGCTCCCTTTTGCTCTCTCACATGCTTGCTAGTCTATAAGCCTACTGCATTTGCTGAGAATGTTATTTGCTTTCTGTCAGATTTACTGTCTGAATTGCAAGGCAACATCTTATTTTAAAAGCCTCCAGTCCCTTGTTGTTGCGTTAAGAAGCTATCAGTCAATTAGTATTCATAAAAAACATCTTGCTGATGTCTACAGCAGCCAATGAATGTGTGACTCAGTTACTTTTATGCTGAAGACCTGAGGATTCTAGTGCTTTCTCTGCTAGATCTAATTGTGAAAAAGTTGTGTTTCAGGAAGTTGCTAGACTTTTGTAAAGAAGATACCAACAGCCATGATTTTCAACTGCTAGCCTAGCATTTTGCTATTGTATTACCCTGAAGTTAGTGTGGAGACGTTAGTGTTTGTTTACTCTTTCCCTCTCTGTATGTGCCTATTAATCTACTAGCCTCTTTCTGAATTAAATTTCATTTGTGAAGTTAAAACCTATTCTTTACCTTTTTTCTTGGAGGACAGCAGGAGGGTATGAGGATCCTTCAATCCCCAAAAGGGCTCTGAGTCTCTCTTCTCAGATCCTGTCTGTGAAGTTCCGCAGCTCATCTGTCTGTAGCTTCTGGTTCTTTCTGAAATTGGATTTAATCCAACTGCTCACTATGCTGAGTTCTTCTAAATGAAATCATGTCCAGTGCTTTTCACTTCTTTCTTAACTAAACCTTAGAGTTAAAAAAGTCCAGAATTTGCACCTGGTATTTTTTACAGCCCCACAAATGTTTTTCTTTTGCTGAGAAACTAAATTAAAAGATGCAGAAATCGGGGCTCCTGGGTGGCTCAGTCGGTTAAGTATCTGCCTTCAGCACTGGTTATGATCTCAGGGTCCTGGGATCGAGCCCCGCATTGGGCTCTCCACTGTGCCAGGAGCCTGCTTCTCCCCTCTCCTTTTACCACCGCCCCCCAACCCCGTTCGTGCTCTCTCTCTCTCTCAAATAAATAAATAAAATCTTTTAAAAAATGCGGAAACCAATGAACTAGTAATAACAACCTGTCTTTAAGAGGGCTAAGATGGGAGAGGAACTAAATTTCCTACAGAAAAACAAAAATCTTTTTTTGATCTTGGTTTAGTGATAGTATTGAAGATTTCAACCTAATGCTACGTGGGTAAGAAAGTTCTTTCAGAGCATATGAGAACTGTCAATTTAGAGTCTTTGTGTAAGCCAGTTCGGTGCCGATCCCAGGAATCTGTCTGCAAGGGCTAGGGACAGGCTTCCTCCCAAATGTCTTGGTGAAAAGTGGGTAAGTTGGGAGAGTTTTTGATAGAGCAGAATCCGAGAGATTAAGGTGCGTTCCTTGTGCAACATGGTATTTCAATAGAGTGACAGCTAAAGAGTATAATTCTTACTCCCTGCCTTTCCTCTTTCTTGGAATGGTAAGGTGGAGAAAAAAAAAATCAACATTGTTTATAGCTTGAAAGAAAAGTTTTCACAAAACCATGGGTAAGTGGGAACTCAGTGCAGCTTTCTGAAGTGTCTGAAAGAAGACAGCATGGCTCACTGCTTCCAAATTAGATCACAAATTTTCTGGCTGATGGCAGCATCTTAGTGCTCACCCTAAAGGCAAAGATCTGAACAAATTACATTTTAATATCTTAGGTTCATTTATCCCTGCTGAGATCACACAGAAGCAAGGAAATACACATACATGGAAATCCAATAGGCCCAAGGGACAGGCAGCAGTGTGGTACACGGGAAGAGGGTAACAGTTAAAGCGAAATTAAACCTCTCTGCTTCTGCAGCAGATGGTATGCCCTGTTTAACACATGTCATCACTCTGATGGAGTGCACCCCTCTTGGATAAAAGGGGCATGATGGATTTAAGAACCAAACTTTGTTTACTGAAATGTTCCTGTAGTTAAGTGTTTAACCCTCACTTTGGTTTTTTTCCCCCCAGATATACGGAAAAAATGCTAATGTTGGCGTAAAGCTCAAGTGAAATGTTTTTGTGGGAATATAACACCTTTGGGGAATAAACGTAGGAAAAGGTAAGATAAGCTATGACCAGACTGGGGAAGACTTTGTAGGCCAGGCTAAGGGGTTCCATCTTTATTCAATAGATGTTGGGAATCTCAGGAAGTTTTTGAGAGTGGAAATGGTCAATATGGAGGAGGCATGCATTATACCTGTGGGTGGCAAAAAAGAGAAAGATCGTTTAGGATACTGTTGCAGTCCTTGAGGCAAAGAGAAGTAGGAGCTAGAAGAAGGATAGTAAGGGTAGGAATGGAGATAAGAAAATTGATGAAAAGATGGTCATAAACGTGCAGGCTTGGCTGTGAGCAGGCAAGAAGAGAAAGGAATTCCGATACTATGAAGTTTGAGACTGGGTCACCATCAGACTGGTGGTGCTGCTCATACAGATAGGATCCCTAGGAAGAGAAGCAGGCTTGGGAGGGGATGAGAATTCAGTTTTCAATATGGAGTGTGAAGGTCTTGTGAGAGAGCCATATGGAAGTGTCCATGAAGGTACCGAAAATGCAAAACAAGAGTATGTGAGGGCCCAACTATAGTTGTTTGGGGAGAGAAGAATTAGGGCATATGAAGCAACTTTTCTCGGAGAGTTTATGGTTCCTCAAAAAATTTATTTTAATTTTACATTTTATTTTTCAACTCATATGTGTATTTTTAACTTCGCTTTGCAACCGAGCTTGACAAATACTCAGTTAAATGAAAAAAATCTTAAGTGTACAAACTGATATTTATATTTGTTTTACTATGAGAATATGTTTTAATATTAGTTACGGTAAAACAAAATACATTCTTCTGGATGTTATTGTTTGTACTCTACCAGGGACCTGAGGGAGTATGCAAATGAGATTTGATTTCAATAGTCACTTGTAGTAATAGAAGGGATTGTGAGTGGAGAGAACTGTGAAAGGAAGATAAAGAGCCTCAGGGACACATTGGGGATGAATCTGTGTTTGAGAGGAAGAGGAAGATAAGCTGAAGAGGTTGATTGAAAAGTTCAGAGAATTAGTGTTGCTGGTACCATGGGGAAAACATGGATGATCAGCTCCCTCAAATGTTCCAGAGAAGGCTTCAAGGAGGAAGAGAGTTTGGATCAGGGTTGGGGGAGGTTGAGGGAGGAGAAAGGCAAGCAGAGCAAAGAGGTGGGAAAACCAATGGTTAACCAGTAAGTGGACAGTGACGAAGTAGAGGAAGGCGAGTTAGAATGAAAGAGCAAGCTGATGAGAACCAAGCAGTTTCAAAAGAAGGACAGGAAATCCAAGTGAGAGAGAACTCCATTCTGGGTGAGGCAGGAAGGGGCGGGAGGAACATCTTTAAGCTCTGATGAAACCCCAGATACTATCCTGTTTCTCTCCTTTATGTCTAGCAGAACTGCAAGGAATTCAGTGGTAAAAAAAATTCTGTTTTGTAAAGCTTTGAGGAATCTGAGTTATATAGAAGGCAGCACTCTTTCTTGGTGGGAAACAAGTTACAGGGAATCCAGTCTGCTTAGACGGTCTTGTTGCATGCTGATGAGGAGCAAATCATTCTAGAAACTCCTTCCTTGCCAAGCTGGGGTTATTAGGATATGTCTGGGGTAATACAATGACCAGCTCCGCCTCTGTGATCTAGGGGGTTATTCTAGGCCTTCCAAGGATGCTAATTTAATTATTGCTACACTTGCTGGGAGATAGTCTCTAACAATCTTGGACTGAAGCACTATAATGGAAAGCATGGGTTAGCTGGCATTTGACTTTGGCATTTGACATTTACACGCTGTTCCTTGAGAAAACGAAAACCTTGTCACATTTGCTCATTGTGTACCAAATATTCCTATACCCATGAGAGGTTGGGCATATATTTCTTTTGCCAATTTGACCAAAGCAGCAAACACACTTCTTTTTCAAGTGGAAGATAATGAGACGCTTTACCCAGTTCCCTAGAGGGGCATCTCAGCACATCAACTCACTACTCTTACTTGTACCTCTCATCAAACATCAGTGTTAATTATGATTGATTAGGATGAGTTGGATTTGTTGACAGAATATCTAATGTAACTAATCAACTCCAATTTTTTTCAAAGTTAATTTTGTAAATGTATTCCTACTGAAGAACCATGGGGTAAGAACTTTTCTTGTTACAGCTCTTGGTCTATAAAAAATAGAAATAGGGGATAAACTATTGTATTGCAGTTTCCTTAAGTTGTTTAAGCTTGTGCCTGAGAAAAGCAAGGAAAGGCATAGACCAGTCTCCAGGAGTTGTAAGTGAGGTCTTGGTGTATTTGTATCAATGAACACAATTGTTCTCAGATGTCATCTATCTTGGGGTTGATTTCTTGAGAATTTCTCTTTTGAAGCAATGAATTTCATCTAAGGTCATTTTCCTCACAGTGTCATGTCTAAAAGTGTAAACTCAAATTCATTTTGCCTGGGTGAATTAGCAACATCTCCTAGAGGTGTTGGAGGTATGTTGGGATATTGCAATATTGATGTTGAGACTTTTGGACTAACAGGGACATTTCCATATCCATGAAACCAGAACTATAAGCTTTAACAATAAACAGCTTCCCTTAGCAAATGTAAACATTCTGAAAATATTCTGATCTGACAAATAGAAAATGAGCTTAAATATAATCTTTCTCTCTTTTTAAAATTCTCCCCAAAGTCACCTTAATAGTTTTCTTAGAGATAGGTTTTTCATTTTTACAATTCCATCTCTCTATCCAAAGGTGCTATTTGAGTATGCTCTCCACTTGGCCATTCTGGGATTTGAGTGGGGTTTTTTTGTGTGTGTGTGTGTGCTCAACTGAAATGTTGTACCCCAGTTTTCAATGGCAGAAGATGTAAGTTATATTAAATACATATAAAAATTTATATCAAAGAACATTCAAGGCATTATTTGCATAGTAGTTCATTTTTCCAAACTCTTACACTTAAAAGGATTTCTACTGTATCTATACATTTTTAGGTAAGTGGTCTCATGTACAGAAACCCAACCTCATGACCTCAAAGGTTATCACAAAAATGCCTATTTCATATATATTCACAGGGGATATAGAAAGACCGAGGATTTCTGTAGTTACACTTCAGAGGTCTGACTGAAGTTGGTAAGAAGCTATGAAATAGGTAAAGCTAACCTTTGCCCATTACCATGTAAATCATTTGGTTTCAGAATGTTTGCCCTAGAATGAGTGAAGGTTTGAATTTTCTTCTTGTCAAAATGCCTGTGAACTGGGAGTGAAACAATGATGTTTGCAAATGTCAACTTTAATGCCTGTCTGCTGGATCCTGGGCAGTGGCTTTCATATAGCTAAAATTTTGAAGCCTCTGGATGGAATGTGAGTATGAGCAGTACATAAAGGTGGCTTTAAAAAAATTTGATGCCTGTGTATAGTGATCACAGAAAGAAAAATCTGAAAATCAATGCCATTCCTGCCTTACCACCAGAAAGCAGGTAGAATGAGGGAATTATGCCTTTTATTTTGCTATAAAACCATTTCAAAACAAACATCGTTGAAGTATTTTTTTTTCAGCATTGTCTTATGTCTTTTTCCTACTCCTATGTTTACAGCATGACTGACTGAGATTTGAGATGCAATTTCTTCCAGGAAACATGGAAGCTTTGGGTATAATGGTGGTTTCATTGGGAACACATGATAATGGCTATTGGTTTCACATGGTAAAAATAAGTTATTGCTCTCAAAACCGCAGATGACAGAGGAAGGGTTAAATTCTTACTGCAATGCTGCCTACTCCTTCAAGAAAGAATTTTATTATGCTTTGCGTGGATTTGACTTCAACAAAACTCCTAATAGGGGTTTTATGTATAATTAATATAATATAATATAATATAATATAATATAATATAATATAATATAATGTGTAATATGTATAATGTATTTATAAATACATTTTATAAATGTGGGAGAAATGAAATGACTAGATTGCATTTTAATAGAATAAAAATAAGTTCTTGACTGTTTACTCTCTGCTAGAAAACTGTCCTAGGTCTACTTTCCATGTGTTCTCTCATTTGACTCACATGAAAACTCAACGTAATAGCTTCTCTTTTTTACTTGCCTTCTACAGGTGACTCAGCTGAGGTACTCTCCCTGAAAGTTTGAGTCTATACAGAGGGAATACAAATGAATTCAAAGAATTTTGAAAGTTTGCTGAGTTAAATATTATGCTTAAGTTTAATTCTTTCCCTTTGTTAAAGTAGGGTTTTTTCATTCCTGAGCTCCAGATTCCCTGATGTTAGTAGCCTCTCCCATCACTAGGATAGGGAATGTGAGAAAGATATGAATGATGGTTTCAGCCTGCCAGGGGGCAGGTGGCTTGCTGGGTGGGTTAGATTCACTGGAGATTTTAGCAGGGAGGTTGTGGGATTGTAGGGTAACCCTCATAATATATATCAGCTCCCCTTCTTTGATACATATCTAGTGCAAATGCTTCTTCAAGTTCAAAGCAGACTACCACCTTTAAGCCTCTTTTCTGTAAAATTCTGGAGGCCCCATCTGCCTGGGTGTCTTGAGAGAAGTGATGTTCAGACTTCGGGCAGACGTAGACAGCATGTGGAAAGTGAATGCAACCAGCAAAAAGCAAGTAAGTGTGACCTGGTGGACACCAGCAGAGCAGAATGGTAGCAGTAGCCAAGGATACCACATGAAGGCTACAATGTAACAGGGCAGGCAGGGTGGAGAGGAGAAAGGGTAAGTGCTGGTAAGGATTTTCAACCAGGGCAACAAAGCCCAGACAGAGAGTGTATCCAGGAGGGAGCCCCCAAGTTTTCAGTGATGTGCAAAAAGCAGCTAAAAACAAAATGGAGACACTGGCCCAGCGATCCCTGTTTAGGAAGAATTTATCTTTCTGTCTGAGAAGGGATTGGTGGTCAAAACTAAAATCACACCTATTTGTTTTATTTAATTGAAGGACTCTACTTATTAAAATAATCAGTTCAGTTAATAATTTAGAAATGACACACAATACATTTTCTTCAATAATTTTTTTCAGTTCTAAGTTGTGATTAAAACCCATAGCTAGCTCATATCTGATTTACCCTAATCTGACCAATGACTCTTTGGTTATTGGACCAGTGTGTAGACTGGGGAAGGCTTTCCCCAATCTCGTGTTCCTGATCCCCTACTTTCCTGGAAGAAAGGAAAGAAGGCCCTGAAAAGATAGTAAAACAAAGCCAGAGATTTGTGTTATTTTCTAATATTGAATGTAGAGAGTTGTGAGGTGCTGTTTAGACAAGACTCTATTCCATTTGCGTGAGCGGGGGCAGAGAAATCTGCTGGAGGTGTGTTTGTTTAAAGTAGCTGTTGGAGTCTTTGGTTTACACTACTTAATTTCATAGCTGTCACTTTGTTTCATGGGAATGTTGCATTTCCAGCAATTTGCAAGAACATGTGAGTTAAGCATCGCCAGATCTCATTGGAGGGATGAAATTAACATGTGTGATCAGAGTATTCCACTTGAGGTTCTAAACCCATTAGGACCAGAATACTAAATAACCTGTTCAAATATGGTCTGCTGCCTATCAGTTTCTTTTACAGATTGCTTTAAAACTTCAGGCAGACATACATCTATATCTAGATAGATATAGGTATTATATAATTATTTTTTAAATCACAACATGCTAAAGAATTAAAAAGCAGAAAAACACAAATGCAACTCTAAGTATTTTGTTTACAGATAAGCTTTTGCAGAAGTATTTATTTCTCCCCTTCCTTCTATTTACATTCTGTGCTCTTTTTAATTACCCCAAATATTCACGAGTTTAGAACACTAGGTGCCTGTTCTACAGTTCCTTGTGAAGTGCATTTGTTATGCAAATTGTTATAGTGAACCATCATTCATAAGCTATTTATATTCATTTTAATAGGGGATAAAGTACCCTGTCTCATTTCATATAAATTCCTCCTTACAATCTATCAAACACAGAAAGATGCTTGGAATTAAATAAATGTGCTACTAATATTAGTGAATGTCTGATGCTTGAAATATTTCAGAGATTTTTGGACATTTATAATTATATTCTTCTAATTGCTCTGGGAATTGGCAACAAGGATGAGTGATAGGTAGTGCTTCAGACAGTTGTCTTCATGGTTTCTTGTCCCACTCATAAAGATGACTTCATAAGGAGGCACAGGTCAGTAAGCAGAGAAGAGAAGCATTAAAAAGAAGGCAAATATTGGGTGGCTCAGTGGGTTAAGTGTCCGATTCTTGGTTTTGGCTCAGGTCCTGATCTCGTGGGTTGTGGGATCGAGTCCCACATCGGACTCCACGCTCAGCAGGGAGCCTGCTTAAAGATTCTCTCTCTCTGCCCCCCACTCCCCCCCGGCTCTCTCTCTTTCTAAAATAAATAAATAAATCTTAAAAAATAAAAGAAGGCAAAAATCCAGGAGAGAATGAAAGAAGCATTCATCTCTTCATTTGTTTAATGTTTGCTAATAGTCACATACTCTGCTGGGGACATGAAGAAGACATAGTTCCTACCTTCAAGATACTGAGGATCCAGTGGGGAGTCAGATGTATGATAAAATGAGTACTTGTTGCTATTGCCACCTTAACCTTACCTCTTGCCACAGAGAACATGTTCTTTGGTCTCTCAATTTTCCCTTCTGTAAGAATGCGCCATGGTTCCCTTGGTTCTTGGCTCTACAACTTTCCTACATCCCTTCTTTGTAGGACTCGTTTTCCTCCAGACATAAAGAAGGACCATCTGGCCAAGTGCTTGGCATCTACAGATGCCGCTTACTAACTTCTTTGTTTTTGTCCATTTGGGGTCATTGGAAAAGCGCAGCAGCACCTGTTCCTGTGAGAGGGAAGGACATCTTCTCCGAACACTAAAAACCCTCCTCAATCTGGTCCCATCAGTTGATCTTGGTAGTGACAGCATTCTAATGTGAAAAGTCTCCTGGGTTTACTTATGGCAGCTCTCGCTGGCCTTACAAATGGATTTTTACATCTTCTTGCACTTAGCCTTGCAAACATGAAGTTTTTTTTTTGTTTTTTTAACTTGAATAAATCAGGCTGATGGCTGTTTGCAGTGGGACTTAAGGGTGTAGTCTACACAAAACCAGAGACAAGTTTGAAGTTTGGGCTGGACAAGGCCCCCTCCCTGCCCCACCCCCAGCACAGGCATCAAGGTCCTTAGCTAGGGAACTGGCTCCATCCTATTTTTTTTTTCATTTTATATTTTAAAAAATATTTGTGTTTTCATTATTATTTTTTAGAGGTAGATTTAAATATTGGAGCTTCAGTTGATAAGCTCATAACTAGTAACATGTCCTTCAGTTAATAAGCTCGTAACTAGTAACATGTCCTCTAGGTCACAGATTCTTGCTTGCTAGGGGCTTGCTGGGATGTGTAAGGCAGTAGTTTGTGATGTTGGTAAACAGCATAATTATGTTTCATATGTGAGCAAATTTATGGCAACACATACTGTATTTCTTTTTTTTTTTTAAAGATTTATTTATTTATTTATTTGACAGAGAGACACAGCGAGAGAGGGAACATAAGCAGGGGGAGTGGGAGAGGGAGAAGCAGGCTTCCCGCTGAGCAGAGAGCCCGATGTGGGGCTCGATCCCAGGACCCTGGGATCATGACCTGAGCCGAAGGCAGATGCTTAACGACTGAGCCACCCAGGCGCCCCACATACTGTATTTCTGACAAAATAAAACTATATGAACACTAAACAGTTGGTGGGATATTTAATACCTGTAGTTCAAGTGGCGATGTTGACTTTGTTTTCCGGGCAGTTGTCTTCCAAACATATGAAGATGTTAACTTTGTAGGAGAGACAGGGAGAGAGAGAATGGTGGTGGTGAGAAGGCTATGTTCATAGATTTAAGTTTATTTTCTCTAATGGTAACATATAGAGAATTCTTTTGCTTAACTAGCATTGAGATAAAAAAGGAAAAACAGGTTTTCAAGTCAAACATACCTTGGATTAAATCCAAACACTGTCATTTACTGCCTGTGCGATCTTGGTTAAATAAATGTATCTTGAGTGTTTACTTACCTGTAAATTATGAGTAAAAATACAGTTCTTGAAAGATGGCTATGAGTTTTACATTAAATCATGTATATTCAGGGGTGCCTGGGTGGCTCAGTCATTAAGCGTCTGCCTTCGGCTCAGGTCATGGTCCCAGGGTCCTGGGATCGAGCCCCGCATCGGGCTCCCTGCTCGGCGGGAAGGCTGCTTCTCCCTCTGCCACTCCCCCTGCTTGTGTTCCCTCTCTCTCTGTCTCTCTCTGTCAAAAAAATAAATAAAAATCTTAAAAAAAATCATGTATGTTCAATTATTTAGCCCAGTCTTGCCACAGGCAGGTGACCAGTAAATGTTTGGTGGGCAAACGAGTACAACCTTAATTGGGCTAAGATGCTGCGTAAGTGATAGGCTGTTTTTGTGAACAAGACACTACTATTTGCTGAGCACTTTTTCAGGTATGTCAGACTCTGGGCTAAGCACTGGGGCCACAGAAATGTTGAGCCCCAGTCACTGCCCTCAAGGAAGTCAGCCTACTGGGCAAGTCAAGTCCCTACACCGGTGTTGTGGTATCATGCGATGGGAATGACACATTGGGGCACAGCAGGTGTCAGGAGAGTATGAGGAGGCCTAGCCAGGAGAGCTTCCTGGAGGCAATGACCCTTGAGTTGACTATGGAAAGACAAACATGAATCACTTTAATTTATTCAATAGGGGGTGAGAAAGGAAGAAGGAGCTGGGTAAAGGCCAGTGGGGTCTGAACTCATCCAATTTCTTAGTGTGGGGTGGAAGTTACATGGATTGAAACATTTTCCTTTTTCATGAAGTTTCTGCATTTTGCTTCATCTCTCCCTCCCAGCACAGGAAAATCTACAGGGTGGGGGAAGATTGCAAGGCACACCACTGTAGGTATGACTCCCATGCTCCACATTCCAAATGGCTTCATAGGGGAGACAATGGCATACTGGGGAAGACTTGCTGCAGTTTTTTTCATAGCAGGTGGCAAGGTCGAGGGCAGGGCAGCTTGGCGGTAATGACACCCACTGCTTTCTATATTTGTGTGGTGAGCACATCACCATGTAGCTACATGGCATTGATAATCAATGCACATCGTGCTCCTGGCAGGTCAGTGGGAGACCATTTGAGAAAGCAAGATGGCTGCCATAATGTGACTATGAAAGCTCCTTCAGGCCATGTTCCGTATCCCAGTAATCCCTACCTCTTTCTAAACCACCCTCTTCCAACATCCCTTGACAATTATATTTTTCTGGGAAACCCACTTGCCTCAAAGATACTGTTATTTCCATTACCAGAATGCAAATCATTCCTGTGCATCCCTGGGTAGGTGGAATCTCTGAGGCTTGCAATTACCAAAGTTATGCAAACAGCCTCTTTTCAAGATTTCCTTAGAGTATGTGCTGCACGGGGAGAAGGAAATGCTTCGTGGAAATTGGACATTGAAATTGCCTTGAAAATACATTTATAATTGCATATAAAACAAAATGTGCATGTGAGCTGTGTGGTTTTATTTTTAATTATCTGTTTTTTTAGTAAACATTCTGCTAAGATTTCAAGAAATAAAATCCCAGGGCCTCGTAAATGAATAAATAAAATATGAAGCATAATAAAATCAGATGATATAATGCACATGAAAAATGGGACAGGAGGAATATAAATAGAAAATATATATAGTCCTGTTAGACTAACATTGTGCTCCTTCATGAAATAAATATCTCTAGAATATTATAAGCAAACAAGTTTTAAAAAGAAAAGCAGTCTATTATTTTATCTTAGGTTTTATGTCTAAACATTAATGTATTTATATTTGTTTTTGTTTTTATTAATCCACTGAAACAGCCTTCAGCTAATTCCCACAACTGAAATGAAGTCCACAGATGCTATCTTTTTATAAGGAAAAATATAAATTTATATTTCGTGATGTGGCTTTATTATTTTCAATGAGAAGAGTTTTATTGTATTAGATTTTTCCATTCCTTTGTACCAAAACAATCTCAAAATCAATAAAATAACAGCCCAAATAATAAATAATGTGTAGAAAAGTAGGTCACTCTGCATTAATTCACAGAGAAAATAGGTCTGCTCAAACAGAGGTCTGAGAGGCGTAATTAGTGTTAGTCACTGCTTTCATGCTAGAAGAGCTGGTGAACGACCGATGCCTGTCCTCCTTTCCTTTCCTCCCTCACTTCCCAGACTCTTGTGTCAGCAAACACTGAAAAAGCGGATAAAAGACTAGCTTCAGCCGTTGTCAGCTGGCAGAGTGAAGGTCTGAGGTTAATGTGACTGAGCTTCTGAGTCCCACCAGACAGTGACGGGAACGGCCCCAGAGCATTGTGGGGAAGCCAGGTCCCTCACCCTGAGCAGCAGAACTGCTGCTTCTCTTCCTTTCACTTGAGGAGACTTAATTCAAAACAGAAAAATAGGAGGGCCATCTGATAACCATGGCTCCCATGTTTGTTGCTGACATTTATATATCTTGGGTCAGTATAACTGGGTTCCATTGGAATTCTCCTCCACTAAGCTTGCCTTTGGCCTTGAGAGAATCGTCCTGGCCACTTATGTTGGCGGTTGTGAAGTCTTTTTATTTATGGAAAATTTTGATGTGTAAATCAGCATATCTAGGGCAGAGGTTGCTAACTTGTAGTTCCAAGATATATTTTGTTTAGGTGGCATAGTATTATCTATTGAGTTATTTTTCAACCTTGGAAAGTCAGATTTTGTGATAAAAATATCCAGATTTCTGATATAAGTCTGAAAATCTGACAACAGTGGGCTCCGATTCCTTCATGGCAACAACTGGCTCGAGCTGAGCGACAGCACTCATTGAATTCATACCCACGTGTGTGGTTTCTGGTTTCCCTGGTTTGTGACACCTTGCCTGTCACTCCTTTGTGTCACTTGCCTTTTTGGTTTGGGGCCAATGATTCTCAGAACTGGCTGCATACTAGAGTCACCTGGGGAACTTTTAGACCTGGGCTGTACCCCCAGAAGTGTGATTGTATTGGTCTAAAGTGGGGTAATTTAACAGCACCTCAGATGATTCTAATGTGTGGCCAAAAGTGAGAAACCATGGCCTAGGGAGAATAGAAAGTGGGCACTGATCATTTTCTCACGAGGTTCCCAATTCACTCCTTGCTTGACCTTGCGCGTTCCATTAAGGAAATTGCAAATTTCTTGGTTCTTTTAAGGAGAATTGATCTAATTTTCTCTTCCTTTAAATTTTGTGGGGTTGTAGGGATTCATTGGGGCTGATGAAATTCACAGATGGATGCTGCTGGTAGGGGCTAGATCAAGGATCCTGTCTTTTAAGAAGTTCTAAATGCTGGATATCACATTTGTACTGTTTGCATTTTCCCCTCTTACAGAGCATGCTCTGGAGAGCTGTAGCTTGCTCCCGCACATCTCTTTCTCCCTCCTTCCGCTGTCACAGCTCCAGGGCTGTGCCAGGTGGGGACGTTTTGGCTGAGGAAGGGGGATGCGTCTGTGAAGTATGTCATGGGTTCAACTTTTTTAATGCCCATAAAAAGACAGGATGTCAATTTAAAGCCGCCTTTGTCACAAGCATTTTCAATCTTGCAGTGATTTATGAAATACTGTAAATTGCAATCACACTGGCCTGTAACATCCTGGCAGCTACTTCAATAGCAAAACTTTCATCCAAAAATATGATCTATAGGTAGAATAAAAGTTTCAGAAAGGGAGTGTTGTTTAATAGGCAGGTGCTATTATCATGCACTTACTGACAAGGGAAAGTTTTCTCAGTAAGAAATGTTCTTTCCCACCCACACGGCTCTGTGCGCAAAGCATGGTGAAGGAGAATTGTGCCTTGCGGTTTCCTGTGCCTTCTGAGCAGGGAAGAGTTCAAGAAGGATATGTCAGAAAGAAAAGGCAAGAGGAGAATTGAAGCTTTCATTCGTAATGAATGATCCATGGTTCTCCTTACTGTTCTTTAGATTTTTCCCTGCAGTCCTGTGGGAGGAGACAGAAAGCTGTGCACAACAATTAGGATGGGCCAGTGTGATGTGTCATGGACTGGCAGATTTAGGGTGATAAAAAAATACATCTGTGTGTGTGCATGTGTGCGTGCGTGCGTGTGTGAGGGAGGTAGGGAGAGAGACGAGAGGGAAAGGGAAAAGAAAAGACAGGGAGGGAGGGGGAGGGGGGAGGGGAGGGGGCAGGAGATCATTTGGGGCTGTGTTCTTGAACAAAGACCGTCATATTAAAACACAGTGACTTGTTCAAACCTTGATGACAGAACCATACTCAGATTATCAGAAGAAACTTAACATTTAGAATTCCTAAACTGCTTTTTGGACATGGATTTGCTATCACCTTGGATTTAGATGTTACCAGATTCCAGAGAACTTCACCTCAGCAGCGATAAGGTAGTGGTGGGGAGGGGCACACCTGACTCAGAATTTTAGAACACGGTGTTGCTGCTTACAGGACCTGAGGTTATAATGCAGGCAGGCCGGGTTCTAGGACCCAGAGGGGCCGCAGGACCAGCCAAGAGGGTCCTTGGCTTCACACAGGAAATCAAATGTAAGCTAGCAGGAGGTGAAAGCAGAGTTATCGAAGGTATCTATAGAGAAAGATACAGATGGAGCATCCTAGAGACTGAGAAAGCAAAAAAGGGAGTCCTGTCTTGGGGTTTGGGGTTTTTATTGATGATTTTAGTCTGGTGTATATGTCCTCTTATGCATCCAGGAACTGATCAGAGCAAAGACAGGGTCTAGGTATCGATATGTCTAGCACCAGTGATCTGGAGTAGGCACAAGATGGCTTTGTCTTATCTTTCCTTAGATATTATCTATTGTGCTGGAAGACTCCAAAGAGCATTAACTCTTTGTCCTTTACAAGGAGGACATACATTAAGGCATGCGTAGGGCAGGGGTGCAGTGTACATCCTAGCAAGAATAGAAACTGGAAAAGAAGCAAAGGAAAAAAACAAAAACAAAACTTTGTTCCCTTATGGGGTCCCTTCAGTTTCCCTGTGTTAGTGACAGGCTTTCTCTTCTATTCAATCTACCCTTCAAGCTTTGCCTTGTGATCAGTTGCAGAGATGGGGCTTCATGATACTCAGGTAGGAAAAAGGAGACAAAGGAACATTTAACAGGGAAGGGAAGTCAACTTATAAGTTGACTTCCAAAAATCTTTTCAAAAAAGGCTATATTTGAAAGGGGTACTGATAATATACATTTGAAAGGATGTCAAATATATATTTGGAAAGAGGTCAAATACATGTGTGAAAATAAAGTGAGGCACATTATTTGTCCTGGAGAACAAAAAAGCTTATGATGTTGAAATTCTATGAAGGGGTCATGATTGCACAAAGGGGTAAAATCTTAAGGATAGTTTAGGTTAGTTGAATTTTTAATGGGACAAGCAATTTCTAGATTGGGGAGGGGGCTGATTTTCTCTCATATCCTATCATGATCATCTTATTACTCCTTCCATATAGTCTGATCCGGAGTAGGATTCTCAAAGAACACATTTCAAAAAATTATCTTTCCCTTACGGTCAGAAGGAAGTTAGACTTAACTTTGAATTTTGAATTTTGAAAGCACTTAATTATTTGATGCAAACCACTGGGAAAGATCAGTTTTATTATATCCTCTGACAATGTTAAACTCTATAGGAGCCTTGTGCTTCCAGAGAAAGCAGTGACAGTTAAGAAATCACACCACACATCTGTGTTTCAGAAACAGCTAACTGTTGTCAAATTAAAATTGGACCAGATGGAGTTAAACAGTCAAGGAAGACTTTGTTCAAGACTATTGCAATCAGGGAGAGAGATTGAGCCCATCTCTAATACAACAGGGGCAGCTGGGATTTATAGCCAATAGGCAGGGTGAGAAGGTCAGTGGGTGGAAAGCTACTAAGAGGAATTTTGTTAGGGTGGGGAGATTCTTACTAAACTGGCTCAGCAGAATTCTTGTGAAACTGGGTCAGCAGGCCAAGCATGAGACCTACTTAAGAAGAGTGCTCAGAGGAGTCTACAGATCAGTTGAGGAGGGAGTCCTTTGTTACCACAAAGGACCATCTTGCTCTTGTTTGTTCTGAGATACACCCACCCCATCCTTCATCATGACTCCTGGAAGACTGGCAGATGATTGTCTTGTTCATCTGCCTCTATGAAACCCCAGACTCCTTTCTTTTTCTTTTGAGACATTCCTCATTCATAAATCTCCTCCTGGCAATAGCCTGAATAAAATCATCTCCTTAGTTGCCTGGTGCAGAGTGTCTTCCACAGTTTTGGTGCTGTGTCTTGGGTAGGATTGGAACAATACCTTTGGAAACCTGTCTACTCCAGCTAGGTACCATGGCCTCCTGGAGCCCTTTGTGCTCAGTTTCTGATTGGTAATGAGGGACTCATGGTGAGTTAGATTCTTGCCTTTGCAAAATCGAATCCTAAGTGATATCTTTTGCATGTAAAGTTGTCTTTGAAATTTTCAAAGTGCCCTGAATTTGTTCTTTCACATTGTAAAAAGAGAGGTGCTAGAAATAATTAAATTTATTTGATTTGTAACTATTGATGAATTGCATGGGAAGAGAGGTCAAATCAGATGAGATACTTAGCTTTCTCTAGGTTACACTTGTCTGGGTGAAAAGCTAATAATACAAATATTTCAGGAATTGTGTGGTGTTGGAGAAGTTCTCAGAGAATTGTCAATGCCCTTGCTGTCTGTGATGTTTCTGTTTATCAGAGTCCTGGGATGCTTTGCTCAATAATAGAACAACAACGGCATAGGGCTGTCAATTATAATTTAAATTATTTTTTAATGTTAACTTGGTTGCAATTTACACTGTGGGTGATAAGGGTATGTATTCCTCTGATGAGACATAATATTTCTTCCTCCTGCCATCACGAGATCACTTAAACTATAAGCATTCATACGTACATACAAACTCTCAATAAATGTCAGATGACAACTACATATCAAGCAATGTGCTAGGCACTAATGAACAATTGGATGGACAAGTTTATATTCTATTGGTAAAGAGAGACAAGAGACCAGTGATCAAAAAGTAGGTGAGAGTTACAGATGATGATGATTTTTATGAAGAAAGCACAGGGTAGTGTGATGAAGAGTAGGAGGAACGGTCAAAGTAATCATGGAAGGCTTCCTGGGGAGGCGGCACAGGTTGAAACTGAAAGGTTATTGTTCGGCCAGCCGTGTGGACAACTGCGAGAAGAGCATTTCCATCTTTCTCTACACCCACACGCTAGGTTAAATGCTTTCCATTTGCTCAGTAAAAAAAATTTTTTTTAAAGACATTAATTTATTGAGAGTGAGAGAGAGTGTGTGCATGTAAGCCTGTGTGTGTTGGGGGCGGTGGGCAGAGGAAGAGGGAGATGCAGGCTCCCACTGAGCAGGGAGCCCACCAGAGGGGTTTGATCCCAGGACCCTGACACCAGGATCATGACCTGAGCTGAAGGCAGCCGCCTAACTGACTGAGCCACCCAGGCACCTCAATAAATTTTTTGTCTGATGTGACAAGTAGACTACTTTCAAGAATGCATTTATTTCTCACCAGTCTTGTCTACTGATCAAGAGCCAGTTGTAGTTTTTCCCCAAATTTGTTTATACTGGTTGTGTTATCTCAATTATGCAAACTGATGAAAATTGATTTTGAAAAGAGAGTCACTTTTATGGAAATTAACTTCAATGGTATGGGAAAATTTTTCAAAAGGCAACTTGCTAAATTTTTGCTATCAAGTTCGGTGGAGGCAAGACAACCATCAGAACTGGAGAAAAATTATAAAAATATGGAAGTGTTTTGGACTTAGATTGCTTCACAAGAGTTTTTATGTTTTCTCACCAATTAAAGAAATTGAAACTGAAAATACTTGACAGTGTGGTACATAAAGACAGATGATGCAGAGCTATAAAAAGTGGACCCACAACTAAAATAAGTTAATCTTGGCTCTTTATCAAATGACTGGTGGAGGAGTGTACATTTGAGTTTTAGGTTAAAACAAGATGTTTATTACTTGTGTTTTACCACTTTAACTTATTTTTTTCTTTTAACTGACTGACCCACTGACCTGATTAGGTAAAATAAAAAAGCACAGTATTATTTTTCTCAAAAAGAATGAGATATTGTCTTGTACCCTTTTTTCCTATTTAATATACCATTACTGATAAATAATTTTAGGTGCTGTAGTATTTCATTAGGTGAATGGATCATAATTTTTTGTAAAGATTTTATTTATTTATTTGACAGAGAGAGAGAGAGCACAAGCAGAGCGGCAGGCAGAGGGAGAGGGAGAAGCAGGCTCCCCGCTGAGCAGGGAGCCCGATGTGGGGCTCAGTCCCTGGGATCATGACCCGAGCCGAAGGCAGATGCTTAACCGACTGGGCTACCCAGGCATCCCTGGATCATAATTTTTTAAAGCTATTTATAATGGTCAGATATTTAAGGCATTTGAACTTATTACTACAACGATTGGTCTTATACACACATATTTAATAATTTTCTTAGAATACATTCCCAGGAGGTGAATTTCTGGCTTAAAGCCTGGCAGTTTTAAGAACTTTGATGTATGCGATTACCCTCCAGTAAGGTAGACTGTTACATGTCTTTTGGGAGTGAAATATTTCTGAGGCAATTTGATCATCAGACAGTAGGGTCTGCTGTTGAAGGTTCTGTGCACATAGAAGGCCCCTGAAATCAGGCCCCTCCAAGGACAGAACGAATAAAACCTGGCAATGAAACACAAAACAATAAAACAGCACAGCGCCCAGTACATACCCAGCAAAGTCACTGTCGTCTGGTGGAAAGCTTGCTTTTGTCAGTTAAAGTCTTTATTTTGAGTGACAAATAAAATGTAATAGAATCTGAACCATTTTTGTGATAGTGGTTCTTCCACCCTCTTCTCTGAAAGTACTTACTGGCTACCTGCATCTTTCAATTTAAAGGCTGCCCATCATAGGCACAACCTTGCTTGAAGGAGTAATCTTGTTTGTTGGCACACCTGGCTCTCTTCTCGATGATGTCTGTATAAAATTTGTTACCTCTTTTTCTTCACTATACTCTGTGGTCGGTTTAAATGCCATTCTTTAAAATGTCCCTTAGAGACAGCTCTAGAGGAAAATAATGGTATTAGTTAGCAACACCTAGATGCAGCATGAGCCCCAAATGATACACTAGTCAGATTTCCCACCCTTTCCCACATAGCTGTCCCTGGATGTCTTTTGAGCTGATAATTAGGTTTCCAGGGTTTTTCTTTCTCATTAATGGCCCCGGTCCTGTCAAAACCCCCATTGAGAGTGAGATTTATTTAAGGCAGAAATTAAATTCCAACACAGAGAGAAGAGCCAGGAATTCCCACCACATCATCCAGTGCTAACAGTATCTCTTGCCACTCTGTGCCCTGAAATGATTTAATAAGGGCCTCTTTCTTGTTCCAAACTCAAATAACGACTTCCAGATTTAAAATTCTTTCTGTCAGTTATAATTAATTTCTTCTTTACTTACTCCGTGGCTTTGGAAATAAGTGCTGGCTCATCTTCTGGAGCAAATCTCTTAAGTATCACAGAGAAGGAAGATATTGATGCTTTTGAGAAAGCTCCCTTCTTTCTAGTGTGGGAAAGCTGACCCAGAAATGGAGCCTGGAGAATAATATGATGTAAGCGAGTGGAGAGGTGGGCATGCGGTCTGTGGAAACACAGAGACACACAGAGACCTAATTCCTTCTCAGGCAATCAGAGCCAGGCTCTAGGAGGAGGTGACCTGTGCCTGGGGCCTTGAAGGATGGGTAAGATTTAGCGAGGCAGAGAGGAAGGGCAGAAAGAGCATTACAAGGAGGACAGGGTGTATTTGAGGAAGTCCAGTAGACAGTAGGGGTATTTCAGGAGACAAAGTGGGGCTGTTGGAAAAATGACCCGAGAGCACCAGGCAGGATTCTGTCTCCAAACCTTTTGCCCTTATAGCCTCTATCACCTGCTGTTACCTTCATTAAATAGTCATTTTAAAAAATGGCAAGGTCTCTCTTTTTTTAAAAGATTTTATTTATTTATTTGACAGAGAGAGACACAGTGAGAGAGAGAACACAAGCAGGGGGAGTGGGAGAGGGAGAAGCAGGCCTCCCGAGAAGCAGGGAGCCCGATGTGGGGCTCGATCCCAGGACCCTGGGATCATGACCTGAGCCGAAGGCAGACGCTTAACAACTGAGCTACTCAGGCGCCCCTATTTTCAAAAATCTCTTAAAAAGAGAACAATACTAGGAGAAATGAAGAATAGTGGGGTTTCCTGCGGGGCCCCAGACTCTGTTCTAGTTGGTTCACCTGTACTATCCCATTTGGTTCTTGGCCAACCCCGCAGGGCTCATCTCAGTTCCCATCATCGGTTTTTGGGTAAGGAAACAGAAGAGTGCTTAGTGAGCAGTTGTCAAAGGCCCCATCCCTGCAGGTCTCCTAAGGCTTTCCAATGACCGAGCAAGACCCTGGCAGGGAGGAGATACCTTGCTGGTGTGGTGCGGTCAGGCGCCCTGGCTTCGGGGATGCATCTGATGGCAGTGCTGCTGTCCTACTCTGCACAGTGGATGCCTGGATATGGGACACCAGGCTACAGTAGAGGAGAGGTAGAAGGAAGCCGAAAGGACTTGCTATCACCTTCCCAAGTACACTTACAAATTTATTTCTTATTCATCTGATAAACACTTATTGAACATCTACCATGAGGCAGGTAGTGAACCAGGCATTGGAGTGACAAAGATAGGCAGGATTGTTGCTCCTGTGGAGCTCACATTCTTGTGAAATGGTGAACACAGATGCATCACAAGTTACTATAGAAACGCTCCAATGGAGGTACACTCAATGTATTGAGGTGATTACTGTTGCTTGAAAGAGTCAGGGGAATCCACTGAGATGGAGCTTCAAGGATTCCCAGGGGATTTACTGTCTGGAGAATGATGCGGTCTGTGTGCCTGAAAGCAGGTGAGGAGGAACAGGAGGAGATGAAGCTGGGGACCTAGGCTGGGGCCAGGCTGCGAAGCCCTTAGGAGTCCTTCTGAGGCGTGAACTTAATCCTGTCAGGTTTTTAAGGAGGGAGCAATGTGATAGTAACCCTGTGATTCAGAGGTGATTTGGGGGACAGAGCTGAGGAAGAAGGAAGGGACTACAGGTGAGGATGTGACAGTGGCCATGGAGAAATGATGAACATCAGGAGCAGTTGGGAAAGAGAGAAAGGTAGAGAATTCCTTCATATTTTAAAAAATTTTATTTATTTATTTATTTTTTAATAAAGTAGACAATGATTTTTTTTTTAAGATTTTATTCATTCATTTGAGACACAGAGATACAGAGAGAGAGAGAGAGAGAATAAGCAGGGGGAGAGGCAGAGTGAGAGGGAGAAGCAGGCTCCCCGCTGAGCCAGGAACCCAATGTGGGGCTCAATCCCATGATGCTGGGATCATGACCTGAGCCGAAGGCATACGCTTAACCATCTGAGCCACCCAGGCGCCCCCATATTTTAAAAAATTTTAAAAGCAATTCATATTCACTGTAGAAAATTCAAACAAATATATGCATATAAAATAGAAAGTGGAAGTCCATTCCTCCCATAAAAATAACACCAACTAACTGGTATGAATCCTTTCCAGATAGTATTCTTATCCTGCATGCACACATGCACTCATCCCTACACCCACACGTGTACGCTCACTGTTTGTGTGAGTCAGATATTGATCCTGTCCTCATGGAGCTCACAGATGTCCCAGCCCTATGAGCCTGAGGATCAGACAGTTATTTGAAGGTCATAGGTATTTGAAGTGTAGAGAGCATATGGATAAGCAGGGAGTTCATATTGGGGGAAGGGAAGAGGGTCAAAGATAGAACCCTGTGAAATATTAAATGCAAGGACTGGGCAAAGAAAGACAGGACCACAGGAAGAGAGAGAGACCAGAGAGTTGGAGGAACACCAGGAAAATATGATACTATTCATGTCCAATCTTAAACTCAACACCCAAAGAACAGATGATCCAATCAAGAAATGGGCAGAAGACATGAACAGACATTTTTCCAAAGAAGACATCCAAACGGCCAACAGACACATGAAAAAGTGCTCAACATCGCTCGGCATCAGGGAAATCCAAATCAAAACCTCAATGAGATATCACCTCACACCAGTCAGAATGGCAAAAATTAACAAGTTAGGAAATGACAGATGTTGGCAGGGATGCAGAGAAAGGGGAACCCTCCTACACTGTTGGTGGGAATGCAAGCTGGTGCAGCCACTCTGGAAAATAGTATGGAGGTTCTTCAGAAAGTTGAAAATAGAGCTACCATACGATCCAGCAATTGCACTACTAAGTATTTACCCTAAAGAAAAAGACTTTTTAAAGGGGGGGAGGGCATGTCATTAATGTTAAATACTGCTGAACGGTCAAGTCAGTTAAGGAGTAGAGAGTTTTCATTGGATTTCACAACAAAGCATTTCTCAAATCTGCCGTCTCCTGTTGGGACTGCCTAGCTCCAGCCTTCATCATCCATGGCCCAGGTGACTGACTGCCATAGCCTCGAAGCTGGGCTGCTGGGCCCCGACTGATTCTCCATGTTGCTGTCAGCATTGCTTCTTCTGAGATGGAACCATGTCAGTCCTCTTGTAAAAACTCCCCTGTAGTCCCCAGGGGCTATAAGATGAGGTCTAACTTCTTAAAATGGCATGGCCATCCTCAGCGCCTATCTTCTCCACCACTTCAATGCACTTTAAGCTTCCACAGTGTTGAATGGTTTATACTTCTCTGAAGACATCATGAGCTTTCACTCCCCTGTCTTTGCCATGTGATGTCTGCAGGAATGCCTTCCTCCTTTATCTGTCTAGCAAATGCCTATTCCTCCTTCAAAGCCCAACTCAGATGTCACCTCCTCTGGGAAGCTGTCTCCCAGTCCCCCTTCCCTTCCAGTTTATTACTTTCTTCTTTTTGCATCACACAGCATTATAGGTTTTGTTATATTTCTGTCTTCCTTAGTAAATTGAAAATTCCTCAAAGGCAAGACATGTGTCTTATTCATTTCTGTGTCTTCAGCACTTGGTATAGTGCTTGTGGTATAGTGAGATGCTCAAGAATTGTATTGAGATTAATGGTCCTCCAAATATTATAAAAACTATTAAGTGGTATCTTCTTTTTTTAAGATTTATTTATTTATTTGAGAGTGAGAGCGTGCAAGAGCGAGTGTCGGGGGGAGGGACAGAGAGAAGCAGACTCTCCACTGAGTAACGAGCCCAACGTGGAGCTCCATCCCAGGACCCTGAGATCATGATGTGAGCCAAAATCAAGAGATGGACACTTAACTGACTGAGCCACCCAGGTGCCCCTTTAAGTGGTATCTTTAAAACAAACTTCCTAGAGGAGTAAAATTACCACTTATTTTTCAGATTTTCAGATTTTTCCAGTGAGGAAATTGAGACAGAAAAGGATTTTTAACTCTGCCAAAATAAAAACTAGAAGGAAAGTTAAAGATCATCTAGTTGAGCCCTCTTATTTTGCAAATAAGAAACCTCAAGTTCAGAGAGGCTTGAGGACTTGTCCCTGATGGGTCAGGGAGCCAGAGACCCAGCTACAGATGAGAACCCAGGCCTGGTTCTCATTTGGGTGCTTTTCCATCAGCCACTTGTCTGTACATTTATGTGGAGCTGGTCTGGTGGCAGGGCTTCCACACATACCCCTTTTCTTCTGGAACGCCAGGCCGACAAAGTTGATAAATTATTAGTTGACTCTGTAGTGATGGAAAATGGGTCCTTTAAGCTCATTTTAAGAGGATATGGAAGATCTTCTGTTTGTGGGAAAATGTACCTGAGTCTAGCTAGAGAAGAAAGCTGTGCTATTCCAAACAGAGGGGATTAAATATAGGGAATTGGTTCTATAGATACTGGAAGTTTGGAGGAGCAAAAAAGGATGAGAGAGTAACTTCAGGATTAGGGACTTTTGGAAGAAGCTGCTATCCTTGAGAACAGGGGAGCAAAAGAGAACTAGTGGTATTGCTGGAGCTTGGGGTTAGAGGAGGGGCCTATAGACTGGTCTCTGAACCCTCAGGGGTTTGGTGATTGGGTCTCCAACGAGGGGTTGCCTTGTAGCTGATGCTCAGATCTTGAGGTACCTCCCCTTGGTGTTTGGATTTCTGAGGGGTGTGGCCTGGAAGATGTCTGGACTGCTGAGGAGGGGTGTGGCCTGGTGGGCAAGGGATACAAGTGTGGTTGGTGCTGAGAGTACTGACAGACACCAGCAGCAGGGACTATGCCTGCCTGCTGTTGTTAAAGGGACAGGGGCCACACTGGATGCAGGAGAGTTATCTTCTCTCCTCCCTAGGAGGTATAAGAACCTTGGAATTTTGGTTTCTTCACTGCTACCCACTCTGTAAAAGAAATAATTGTTCCTACATATAATTAGACCTCGTTGGCAATCAAAAAGGAGAATCAAAGATAATAAAATTAATGAGTTACTATTCCACGTGAGGCGTTAAACTTTTAAAAAAAATTGGTGAATGGAAGACATTTTCTGTTGCTCACAGCCTGGTGTTATACTTGTCAGGCTTTACTTATGACTCAGTGCAGTGGATTATCTAATACCAGCATTATCACTAGAGTGGATTATATAATACCAGAGTTATTGTCTCTCTGTGCACAGGTTTTACAAGAAGAATCTCTCAATCTCTCAGGAATGGTATTTAAAAAAGCAACTCCAAAATTAAGAGGGAATAATTATTCTTTTAATAGCACTAGGACACGGTTTTCTGAAAAGTGTGTGTGTATTCTCCTTTCTTATGTTCACTTTTTTATTTTAGATTTCTCACTTTATAGTTTTAACAGCATTAATTAATAGGTATAGTTAATATACAGTATGTCTTAGTCTGTTTGGGCTGCTATAACAAAAATACCATGGACAGGGTGGCCTCCTCTTTTTTTTTTCCAAAGATTTTATTTATTCGAGAGAGACAGAGTGCATGAATGGGGGGTGGGTGAGATCAGAGAGAGAGGGAGAAGCAGACTCTCCGCGGAGCAGGGAGCCCAACTCAGGGCTCTATCCCAGGACCCCGAGATCATGACCTGAGCTGAAGGCAGATGCTTCACAGACTGAACCCCCCCAGGCGCCCATGGGTGGCTTCTAAAGAACAAAAATTTATTTCTCACAGTCCTAGAGGCTGGAAGTCCAAGATCAAGGCCCCAGCAGATTCATTGTGTGGTGAGATGGCCATCTTGCTGTGTCCTCATCTGGCAGAGGGGGCCAGGGAGCCCTCTGGCGACTCTTTTATGAAGGTGCTAATTTTATTCATAAGGGCTCCACCCTCACTACCTAATCATCTGCCAAATGCCCCACTTCAATTACCACTGGGGATTAGGATTCAATGTATGAGTTTTTAGGGAGACACAAACATTCGGACTACAGTATGGTACATCGCACACATTTATGCATGTAACCTGACGTGTGCATGGCACTGTGAGAACCTCACCACCATCAAGGTAGTGAAACTATCCATCATTCTTGAAAGATGCCTTATATCTCCTTGTAGTTTCTCATCCTACACCTATTCTCTATCTCCAGGCAACCAGCAATCTGCTCTCTGTCATTATTACATAGTCACATGTTGAATTTTATAAACATGTAAAAAAATAGTTCAGTGAGTCAGGGAAAGCTAGTTGCTTACCCAAACATCCCTTGCCACCTTTTCCTTTTACTTGAATCCTGATTTAGATCATGGAGAGCAATGAAATCTCTAGATGATTCTTTCCCAGCCTTCCTTGCTGCTAGGTATTGCTATGTAACTAAGATCTTGCCAATGAGATGGAAGCAGGAGTGTTCTATGAAACTTCTGGGAAGATTAATTAAAGGGGGTTAACTTGGCTGGGAAATAGCCTTTTCACCTTTCTCTCATTTCCCTTCCTGCTGTGTGGAATGCATTGGTAATGACTGGAACTCCACGAGCCATTTTGGACTATGAGGTGGGACCTTGACAGTTGAAGCCATTTATTAATTTGGTAGAGCAGAGAGATGAACCTGGATTTCTGATGTCACTATGTATGATGCTTTTATTCCAAACCAGCACTGTCTATATCTGGACTTTACGTGAAAGGGACATAAACTTTTAATTTTCTTAAGCAACTCTTATTTTGCTTTTATTTGTCTAAGCAATTGACCCTATCCTAACAGAAATGTTCATATTTCTATTTTTGCTTTCTCAGAGAAGTCATAAAAATGCCACCTGCTTTTATTTCCATTTGAATTATATACCTGATATAAATCCTTTTTTAAACATTCATGTTTCATTTAGCTTTGACAGGGAATCGGTCACTTGGCTGGGGTCAAGCCAATTTCCTCAAAAAACATTAGCAAGCAACTTGTTACAACAACTTGATTCCTGAGGCTCTGACACATCAAATCCTCCAACAGAATAAACTATTTTACATTAAGTACCTTTTTACCTTAAGGGAATTTCATGATGCATGTTGCCTTCAATACTTTTAAGGGGGGCCAGGGAGAATCCTTCTGACATCCTTTCTCGATGTAGAAAAAGAAAGAATGTAGAAACTACAATCCTATGTGGGGGGGGGGGGAAGTGTCATTAGGGCTAAACATAAATCTCCTAGAGATGCTATTCCCTTCTTGACACTGATGTTGTATGTTCCCATCACTGCCCTGACTTCGTGTACAATGTCAATTACCTTATGTGTGTGAAAAGGATAATCGTTCATGTTGCACTAGCCACCAGGTGTAAGAATGCCATGGAACTCTGTAGTGGGCTTGGCATGCTTTTTTATGGGCTGGGTTCCAGGACACCTCCTCCTCACATGCCTCTAACAAGCGCCCTCTTAGAAGGCAATGTGGTTCGTGCTGTGAAATATAAACTTAATTAAGTTCTGTTAGGTGCTGCATTCCTTGTGAAAAAGGGAAAATGGATGAACTATAATAAAGAAGAATTGGCCTAGGCAAACATTTGTGCTATTTTTCACTGGCATTTCTGGAAATTAAGCTATTAAATCAGGAGAGCAGGTCAGACTGGTTTGATATTTATTTTTCATTCCTTGACAGCAAAATAAAAGGCTTAACTTATAATGACATAAAATCAACACCTACTGTGTTCCATTCATTAATTCTGGCGTTCTATCAAAAAACATCTCCCAGGTTTGTCCAATGTGATTTTTTTTCCCTTCATAAAAGCCTGAAGCATATTAGTCATGATGCCATTATATTCTAGATGCTTTAAAAAGCTTTCTATGATTCCTCTCATTCCCTGCTTAGTACTTTTCAGTGAGAAAGCAAAGCTGGGTACATTAGAAAGTTTTGTGGCTTGTAAAAATGTCTTGGCATTTTTTCATAGACTTCGGTGGTCTCTTTCCAATTCCCAGTATTTTCAGACTATTGTAAGCAGTTTACTGAAGGCATAAGCCATTTGGATACCCTACAACATATTTAACTCACACCTTATTTATTTTAGCTTAAACGTCACAGGGGCTTTTTAAAACATAATGTTTTTTGAAGTCTTCATCATTTTCCAACTGGGCACGTTTTTTTCTTTGCCATTTAAGAAATTTATGTATATTGGATTTATCTTGTTCTCATAACATTTCTACCCTAGAAGATAAAGATATGTCAACTTGCTTTCCTTTCCTTAATTTTTTTTAGAGGTGGGGAGGCAGAGGGAGAGGGAGAGCGAGAATCCCAAGCAGGCTCCATACCCAACATGGAGCCCAGTGTGGGGCTTAGTCTCACAACCCTGAAATCATGATCTGAGCCGAAATCAAGAGTCAGATGCTTAACCAACTGAGCCACCCAGCTGCCCCTCATTTCCTTAATTTTATGCAAAAAATCCTCTTATTTCCTTTACTCAGATCATATAATCATCTTAAGAAGAGTATAGACTGTTGGCTAGGTTTGGAGTGTCTGTCTTGATTAATGACTCCAGCTTCACGTTGGGATGCTGGGTCTTTGGATGCCCATTGGCCTCACACATTTCAGCCTGAAAGCCAGAGCAGCTGTGCTCATGGTTACCAGGAGCCTCGCTGGATGAGGTGTGCAGGGACCCTGTTTGGTCCCAATGGGACTTCAGAGGCAGCAGTTCATTGAGTAAAGCTGGGCTCACAGAGTCATGGGGCCTACGGGAGAACTGTCCTTGGGTTTACTGCAGCCTACTTATACCCAAAACATTCTCTCATTTGCACAGTTTTAGTGATTGTTTAAGAGGCAAATCTGACCACATTTCCAACTCCCTTCAAGCTTCCTCACTGCTCTTAAGATAAAGAACTGACTCTTTCCTCATGGCTCACAAAGCTCTGTGTCTATCTCCATTTGTTCATCTCTCACTATTAATAGTCCTTGCACTATGCTCCATGCTCCTGTCAGACTGATGTCATTTCATATTCTTGAATGTGTCTTGCTAACTGGCTGATGTTGAAGTCACCCAGTCGGTGATACTTTGTTATAACATCCCTAGGAAATGAATCCAGCCTCCTACCTGCCATGCACTATTCAGATGCTGTGAATACATCATTCGGCAAAATGAACGTGCTACCCTGAAGAACTCACATTCTAGTGCAGAGGGATGGACCGTGGGCCATGGACATGTGTGAGAAGGTAGCACGTGCTAAGGAAAAAACAGTGTATAGAAGAGTGAGAGTGGTTAGCAGTGTGAGGGAGTGGGGCATTACAGGTCCCCCTGGGAAAGTGACATTTGAGCAAAGACTTGAAGCTAATGAAGGAGTTATCCAAGGGTTTTCTGAGGGAGCAGTGTTCTGGGCAAGGGGAAGAGCTGAAGCCAAGTCCCCAAGGCCATGTGTGCCTGGTGTGTTGGAGGAGAACTAAGGGAGTCAGCATGGGGGACTTCTTGGGGTGGGGGAGAAGGTATGGGTGGGTCCAGATCACACTTAAGCCCCGAAAGGCACTTTGGCTTTTACTCTGACTGAAAGCAGAAGCTGATCTGGGTTTTGGACAAAGGAATGATATGATCTAATTTATGTTCTAGAAGGCTCACTCTGGCTGCCTTGTATTAAGACAAGGATAGAAGCAAGGAGAACGATTATAAGCCTATTACTGTAATCCAGGCGAGAAATGGGCCTCACTTGGACCAGGGCAGGGGTCGTGAATGATTTAAGAAGAGGGCAAATTCTGTATAGGTTTTGAAGGCAGAGTCATCGGATTTGTTGACAGATTGGATACTGGAGTGTGTGAGAAAGAAAGGGGTCAGTGTGAATCAGTTTACTGATTGCTTGAGCAAATGAAACGATGCTGCTCTCTATTATTTCCTATCTCCTCTTATTTTGCTGAGAACATTAAGAAATTTTTGGTGAAGCTGATTCCTTCTGTTTGCAACTTTTCTATCAGTTTGCTTTTTTGATTGATTTGTTTGTTTTAGAATAGATATCTGCTTTCCATTTTAGATGATTTCCTACAATGTCCAGGAATCCTTGACTGTTCACATTTAAGAGTAAGGGCATAAAAAGCCTCTTTGGAATCTGGGTGCCCAGGGAAGGTGGGGAATGCTTGTTGACTGTAGTCTTCACTGTAGGGTGACCTTGCCGTGTGCCATTTGACTAGGGAACCCCCAAAGAGATCCACCATTTTTGTCTTTGCTCTGCAGTTGCTGAGATTCCTTAGAAAAGACTCTTTTGGTCATACGGAGTGTAAGTCTGTGATTAAGATGCTGGGTGGTTTGAGAGAGCTGGGGCTCTCCCCATTCAGTGTGAGGCGTGATTGTATTCAGGTGTCTTTGCCTTGGGCTGGGATGTGCGTTTTTAGCCTAGACACTTGTTTTACCCTCCTCCAGGGAGGGTGACGCCAGGGTAGGTGACAGGCACGTGCTGGGCTGGGCGGAGTGGAGGAGGGGGTCGAGGTCCTTCTTAGAGGAGTCTGAATCAGTGCATTGTAAAGCCATCTTCACCTCTGCTTCCCGACGTGCCAAGGGCCACAGATTGAAGAGCCTTCACGGGGTTAGCAGTATCGATGGCTTTGATTTTTGTTTTTTTTTTCCCTCTGCTCGTTGGGAGTCCGTTCTCTCCATTCAGCTAAATCATTTTCCATTTGTCAATCTGCTTTTCAAATTCTGGAATTTCTCATTGGCGCCTTCTTTCCCATTCTCTTTGCCCCCGTGGGCTTATTTATGTCTTTTATTTTAAAACTTCCTTTACTTTCATTTTGGTGAATTATGCCATCTTTAACCAGAGTCCTCGTCTTCTCTTGATTAATCACTGTCCATCCTTCAGTCCTCAGCTTCCAGGCCACTTCTGTCAGGAAGTCTTCAAGTTGGGTGCTTTGTTGCTGCGTTTCCATGGTTTTTTATATTTCTCAATCACAGTTCTTTTTGCCTAGCTTTGGAATTGCCTGATTACCATCCACCCTGCTCAACAGACTATACTCTCTGTAAGGGCAGGGACGAGGTCTGTCTGTCAACATTACATCCCTGGAACCTGACACGGTGTCTAGTACATAATAGGGATTCAGAAATATCTGTTGACTCATTGGTTAAATAATCCTTAACAAGATTCACAGCATTCTGAACTCTGACCGCACTTCTGGTTGAGAGAGACTGTGGCTGTTTGCTCTTTTCTTTGACAGAATCCACCACGCCTCCAGGAGTGTCTACCTCACAGACCTATCATAGGATGCTTTGAACTTAACACAAGAAGCACATTTCCCAAAAACCTGCTGGGAAGAGGATAACACTTTGGTGGAGAGCTTTCCTGCAGCTGTATGACAAATCTCCAACGTGCTCTTCTGTTCCATCTTTTCTCCCATAGGATTCTTCATCTCAAACACTCTTTGAACAGCCATCAAAACCCCTAAATCTTCTTCTCAGTGGGCTATATATAGATTAATAAGTCGATTACCTCCGGCACACCAGGTTTTCAGACACTGGCATCTCAGCTTATCGATTTGGATCTTCTAACAAAACACGCCACAACTGTGATTTCATTTTGTGCCACAGAAAATGCCTTTGCTAGGCAAACACTTCAGATAAAACCTACTTCAGACATCTGGGAACTTACAGCCTGGAGGCCTGCAGATCAAAGGCAGAATTAGGCACTTGAAAAACTCAGCTTTCTTAATTAATAATAAATTCCTCAAATTAAGAGAGGATTTTGATATGATAAAAAAGTATTACTTTTTCATAAAAGTTATTTCTTCTTCTTCTTCTTCTTTTTTTTTTTTCCAGGACTGTCCTAGACTTTCTTTGAAAGGAATAGTTACCCCAAGTTTTCTTCTTTTTTTTTCACTTTGTAAACATGCAATTATATGGCAAGGGAGAAAGAAATACATGTGCAGCACAGACATAGTAAAATGAGGCATTAGGAACCGAATAGATCCCGGAAGTAGAAAGCTCTGATGGTTTCTCACAGGAAATAACAGTCTTGCCTGATTTTCTTCTCCAGCCCGGGCTGCGTTCTGCTGCTGCCCTGCCCCCTCAACATGGGGTCAGACTCCACTACTCTCTCTGACTGGTCCTTCTTTCTAGCACTCACAGCACTATCATCACTGCTCAGGGCCTGTCTTCCCCGAGGCTGTACCTGGCCTCTGCCCACTGTCCCCAAAAGGGCAAGGATTATGTCTGTCTTGTCCACTGCTATTCCAGAACAGTATGTAGCACTTTGAAGGCATTCAAAACCTTTTTTTTTTTAAATGTAAGGATGAATAAATTACAAACAGTAAGAGAGATGTGGTAAGTTGCTTGCAAAGGTGGCGGCAGCTATTCCTCACACCCTTTTGGGATGTGACCAGGCTGCTCTTTGCATCAAGAGGTGGAGTCTGTCCCCTCCACACCTTGAATCTGGGCTTGCACTGTGACTTGCCGTGACCGATGGAATATGGCAGAAGTGATGTTGTATGACTTCTGAGGTTAGGCTTCAAGAGGTCCTGCAGCTTCTTTTGTCACCACCTTGGAACAAACCCACCATTGAGGAGGCCCAGTTAGCCTGCTGGCTCGTTGGAGAAGAAATGAAGTGCGAAGCCAAAAGTTCCTCTCTGCCCCAGCTGCCATACACGGGAGTGAGTCCTTCTAGAATGATGCAGCCCCAGTCAACCAGCGACCTGATACAAACACATGACTGAGCCCAGCCAACACGGGTGGAGTAGAGGTGAGCCATCCCAACTGAGACCTGCCCAAATTATTGACCCCCCAAAATGCGAGCAAGTAAATGGTGGGTTTTTTTTTCCCCCAAAGATTTATTTATTTATTTGAGAGAGAGAGAGAGAAAGAATATGCAAGCGGGGGAGGGACAGAGGGAGAGAATCTCAAGCACACTCCCTGCCCAGCAGGGAACCTGAGGCTGGGCTTGATCTCCAGACCCAGAGACCATGACCTGTGCTGAAACCAAGAGTCAGATACTTAACCGACAGATCCACCCAGGCGCCCTGAATGGTTATTGTTTTAAGTCATTAAATGTTGGAGGTAATTTGTTGTGCCGCAGTGACTGATACAGGAGGATTTTTCAGATTTTTGTCAACATGGGAGTTCTCCTCCTGATTCAAACCAGAGAATCTGTAAAATCTGCCCCCTTCCTTAACCCCCATGGCTTCATTGCATACTCAGAGGTAAAAGCCATTCCTGGTAAGTGAAAGCAGCTATAGATAATTTACAGAGCAAATCAAATTAAATTCCAGAATAAATCTGTGATAAAAAGTGACAAAATGCAGTTGATGAAGAATCTGCTTTTAAAGAAAATCATTATTTTTATGAATTCACCCTGATTATAGAAGTGATTCATACTAATTATGGAAAATTTGGAAAAATCAGATAATTATAGAGAAATGATAGAATTAAAATTTCAACTATGAATGCTGTTACTACTGCTAATGAATTACTGCTATTCCTACTACTACGTGTCAGTGGTGTGTTCTGGATATTTACTTAAAAACAGCTGGTGCAAGAAGGACACTGACCCTCCTTTTCCCTCTGAAAGCAAGAAATCAGTCTCTCACGTGAAGGTACCTTCCCTGCATCCTCTACCATGAAGGCAGAAGGTATCTGAATCACCAGAGGTAGGGAATCTAAGGGTGAGAAGACCATATAAACAAACCTTGTTACTGCTTTGGTAATTTGCTACCCCAAGCCCAAACCCCTTTGTCTTGTCAATTGTTCACAAATGTATTGTATCTTTGTCTAGAAGGCATAAAAGCTGCCTGCTTCAGGCACTTTGAGTCTCATGTTTTTATGGGCTCCTATAACATACAGAATTAAATTGGCTTTTCTCTTGTTAATCTGCCGAATGTCAATTTAATTATTAGACCAGCTGAAGAACCTAGAAGGGAATAAGGAACGTGTTTTCCTTCTCTACAGGTGTCTACATGTTAGATTGTCAAATGTCATTTTAGGCTTATGCTCAGTTGCTTTTAAAGAGATTTTTTGGAGTTACTATGAACAGATTTTCAAATAAGTTAAGCATAATAGTTGGTGTATCATTTATCTATTGTGATAATAATGCTGGTTAACAGGCAATCACAAAATTGAGTGGCTCAAAATTATAAGCACTTACTTTACTTGAGAGTTAGTGGGCCAGCTTGGGTGTTTGGTCTTGGCTGAACTTCCTCATGAGTCTGTGCTGAGCTGTGGGTTGGTTAGATGGCCAGGTAAGGTGACTCTCATATGTGCAGGGGTCAGCTGCTGAAAGCTGATCTGGGGAAGCCTCGGCTGGTATGACTAGGTGACTCGACTTAGCTCCATAAATTTCATCTTTCACCAACGTAGCCCAGGGATGTACTTTATGGCAAAGGCAGAGATTCATTGCAATTCATTGCAAAGAAGAGGAGACACGAGAAGTAGGAATATGCAAGCACTTTTTCTAGGTTCTGACTGAGTGAAGTTTGCTAGTCACACATCGGGCAAAGCAAGTTGCTTAGCCAAAACCAGGGTCAGTGTGGGCAGACACTACCAAATGGTGTGGAGACAAGGAGTTTCATGGTTATAAAGGAAAGCGATTGATATTGTACATTTGTCTTTTAAATTACTATTTTACAATTATCTCCAAGAGACATTTTACTAAATTCTCCTGTTATTGAAGATAATTTATAACTTTAACTTTTTTTGGTACTTATAACTTTAATTTCTGTTTCATGTGTGAATGCATTGGCAACAACTTCCGGATTAGATAGTTGGGCCCTGGTGCTGTTCTGACCCCTAATACAAAGGAAAGTGAAAGGACAGCAACAGTCGTGCCAGCCCCCCGGTTCAGGAAATGTTCGTGAAGAGAGAATATATGCCCACTGAGCTTACTGATGCAGCTGCTAAGTTCCAGCAGAAGGCCAGGGAAAGTATCCAGGCATGGTTAGTGTGGCTATAGGATATGGGGGGGTGGGGGTGGTGGCCTTTCTCTGACTGGGCAGGAGGCAGAGAAAATGAGCAACATAACCCCACACTATGCCCTCTGGCAGTGTGTGCATGCTTGGGGGTGACAAGGTGCTCACACCCTTATAGATTGAAATATTCTAGCCTGCAGGGAGAGTGAGGCCCAATGAGGGGATGGCCCTGGGCATGGAGGACTTTGGAAATCTATAGAGGAGGTACAACAAATTCTCAGGGAGTTGGGAATGAGACAGGCCATCTATGCCCCCATTTTTGAAGGCTGTTATTGGGCTACATTCACTGTAGGAACAAAAGCCAAGATCCTCAAGTTTGTCCTTAGCACTTGGCATGGGAATCTGATATCCATGCTGAGCCCAGTTGTAGGATAAGACATTTAGGATGTTGGGCGATCCACTGCTGACCCAGGGGAAACTGGCAAACCCTGGGAATGGGTATGGGCTGAGGAAAAGACTGGAGACAGAAGGAGCTGGAAAAGCCACAAGGCTATCCCAATTAGCTGTAAAGGGTCTGGTGAAAGTAACCTGGAGGCAAATGTGGTTTGACCTGGTTGCTGCCAGGACCTCACCCGGACCGATAGACTGGCTGTCCAATGCTGTGTTGGTCCCACTCAGGGTGGGTGCCTCCCATGCCTCAGGTGTAGGATGTAGGCCAAGATTGTCTCCAGGTGCAGGTCACTCAGAGGCAGTCAGAGCTCACGTGAGTGGAGGCCTTCATTTTGAGCTCATTACTCATTGGTCCCCCAGAAGTAAACAGTACGTGACAACTCTGGTTGACACTGAGCTGAACATACTCTAACCATGGTAACCCTCAGAAGTTTTCTGGCTCTCTCAGGGCCATCAGTAGCTATGCAGCGTAAATGGCTATGTCAGGGAACTGCAGACTGAATATCCTCCTGTGTGAGAATATGAGGTTTTTATCTCTGCAATAGCAGAGAACATACTGGGCACTGATATTTTATAATTTTTAAAAAATATTTTAATTTATTTATTTGAGAGAGAGACAGAGAGCAAGGGGAGGGGCAGAGGGAGAGTCTCAAGCAGACTCCGCGCTAAGGGCAGAGCCCAACTCGGGGCTTGATCCCATGACCACAAGACCATGACCTGAGCTGAAATCAAGAGTCAGCTGCTTAATCGCCTGAGCCACCCAAGCGCTCTGAAGAGCACTGATATTTTATTTTATTTTATTTTATTTTTGTTAAAGATTTATTTGAGAAAGAGAGGGGGGAGCGGGAGAGGGAGAGAGAGAGAATCTCAAGCAGACTCCCTGCTGAGTGCAGAGCCTGACAGGGGGCTTGATCCCACAACCCTGAGGTTCTGACCCGAGCCAAAATCAAGAGTAGGTTGTTCAACCAATTGAGCCACCCAGGCACCCCATTTTTTAAAGATTTATTTATTTGAGAGAAAGTGGGGGGAGCAGGAAGGAGCACTGATATTTTAAAAGGTCAAGCTCTGCAAAGCTCTATTGGTAAATTCTGTCCCTGGGTTAAGGTAATCAAACCAGTGCTGAGAAATGCCAACTGAGAACCTATGAGCATACTGCCCCATAAAGAGTGGTAACTGTCAAACAACGTAGATTGCCTGGGGGGGGTGGGGCATAAGGAAATAGGAGAAACTATTCCCTTCCTATTAAGGGGTGGGTGAGAATATGTTCCATCGACCCAGCTCTGCCATGGCTCAAACTCCCACTTTGACCAAATGATATGCCTATTTACAGCAGAGGAGCACCCTGTCCACCAGCCCTCTGCCTCTCGAAATACAGGCGCTACTCGGCCCTGTAGGGGATGTAGATCCTCCAAACGTTCTGCCCCCATTCCTGGGGCAGCGCCAGTGGCCTAGAGAGGGAGTGGGGGGAACGCCTGCTGATGGCTGGTATACAGATGGATCTAATCAGGGCAACCTGTCCACGGGACTATAGGTGCTATTCAGTCCAACACTGACACCATCTGGGTGGAAACTGCAATGAACCACAGCAACCAGCGGGCTGAACTCAGAGTGGTTTGGCAGGTGCCACTGGAGAGCCTTGACAGTTAACCCTTTGCACTGACAGTTGGGCTGTTCTAAAGAGATTAACTCCACGGTTTAGACACTGGGAAGCCGAGGTAATGAGTAAGCCCTGATGGGATCAGAATATGTAGAAATACATTGAAGTTTGCCTGCAAGAGTCTGAGGCAGTTCTCACTGTCTTCAAGACCTGCACCAGGTGGGTATTGTATGCGGTGCCCGCTGTGCTTTCAACAGACTGTTTCAGCAGCAGTCTCGAGTCTGGCATATGCGGCAACAGGCGCTACTGGTGGATTACTCAAATGTATTAAAGCCTCGGACAGTACTTCAGTCTGCCTGGCCAAGGTGGTTTTACTGACATGCCTGGCAAAACACCCAACGCTGTAAAGATATGGAAATTGTGGGAAACAGCTATCACCTGGACTCTCACCACGAATCAACGTGCAGTGCTGTGGCTGCTGAGAACACCAAGCCCCATCATGCCCGGGAAAGATGGCGTCTACAGGAATTTGCAATGGAACATCCCACTGGGATGGGTGGGTTACTTTGCACCCCTAGGGGAAGGGAATCTACTCAATTTCCACTGGGACCTATTGTCCTGCTATAAGCTGAACCTGTTAAAATGCTCTATACATGGAATGGAATACACACTATTGAAAGAGAGGAGAAGGTGAGGGTCTTGGTCAGGCATGTCCTGCCCCTAGTCCATCTCCTCATCCTTGACAGTGCTGCCTCCCCTGATCGACATGTACGTTATGCACAACCAGATCAAATTCTTAAAGCTCCAGCCACATTAACATCTGAAAACTAGGCCCCAAGTGTAATTTTTTATAGAAGGAGAAGATCTCCCCATATAAGTTACTACTAAATATGTCTTTTCGACCTTAGACTTCTGCTGCCCCTGTGGTGTCCCGTCATGGGATGGACACCTGCTGGAAATACCTTTCTACAGTGGGCTCACTCGTATGCCCAACAAAGAAATCAATCTAACTCTTGGGTGTGTGGGCAGCTTCCCCTCAGGACAGCTCATCAGAATTGCCATACTTGATATCACCACTCCAGGGATGGGATTGGAAGGCCCTAAAGCAGCACATTAGGGAAGAACAAGATAGGACTAGTACTTGTAATCCATCTGATATTACCAATACTGATCCAGAAACCTGGCCTGTGCATGCACTGTCAAGAACACTGGGACTGGGTATTCTTTCTCAGTCAGTCAAACTACACAGGTAGCCCATCAAACTACTGACCAGAAGTATCCTAAAAATACCACCATTAGAGCCATGGGTGGTTATGCCCAAATTTGGGATGGGTTTATGTGACTTACCTCAGGTTATGGACCTTTGAGCACATAGGCATCCCTATGTTGACAACAGAAAAATTACTCTAAACAGACCCAACCCAATTATACCAGGAATATGAGCCATCACTGGAACTGTATAGTCATTCTGTCATATTAAAGGATAGTGACTGGTTGAGCCTGCAAGAGCCTGAGGCAGTTCTCCCTGTCTTCAAGACCTGCACAAGGTGGGTATTGTATGCGGTGCCCGTTGTGCTTTCAACAGCCTGTTTCAGCAGCGGTTGACTGGTTGAGCTGCCCAGGTATTTGTTGGGTAGCCCTGAAGAGAACCCAGTAGTTGTGTGGTATAAATCTTTGGCCATGGCTCCCCACTTGGGTGGTTGGGCCACTGACCCTGGGTTTTCCCTGCACACAGGGGAGAATCCACCCCAAGGTAACAATTGCCCACCTCCTTCTCCTCAAGGCCAGGTGAGCACATTCTGTTCTCCACTGGTATGATCCACTGCCATCTTTTTTCCCTCCATTGGCCTGGAGGACGTTAGAGCACATACCAAATTCACACAATTTATATATAAATTTACATAGTATACTATAGCACACACTAAGTTTAGCCCATACTAAATTTACTCAACAAGTTTTGCCAGCAAAACCTATCATTACTGAACATTGAAATGTCTCCAAAACAGAATGGCCTTGGACATCATTACAGTCTTGCAAGGACACACCCATGTACTCCAAACAGAATGCTGTGTGTTCATACCTGATAAGTCTGCAAATGTATCATCTTTTTTTTTTTTTAAAGATTTTTTATTTATTGATTTGACAGAGAGAGAGAGCTAGAGAGGGAACACACAAGCAGGGGGAGTGGGAGAGGGAGAAGCAGGCTTCCCGCTGAGCAGGGAGCCCGATGCGGGGCTCGATCCCAGGACCCTGGGATCATGACCTGAGCCGAAGGCAGACGCTCAACGACTGAGCCACCCAGGCGCCCCTGCAAATGTATCATCTTTAATGACATCTTTAATGACACAGAAATGATCCGACCCCCCCCCCCCCCGCCCCACTCTAGGGGACTTAACAAATCAGTGGTTTGGATCAAAGAGCTCTTGGTAAAAAAAAAAATGTTACTTATTTTGGGCATCATTATCTTGATCTGTCTCCAGTGCAGCTGGAGAGCTGCCAAAGGGGCCACCTCCAGGCTAATGAAACCCCTTGCTGCCTGCTCCCGGCACATTGGGAGGTGGTGAGAGCTGGTCATAAGGGGAGGAGTGTTGGAGGAGGTCAAGGAGAGGACGTGACTTCTGGGTGACTCTGAGAGCTACATCCGGACAATCAGAGGCGTCTCACTCCGTGTGTCCTTGGCTTGTCTTCAGCTTGCCTTCTCCACACCACAAGCTGCCCCAAGGTTGCAGCTTTGAGAGAACAAGATGTTATTGTGACCATCTGGACCGTATATATGTGA
Source organism: Leptonychotes weddellii (assembly GCF_054177405.1). Classification (NCBI taxonomy): domain Eukaryota; kingdom Metazoa; phylum Chordata; class Mammalia; order Carnivora; family Phocidae; genus Leptonychotes; species Leptonychotes weddellii. Next base: position 112,642,454 of record NC_138369.1, on the reverse strand, counting down.
TTGAACCCAGTTAAGGCCATTATATAAACATTTACCATCCTGGCGGGTGGGTGCGGAGATGTGCTCTACTCGCGGAGCCCAAGACAAGCCTTGCCGGTAAGTTCCCTTGCTTACTAAACCTGCCACCTGCCAACCTGCGGTGCCCACTCCTTGCCCTCTAGGTACAGGGCCGGTTTGTGAACCAACAAATCATTATTTGGACTTTCTTATGGGGTCCATTAATATATTATGTTAATAAGTTTCATAATGTAATGTCAGGGTCACTCTTACGAGAGAAAAATCTCGTATCAAGTGGATGTTTGCTGTTGAACACTAGACTGGCATTTTATTTGGAAATTTTGCATCTATATTTATAAATAAAATTGCTTTATAGGGTGAGTATATTTTTGGACAGTTTATAAAATCTGGGTTATTTTATGAAGGGCATTGTATAGCTATAATAGTTTTCTAAGGCTTTGGGAGGGCTTAATAATATGGAAATTACAACTCTTAAATATTAAAAAAAATCCATGGTAAACCTTTAGACACTGGTCTTTTTTGGAAGTACTATGTTGATAAAAGTTTGAGTTTATTTCATGATAATTTAGGGAGTCAATGTCTCCTTGATTTTATTTGGATAATTTCCTAAAAATTTATTTATTGAATTTGAGTTCTTTTGCAAAATTATAAAAAAAACAAGTTTTCAATTTTTTCTCTATCTGTGCTTTTTCATATTAATACCTTGAATACTTTTTTCCTCCTGTAATATTGAATTTTTAAGAGGAAAATATTTATCTAAATTGTTTTCCAAAGAACTAATTTTTTGATTTATTCAATTGTGATTTTCAAAAGAAAAGTTTATTCATGTTGTCTTACTCTGCTTTATCCTTTTACTATCCTTAAGTTTGGTTTTGTTTTTTTTTTTTTTGGCTTCCTTAACTCTTACATTGGCTTGATAATGAAATTTAAATGTTTTAGTATAATTACAAACCAGATACATGTTATTGTAAAAAAAATTTGAACACAAAAATAAATTACTTAAGTTTATAGATTTACCTTAGAATATAACCTTGGCAGGGGCACCTTGGTGGCTGGTTAAGTGTCTGCCTTCGGCTCAGGTCACAATCTGGGGGTCCTGGGATCAAGCCCAGGTGGCTAGCTCCCTGCTGAGCAGGGAATCTGCTTCTCCCTCTCCCTTTGCCTCTCCCCCCAACTCCTGCTCGCTCGCTCTCTCTCAAATAAATAAGTAAAAATCTTAAAAAAAAAAAAAAAAAAGAATATAGCCTTGGCAGAAGCTCACTAATTTTTATGTATTTTCATTTTCATTTTGTTATGTAGTTTTAAAGTTCCAGTTTTGGTATATACCCTGACCAAATAGTTCAGTGAGATGTTTTATTTTTTTATTGTTATTTTTAAAGATTTTATTTATTTGACAGAGCCAAAGTGAGCCCATAAGCAGGGGGTGCGGCAGAGGGAGAGGGAGAGGGAGAAGCAGGCTCCCCGCAGAGCAGGGAGCCCGATGTGGGACTCGATCCCAGGCCCTGGGATCGTGACCTGAGCCGAAGGCAGACGCTGAGTCATCTGAGCCACTCAGACGCCCCTAGTGAGATGTTTTAAAATTTCTAAATATGTGGGCTATTTTATTGTAACTATTGTTACTGTATTTTATTACTAAGTGATTATAGTCAGAGAAAGTGAGTTACAATTTTTGTTTTACTTTTTCTTTATTTGCAAATTGGCTCAAGATTTTGTACATGTTACATTGATTCTTGAGAAGATAAATTCTCTGTAAGGTACACAATTTAATATCAAGGTACTAATTTGTTTATATCTTTGAACTGAAACTTGTATTCTTTGAATTGTCTAGGTATTTCTTTTCTACTTTATTAATCAAAATCTGAGAGAAATGTTACTATAACTTGGGGAAACTGAAAGTCATAGTTCCAGTAAGTATGGGTTCTGAGTCAGACAGGTTGGGCCCAAATCCTAGCTCTGCAAATTCCTACATCCGTGTTTTAAATCTCAGTTTCTCTGTCTGAAAAAAATGGATAATAATACATGGTTTCATTTGATTGCTATGAGTATTAAATAAGATATTCTGTGTGACTCCTTGGCACAATATGATATATAGTGAGGATCTAGTAACTGTTGGCTGTTAAATATTCATTTTGTTCCACTTGTATTTCTCACAGACTTGCTTTGGATGTTATGTTTTTCAGGATATCTTAATTGTATAGCTTATATTAATATAAAACTGCCCTCTTCCCATTTAATTCTTTGTTTTTTTGCTTTGAATTCTGTCTGAAATGAAAATTGTTACATTTACCTGATAAATCTGTTTGATTTTAAACTGGTGGTGCCAGTTTTAGATCTATCAACAGCATAGTTGACTTTCGTTTTACAATCTTGCATGTTATATAAAATTCTAAATTATAAAACAGTTCAAGTATACTTAAAATTATAGAGATAATCTAGGGAACATGCATGTAGCCTCCATCTAACAAAATTTAATATTTTGGCCTGTTTGCTCTAGAAACACACATACCACATGCGCTCACACACGCATGCACATGCACACAGTATTTCACACTATTCCAGTCCTAGGTGAAGCCCTCTTTGCTCATTCCTGATGGGTTCTTCTCTGTCTTCCTGCCCCTGAGATACTGTCCTGAAGTTGGTGTATATATCAATGCATAAAAGTTTTTATACTTTTAACACGTAAGTATTCGTAACGATATAATATCATTTTATGTGTTTTAAACCCTAAGCGAAGGCTTCTATACTCTAGTTTTATTCTATAACTTGCTCCCAAGCGCCTGGGTGGCTCAGTCATCTGCCTTCGGCTCAGGTCGTGATCCCAGGATTCTGGGATCAGGCTCCCTGCTCATCGGGCTCCCTCCTTCTCCCTCTCCCAGCCCCCCTGCTTGTGTTCCCTCTCTCGCTGTGTCTCTCTCTCAAATAAGTAAATAAAATTTTAAAGAAACCAACCAAACAGAAAACTTGCTCTCCTTATCAAGTTTTATTTTTTATTCTATTTTATTTAATTCATTTTTTGTTTTTTTAATCTCAGATGAATTATCCTTACTGTCTTCAGCTATTGTTCATACTGTAGATCTATTTTGATACTCTATCTAGAATGCCTTTCACTTTTAGTTTCCTCTAGTCTGTCTTTTTCAGAGGTATGCATTTCTTCTGATTGTTCAGGACAGTGTTCCATTGATCTGTAGAATTTTCTTCCTATAGTTCTTATGAATTTTTGTGTCCCTATGTTTGAATCAAAGCAAATGGTCCTAGGCCCAGTATTTGCCAATGGAGAAGGTGTATCAGCCTTGGTTTCACTCTTAGTCCAAGTGAATCTTGTTAAATAAATACTGTTCTCAAACCTATGGCTGCAAAGTAGATTATTGTGCAGATTCTTCATCTTATGTGTATTGTTCATTAGGTATTTAACTTACGCACTTATTCTGGTTGAGGCAGGGTCTCATACCCTCAATACCTGACTTCTGACAATTGGAAGCAAGGTAGGACATGAAAAGCTGCAAAATCCTGCTAGCCACTGCTGACAGTTCCTAGCTCTACTCCTGTTTCTGTGCTGGTGCTTCCCTTTCCAGGACCCAATGTGGCGTCATCTATCTACATGATAGTGCATGTTGATTTCTGAATTGTGTTCTCTGTATGGATGTAGGAAGGGAGATACTAACTAAGGGAGAAGCTAGTATAGTGGCCACCTCAAAAGAAGTACCCATGGGATTGCCCCTGACTGATTCGAACCCTATGACCTTGAACCACCCGACAAGCAGGGAGTATGGGATGGAAAGAGTGTCCCTGTCTTTGTTGAAAGCAATATGCTCAGGGTCAGTATCAAATCTTGCATTTTCCCATTACTTTGATTCTGAATTTTGTTCTATATAGGTCTTATAGTTCATTCAAATTCTTTTTACATTAGCAACAAATTGACATTTTAGATTTTCTGTATTAGGTATTTTTTTTTATTATGTTAATCACCATACATTACATCATCAGTTTTAGATGTAGTGTTCCATGATTCATTATTTGCGTATAATACCCAGTGCTCCATGAAGAACGTGCCCTCTTTAATAGCCATTACCAGGCTAACCCATCCTCCCACCCCCCTCCCCTCTAGAACCCTCAGTTTGTTTTTCAGAGTCCATCGTCTCTCATGGTTCACTGTATTAGGTATTTTTATTTTAATTTCACATGTATTTTTAATGGGATCTTAGGAGAAGTTGCATTGAGGTCTGAAATTCAGGTGTGATATAAAAATTGAAGTCCACAAACTGTCAGCTTTAATAATTGTACTATACTGATTTAGAACAGACTAGTTTGGGGTTTATACAACCTGGGGCAAAGAAGGAGTTTAGTGAAGGACACACCCATGTAACAAGGAAAGCTGAAAAGATCTGGAAAGAACCAGGGGAGAAATGTTTTCTTTAGTCACTCCTGGCCAAATGTTTCATTAATTTCTTAGTAGAAATTGAAAGTTAATGTGTGAATACACCAACTGAGATCAATTGACAGGGAATGTTTATCTTAAAGAGAAATGTGAGATCATGTCTGGGCTCAGCTACAGATTGAGAGCCAAGAACATTAGGAATGGCTGTTATGCGGTAGGATGTGCTGTGAATATACAACAGTAGTACTCTATCAGTAGATTAATTACTGCAGTATATACTCATTTTGTCAGTTCAGGTCCTTTGAGAAGTCGAGGTCAACATGAGATTATATATGATTGAGATTTTGGGGACAAATGCCAGTGAAGGGTGAAAGAGGAGGGAACAGGAGTCTGTAGGTTGAGCCTTTAGGTAGTGATGCGGGTTTAGGACTTGTGAAAGGAGAGAGGAAAGGAAGGGTCGGGTAGCAGGAGTCACAGACTGCAGTGTATTTCTGAGGAAGCTTTGACCAAGTTGATGGGAAGTCCTTGAGCAAATACTGTCCATTGGAAGAATCCAGCCTAGGACAGTAATGGGCTAGGTCTAGTAGCTCCCATCAAGCTCAGCCATTGGGTGGGAACACCAGGGGAAAGTATGGCCTTGCTGTGAATACCATGGTGGATCCAAAGAGTGGCAACTAGAAGCATTAGTCTCCATTAACACCTGCCATTTACAGAGTGCATCCTATGGTCCATACAACTTTAATATTTCATTTACAAAACAAACTTGTGGGGGCACCTGGATGGCTCAGTCAGTTAAGTATCTGACTCTTGATTTTGGCTCAGGTCGTGATCTCAGGGTCATGGGATCGAGTCCCACATTGGGCTCTGTGCTCTGTGGGGAGTCTGCTGGAGATTCTCTCCCTCTCCCTCTGCCCTTCCCCTCTGTGCGCTCTCTCTCATTTTCAAATAAATAGATAAATCTTAAAAAAAAAAAAAAAAAAACCCAAACCTGTAAGGTGCATGGTATAATCTCTATTTTATGAATAAGGAAGCTTCAACTTGGAGAGAATAAATAAGTTAAAGTCACACAATCAGTAAATGTCAGTGCCAGAGTTTGAAGATAGATCTGTAGATACATGTTAGGATTCTTTTGGTCTAAAGCAATAGAAAATACTTTTTTTAAGAGAAGTTTATTTTTAAGATGTAGGCACTGTTGTTGTATGGAACCCAATGGCAGATACATAGCCAGGATGGCCTAGAAGCAGGGATTGGCATGCTGTTGGGGCCCTCTCTCCTGCGCTCCTCTAGTGTAACTGCTAACTTCTCTTCTTTCACCACGGAACTGGTTCTCTTGTGTACAGCAGAAAAGTGGCTGCTGACAACTGTTGAGTTCAAGAGAACGTCAACAATTAAAGCTGGAATTAGTTTCTGAGGGAAAGGTTTCCGCCTCAGCTAGAATCAGGTGTTCACCTTTAGATTGATTGCTTCATTTGGCTGGGGGCTGGAATCTAGTGAGGAGAGTCTGTAGGGGTGGAGTGGGGGGTCAGGGCATGCTACTGCGGTTATCATGGAAATGATAGGAAAGGGGAAAGAAGTTTTCAGAAACGGAGGTGTTGGATATAAAAATCAATAGGGGGCTCCCTGCTCGGCAGGGAACCTGCTTCTACCTCTGACCCTCCCCCCTCTCATGTGCTCTCTGTCTCTCATTCTCTTTCTCAAATAAATAAAATCTTTAAAAAAAAAAAATCAATAGGTGCTCACTGCAAATAAATTCTTCAATGAGGTTGAACCCTAAATGTAGTGAAATTTCTGTGTATCGTAACAACACTGTATATACAACCATTTAGCAAGTTATATTCCTGACTGAATATGCACTTATTTCACATAAAGATAATGAAACTGATTTTATCCAATAAAATGTTCCATAAATTTATTTTTTAATTTTTAAAAAGATTTTATTTATTTGAGAGAGAGAGCATGCACGCATGAGTGGGGAGGAGAGGGAGAAGCAGGCTCCCCATTGAGCAGGGAGCCCTAACGTGGGGCTCTATCCTAGGACCCTGGGATCATGACCTGAAGGCAGAGGCTTAATCGACTCAGCCATCCAGGCGCCCCCAAATTTATTATTTTTGACATGAGCGAGCAATGTATCACATATTGGAGATTGTGTAAAGGAACAGGAGAGTGAGTTTACATGGCACTGGATCCCTGGGGAGGAAGAAGTTACAGCGGCTGGCCCAGATCTATTTCTCTCCTGATTACTAAGAAGATGCTCCTGGGAGAAGGAACAAGGCAGGTGAACCAGTCTAATCTCTTGTAAACATTCTGATAGCTGAAACTTCTAGTAAATAAATTAATGATGTTTGCAAGGAGGCGAATCATTATCTTCCTAGTTTAAGATTAGTTATGGTGACCAAATTTAGGATATATGGGTTTACGGGGCATGACTTGCTAGAGAATGTCCTGTAAGCTTGATATAATGTGGAGGTTTTTATGTCAAATATTTCCTGCTGTGAGGCCCCATGTGCCTCAGTGGAGATCTCACTATTACTCTGGGCCAGCAGCACATGTCCAATATTAGAGGGAAGGACCTGGAGAATCCCATGGAATGTTCTAGACTTTTTCTGTTTCATCTTTACCTTTTGATTGCATGTATCCTTTGAGATTATTAGTAAACCTTGATGCTGGGGAGATCTTTGATTTAGGTGAGCCGGATTGGACAATCTAATACTTTATATTAGCTTAATCCTTCAGTAAACAACTGAGATCCTTATAAAGCATTTCTCCTATACAGAATTATCTCCCCACCTGCACTGCTGGAGGATGATATTATGGGCTGAATTGTGTTCCCTCAAAATTCATATGTTCAAGTCTTAACTGCCAGTACTTCAGAATGTGACCTTATTTGGAGAGAGGTCTTTAAAAAGGTAATTAATTTAAAACCTGGTCATTAGGGTAGGCCCTAAACCAATATGATTGGTGTCCTTAAAAGAGGAAGTTTGAACACCTAGCGGTATAGAAGGAAGACTGTGTGGACACAGTGAGAAGAAAGATCTAACACCTTAGGAGAGAGACCTGAGAAGAAACCAACCCTTTTGATACCTTAATCTTGGACTTCTAGCTTCCAGAAAGTGAGAAAACAAATTTCTGTTGTTTAAAGCACCAGCCTGTGGTATTTATTATAGCAGCCCTAGGAAGCTAATACCAATGGAAAGGGGGATTATATCCCCTTTTTTTTCCCCTTTTGTTCACTCATGGAATCCATGCTAAATCCAACCTTGTTTTGTGTGTTTTCTTTCCATGGTTTTCCTTGTTACCTAAAATTCCCTATCCCTTTAGAGTATATAGGACATTTTTGTTACTTGAACTTTCCCTTGCATATTAATAATGATTATTATCAATGAATAAATCATTTGGAAGTGGAGGAATTCTGCATCATTTTCCTTTCTGTTTTAGTATTTATTTATGCTAATAGAAACTACAGGTCAAACTTTGTACCTATGATGAATAGATAAATTATGATATTTTGGGAATATGATAAAATATGAAAAGTTACATAATATATACCTGGATATGTAAGAGTATTTATTTGGCTATATGCTTATTACTAGAGATTCTGAATAGTTTTACTTGATTTAATTAATGTGCCCCCTTCTTTTTTTTGCCTCGGAGCTTTGCAAATTGCAAACTTTTCAGTATTCTCAGGAGATTCTACCCTGGTTATTATACAGGCATGTGGAGTTTCTACTATCATTTTAAATGGAGAAGTTCCCTAGGGTGAATACTAGGAATTTGAACTATGTCATTTAATGTTTTGGTTTGGAAAATGTCTATGACTTCTTCCGCAAATAGAACAGAGGGGAGTCACTCACTGTTATGTATAAAGGACATGGGGGAATCTAAATATTGAATTTTTATCTCACTCTTACCCTGCTTGCTACTTTGTACAATGTTTGAGCTATTTGAAAGCATTCAGAAATGGATATTTGACATAGTATTCTGACTCTTCAAGCAGCTTTGCAGTGGAAGGGGGACAGTCCACATCTCTCATTTTCAGCCCTCACCTCCTTTTTCTGGGCTCAGGTGAGTGTACAGTCTAGGTAAAGAGCTTCAGCGCTCATGTCAAATCTATTCATAAATAAAATATCTGCCCACTCACTACCTCCTGCTTATGGTTTTTAAGGAATAATATGCTGTAGATGGTATTTAAAATTTTTTTAAAACTGTGGGAAGACCTCATTCCATACTGACTCTGAGAAGAAGTCTAGAGCAGATAGAAAAAAGGCAGGAAGAGTGATTAAGGAGTGTTTTGTAGATTATATATATGTGTGTGTGTGTGTGTGTGTGTGCACACGCACATGTGTGATTGGTATTGCCAAAGGAGATAAAGAGATCTTTGAGCAGATGAGAACTAGGTTAGGTACCAAGTTCTGAACAGAAGAGGGCAGAGGGTGAGAGGAGAGGGGCCACATAATTGGCTTCCTTAAAGGCAGCATTCCTAGGAGCCTTTGGGCAATGAGTTACAGGGGTTTAAGGACTATTTCCTAAGGGAAACTATAAAGGTCTTTATTTCCTATAACCATCTATAAGGTGTGCGTTAGGGCAGAAATGTGTGTTTAAGCCTGCAGGGTGTTTGTTTTCCCGTCTGAGGCCCTGACCAATTATGGGAGCTATCGTTTCTCCCTGTCCTTCTTGTTTCCAGTCACCTCAGTAGGTGCTTACTTCCTACGAGCTGCCAGGCCCTGCGCCAGTGCTGCATCAAGACGAATGAGGGCTTTTTGTCTTCACTTAAAAAGTTTGCACTCTGTAATTATAAAGGAGAAACCATGGAGGTATAAGCCTTTCTAAACTCTGGTTTGCTACATATAGTGAGTACTTTTGTTTTGAATGGAAGAATTAACCAAAGAATAGAGAGGAAAAGGAATTTTTAATGAAAAAGGGAGAGATAAGTACTACTGGCAAGTGGAAGATTGAGACACGGAGGGTATCCGTTAGCTTGTAATACTAGGTATATGGGATATTCCCAGAAAAGGGGAATTTGGATCTTTTGAAGAAATGGTACCCTCTCATGCTCCACAGAATGATCATTAAAAGGACTAGGTCCTAGTCTATGCAGGTAAGCATGTTGACAAGGTCAAGGAGGGAGAAGTGCGTAATGGTGGTTGGCATCTTCTCATTGAGGCCATAGTATCAGTTGTATGGAGGTAGTTTTATGCCAACCTGACGTGGGAAATTGGACAGTGCTCTGTTTTCCTGGATCAGGTAGATGAGATGCAACAGAGTTTCCACTAACCTATCCAATCCTGCCATCCATTATCTCATTTTGTTGATTCACAGGATGTTGATTGTGTCTATCAGAAAAGACTTGTGGTAAGGAACAATGACAGAGAAGCCCCATAAGAAATGCAAGAACTTGGTTATACAAGTGTCCTTATTACTTCTTGTCTGGGGATGGAGCCATAGACAAGTATTAAAATGACCTGTTGACTTACTTGACATGCTTGTTAGAGGGCGCAGACATTGTCTGTCTTTCTACTATTATAACCCGAGTTATTACCGTAGCACATTGTACAAAGTGTTTTCTCAATAGAAGTTTGTTGAATAAATACATGACAGAGGAAAATATTGATGTTGAATGGATGGCAGCGGTGTTGCTAAAATAGAATTTAGATTTTTGATCCATAACTTAAGACCCTAGCATGGTTCGTTTTCGGCAAGGTGAGGATAGATCTCAAAATTATATGGTTGAGATTTAAAGTAAATATGAAGAAGAAAAATAATCAGATACACTGGTGTAGACTGTACTTTTGGAAAATGAAAGTAGTAAAAAGGAATGTGGGAGAAACTTAGTGATTTGCATGGAAAATCAACAATGGTACTAAAAGTAAAAATTATGGCCTCTAACACTAGATACCTTCGCAGAACATGGGAAAGGAGCAAAGCCTATTGAGATTTTATTTATTTATTTATTTATCTATATTTATTTAGAGATTTATTTATTTCAGAGAGAAAGCATGTGTGTTGGGGGGGGAGGGGCAGAGGGAGAGAATCTTCAAGCAGACTCCCGGCTGAGCGTAGAGCCTGACGGGCGCTTGATCCCATGACTCATGAGATCATGACCTGAGCCAAAACCAAGAGTCGGACACTTAACCAAATGAGCCACCCAGGTGCCCCTAGACATTGTGAGATTTTAATACATGGCAAGAGGTTTATATGCTTTCATAATTATCATTGAGATTCACTGAGAGATGATTCAAAATTGAAAGATGGTGATGGTATCCCTTTAGAAGGACCAGATATATTGTGATAATAAGTTAGAGATATAGTTGTGTATCAAGGAGACCTAGTCTACACCATCGTGAGTTTCTACACTGGTCTATCACTGAGGAAAATTGAAAAGGGAATCAGAAATTCTATTATCGGAGAGTGTTTTCAAGCTTCCTGGCCAAATGGAAGTAAGAGATAATATGCTTCTGCTAGAGGTCCAAAAGATAACCTGTGCCAAGGCACAGTCATGATTGAAGGATTTTAGTTATTAAAAATCTGCTAGAATTCTCAAGCTGCTAAGAAGCTCAGTGCTTGCATGCTCATGAGGTCTTTTCAGAAATTGGTAAAAATCTCCCGAAACATAGGCCATGAGAACAGCAGTTCCTCTGGGTCTGTCTCTGATATATAGAAGGAATTTATTGGCAGTTGAAAGGAGCAGAAGCTTTGGGGGAAGTCCTTTGACATCTTAGAGTTCATAATAACCACTGATGGGAAACCTGGCATCGTCAGCCACATGCTACACACACTTCCAGAGGGTAGATTAAAAAAAAAAAAATCAAGGAAAACATATAGCATGCCATAAAATCATGCCTATCAAAGAGAAGATGATAGCATATTTAGAAAGACAGTTTCAACTCTGCATATTATAAACCATCCATCTGATAATTATTAGGGGGAATTGCAAAAAGAAATTAAGATCGTTACACAGAGACCTCTCCAGTGAACTCAGATTTTTGTAAGATATGCCTAAGTGATAGAAAAAGGGTACAAATAAATTAAAAAGCATATAAGGATGAGCCACATGGATAAGAATAATGTCCATAAGGCTCAAGTATACTCAGATTTGCAGAAAGTACCGACAATAAAAATAAAATGGAATTTCTTCAATATATTCAGAGAAAGTAAAAGACCAGGCAGAGGCCATGTACCAACACTGGGAAAGAAGATGCAGTATTATGTATTACCCAGTAGAATTCCTTGTATCAGCTTGATCTTCATACTAAAAAAAGTGGGGCAAACATTGGAATGGGAAATGCAAACTCAATACAAATAAGGCGATGAGAGCGTATTAGCAGAGCAAATGAATCCAAATTGTATGAAGCAAATGAATGACACCTTAGGGTACTCAGAAGATTCAAACAAATTAACTGAATCACTATTTGTTATTACAGAGAAATTGTGGAAACTGGGTAAGATGTAGGAGACAGAGGTTGAGGAATTATTCTAAAAATCTTTAAACGAAAGGTGATCTCTGTAAACATAATACTCATTTCTGTCACTATTTAGCCATATCTCTTATTAATCTATTGCAACTCCCCAGCCTTTTTTTTTTTTTTTGCTGACAATTTTAACAGAATCCCAGATATCATGTTATTTTATCTCTAAACATATCCATATTCATTTAGAAAATAAAAAAAGGTTATTTTTACACATAACCACAATACTAGCAGAGGTGGCTTATTTAACAAAGATTTGTGATTTACCAAAAGTGGAAAATGATCATTGGGACATAGAATGGGTTGATACAAGGCCATACTAGACTGGCTCATCTTTCTTTGGGATTTCTTAACTTGCTAAGAAATGCAGCCAAAATGATACTATATATCTGAACCTAATGAAGAAATTTGACAAGGTCCTCTAAGTTGTGGACAAGTTGGAGTCATACAGATTGGATCCCAATAGTCAACTTAAATATTGGAAATCTGTTCAATTGGAGGGAAGTTTCTGTTCTTAATCTTGTCATTTTTGATATTTTTGCCAATGACTTTGAAGAAGAAATAGAAGGTCTGTTTATCCAAGTTGTGGATAATAGAGTCATCAGGCAAAAAAATCTTTACTATCTGGAAGATAGACTAACTGCCTTATGCTGGAATTTACCAGGTCTGAATATATGGTCCCTTATTAGTTTCCAAAGATTCTGTAAAAGATAGGCAGTTTCTTTCTTTCTTTTTTTAAAGATTTTATTTATTTGAGCGAGAGAGAGAGTGAGAGAGAGCATGAGAGGAGATCGGGTCAGAGGGAGAAGCAGACTCCCCGCTGAGTGGGGAGCCAGATGCAGGACTTGATCCAGGTACTCCAGGATCATGACCTGAGCCGAAGACAGTCGCTCAACCAACTGAGCCACCCAGGTGCCCCAAGATAGGAAGTTTCATGTGGCAGTGAGTACACAGTTGACTAATGGTGTGATGAGCCTTCCAAAGAAAAGGGAATATGATTCAATGTTGTAGGAATGCACATAGATGTCTCAAAAGACAACAATTATGGCCTTGTTCCCTCTCTATTCTAGTGGGTCACAAAGGGGATGAAAATGGATTGAATAGCTAAGAGATATAAAAGAAAGTAACCAGTGTGGGTAAGCCATGTCATTTAAACAGTGTGTTGAAATAAATAATAAATATTCTAGAAAAACAATAACTTGGGTGATGTGATAACCATCTTCTGGTATTTGAACGGCTATCATGTGAATATATAATTACATTTTCTGTGAAGACTTGAGGTTTAGTATTTTAACCAGTAATAGAACTTCCAGGGAGATAGATTTTGGCTCAAGATATGGAAGAATTTTCAAATGGTCAGAGTCCTCTGAAGTGGAATGTGTGATTTATTTTTAAGTCATTGGAGGTGTTCCAGAATAGAGGGATCATTTCATGGGATGTTACAGCAGGCACCCAAACTTTGGCTGATTAAGTAACACTTAAGGTCTTTTTTCATGCCTCAATTTTTAGCATTCTATGAAGCTGTTTTCAGCTTGCTTAACTTCAAAGAACCCAGATTTCTAGTAATTCAATCCAAGATAATTATGTTTTAACCTCAAAGGGATGGTACAACTTAATAGCGTTCTCGCCTAGCTTCCTTTCTCCCTAACTTTTTGTCTGATTTCTATTCAAGTGGCTTCTGACTACCATCTTGTCTTTCTGAAAATTCCTTCCTCCTTTAAACTCAAACCCCTTTTATGGTACTCATATCTAGATTACCTATAGCTTTCCAATTTCTAGCTCTGGTCAGATGGAAAGGCTTCTTAACATTTGATTGGCAGGAGTTTGGTGACAAATCTTCAATAAGACCCAATGAATATTCTAGTTCTCCTAGGTTCTTACATTTGACCTTACATAAAACTTTCCATGAAAACTCAGTCTTTTTTTTTTTAAAGATTTATTTCTTTCTTTTAGAGAGAGAGAGAGAGAGCATGGGGTAGAGGGAGAGGGAGAGAGAAACTTCAGACTCTGTGCTGAGTGCAGAGCCTGATGCGGGACTCGATCTCACAACCCTGAGATCATGACCTGAGCTGAAACCAAGAGTCAGACGACACTTAACTTACTGCACTACCCAGGCAGCCCATGAAAACTGAGTCTTTATACACTTGCAAGTTTAAATCATTTAACTCTAGACATTTAACTCTAGACATTATAACCTCCACAATTACATTAAAGTCCTCTCACAAATCAATTATTTTGAAACCTATTTGGCTTGTGGGAGAGTTTGAGGTAATGTTGGCAAATACAAATAGAGGAAGCAGGGATATAAGGAGACAAAATTGGAGACAGAAATTTGGGGGAGTTTTTATAATGGATAGGTTGTTTTCTTGTAGAGAGAGAATAATGGAAATTTCAGTTTGGGGTGGTTGTCCTCCCCTGGTGTGTTCTCATAGTTAGATAGGAGACTTGGGTTTATTCGGTCACTCAGACCAAACATTAGTACTAAGAAAAGAGTAAAAGAAAATAGCGTTTATATTCTTTTGTGCCATGGCCTCTGCTAGGTCCTTTATCTATGTTACCTCCTTCAAATCTCATAATAACCCTTGGAGGTAGGTGGTAAAAGATGCAGGTAAGGCAACAGTTCAGGAGGTCACATACTTGCCCAAGTATATACACAGCTAGTAAGCTATAGATTGGTGATTTACATTGACATAGGTTTGCCTTTTTTTTCGATGTAATGTATGATGTTTGCCTTTTCTACCACACCACGCTGCATTCTCTGTTGCATGGAGAGAGGTGGGGGTCTCAACACCTAACATTTAGCAATGGAGCAAAGAGGCCGTAATGATCTTTTCATTATTTTAAGCAACAAATGGTTATTTGCTTTTAATGGAAAATTCATAAGATTAAAATATTGAATTTCTGGAACCCCCTTGAGTTCAAAGTAGACAGTTCACTTTAAGAAGCCATAAGGCACATGCAAAGTTGTCAGCCATCAAACACATCAAGAAGGTAGCCCAAAGCATTATGTAAAACATGAAAAAACAGAGGTCATTTTTTTAATAATTCTCTAGGTGCCCTGGTTGCCCCTGCCCAACCGATGTGGTGAATTTGCTCGACCTCAAGTGTTTCAGGTGACAAGATTAAATCAATATGGGAAAAGGTTTCTTGACCTCCAGATATCTTGAGTTCAATGAGATCTGCCTGAGAGGAATGCAACTCTAGGTTCAGGGCTGTGGGAAGGCTTTGGCAGCTGGTGGCGTGTTGGTGGAGGGCTCTGATAATGCGCCCCCATCAATTCCCTTATCTCCCGATTACACTGCTTTTTAGAAGCTATCCCTAGAGTAAATCTCTTCAATTGATTTTGCTGTCAGGAGTCAGTTCGAGTTCACATAGAAAAGGAAGATTAGTACCTCACTGTTAAGTGCTTTAGCAATTTGCCCTACATGTTAAATTATGGGTTTTATCAGCTCAGACCTGCTTAATTTCTGGAGCAGGGCGAAAATGATACCATTTGGGCCAATGGTTGATCTCCACATTTCAGTCATTGGGGAGTTTGGCGGTTTGAACTTCTCTGTAACTTTAGTAAAATCCTCCAAGTCCCGGGACGGATTTTTCAATATTGCTGGCAGTCCCTGTCTCTCTTGATAAATTGCACGGTCACGTTACTCTGAATTGCTATAGCATCTGCCTCCACAATCTCTTCCAATTTCTTTAAGTATAAGAATTTGCCAAAATGATAATACTACTGTTAGTATTAGTGTTGGTTCGCAGTTTGTGTGATTGTGTGATGCAGCATGCAAATAAAGCAAAGCAACAGCATTACAGAGAGATATGACAGAGAAACTGCAGTCCAGCTCAATAAAAAAGGTTGGAATAAACCACAGTTCTATTCCCCAAATTCCACTATGTCTGTTAGAGGAGAGACAATATCTCATTCCTAGCATAGTCTTTGTTATCCTCAAGGAAACTCCTGGAGACAAAATCTCTTTCTTCTATTTGTAAATTATTTTACCCTCCTTGAAATCTCTTAACAACTTCTGTTACATGACTAATGTGACTTCTATTTGCAAATCAATTTTGGTAAGATTTCTAGTGAATCTTCTTGTGGAAGGTTGGAAGAGGCTTGGTGATAGTCTCCCCTATGTTATTCTTTGTTTTTTAAAAATAGATGAGCATTAATGTTCACAAAATAATCCCTTATAATATTTGTGAGCAACAGAGTAATAGGCAGATTTTACTCCCGAACTTGTTTCTGATCGCCTTGATTTCTGACCATTTCTCTTCCCTATATGGGCCTCTACTTGCCCATAGCATCTCAGGTTTCCTCTGCCTTCACCACAGCTGCCAGCTGAACAACTTCTGGAAGGTGGACTTGGCATGCCTACAGGCTGGAAACAAGCTATGCATACTGTGCACATGGAGATACATTTAGGGTATCCGTTTGATTTCATTGTGGAGGACTTCCTTGAAGAAGCTTTTTCTTTCTTTTTTTCTTTTTATTCTTTTTGTTTTTCATTATGTTCAGTTAGCCAGCGTATAGTACATCACAAGTTCTTGTTGTAGTGTTCGATTCATTAGTTTCGTATAACACCCAGTGCCCATCCCAGCACGTGCCCTCCTGAAAAAGCTTTTTCTAAACTGTGACCTGAAGGATGGATGTGTAAGCATTACCCAAGTAGAGAAAGAAAGCAGGGACAAAGACCCAAAAATGAGTGTAAGGTAAAGAGGGGGAAGATAGGAACAGGTGAGGTTGAAGTAGGCAGAGCCAGATTTTGAAGGACCTTTTCCAGTTTCAATTTACTTTGCTAAGGATTTTATATTTATTCTGACAGAAGGAAGGGAATGATTTCCTGGCCCTTCAGAAAATTTGTAGTTCCTAATAGTAGTGATTTACTTCCCCATCTCAAACAGGTATTGCTCTTTGCCAAACAAGGATGTATCTCCTGCGACGAATAGAAGGGTAGATAAAAATCCTTCCTGCTGTTTTTCATTAACAAGTGTGAATCCTGAGCACATTTAGCTTTAAACCTACATCTTCAAACATTCATCTTATGATGAATCACTCTTAGTGATTAGTCATTTTTGAAAATCATATTCCTTGTATTTGTAGAGCCTCTTCCACTCAACTGGATCATTTAAAAATGCAAAATCTGATCATGTCCCCCTCCCTACTTGAAACCATTGAATAGCCTCTCATTCCCATGATTTCTGGGTCCTTCATAGTCTGTTCTCACCACATCTCCAACATCATCTGCTTATTCTTTCCCTCAGTCCCAGAGTTCAAGCCTCACTGACTTTTGTTCAGGCCCTTGTCTCTCCCACCATAGAGAATTTGCACCTGATAATCCCTCCTTTTATAATATTATTTCGTTTCCTTCTCACCCAGCTAATGTTCATTTCTCCATCAGATCTCCATCAGGCGATCCCCATCATCGCCTCCCCAGGGATGTCTTTCCTAGCCCTTCTCTCTGACCAGGTTGGATTCCCTCTGTTGTACTTATTTTGTACTTACCAAGAATGATAGCCCTGCTTCCCAAGACGTTAGTATATGCCTTATGTTGTGTCAGATGAGTCCAGAACTCCATTTCTCCTTTTGGTATGTGTATCTGGAATTTCTTGGTAGAACAATCAACCACAAAAGTTTTCTTCATTGCTTCCTGGAACAGGTCTTCACTGTTTTTTGTGTTTTGGTAGGCTCTGTCCTCTCCCATTTCAAGTGGTGACTGTTAGGTCCATTCCAGCATCTTCAACCTCCTCTCAGTATTCTTTGTAGACTCTTCTTCCTTCCCTGTCCCTTCCATGTAGCTATTCTTCAGGCTTCTGTCCTTATTCCTGTTCTTTTCTCCCCATATAAACTTCCCTTAGGTTATCACATCCATTCTCATGACCTCTGCTGCTACTTGGACCCCAGGGAATCTCAGACCTTATGTTACTTCTCTCTAGCACCCATATTTCCTTAAGCCCAGTTGCATTTTTCTTAAGAAACAATGGAATATTTCACTTTGAGATGTTGAAGGCACCTTACAGTCTATGTTTAATGTCAATCTCTGTATTTCTTTTCCTCTTAACACTGCTCCTTCTCCTCTGTTCCCCAAGCTTGATATCTTGGAACTGATTCTGACTTTTCCCTCTTCCTAATTCTTTCTACCCTCACCTCTACACTCATCACCAAATGCTGTGAGGCCCACCTCTTAAATGTCTCTAGAATCTGGCTTCTCTATTCTTGCCTTTCCCCAAGAGGATATCTCACTAGTCTCCCTCAATTAAACCTTATGTCCAGTTTACCCATCTATAGTTTAGTTTATCCACAATATTGTCATCAGAGTTAGTATTCCAAAACAAATACAAATTTGATCACTCAACAACTTTGGCTAAAAATCTTTGTTCATTGTGCATATTCTACAGGATGGTTTTTAAGATCCTGACATGATGTTTAATGTCCAGGTCATCTCTTGTTACTTTCCCCATGAATCGTTCATTCTGATCATGTTGGTTTTCCCATTCTCTCTCTATACACTTGCTTCCCTCTGTGGTTTTGCTAATGTTGCTTCCTCTACCTTCAGTTCCTTCTCTCTCTGGGTAACTTCTTCAATCTTCAAATGTCCTCTTCCTTGTGAACTTTCCCTGGAACTCCCTAGTAAGAATTAGTAACTGTCCCTTCCTTGGTATTGCCACAGTATTTAGTAGATGCCTTTGTGCCACTTATAATAAATGAATAATATACATATGTGTATAGCTATAGTTTGTTATTTTGACTTATGGGAATACTCCCCTCGCTAAATAGAAACGTTGTGAAAATGGGGAAAGCATCTTAGCATGGTCTTTACATCTCCAGAGCTTAATACAATGTTTGGATCTAGACTGCATGGTAGGAATTTGAAACTTTTTGTCAAATTGAACGTAGCAAATGGTACTACTGTGTATTGGATGAACATTCTTCTATTTAGAAAATGGGCACAAATTGTTGATTAAAAAGGGTAAATATCAAGAAACAAACAATGGTATTTTTAAAGTCAGCGTTGAGTGATTCATTTGCTAAAATATTAAAAGGTGAAAACATAGTTGACATGTATTTGACTTAATGTATACTGCAGGCATTAATAATCCCCCTTTTAGAGAAGAATACATAGAGCCTCAGAATGGTTAGATATCAAGAAATCAAGCCCTTTTTTTGTTTTCCTGTCAGGCTGTCTAGAGGTAGGAGAGAGGGGGCTGACCTATGAATCCCGTGTTGTTAGGCTGAGGCAGAGGACAGGTGCCACGGCGATGAAAACAGGTGCATTGAGAGACCCACTGATTTTAGGGAAGACAAATTAATCCACAATAAAGTCAGTAAAGGAGTCATTTTAGAGGTTATCCTGCAGTTGGAAAAAATACATTTACTTATAATTTCAATTCATGGTATTTTCTGCTGAATGGTGAAATTAGTGTTCAGTGATAAATACATTTTTTGGGGGGGTAAACTCGGCCTCTGCTTGGCTCATTGGTAGTCTGATGAGAAACTTTACTGCACTCCATGTCAAGGGTTAGGCATAAAAGCATTTCATTCTGAAGTTAAAATCCATTCAGTAGAGTAGATTGGAAATAATTATATTGTAGGACCAACTCACAATTTTCTAGTTTTAGAAAAGGGAAGGTTGTAAATGAAATTTAGGTTAGAATAGGAATTTAAAATAATGATATACATAGAATGTTATGGTTGGAAAAGACTTCACATGCATCTAATTTACCCAGAGAAAACTAGGACTCTGAAAAGTTAAGTGATTTGTCTAAAGTCAAGTGGATCGGTGGCAAAACTTTGGTTGAGCCTGAGTGAACTGAGTCCTCGTCCCATACTCTTTCCTTCACCACAGCCCTGATTTCCCATAAGAATGAAAGTACACTTCTAAAATTTTCCTATCTTGGGCTAGTGGCTTTAATTTTTTGCTGCTTTGAAAGTTTTTTGATAGCTTTTATTCAGTTAACATTCTTGGATTGAAGAGTATTTATCTATATAGAAAGTTATATCCTTAATATTCAACACCCTTGTAAAATAAGTCACCTTGGGAAGGTGTATTTAGTTTCCAGAAAATTTATAAGAATATGTCCCTTCAGTTTGAGAAATACTTCATAACAAATAATTTCTTGACTTTTTTGAAAGTGCTTGATGCAAGATGGTCTTTGCAACCTGCTAGGATAAAGTAGTTTCTTGGTTAAGCAGTTGAATTTAGTAGAGGTTTATATTTTGTTCTCACCAAAGTCATGTTTGATGTGCTAGAGTCAGTTCTGCCTCTCCTGTTGTAGCCTCTAGAAGTGCTGCTTTCTTGAATATTAGCCCAAGGACTTCAAACCTTCTATTTTGAGAGAAAAAAGATAGAAACTAAGAAGAAAAGGGAAAGGTATAGGTGGCAGGAGTGGGCGGCCAGAAATCAGCCCACAAAACTTCCTTCAACTCCTCCTGCCTAATATTTGCAGAGTGCTGAATTGATGACAAAGACTTTCACGTATTTCAGCCATTTTATTTTACAGGATCCCTCTGTGGTATCATTGTGGACATTATTGTATAATGAAAGCTGAAGCTCAGAGATGCCAGATAATATTTCCCATGTAATACACCCAGCACGTTGCAGAACTGAGATCTGGCCAACATCTGAAGACTCCTAGCCTATACTTCTTTCTTCTCTCCCAGTTGTCACATTTCCAGTGTGGAGACCCTCCAAAGTTAACAGCATTTCAACCTCTCATGGGGTTCCTCTGCAACGTTTCATCAAACACTTGGGCACTGGAACTGAAAAGTCAATAACTTAGTCTTTCAGAGATCTCACATAACCATTTTTGTTTGGTTTATTCCAGGATTCTAATAATCTTCCAATAGGAGAGTTTTAAGGATGTTTGTGGAAATGAAAATTACAGCTTTTACAAAAGCAATGTCTCCTACCTTTCCAAGAAGAATCCAAGTTTCTCAAGAGTATGGGTTAGGCTGTTCTGTTTCTTTGAATTTATCTCCTCCCTGTCCCCACAATAGTTACTAGCATGATATTCTACTTAGAGAGAGAGAGCTTTTGGATATTAATTCCTGAGTGATACTAATATCTAAACTTTCATTTAGCTCCAAAACTTTATAACTCTATGGGTCTCTACAATGGAAAAGAAATTTATAATATTATACATACTGTCATTCATATGTCATTCAAATATACATACATGTCATTTCATAAACTCAATTATATTTATATGCAAGAATAATATAGATGCACTCACCCTTCCCAAATTCCCACATTTGTTTCTACACTAAATCCAATCTTCATGTTAAGTTATACACATATAAATGATAGGTGTGTGTGTGTGTGTGTGTGTTTTGTGTGTGTACATGTGTCCCAATTCTACACATCAGCTCCTCGCTGTGTCACCATCAGGCCTTCTTAATATTGATTATGCTGGGCTGGATCACTTGGCTAAGGTAGTGACAACAGAGTTTTCCACTATTGATGCACATTACCCCTTAAATAAGTAATCTGTGGGTGATACTTTGAGGCTGTGTGAATATCTAAATAACTTTCTTATCATCTGTGGAAAAAAATGAGCCCATGCTATTTTCCTCCCTGATCTGTCTTCTATTAACTCTACCCCATGCAGTATCCTTTTCAAATTTACTGTCTTGGGGGTCCCCAAACCACTCTCAGTTTTGATGCTTCACAAGGTCTTACAGAACTTAGAAAAGCTGTTATACCCATGGTTATGGTTTATTACAGGGAAAGAACACAGATTAAAATCAGCAAATGGAAAAAGTTTGTAAGGCAGAGTCCAGGAGAAGTCAAGAGCAAGCTTCCAGTGGAGTCACATGAACAGTTCTTATTTCTCCCAGCAGACAAGTGTGACAACATGATGCGTTGCCCACCAGGGAAGCTCACTTGAGCCTTGGTGTTTAGGTTCACTGGGTGTCCATCATCTAGCCTTGGAGCACCGTTTCTACCTATCTTTCCATCCTACACCCCCAGAGGTCAAACTTAATATAGCATGGCCTAGGGGACCAGAAAAACAAAAATAGGCATTCACCCTAAATCTCATTCTTACCATCAACTATCTGGTGTGGTCGAAGGCCTCAGGTATACAAAGACAATCTTATCAGGCAGGATATTCCAAAGTCTTAGAGATTATCTCTGGGGCCAGCCCTTTTTTTGGAATGTGCAGGGTTTGAGTACACAAGCCCACTGAGTTAACCCTTTACTGCGCACTTCCACAAATATATTCATTCTTCTTTTAACAGTTTCTTAAGAAAAATTTCCTGTCTTACGTCTTTGGCCCTCCCTTCTCTGTTGTATTTATGAGTCCTCAAAGTGTCACTAATTATAGCTGAGAAACTGTGTATAACATCAGAGGTACATGTATTTCTTAGAAAAGGGATGTCATAATTTTTAAAAAAAAATTAGACATAAAAATGAATCTGTAACATGACTTCCAGTGTTCTTTTGAGAAACTGAATAATAATTTCTAAGTTTTCCTCATCTAATCTAATGAAACTCACTTGTCCCCTCAAGAGCCAGCATTCACACTAAATTAAATTTTTCTTAATTTGTTTCTGTTTTGTATAATCACTACTTTCATAATGTGATAGTTTTTTCTTTTTTTATGGCAATTTTGTGATCTTTCTGCTGCAGTAAAGCTTATGTAATGTTCTTGACATGACTTAGGAACTCAGTCACCACTTAGAACACTGATGTTCTATACAAATTCAATCAAGGTCACAACCACTCCACTGAAAATTAATTTAGGAATATAATTTCCTTGCATTTTTAAGATTGCTTGTGTTTTCTTAGCATCTGAGGCAAAGTCTCTTTTTTTGTCTGATTTATAGGTATTTTTATATAGCCATATAAAACACTTGTTAAAAATAAGGCTTAATCTTAATCCACTGTTAAGTTTCAGAGTGCTACTGAACTATTTCATTCAGTGATTGTTTTCTGTTTAATGCTAGAGTATTTCATAGATACATCAGATACATTAGTAGTCAGAGTTCTTACATACACATAGCAGAATCCACTGTGCCTTGTTTAATTAGATGAGTATTCATTCAGGGGAATAAATAAAGAGCTCAGAGGTTCATTGAGAAGCCTGAAGAAACATGCTCTGGCTGAACTCCTGCCAGAACCACAGTGTAGGACAGGCTACCAAGGAGCTGCCAGGGGGATTGGAGCTGCTACCCCGGCAGCTACTGCCATAGTTACTGACACCAAGAACTCACCCACTGTCAGCCTCAGTGCTAGGAAGATACGTGTACTGAATCTTGCTTTGCTTGCTTCTTGTAAATCCATCCCAAGTCATGAAAGTCTGAAGTGAGTGCTTTGCTCTCTAAGTGACTTAGTTTTGAGTTAAGGTCTTACACAAGGATACCTGATCGGTGGCAGTTGAATAACACGTAGAATGCTAGCTACAGAGAGTTTGGGAAATATAATTTTCTAGCTTACCTGCTTTGGCATGCTAGAAGGGGGTTGGAACAGGTGCTGGACTAACAAACCCACCATCTATCATAAGAAGGACAGATGTGATGAGTGGCCAATGCACTTATTTCTCTCAGTTTTACCATCTGTCAAATTGGATGCCATGTTGAAAGGATTACCTATACCCAGCAGAGCACTTTTATGCCTAATAGCAAATGCTTTTTCTTCTGTCAGTTAGGGCCTGAACAGAGAGTAGTTTTCTAAAATGTATTCAATTTCACATATACTGGTATGGGATTTTCTGTTTTCTCTAAACAGTAGTTGGGGTTCTGTAGGATCATCACTGATGAAGTTATTTTAGAGCTGGAGGGTGGGGCCATAGATAATGAAGACGCTGAGATAAATACACTGGAGGCTATGGAGTGAGGTTTTAAAAAAATTATCTGAGGAGAATGGAATGATTTATCCTAAACCACAGGCCTTTGGGATTCTTAAGATCTCAATTGTCTCGGCCACAATTTTGTATTCTTACTTCATCCTTTAAATGGAGATAAATATTATTTGAATATTTTTCAAATTTTTATCCTAATATCTTTACTTCCCCATGGGTGGTGTTCTGCCTAATTGATAGCTTGCTAACTCTTGAATGACGCCCTTCCTCAAATATGTGAAAACATTAGAATGGAATTTCCTCTGTTTCTAAGCGTGTTTAAGTCTTGATCCCTTGAGAAAAGGCCTTACTGTGTCTTATTTGTTGTCTTTAATATTGAAGAGTTTTGGCAACTTTTAAATTCCCTTGTTACCAATTTCTTCTCAGTAGCATCTGAAATGCCCTGGAAGTAAGTTGGTCATTGGGGGACAGTTCAGAGTCCAGAGTGCTAACCATCACACGATGGTGGGGGACAGTTCAGAGAAATGAGTATAATTTCTGCACTACCAAGAGACCAATAGTAAATATATGTATTAAACATTACAATGTATTCAATAAAATATCCAGGAAATTTTGGGGCTAAAATAACATATTTTTCTTAGATTCCACTTTTGGGTTTAAAAGTTTTACATGTCTAAAAATACAAATCACCACACCAGTTTTGGCAGATTTATCTCCAGCCATTGTTTATATAAGAAACATGTATCCAACCGAGTTTCACAAATAGACTTGAAATAATTTAGTTTAGAGCACAACATTCCATTTAACCAAGAGGCTGCTGTGAAGGGAAGATGTTACCAGTTTCTAAGTGTTCTCCTGCTGACATTTACACTCTTACAGCTGCGAGCCCACTAATGCCTTCACAGCCCAGCTGCAGACATTAAAACTGACTTCCCGAATGAGCTTGATTATTCAAGTAGAATTATGTGTTCAATTATGTATTCCTTTCATTGTGTGATCTTTAGAAAAAAATGTGGCACATAAATGAATGGAGGGGCGAATTATTTGAAAAAAATTTCATATCAGAAGGACTGAAAGAGTATGACATGTATATTAGAATAAACCAGAACCTTATTCAAGGTTTTGTTTTCAAATAACGTCCTTCATACATTTCCATGTAAATGACATGATTAAAATAAACTCAGACATGTTTGCATCTTTAGCAACTCAGTCTGTGTGGTGTCCTTGGGCAGTTTTTTTTTTTTTTTTAAATAGAATTATTTTTGACATGTCAGTTATTTAAACATTTTCTCACCATCTATTGAACTCATCACCTTTTTGAAAAGGTTAAGTAAAGACTTATCTCCAAAGGTGGTATATTTCATCCTGGTTTGGAGTTTTTATTTGGAATGTCTCTCATGTAGGTGGCTGAGATGTACCAAGGTAATCTGGCATTTGCTTTTCTCTTTCGATTATGTGGGCGGCAAAAGCATTCTCAGAATATGAGCCCAGAGATGCACTAAAATCAATTTCCAGTTATTCATAACTGATTATATGTTTAAGTAAGTTGGTTCATCCTCCCCTGCTCCATCTTCAACAAAATGTTTGAGAGAGAAGGTGATATGATATACTTATTGGTGAAGTGAATGTTATCTGAACATTTGTGCATTTTGAATAGCATTTAATGGAACTTGATAATGTTGAAGGATTTGCCCTAGCCGAAATCAAGGTTTATTATAAAGCTTTGGTGATTAAAACAGTGTGGCAGACATTTAAATAACTACACAAATAGAAGAGAACGAAGACTGCTGAAACACATGCCATTGGGGAATTCTATAAAGCAGTTATGTATGGTTTTGCTAATCAGGGTGGAGAGAAGATGGAATATTAAAAAATTATGTAGGATAATTATTCATGTGGGAAAGTCAACTTCCATACCCATCTTGTACTACAACAAACATGTATCAGGTGGACTGAAATATGAATAATAAAATATTTAACAGAAAATATAGAATGCTTTTATGACTTTGGGATAGGAAAGGATTGCATAAGAAAATAAAAAAAAGTACAAACTATAAAGGAAATGAATGATAAATTTAACTCTGTTAAAATGCAGAATTTCTCTTCATTTTAAGAACATTATAAAGAGGGACGCCTGGGTGGCTCAGTCGGTTAAGTGTCTGCCTTCGGCTCAGGGCATGATCCCAGGGTCCTGGGATCGAGTCCCACATTGGGCTCCCTGCTCGGAGGGAGCCTGCTTCTCCCTCTGCCTGCTCTGCCTGCCCCTTCCCCTGTTTGTGCATGTGCTCTCTCTCTCTGACAAATAAATAAAATCTTTTTTTTTTTTTTAAAGAATATTATAAAGAAAGTAACAATCCAGCAACAGGGAGAAAACATTTGCAAAGCAAAAATTGAAAAGGATTTTGTATACACAAAATATACATTTTGATATATACAAAATATCCTTCAAGTCAATCATAAGGAAATAGCACAATAGAGAAATGGGCAAAAGAGATGAACAGGCATTTCATAAAAGAAGGCTCAAAAAGACCTATGATACACAAAAGAATGCACAATCTCGATTAGGGAAATGTAAATTAAAAATATAATGTGATAAGCCTTATATTTATCAGAGTTTTTAGAAACGGATATGTGTTTGCTGGGGCGCCTGGGTTGCTCAGTCGGTTAAACATCTGACTCTTGATTTTGACTCAGGTCATGATCTCAGGTTCGTGGGATACAACCCCATGTTGGGCTCTGTGCTCAGCATGGAGTTTGCTCCGGATTCTCTCCTTCTCCCAGGGCCCCTTCCCCTGCTCTCTCTCTCTCTCTCTTTCTCTTAAATAAATAAATAAATAAATAAATAAAATCTTAAAACAAGACAAAAACCCTGAATATGTGGCTGTTATTGTGGACAATAGAGTAGAAATATATTAAAAACATTGTTAAATTGATAATAGCTTTTTTATTACATATTTCTCAGTTTCTTAAAAAGTACAATTATAAGCATTCAAATAATTTAATTTTTTTTTTTTTTACTCTGAAAAGTGATTTTTGTATTCAACAAGACTGGGAAACAATGCCCTAGACCAATTTCTAGTCCAGCTTTTTCTTAATGAATATAAGGAAAGTATGATTGAGTGAGTTGGTTTAAGTTCTACATCTAGTTAGTGATTAGAATGCATAGGGACTTGAAACCAGGTCTCCTTACTCCTAGCCTGGATGATAGTTTTACTTATATAACAGAAGAAAGTCCTAACTCCTATGTGTACTTGGAAAGACTACATAATCTGTCCCCAACAGGTGTTTCCAGTTTTAGCATCTATTAATTTTATACTCCATCCCTGGCTTTGCCACAACTAGCCTTTCCTTTATTTGTTAAAGGCAACTTGCATATTTCTCCTGGGTTCTATTATATCACCATTTAAATTCCACCCACCCTTTAAGATCCAATTATAACCCCTTCCTTCCTAATATCACCTGCTTGAACCTCCCCAACCCAAAGTAATTTTTCCCTCATCTGAACTCTCATAGACATTTCTAAGTCATTCTAAAGACAATTGTCATGTGTCATTGTTTATGGTATATTACCTAACTTTCATTAATTTGGCAATTATTTATTAGTCCTTATATATTTTAAGAACTGAGGAATCATTGCTACTCAAGAAACACATGGTCTCCTGTTTTGGAGATTGATAACCCAAAATATTTTTTTTTTTCTGAGATTATCCGTTTTCTCTAAGGTTTTGAAAATGCCTCATGGGGAAAGACTTTATTCTAGAATAGTGTCTAGTGTTCAGTAGGCTCAAGAATTATGTGTCAAATTTTATTTTCAAGAAAAGAAGCAGGTTAATTAATTAATTAATTTTACCCGGCACCTACTCTATTTTTCCTGGAAGATTTCTTGACTTTTAGATTAATGTGGCTTCTATGAATGAAAACTTTTAGGTGATTCAGCTGAAACTGTCACACTGATTTAGTACCTTGAAGCTATTTTTAAAGTTTGTTTTTTGTGGTAATCTCTACACTCAATGTGGGGCTCGAACTCAGGACCCTAAGATCAAGAGCTACATGCTCTACTGACTGAGCCAGCCCAGCACTCCCAAAGCTATTTTTAATTACCTGAGTCCTAACCTTTGTCATTGCAGAGGAAAGGATAGGAGAAAACAAAAAATATGAGCCATGAATGATGCTTTATGTCAAACACAGTGTCTGATAGTAGGACAAGGGAAGTAGTATCTCCTTGCCATGCAATAACCCTAAAAAATTAAACAGACTAGTAGGAGCAGAGTAATCTTAATAGAAGGCTTTATTGGAATGGCTCTTTGAATCACAGGCAATCATTTTAATGACCACTTAAGTAATATGTTCAGTAGTATATACAATCATACTGGCAATGCAAATAATCAGTAGCCTTAGTTTTGAAAATTGTGGTAATGTGGACAAAAGCTTTCTTTTGATTTCTGTATATTCTGAGGTTTCTTTTATCTTTTGTGGGGCAAATGTATTTGAAGTTTTTCCAGAGAATGGTATTTGTTCATTTGTACCTCAAAAGATGCTGGAACATGCTTCTTGGTGATGGTCTCTGGTACCTGATAATTGAATTATTGCAAAAATAGGAATGTGGTTTCTTCCTTTTCACCATGTTATAGTCAGAGAAGGGAAAGTTACTGACTTTGCATGCAACTCAGCAAAGGTGACCTTAGTTTGTGTGGCAAGAGGGCAGGCATCTAGGTGCTATCACTTCATGGAACATCAGAAAGCCTTTTTGTCACTGCAAATTTTCCTCTCACTTGTTTGCTGACACCTGCAGGATTTATTATTGATTTATTTACTAAACAGATTCAAGCCTGTCATTTAACATTTATGTAGGAAAGGCTTAAAATATAGGTTCATTCAAAGAGGGCACCATATGTTTAAAAGCGGGAGAGACAGTGAAACTTGACGTTACAGAATTTTGTCCTCTGTCTAAATCAGGGATCATTGGATTGCAAAACACAGACATTTCTCTAACTAGTTTTATAAATGAGAATATATTAGAAAAAATGGCAATCTCTTATAGAACTCAGGACTGGGAAGTGAATTTGGTATTGACTTGCTGTGGCTGTTTCAAGGAGAACATTTGTAATCAGTGCAGAGACAAGATAATGAGATTTCTCGTGGCCTTGGGCCCAGAAGTTCATCTCTAACCCATGTCTGGAGTCAAAGGAGAACATACATCCAGTTTGCCTGAGACAGACCTGGGTTTTGTCTTTTATCCTTTAAGAATTACATATTGGTCCCCCCTTCCCAAAGATGTCCTGGTGTGGTAGGTCCCCCCAAAATATGAGGTAGATCTGGGGTACCTGGCTGGCTCATTCAGAAGAGCATGCGACCCTTGGTCTCAGGGTCGTTAGTTTAAGCCCCACACTGGATGTGGAGAGTACTTAAATAAGTAAATTAAAAAAATATATATCAGGTAGGTCCTAACTTGAAATCTGTAAATGTTACCTTATAAGGAAAAGGGGTCTTTGCTGTTGGGATTATTATAGATCTCAATATAGAGAAGCTATCCTGGATTATCTTGGGCCCTAAATGCAATCACAAGTCTCCTTATAAAAGAGGGGCAGAGGGAGTCTTGGAACACAGAGATTGGAGTCGTGTGGCCACAAGCCAAGGAATGCTGGCAGCCACCAGAAACTGGAAGAAGCAAAGAACAGATTCTCCCCTAGAGCCTCCAGAGGGAATGTGGCCCTGCTGCTACCATGATTTTGGCCCAGTGATACTGATTTCACATTTCTGACCTCTAGAACTGTGAGAAAAGAAATTTCTGTTGTTTTAAACCACCAACTATGTGGTAATTTGGCAGCCCTAAGAAACCAACACACCTGGCTTGGAAGACAAATTGTGTCGTTGCTCTACTTACAAAGGAGTAGTCCCAGAACTTAGAAAGTTGCTTGATCTGATGCAGTACTGTTCCCATCTCATTTTGTAGGCTGACAGTTACCCCTCTCTGTATCTCTGCTTCATTCTTCTCTCTTGGCAGAATAAACTTTACTTAATTTGCCAGACCTTCCTGAGAAGACTGCCTGGCTCCAAATACACACGAATCTGGAAAGCCTACTATCTGAGTCTAACTGATCCATTTTTTCACCATACCATTCCTAATTTGCTAGGGAAGAAAATGACATTGACGCAGACCTGTCTCCAGACTAGTTCCTTATGTGTTAGCTGTTTCTTTATCTAATCAGCTGTGAAGAGTAGGTGGGGAGAGAACATACTAGAAATGTGCTTGAGAGGCCTATTTCTTTGAGGATGTGTGTGGTGGGTAGTTCAAGAGAAGGAAGCCTGGACAAAGGAAACTCCACCAAAAGTGTCCATTTGTTAAAAAAAAAAATTAACCCAATAAATATTAGGGTTTTTAGTGCTCATAAATATTTATTGCTACTGGTCTAGAAATTTTTAGACAAAAAGAAAAGCTTCAATTTGAAATTCCTTGCTGTTACTTTTTCTTATATATTTTATGTCTGAGGTTTTATGGGTTGAAGTTTAGAAAATGCTAATTTCCTTTATCTTCTTTGAATATCAATCATATAATCTTCCTCTTGCAAAAATAATTTTTTTGATATTTTTATTGGTTTGTTTGCTTTCCATTATGTCATCACCATTAACTCACTGAATATTATAATCTATTGAGAAATATATTGGAAAGAAGAGTGAACTTCAGAAGTTCCTGAACTATATTTCTTTTGAGACGGTATAGATATTAACTTCTTTTATTAGTAAGTGTTCAATAAGTGGAACTTATTTATGTTCAGGTCTTCCTTGTACCCTTTCAGAGAAGTCCCATGTGCTGAGGGTTTATCTATGTGTATCTCTTCTCATTTTGCTATGAAATGTAGCACCAGCATGATAATCATTGCATCCCTTAGTATCTTCCCTTGTCTTCCTTCTCTTTTTTCTTTGCTCTCACCAGTTTGGGTTTATGCCTTCCAAATAAAATGTTAACATTATTAATTCTTGCCTCACAGGACCCAGGATTTTTAGAGGACCCAGGGCAAGACAATACCCAATACCTTGCTTGTGACTGAAGAGAATTCTGTCTTTTGAATTTCAGTTACAGTTTCTTTATGTATATCTTTCTGATATATATAAGAATCCAAGGGCAGATTTTCATGCTACATATTAGTGCCCAGGAAAATCAAAGACCTAATCTAATCACCTAGGTATACTTAATTGGATCCTACACCATCTGCTATCAGACCGTCAGACCAAAAAAAATTTTTAAAAAAAGGAGGAAAGAAAACAACAATAATAGTGCAAAAAGCTAGCCTAGATTAATAGAGGCTTGAATTTTAATAAGTAAGAGGCTCATGAGCCAAGAATAAATACATCCCAAAAGGTGTCTAGAGTTATTTATGAAAATAGGATAAACTAATTATATTTCCATATTTAAACTATATTTCCAAACTTAAACTAAATGAAACTTCATAGGATTCTTAGAGCCTTTTTGTTTGTTTGGAACTACATGTACTCTTAAGCTTATTTTGTAAAATCTCAAGATATTTCAAAGTACTAGGCACATTTATAAGTAGAATAAAATTTTGGCTTTAAAGTGACAGGTAGTTAAACTGAATCTAGGAGACTCACAGTATTTTCAGAAAAGAGTCCTGGCCTCTTTTGGAGATTATATTATTTTCTAATTTGGAGATCTAAATTGTACTTCTGGCTCTGCTACTATCTGGCTGTGTGACCTTGAGCAAGTAACAGAATTCTCTCTGAGCTTCAGTTTCCTTGTCTGCTGAATAGATTGTCCTAGATTTTCTATCTTTAGCATTCCTTGTTTTTTTAGATACTAATGAATTCCGGGTTGATGTAATCCTGAATAACTAGCAACCTTAAGGTTAAGATAGAATGCTTCATCCAAGGTAACCTTGTCAAAGCAGGAGAAGAAAAAAAGCTAATGGAATGTAAATAACTAATCAGTTTTCAAACCCCACATAATTAATGATCCATGTATTATAGAAGCATGAGGTATGAGAAATAGTGAGTTTTATAACATTAATTCTTTGTCAACTAAAGCCCAAGGAGTAAAGTTTATGCCAATACTTCTGTTGTGAGAACTTTATTTTTCTGGCCTGATAATGAAATGGTGGCTAAGCTGTAGGGTTTGGTATGCTCAGTTAAGGACTTATCACCTACAATGTTAGTGTGCATACTAAGGAAGTATAATGTTTTGAATGGCTGATTCCCAAACACTAAATTATTATCTGTGAGTTGCCAGACAGTCCAGAAATTCTGTCTTCCTTGAACATTGCTAGTCTTTTGTGTTTGAAACTCTTGTAGATTGTATTGGGTATCAAATTATTCCTACAGGAAATCACTGATATTGATCTTCTAGGGTGGGGAAAGCTAGAGTTTGAGGACAGATTTCAGCTTTGCTTGCTGCTGAGTTCACTTTAGATGATTTTTACAAACCTGTGGAAAACGTGATATGTGCTACTGTATATGAGAAAATTTGTTAGCAAGGAATTATTAAATGTTTATATGTACTGCTCACCTTCACACTGATGGCTTCATCTCTCTCCCTCTCTCTCTCTCTATGTGTGTGTGTGTGTGTGTGTGTGTAACCATTATTGGTTCCATTATTGGTTCCTTTTTGTGCTTTGGTTAACTTTAGAAAAATAGACAATGCTTCTGTAAAATCTATTTAATCAGAACATTGTTAAGAAAACAAATAGTTAAGAAGAAAGTAATACAATTGTTGAGGTTGTAGAAAGAGCAGTAGAATAAAAATTGGAAGATTTGGCATCTAATGCTTATTTGGACTCTAATTTTTTTGCATGATTTTAGAAAAGTTCACTTAACTCTTTAGACATTAATTTCCTTATCTATAAAATAGATATCATAGTCCTGATCTGTTTTCTTCACAGATTAGTGTGAGGGTCAATGGAATGGCTGGTGTGGATGCTCTTTGAAATTTGAAAGGTTTCGGTCACATACAAGATATTATAGAACCATAAAATTGCAGAATTTTAGAGATGAAAGAAACGTCAGAGACCACACAGCTGAGTTTTCAACCCTGGTGTAGAAATACACTGCTTACACTGCAATCAAGTCAGGTGGGTCAAAGACTATTGCCAACAGTGACCAATTTCCTTTTTTACCTGTGGAGGAGAAGCTGCTATGAGACTTTCCCTCCTGCTGGAAATAACTGCAAAGTTGGAAAACATATAGGAGGTTGGTGTGGCTAACGCATAAATGTGTATTAGAGTTTATGGCATTATTGGTATGGTAGTGAAGAGTGTATTTGGCAACAGACAGAGGCTTGTTTAATTGCAGTGTAACAATAATTGTGGGAGAGAAAACTGGAAGTGTGGTTGATAGCAGATGATGAAGTACTACAAATCCAAGACTAATCACTAAAAAATTTAAATAACTCATAGGCCACTGCTGGGGGATAAAATAACATCCTAAAATTACTCAATCCAAAAGAATTCATGAAAAAAGGAGGAAAAAAAAATCAAAGAACCAGATTGGACAAATAAAGAACAAATAATAAGATAGTAAGTTTAAACTTAATGATATTAGTGATTACATTAAATATAAATGGTCGAAACACTCCAGTTAAAAAAGCTTTAATTGTCCGACTTGATAAAAAAGTAAAATTCAACTATATGGGTTTTTCAAAAATCCAATCTAGAAAATAATTATGCAGAGGGATTAAAAGTAAAGGACTAGAAAAAATATATAAATCCTAATTATAAGAAAGTAGTAATATTAATATCAAAGTAAATTTTTTTTTTAAGATTTTATTTATTTATTTGAGAGAGAGAGAATGAGAGAGAGCACATGAGAGGGGGGAGGGTCAGAGGCAGAAGCAGGCTCCCTGCCGAGCAGGGAGCCCGATGCAGGACTCGATCCAGGGACTCCAGGATCATGACCTGAGCCGAAGGCAGTTGCTTAACCAACTGAGCCACCCAGGCGCCCTCAAAGTAAATTTCTAAACAAGGAATGTTATCAGGGAGTGATAAAGAGAAAACGTTTATAAAAAGTTCATTATAATAAAAAGTTCAATTCATGAGTAAGATATAGAAATCTTAAATGTGTATTCACTTAATGACAGGGGTTCAAAATATATAAAATAAAAACTTAACAGAACTCAAAAGAGAGTTTAATTGGCATTCACAATTATAGTTGGCAATTTCAGCACTTCTCTCCTAGTAATTGATATAAGAAAAAGACTGGAAATCAGTGAAGACATATAAAGTTTGGACAATTCTATCAGTGAACATGACCTGTCTGACACTTATAGAATACTCCATCCCATGACAGAAAAATATATCTTTTCCAAAAGTGTACATGGACATTCAGTAAAATAGATGATATGCTGGGTTATTAAAACAAGTCTCAGTTAATTTTAAAGGATTTGAATCATACAAAGTATGTTCTCTGGTTTCAGTGGAATTAAGTTAGAAAGGAATGAAAATAATACATATGTAAAATCCCCACATGTTTGGAAATTAAAGAATACATGTCTAAATAACCCATGGTCAAAGTAAAAAATAATAGGAAATATGTGGAAATATTTTGAACTGAATAAAAATTAAAATATAGTAAAATCTGTGTAGTGCATTTAAAGCAGTGGTTAGAGTGGTGTTATCCCAGGAAAGTGACTGATTATACATTAAACAACCAATCATTGTAATTCACCATATTAACAGATTAAGGAGCAAATCAGTATAATCAACTCAATAGATGCATAAAAAAGACATCTGACAAAATTAGAAACAGTTCCTGATAAACACTCACAGCAAATGCAGAATTGAAGAGAATTTTCTCAACTCTGTAAAGACTGATATTATACTTAACTGTAAAAGGCCAAGTGCTTTCCTCCTATGATTAGGAAAAAAGCAAGAATGTTTGGTCTTATCATTTCCATTCAGCATTCTACTAGAGGTCCTACTCAGTGCAATAAAGTAAGACAAACAAAATGCATTCAGATTGGAAAAGAAGTAAATTTGCCTTTATTGAAGGATGACATATTATATATGTAGAAAGTCCTAAATGATTTACAAAAATAAAAGCAAGGTCACAGGATAAAAAATCAATATACTAAGAAAACTGTATTCCTATATACTGACCATGATCTATTTGAAAATCAAAACAAAAACCCATTTGTAATAGCATCCAAAACATAAAAGTACTAGGGAAAAATTTAACAGATATGTAAAAGACCCCACTGAAAGCCATACAATATTGTTACAGTGATTTAAAGAAGATATAAATAAATGGAGATTTATATCATGTTCATGACTCAATATTAAGATGTCGATTCTCCCTAAATTGATCTATAGGTTCAGTGCAATTCTCACTAGTATCCTAGCAAGTTTATTTTTATAATTGGACAGGTTGATTCTAAGATTAATTTGACAATTCAAGGGATTCATAATAGCCAAAACAATTCTAAAAAAAAAAAAAAGCAAAGTTGTAGAATGTAATCTACCTGATTTCAAGGATTTCTATAAATCTACAATAATCACTGCCATGTAGTATTGCCATATGGCAAAACACACAGATTAGTAGAACAGAATAGAGCATTGAGAAATAGACTACAAATATATGGCCAATTAATTTTCAGCAAAGCTTTTAAACAATCCAATGAGAAAGGAAAGTATTTTCTTTCTTTTTTTAAAGATTTTATTTATTTATTTGACAGAGGAGAGAGAGAGAAAGCACAAGCACAGGGAGCAGGGGGAGCGGCAGACAGAGGGAGAGGGAGAAGCAGGCTCCCCACTGAGCAAGGAGCCCAAGGTGGCATTCCGTCCCAGGGTCCCAGGATCATGACCTGAGAGGAAAGTAGATCCTTAACTGACTGAGCCACCCAGATGCCTCAGAAGGGAAAGTATTAATAAATGTTGCTGGGACAATGGGATATCAATATTCCAAAAATTAAAATGAATTCTTAACTTGCATTGTATGCAAAATTAAGTTGAGATGAATTATAGAAATAACCGTAAATCTCAAACTTTAAGACTTCTAAGAGAAATCTTTCTGACCTTGGAGTAGTTTATTTCTTAAATAGAATCCAAAGTCATAAAGCATAAAAAATTGTCAAATTCAAATTCATCAAAACTTAAAATTTCTGTAAGGACCAGATAGTAAATATTTTAGGCTTTGTGAGCCACCTGGTCTGTGTTTGCAGCCACTCAACTCTGCCTTTGTAATGCAATAGAAGCCATAGATGATATGTAATGAATGGGCATAGTTGTATTCCAATAAAACTTTATTTACAAAAGTAGGTTGCGGGCAGTGTTTGACATGTAGGCTGTAGTAGGATGACACTTGCTCTAGTTTGACACAAACTCTACCTTGAGGCTCAATGAGATGAATGATTTCCCCAGAATAATAAAGTGACTTAATGGCAGAAGCAGGACCAAATCCCAATTTCTTTCCATTTCACCATGTTATCCCTTTTTATTAATAAATTTGAATACAAGTTTCTCTTCAGTGTTTAACTGTGCAATTATGCAACTGTAGATACTCAAGAATTGACTCGTAGAGTTCCTTTTTCTTAGGTTTAATACTTTTATTAATGCCTTTCTCTTGTTAAAAGAATGAAGGAATTAAAAGTAAGTAATTTTGTGTTCATTTCCCTGTTGTATTATTTGAAAGCTTATCCTCACTGCAGCATCATTCACAAGAAGATATGAAAAGTGATTTTATATTCATGTGACATTTTATTTAAATCTGTCAACAAACAGAATCATGGCAATTATCCATTCAGATTTTGACATGATTACTGCTGAGAAAATCACCCATCTAAGTTATTACATGAAAGGAAACATGACAGGCATGCATCACAGGATCTTTTCTCGTAAAGTGAAGATTTCAAAGAAAACAGAAATAGAGAACCAATATGCTTTCGCTTTGTGTTACTTGAAAAACTACCATGTTCAAATGAAGCAGAAATGCAAGGATGAACCACTACACTATAGTTTTAGGAAGTCAAAGTGGAAATTCTTAAAATAGAAGGGAAAATAATTTTTTAAGGGAAAATTCTTAAAAATATAGCAGATACTATGCAAGGTATTTTACTTACAATTTCTCATTTTATCTGCAGCGCATCACTTGCAGGTAAGGCTAATTGTCCTCATTATATGGATGGAGAAACTGATATTGCAGGAGGTTTAGTAACTTCATAGAGTTGGGT
The DNA here is from genome assembly GCF_054177405.1 of Leptonychotes weddellii. Classification (NCBI taxonomy): domain Eukaryota; kingdom Metazoa; phylum Chordata; class Mammalia; order Carnivora; family Phocidae; genus Leptonychotes; species Leptonychotes weddellii. Next base: position 112,605,637 of record NC_138369.1, on the reverse strand, counting down.
GAAGCTGGGAAAAGGTGGGGATCTATCAACTCAAACCCAGGTCTGTTACATCATAAAATCTGTGCTTTGAAGTTTGTGCATCTGGGAAAGAAAATGAAAAAAAAACCTGGAAAAGTTAGAGAGATCCAATTAGTAAATATGGTCACAACATCAAACAATGAATCTAGACTATGTAATTATACTGAGACACTTGCAATGCCTTTTATTTCATATTATAGAGAATTACAGAGAGACTGTACTCCATGAGTTCTTTTATGTCTGTATTCATGGAAAGGGGAGAAAAAGTAATTAAGATACTGAGTGTAATTCTAAGACATGTGCACTGAACCATTCTTTATTTGGATAAAACATGGACCCAGACAGTCATTAGGACCCTGCAAAGGTTGAGAAAAATGGTTTGAAGTAACCTGTCTCCCCTATTAGTTTTCCTTATTTTAACTTAGAGTGGATAGCCTTGTAGCCTTTGTAACAATTAAATTGTTCCACTGGAGGCATATGGATTTCTAAGAGAGATTTTGGTGGCTTTTATTATTAAGTTGGAAAAGCTCATGAGATCTCTGCTGGGGCCAAGAGAATGGAACTATGTGATTATTAGTATGAGGTCCACCCTGACTTAAAGTCCCCATTGAAGTCTCTGCAAAAAGCAATTTGCTTTTTAGACCTCAACACTTCTTTGGGACTATTATAAGATGGTATAACTCAAATAAAAAAAAAAATTTCCATTTTGTAAGTATGGTGTGTAGGTTTGTATATAAAGATGGTCTCAGAATGGAATTTTTAATTATGCTTCGGCAGGAAGTTTGGCAGTAAGTCTTATTGGTGGGAAGGAGAAGATAAAATCGATAATGCCTTGAGCGCAGCAATGGGTTTTCCCAGAAGAAATAATTCAAAGCCATCAAATGAATGACAGTTTCTGAAGTCTGCACAGCCTACTCTTCCTGAGTCTTGACAGATGGAACCCCGCAGAGGCCACGTCGTGGCACGGGAATTCCCAAATTTGCACTCTAATTTCATTGCCTTCTTAAAAACATTGGCAGCTGAAGTTGCGGGTGGCTGACCTCTAACTGCTGCCCTGGGGGCGCACAGGCGCCCACACACAGCAGGCAGTGACAGAGGCTCTGGGGGAAGAAGGGGCTGCAAGTGGCACTGGACATCACAGGCTCCCCTGGGGGAGGTGGGAAGAAGGGGCCCTTGCGGACCTCTATGAAGGGCTACTGGGCCTCGGTTTATATTTTCAAAGAAGCAGCCTGCTCGAGATGGAAAGACACCCCTGGCTCTGGGGATTGTTTTACCCCTGACAGCTTGCCCATTGCCTGTGGGACCAGGCTTTTCACCTTGTTCAAGCCTACTTCCTCCTCTGTGAAAAACCCCAACTTTTGGAGCTGTTGTGGAGATGAAGGCTGGTACCTGTGAGATATCTGGTCCAGCACTCAGCACAGAGTAGGCCCCAGTAAAGGCCGTAATTATTTAACCAAGTGAAATTCTTCTCATGTTTTTTATTTCCAGAAATTCAGTTCCCCCACTGTTTACCTAAGAGGTACATGGTCTGTTGCAAGCACAGTGCTGGGAATGGGAAGATACAAAGGTGAATAAAACCTCACCTCAGCATTCAGTTAGTGCATAGTCTAGGAGGGGAGAGGGAGGTATGTACAACTCCAGAGAAAGGAAAACAAATATTAGAATGAGGGGAGCCTTTCGGTATTTGAATTGATTAAAGTCAATATGTAAACTTAGAGGAACAGTATGTAACTGTTCCCATGTAATAGCTGGGCAGGAGTGTGTTCTCTCCTACCTCGCTTGAACACCATCTCATAGTCTTTGATTCTTTTACATTCCCATCAACTAATTATGGTCGCAGCCCCATAAATCCCAAATGCTGAGAAACAACTAAGCATTGACACATTGTTTCATTTTTCATTGTGTTTAACTCAATGCTTCTGTACAGTTAAAACGAGGATGTATAATAAGCAGATCTGTGAATATTGATCTATTAAACTCTTGGATAAGAACATTATTTTTAATAAGAAAATCTTTATTTATTACAGTGAGTACCATGAGCCAAGGAACCAGAAGAAATGTTCTTGGATCCAGCAGGTATCATGGACATGTTAAATTAAAACATAGGGCTCCAGGCTTAGTCAACACTTCCTTGCGTTGAACTGAAAAAAAAATAAGGCATATGATTTTGATTTACCCTTTGATTAGAAGGGTTATATAGGACATTACTTTTTCTAAATTTATTTTCACTTGGAGACTGTTAAGATGTCATAATTCAGATGAGTGAGTATCCATGCTTTTTATCAGGACCCCAGAGATTCAGACCCTCAAATAGCAAAGGGCTATAGCGATGCATAGGTTGGCACTATTGGTCATTACCAATGGAAACAAGTAGGTCTCACTTAGTATGAATCCTCTGTAATTTTTGTATACTAGAGGCAAATTCAGTCACATCTGAATTTGATGTGAATATGATGGAGATTTTAAAGCCGAGCGGATTATATTCATTGCGTGAGTCCGTTTGGGAGTGTTGGAGGGCAGGTGTATGCGTACATACAAGGGTGGTCTCTGGCTACCTTGGCTCTGCTCTTTTCACAGCAGCAACAAACAGCACTTCTCTGTCCATGTTGGAGGGGCTCAGAGTGGCAGTGTGGCAGGAGGGGGGTCGTGATGGTGCTTGGGAGATGCCTGGATGTGGCCGTTGCACAGCCTGCACGGGGCTCTTCCTTATACTGTGCGTGTGTGTGGAGACTGTGGGTAGGGAGTGTGTGCTAAAGCTCCTGTGCCGCTCAGCTGGCTCTGGCACTGATCAGCGAGGGTACAGTTTGGGAGCACTTACCCTGAGCGATAGCACACGACCAGCCTATCTGTAGTGTGTTCTTGCCCATTGCCTGTGTCTGTACGTGCACATAAAGCCACAGTGTCTGGAGACAGATTCAGATTTGGACTTTAGCTTTTCCACTTAAATTCTGTAATGTTTTGTGAGTAAAACACAATATTTTAGGGGCACCAGTCACTAGACAGTAAGGAGGGGATGTGTGCGGGAAATGACACAGTACTGCTTCCGTAGAGCTCATGCTCTCAGAGGAACTACATTATGTTAACATCCCACTTCCCTCATTGACAATGAAATAAGGTAATAGTGATTGTCTTACAGGGTTCTTCTGAAGATGAGATGGAATAATATTGCAAAAGAACATGTAGAGAGCCCAGCCTGTAGTGGATTGTCAGTGAATGTTAATTGTCAGGCCAGTCAGGGTTACAGAATTCAGAGAAGGGTGAGACTCATGCGGCCTGGAAAGGCCATGGAAGGATTAACAATGAGAGAGGGCTTCCCTGGGCATTGAGAATAGATTCTGATGCTTGGAGTGGAGGGCACCAGCACAGAGAAAGGCCAGAGGCTGGGGTAAGGTGGGACATGTCTGTGGGACAAAGAAGTGCCATCCCAGGTGAGGGGAAGAAGATGTGTTGGAGCTGCTGGTGAGCTGGGTGTGGTTAAACTGGATTTGAGAAGTCCTCGAGAGCTGGGCTGAGGGATCCAGACTTGTTTCATGGATATTCAAAAGCTATATGGTTTTCTGAGCAAAGGGCTAGCATGATGAAAGTAGCCTTATAAAAACTGGTTCAGTAGCAATGACTCAACAGATTAGTTCTGGAGAGACTCTGGGATCAGAGAGGCCAGATCAGATCCTGAAGCACACGGCTGAGGATCTTGAATTTAAAGAGCTATTTAGAACATCAAGTTTGATATTTTTTTCTTAATTTAATCTTCATTTTGAACCATAAATCCAGCACTAATAAAGAGAATCGAACATTTTTGCTCTCTTGGGGCATTATATGGAATCCCAGCAAATGGAATTTAATTTCTACCTAACATGCTGCCTAATACCTTTTGAGACTCCCAAGTCATATTTCTGTTCCTCTCCACTTGATTGGACACAGCGACAACAACATTTTTTAAAGCTCCTTCAGCCACCCAGGGAAGAGTGTAATTGACCTGGTTCTCAAATGCTCTCCAGTTTGAAAGATGGGGGAGGACAAAGGTTGCCTGAATGTCCGTCTTGGTAAACACAAAGAAAGAGTCTTCATCATTTAAATGTTCACTCCTCTGTCAGGGTGTAGGACTCTATGATTATCAGAACTGCCTTGGATTATAAATTTGGAGAGTTCCCTTGAACTTTACACAGAATTTGTAAGCTTATAACTTTGATTTTTTTTTTCTTGTTAAAAGTTAAGCTGATACTGCTAATCCAAGAGCAAGATCACAGACCTACAGAGAGTGTTTGATCCTCAGGATAGTTAAGGTTAGGGAATTGTAAGGCCAGTTATGAATGTCCACTAGACTTGTCTGGAACCTGGCCCAAGACTTTGTCTTCACTGCTGCTGGACTAAAAGTGGTTCCCTTGATCTGGTTCTGTGATTAGGGGCTTGGGCAGGGCAGGACTATAGGAAAGGAAAGCAGCTGAACATTTTTTGTTTCAATAGGGCAACAGTGAGTAGAGAAAGGCTATGGCTATGGGATTGATCCGCAGAGGAGATGCAAGGATAATGATGTCAGTGTGGCAGGCCTGGGTTCACAGCTTGTCTGTGAAGTGGGAATGCCTGTATATGGGATGTGGAGTGAGCACTTGGCCCGTTTTCAGACTTTCCTCTTTCCTTCGTTCCTCTCTTCATCCCCAACAACTTAGTAGGTTTTCTGGCAAATCTTCTCTGGGTTCACCAACAGGAGAACTGTTGGTGATATAGAACAACCAAATTATTAGTTCTATATTATTGTTAATATAGAACAACAAAAGCTGAGAGATGTGGAAAACACATGTCCCAGAGGTCCATAGTAGAGTGAGTCCCCTGAAATGGGGGCAGTACTGCTGATAACCAGGAGAACAGCAAAATTTCTGAACCATAGCTCCCTGGGTACATATGGAACAACTCACCCTTTAGTGACACATATCAAACACTTTAATGAACCCTTTACTAAGCTTTTTATTTATTTATTTATTTATTTATTTATTTATTTATTTATTTATTTATTTAATTAAGATTTTTTATTTATTTATTTGAGAGAGAGAGAAGAGAGACAGAGAGCATGAGAGGGAGGACGTTCAGAGGGAGAAGCAGACTCCCTGCCGAGCAGGGAACCCGATGCGGGACTCGATCCCAGGACTCCAGGATCATGACCTGAGCCGAAGGCAGTCGCTTAACCAACTGAGCCACCCAGGCGCCCCTACTAAGCTTTTTAACCCTTCATCTTTCTGATCATAAAATAATATAGTTTTTGGTAGGAAAAATCCAGAAAATACTGGAAGGATATAGAGAAGAAAAATAAAACTCATTGTAACCCTGACATCCATATATAACTATTGCTTTATTGGAATATTTTCAACATATTGTGTATTTGGAATTAGGCTATGGAAGTTCTACACCTTGTTCTTTTACTGCAACTTTTGTTGTGAGCATTGTTGTGTATAATTCCAACTTCTTTAGAAGCATGATCTTAGTGGCTGAAGACTATTTTCTTGACATACCACAAATTTACGTAACTATCACCAGGCTTTAATCAGTTATATAATCTGTGTTCTTCTATGGAGTCAGGACTTCTTCACTGTGACTTAAATATAAGTTGAATATATCTATCAATCTGTAGGAGCATATGACCACTGTGTCCAGTTAGGATGACTAAAACTCCCTTATTTGCTGGTGAAGACATTTTGGCATTCTGTTTCATTGCAAAATATAACAGACAAGGAATTACCAAAAGGGCCTCCTCTTGGAGGTAGGGGATCTGCCAAGGGTCAAATCTACCACATAGAATACTTTGTTTCTTCTTAGATCCGCTCTTTCCTTTTTCTGATTTACCCCCACTTGTACAGTTATCGTGGGGCAGCCATTTTGGACAACGTGACTTTATCTCTTGGCTATAGTCCTTAGTTCCAGATTTGGGCATTTGATTAAAACTGGGCCAATTAGCATCTTCTTCTAAGACTTTGGACTAAAATTGAGAAACCTCTTCAATGCCTTGTCTGATAACTGAAGCTATGAGATGTGCTCTTTCAGAGCTGCTGGTGGCCAAGTTTACTGCCATATGGACAAGAGAAGCAGAGAGTGCTGTTGAGAGAGAATGTGAGAGTCAGGGTAAGTGAAGGAACAGTGGGATAGAGAGATGAAACAGATATGTGAAGGGCAGCAATGATGAGCTATGAGAAATGGAGAGAGAAATACTGGCATTTAAAGAACTGATGTGAGCTGTTCTACAGAACTTGGATCTCATGAGAATACTAAGAATTCTTATAAAAGTTCCCACTCTTCTCCCTTTATTTGGTTCAAATTGGTTTCCTGTCACTTGAAATCAAAGTCATTCTTACTCTTATCCTGACTGTGATTTTAAAACTCTGCCCAGGCCCAAGGTACTCTTCCTGCCTGCCCTTTTCCTTGGAAAAAAATTCTCATATAGGACCTTTCTAGGTTATATTTTGGTCTAATTTTTAAAAGTTTCTTTTAAATTTCTTTGTCCTAGAGAAGCATCATAGGAAATAAATAAAACAGGAATGTAAGGGAAGTAAAACACATCTTTAGAGGGGGAATGTGAGATCTGTGAAGTTTTTTTTTTTTTTTAAAGATTTTATTTATTTATTTGAGAGAGAGAGAGTGAGAGAGAACATGAGAGGGAGGAGGGTCAGAGGGAGAAGCAGACTCCCCACTGAGCGGGGAGCCCAACGTGGGACTTGATCCGAGGACTCCAGGATCATGACCTGAGCTGAAGGCAGTTGCTTAACTAACTGAGCCACCCAGGCGCCCCGATCTGTGAAGTTTTAAAAGGTGTTGAGGATGAACCTGCCTGAATATTACAGACTAGAGAATGTGGTGTTTGCCAGTTTAGCCCAGAAAATTCCCCCAGAGCCTCTCAAGCACACTGGGGCCTCACAATTACACCTCCTTGTGAGGTGTGGTATCCTATTTTAATGAAGTTCTTTAAGTATACTGCTTAGAGTCTAAAAAACTAGGCTCTTAACAAATACAGCTTAAAGAAGAATGCTCTGAAGCTGTGAGCCGCTACAATGTGCAAATCACTGTCCTAGGTGAACTTAAGGATACAAAGGAATTAGAGCAGAAACATCTTGTGCTCAGGTAGGGTATATTCTGCTCTTAATAAAGAACAACAAAAGCTGAGAGATGCAGAAAACACATGTCCCAGAGGTCCATAGTAGAGTGAGTCCCCTGAAGTGGGGGCAGTTATGGACCCCTTCATGTATGAGGTGGGGCTTGAATTGCTCCCTAAAGGAGAGTGTGGGCTTAGACACTAGTGAAAAGTATGCAGAGCTCTCTTAGGTAACAGAGGTTGCTAGAAATGTTGTGATTAGATAGTGGTTCCTAGGAATTATGTTAATCTCAATTTTATTATTTATTGGTTTGGCCAGAGCAGAGCCACTGGTCACTTTTGTGGGGCCAACAAAACCAACTGCAGATGAATTTATTTAATGATCTGTCTGAGTAGCCTGGGAGGTTAGGGCAGGCCGGAGAAGCCCACACAAACCTTTAGTTCTTATCTACAAAGCTAATTAGGCTCTTCATAGTAAATTAAAATTTCCATTTCCCTACACATTCTATTTCATTTTGGAGAAATGAGACTATTTAAATGATTGCAATTTCAGTATTGTGGAGTACTTTAGGACTAAAGCTCACTGTGTGTTTCCATTCTTTGCTTTGCTTCTAAAAGCAATGTAAAGATTCAATTTAGTAAGACCTTAGTCAAGACAGATACTTGGCTTTGACTAAATGGTAGATTTGCATAGAAAATGACAGAAGAAAATAACATAGAGAAGGTTTGCTGTTTTAATTGTAGATCTTGTTGGGTACATGCAGCATAAATTCTTAGGTGATTACTGTTTTAGGATGAACTGTTACATAGTTCAAGGTGGAACTAAGCAGAAGAACTATGCTTTTAATGGGTTCTTTTTTCCCTCTTGAGATGCAGAAGACTTTACGAGAATACTTTTGGTAAAATCTTCAATGTATTAATGAGCAATGATATACATTTTGGGTTCCTGGCAGTCGGCACACATGGAATTTATTTTATGAAGCAAGTCATTGAGGCTCTGCATAAAGTAAGTGGTAATCAAACATTAAACCATTGGTGTAAAACCCACAGCATAAAGTATAAATATTCACTGTCTTGGCTCTGGATTGCACAAAGCCTAAATGTAGCAGGGACTCATCAAATGTCATGTTATCCTTAACTACACATTATTTGCACCACTCATTTGCTAATTGATAATTGGCTGCCTTGTGCCCTTGTTTATACTGTGTCTGGTGTATTAATGCAATATAGCACAGTGGTTAACAAATGCCTGCTTAGAATTTTGACTTCGACTTTTATGTGTGTGAGATTTACATACCCTTTCTATATCCGTTTTTCTTATTTATTTTTCCAGCTTTATTGAGATATTACTGACATACAAGTAAGTTTAAGGTATATGATGTGATGATTTGGTATACATCTATATTGTGAAATGATGACCAGAATAAAGTTAGTTAACATTTCCATCCCTCTCACATAATTACCTTATTTATTTATTTATTTTTGGTGTGGTGATAACACTTAAGATTTACTCTCTTAACAATTTTTAAGTATTTAATATAGTATTGTTAACTGTAGTTACCATTCTGCATATTAGATCCCCAGAACTTACTCATCTTTTAGCTGGAAATTTGTCCTGTTGACCACCTTCACCACTTTCCCCCAGGTCCCCAGCCTTGGCAAACACCGTTCTACTTTTTATTTCTCTGAGTTTGGCTTTCTCAGATTCCACATATAAGTGAGAACATACAGTATTTGTATTTCTCTGTCTGACTTATTTCACTTAGCATAATGCCCTCAAGGTCCATCCATGCAATTGCAAAAGGCAAGGTTTTCTTCTTTTTTTATGGATGAATCACATTCCATTGTGTGTGTGTATTATTATATACATATATACACATTATATACACACATATAACACACACAGAAACACACACACCACATTTTCTTTATCCATTCATCATGGACACTCAGGTTGTTTTCATTGTCTTGGTTATTGTGAATAATGCTGTAATGCAATGAACATGGGAGTGCAGCTCTCTCTTCAATATCTTGATTTAATTTTCTTTGGATACATACCCAGAAGTGGGATTGCTGCGTCATATGGTAGTTCTGTCTTTAACTTTTTAAAAAAGATTTATTTAGTTATTTTAGAGAGAGCGTGGACTGGGGGGAGGGGTAGGAGGAGAGGAGAGAGAATCTCAACAGACTCTGTGCTGAGCAGGAGCCTGATGCAGGACTTGATCCCACAACCCTGAGATCACAACCTGAGCTGAAACCAAGAGTTGGACGTTCAACCAACTGTGCCACCCAGGTGCGCCTGTTTTTAATTTTTTGAGGAAACTCCATACTGTTTTCCAAGGTGGCTGCACCAATTTACATTCTCATCAACAGTGCATAAAAGTTCCCTTTTCTCACCATCCTTGACAATACTTGTCATCTTTTGTCTTTTTGATAATCATCATTTTAACAGATGTGAAGTAATATCTCATTATGGTTTTGATTTGCATTTTCTTGATGATTGGTTATGTTGAGCCTCTTTTCATGTACCTACTGGCCATTTGTATGTATTTTTTGGAAAAATATCTATTCAAGTCCTCTGCCAATTTTTTAGTTGGATTGTTTGGTTTATTTTTCTATTGAGTTGGATGAGTTCTTTGTATTTGTTTTGGATATTAACCCCTTGTCTGATAGATGGTTTGCAAATACTTTCTCCCATTCCATAGGTTGTCTTGTAATTTTTCTAGTTGTCTCTTTTTCTGTGCAGTAGATTTTAGTTTGATGTAGTCCCACTTGTTTATTTTTGCTTTTGTTGCTTGTGCTTTTGGTATCATATGCGAAAAATCATTGCTAAGACCAATATCAAGGAGCTTCCCCCCTTTTTTTCTAGTAGTTTTACAGTTTTAGATCTTATGTTTAAGTCTTAATCTATTTTGAGTCAAATTTTGTGTCCAAAATAAGGGTCCAGTTTTATTCTTTTGCGTGATTATCCAGTTTTCCCAGCACCATTTGTGGGAGAGTTCATTGAGTTTCAGCTGAAGTTTCATTGAGTGTTTTTGGCTTCCTTGTCGAATATTAGTTGACTGTTTATGATGGGTTTATTTCTGAATTCTTGATTATGTTCCATTGGTCTATATGTCTGTTTTTATGCCAGTATCATACTGTTTTGGTTATAGTAGTTTTATAATAAAGTTTAAAATCAGGAAGCATATGTCTCCAGCATTGTTCTTCTTTCTCAGGGTTGCTTTGTCTATTTGGGATCTTTTGTGGTTTTATATGAATTTTAGGATTGTTTTTCCATTTCTGTGTAAGATGCCATTGGAGCTTTGATAGGGATTGTATTGAATCTATAGATGGCATTGGACAGTATGGACATTTTAACTATATTTTCTCCAGTTCATGAGCACAGAATATCTTTCCATTATTTGTGTCTTCTTCAATTTTGTTCATTAGTGTCTTATAATTTCAGTGTACAATCTCTCAGGGATTTTCCTCTTTTGCTGTCTTTTTGTGAATTGATGATTGTCCATAGTGGTATGTTTTGATCCTTTCTTTTTATTTCTTGTGAATCTACTGTAGATTTTTGCTTTGTGGTTAACATGAGGCTTACATAAAACATCTTATAAATACAAACAGTGTATTTTAAACTTTACTTTTCTTATTTATAAAATGAATTTAATAATGGCACCTACCATAGGAAGTTATTGTGTCAATTAAATAACTCAATACATTTAAGTGTCATGCAAAAGTGGCTTCTACATTGTGAATAGTCAGTAAATGTTAACTGTTATTTTTATTAATACTTCATATAGAAAAGTGATCCTCCGGTCTTATCTCTTTAACCAGTTTTTAAGTTTTCTGAGTTTGGGAATTGTGCCTTATTTAACTTAACATCCTTTATAGATTCTGGATTAATAATCAGAACACATTTATTTGTAGAACATTTATATATAATATTATTATATAAATGTATATTAATAATATGTATATGTATTATGTATTTTAAATTGTGCATGGTAAATTGAACATACACATTTGGAGATTTTTCATTCGCATGAGAAATTTATCACTGAATATGAGCTCCTGTGTTAGGGGAATGCGATAGGTGTGTTTCATACCTGTGAATTTAGTGAGACTTCATGGTAAGTTGGCATCCCAACCTGAAGCTAATATAATAATGTTAGATTCCAGAGCTCTTTTTATCTATATTAGTGTTTTTGGAGAGTAAAAGAACTGGAGGGATAAGAGAATGCCTGTGTGGTCAGTACATGGTTCAATAATGGTGCTCACAAATAGCATAAGCATTTTAGAATTTTTAAACAAAGATGTATTTTATTGTCTTTTCTGAACAATTGAGGATTTTCTAAAGGGGAAGACATCAGTACGTAGTGATATGCCATTTTGGTGAATAAAATGAGAACTGCAGGTAACAGAGGTCAGCTTTTATGTGCTTAAGACCAAGTATAGTTGGGATTAATGATCCACATAAAGCAAAACCAAAACGAAATAATGTAGGTTTGATAAAAATTATTGCACATATTTCTCAGGAATATTATGTAGCATGGCTCAACTTTGTGACTCTAGTCTTTGAGATAAAACATCCACTTTGACAAGAAATGCCTAGGTTCTTCTTTATTCCACCAACCACATTTTGTCAATGTGAGTTGGGTTATAAGGCATTGGATTTAGGTCTTAGACAGTGGAAACAAGAATACATCATGGGTAAGAATGTATAGCAAACTGCATGTTACAATTGAAATATTTATACAGGCAATAGAAAAAAATTATTTCACTCTCTCCTATTTCATTCTCTCCCTCTCCCCCTTTTTTTGTCCCTTCTTCTCCTAGACAATTTTTTAAGTT
>NC_138369.1:112555649-112593202 GCF_054177405.1 Leptonychotes weddellii | reverse complement strand
TGTTCAGAGAGTTGTTGCTATTCCTTTCTTCGATCTCCTGTTGGGTTTGTAGGTGTTCAGAATGGTTTGATCCCTATCCAGCTGAATTCCTGAGAGGAGACGAAATCCAGGTCTCCTACTCCCCCGCCATCTTGCTCCGCCCCTAAGTTATTTTTTCACTCCTTTTATTTGTACTGGGATTCTATTAAACTTCCGTAGCTGGAAGGGAACATGGAAACCATTCAGTTAATTTTCTTCAGATCAACAAGGAAACAGACCCAGAAAAGCAGAAACACTTGTTCATGATCTTGCATTTAGCTTGTCTTAGAGTACAGCTGAGAAGTTTCATCTTTCCTCTCCAGTTTCTATTTTTATCTCTTACTTGTTCATTTTGGTAGCCAAGTGGTTCAGAGAATCAATTAAACATTGAATCAACTTTCAAAGAAGATTGTCAACTACTTTGCTTGGTGTACATTCTCTTCCTTATTTCTGATCTTATGACTGCTACCACTGAGGATCATGTGAGTCTCTGTGCTGGCATTTTCCTAGTTTTTTCCTACCTTGGCCTCTGACCTGTACTGTGGCCTTTGAAGAGTAACTCTCTTTGTTTGTTGGGCCTGTTTCAAGTGTCATTCAAGTGGCTAAGAACTTCCATGGTTAAAGGAATGTGACAGTCTCTTAGTTACTTCTGGTGCAGTTGAGAGGAAGCAAATAGTGAAAGCTGAGGTGAAAGCATTAAAGTTTATCTTTAGATGTTCACTTGATTGTTGGTGCTACAATGTTCAGTTTCAAGTCCTCTGACGCTAAATGCTATTTCTGACCCTCCTGCTTCATTATGGAGACATCAAAAATGGTGATTTTGCAATGGCTTCAAGTCAACACGTGGGTGATAGTGCTTTAGAAAAGGCAACATTAAATCAATAGATGATTTGTCTGCCAACTGCTTGTACAAATCTGATCCCTGTAAATTTAAATGCTTTATTACAGTCTTAAAGGACACTCAAAATATTGGAATTTCATCGTTGTTCCTCCAAATGCACTCTTCTTCATGTAGCTTCCCCGAATAAATGACATCAATATTATTTCTGACCTTCGTGAACCTCTTTAGAGCTCTTGGATTCTCTGTAAACCATCTCAGGTTGACATAATCACTTTGTATGATCACATTTTTGCCCAAACTAGACTCATTTAAGGATGATGTCTGACCCAGCGTTGTATCCTCCAAGCAGCCAGCACAGTGCTTTGCACATAGTAGGTACTTGAAATATGTATAAAGGGTATGGATTTTAAAGGCCACTTACTCAAGTGTATCAAAATACTTTCTTTTAAAATTTTCATATAATGAAGTTAAGTTCTATGTGAATGGCTATTTGGCCTAATGGTAGAAATTCAGTCTTACATAACTCAGATTAATGTCAGTCACTTCTGGGCTTTCTCAGTCAACTCCACTTCCTCCACTCATCCTCATCCTGAAAAGATGGAGACTTGAGGGAACAACTTATATAGTGCTACCCTGTGGTTGAGAAATGGTGGCATCTGGTCTTCATTTATCATTAGCTGTCCTTGCTGGCATCTGCTGCTGATATATAGCACTTGGTTGTGTTTGTGTTAATCCTGACTGGTAGTCCTTGAAGACCTGGGGACCCAGCTGGTGTTAAGCTCACATGGTCCACATCACGTCAACTTTCCTGGTGCCTTACAGAGACAACAAAACCTTTATGGAACTCCCGTGTTTAAAAGCATATCCACTCGACTCTTGCAATATGGGGAACATCTTAGTTCCTTTTGGGGATGCTTGAGGTTCCCCATGAAGCCATTACAGCGTCACCTATCACAGAACTCCATCTAGCTATCTGTACTCTTCTGTGCTGTGCTGTGGGGCCGTGAGAAATTAAATAGAACTTGGTGTCTTTTGGAGCTTCAGATCTCTTATTCTGTACCACACATGGTGCTATGAGGAATTCTGTGGAGCTTGGGGTCTTCCAGGAGTTTTAGATCTTCTATGCTGAACCATGGTGTTTTGAGGAAACTCTGTACGGCTTGAGGCCCTTTAGGAGTTTCAGATCCATCAGACTGTGCTGCCCTATTTACTATACTCCTGTCATACCATGTAGGTGATAGGTGTTCTTTTTGAGCCTTTCTACTCCCATATATCATACCTGAGTGTATCTATGTATCTATGTTGAGCTCTTTTCTATCCTAAACTAACTCACCACATCTACCCAGTTCATCATTTTCACTCAATAGTATGTTTGGCTGATGAAGGTAGGAGTGAGGTAGGGGATTGACTCCCTTCTCAGAGGGCTATAGATGTCCAGATCTATTTGTAGTGGGTAAGCATAAGTTGCTTGCAGAGACAACTCTGTCCCTATCCATACTGATTACACACTGTATTATGCATTACATATTGATTGTCCTCTCACCATATTTATTGATTGAGTTCATATAGTAAATTAGCATTTAATATTCGGAAAAAATTATTCGGAAAAAATATTGAGAATCTACTATTGCTAAATCCAATTCTAGGAACAAGGAAGGTAAAAATAAGATAGGTATTTTTTATGCCCTCTAGAACTCATAGTCTGGAGAGATGTTAGTTACATTATAATGGAGAAAGTACTATAATAGAGAGATTATACTATGGAAGCAAAAGGGAGGAAGGGACTATTTGAGGATGTCATTAAAGTCTTCACAGAGAAGGTGATTTGTCCCAGAGGCTTAAAATATATAAACGCTATTTATAGGGTGAAGGATTTCAGGGCTGATGAAGGAAAGAGATATGACCACAAGGTGGCAGTAGCACAGACAGCCTTCAGGCAATGCTCTGACAGGTTTGCAAGCAGTCTGTCACTCACAGGAGGAGTCCGTTGAGAAGCTACAAGGCACAGGGATTGGTGGGGTAGTTGAGGTGGGAGTTGAGTCAGAGCGGGTTGGGGTGGGGGCTCTAGGGTGGAGTGGGGTGGTGGAAACCATCCAGAAGGGGAGGGCAAGGGGACTACTGGGGGAGAAGGGGACTGGAGAGGGGACTTGCGGGTCTAGGTACTGTTGCTCAGCTGCACAGTAGGGAGTCTTTGGATCTGAGAGCTGCAGAGGACAGTGGCGGCTTGGGGTCTTTATAAATGCAGGGTCTATTTTATCCATGGCTAACAGATGTTGGGCACAGTTTTGTAGGGTGTGCAAAGCAGCAGGCTCTAAATGGCTAAAAATCTGCTTTTTAGGGATGTATTTAAAACAACTGGATGTGTAGGGGCGCTTCGGTGTCTCAGTCGGTTAAGAGTCTGCCTTTGGCTCAGGTCATGCATGATCTTGGGTCCTGGGATTGAGCCCAGTGTCAGGCTCCCTGCTCAGTGGGAAGTCTGCTTCTCCCTCTTCCTCTGCCCCCCCTCCGTGTTCTCTCTCTCTCTCTCTTTCACTCTCTGTCTCTCAAATAAATAAATGTAATCTTAAGAACAACTGGATGTGTAAAAATGTGACGTCGACAAAGCAAGTTTTTGAGTGAATGGGTCTCAGTCTGCTGCGAATAAACACCATAGAAGCCACTATACAGAGGCCATCATTGGGCCACTCATAACAACATTTCAAAAGGCAGAGAGGGACATTTTATGCAGAGGAACCTCACATTCAAAGATCTTAAGGAGTGAGAGTGTACGTCATGACTGAGACCGTTTCATGTACTTAGTCTGGTTGGTATATAACCTGTATGGAGCAGGTGGGGATAGTGGTATGGAAGGTTGGAATAGTAATGAGTGTTTAAAGTGAGAGGCTCTTTTGAGCCATACTAAGGAGTTTCAGCTTAGTATGTTGAACCAAACTCTTGCTGGCCACACAAAGGAGGTATGTACAAACACACATACGTGGACTCCTCTTGTGCATATAGTATATATATAAGTAGTGTCTGTATAAAATGGTGTAAAATATTATTTTGTTGTATGGGAAATTACCTCGAGTACTTGAAGCAAAGATAGCCTCCAACTATATTATGAGGCAAGGTATCCCAGAGGTCACAGAACAACAGAGAAACTCAAAGACAAAATTAAGATGCTTGAATCATGGTGTATTGGTTTATTGAATAAAATTAAACAGTGAAAGGCAAGGGGAAATATAGGAAAAGCTAATACATGTAGGATAAGGTGAAAATGGGGTGGCAGGACCATCCTACCTGTATTCTAGAGTATGCAATATTCATATGTTTTTCTCTGTCTCTCTCTCTCTGTCCATCTTTCTCTACCTCAACAGCTTTTTTCTACTGATGGTATGGTTATTAAGGCAAGTTTATGTTAATCAAGGGGACTCAATCAGACGGGAGGTATATTTGGCCAATGTACATGTTTGTCATCCAGGAAAGATGTAGAGGCACGTTAGCCGGGCTGATAGCTGTAGCTTGCCAATTAGCCTCACGAGCAACTATGGATCTTACTTGAATTTCTGGGCAGAGAAAATGTGGGACCAGAATGGAGATGATTAATGGGAGGTGGATTTAGAACCTCGGGATTATCTAGTTCCTGGGATGCCGTCCATCTATTTAGTGTATCATGGTTATAAGCTGATTCTTGGCCAACTTCAGTGAACACCGTTCTACCTACGACAGTAGAATATGCCTCATATTATTTATCTGTGATCAGCACATCTTATGAACTTCATTCTTTCTGCATCCTATTTTCTGTAGCAGAATTGAATACTGTTAATAAATGCACTTTACAGTTTAAGGGGAAAAAAGACTTCCAAGCAGAAATGTGCCAGAGCATATCCAAAACCCAGATTCCTATTCTCAGATCTCGTTAACTCAAGGTGTTTGTATCTACTGTTTAGCTTGTTTGCTTTCTTTCTAAACTTTTCTCCTTCCCAGCCTCCAAGATCCCAGAGAAGAGAATTTGAAGCCTGGCTAGGATAGATTAAAAGCTTCATAGAGAGGGCTCTGGTAAAGAGGGACTCCTCCCCTATAATGCTTCAAATATTTACAGAGAAAGAGGGCAGAGAACAACCCTGTGGCTATGTAACAATGGAGCTTCCTGCTGGAGAAAATTCCTTTGGTAGAAAGAGGGGTCTCTGGAGCTCAGTTTCCAGAGTCAATCTGTTCTTTCATTCAACTACCCTGCAGAGCCAGTTACTTGCTAAGATCTCAAAGCCAAGGGAGAGGGAGCAAGGCAGTGGCTGTGGAGGATAGGAGCTTCTGGGGCTCTATGCATGTCTTTCTTTTCAGTGAGTCCACGGAGGATATATTGGTGGGTACTCACTGAATGTTAGGGAGACTAAGAGTGAGAGTTCCCACTCTGCTCTTTTGGGTGGTTCAGTTTCTCTTTATTTTGATCCGTTTCAAGTTCAAGGGACAAGTGTCAGAGCTGGTAGATATTTGTCTCAGCTTCCTTTCTCAGTCATTTCTGTCCTCCCTCTGCCTCCACTCATAGTCACCCTACAACACTACAAGAGGCCCTAGCCCTTGAAATACTGAAATCTTACATTTGGTGAGTATTCTGCAGAAGTAGAGAGGGAGCATGCTAAATTACTATGTAGTAATTCTGCCCTATTGTCACCAAATCTAATTGTCTAATATTTTCCCCAGCAGTACAATGATGAAAATCAATGAATGTATTTTTCAGAAAGAAATAAGAATTCTCAGTAGTCATTCAGCAATGTCAGATCATAAATTACAGCCAAAATTCATGGAGACACTAAATTGAGCCACCAAATTATACTTTTTACCTTACAGTATATTTATTAAAAGTCATAAGTAGATTTATATTTTCATTTGTCACCTGTTTTTGGCTATTGCTTTCATTCGTGGGGGCTACATCTCTTTCAGCCCTACCCTAGCCTGTTCACAATCCCAGTTCTTTTCCCACCTTTGACAAGGAATCCAGCTTCATAAAACAAAATGCAATTTTGGGAAGTCTACTGAAGATTTTTGGGGTCAAGATCTTGGATAAAATTCATGGTTGACATCATTTTACTCCTCTTCCCACATCTGCAGATAGGCTGGGACCAGCAGAACATGGCTCCAAACTGCTGATATGGGCAGGTCAGCTCTATGTGTTTTTCATTTTCCTTGGTCCAACAGGCAGGACAGGGCAGGTTCTTCTAATGTTAATGGCAGAAGTGCAGGAGGGGCAAATAGAAACATGGGGTGGCTCTTAAGCCTAGTTTCAGAATAGGCACACTGGCACTTCCGCTCACATTCCACTGAACAAAGCATCATTTGGCCAAACCCAACATCAGTGGACCAGGAAAATATACTGTGTCTAGTGGAGAAATTGCAAAGTCATCTTGTGAAAGGAGATGATAGAAAGAAGTGAAATTTTTGAAAAAACTAAACTAAACAAAACAGTGCAATCGACTGAGAGGAATTAATCAGATTAAGTCTAAAGCAAAGCCTTTTATTTTTTTATTTTGTTTTATTTTTTTTAATGATTTTATTTATTCATTTGAGATACAGAGACAGAGAAGAGAGCATGGATGGCGGAGAGGCAGAGGGAGAGGGAGAAGCAGGCTCCCCGCTGATCCAGGAGCCTGATGTGGGACTTGATCCTAGGACCCTGGGATCATGACCCGAGCCGAAGGCAGATGCTTAACCGACTGAGCCACCCAGATGCCCCTAAAGCAAAGCCTTTTAAAAAGGGCTTTAATCAAAATTCATATCTATTTTTTTCATCTGCTCTGTATGATGTTCCCTACTGATACCTACCTTATATTGCTAAATCCTGGTTTCCTGTTTCAAACTCAAATTATGATAATCAGGTGATACTTGGTAACTAGTAGACGTGAGTTTTAAAAACTTGCCTTTGGTCATCTACAGCCTCATTTGTTTTGTGTTGCTTAGGTAAGTCCCCATTGGTTGACATTCAAGTGCTACCTGCCCTGCATTTCCTTCTGTTTTAGAAATTATATCATTTCTTTTTAAAAACTAAAACTTCCTGTCCACTGCTTTCTGTTTGCTTAAGGAAAGCACTGAACCCATGCAACAGCCAGTCAGACTTAGTAGAGATTCTCTTTTATTTTCTTGTTTGATTTGTGGCCCAAGAGAGTGAGGAAGAATTCTGATGTTATTGAACACAGGTCTTCATAGCAAATAACACTTTGTTTTGCTTATAAAACCAATAAGTCCCTGAGACCCCAGATACTATGAGATGTCTTTTATTCATTTGCATTTGACACAGCATTTAAAAAATATATATACATACATACATATATACACATACATACATACATACATTCACACACATCTTATTATACAATACAGGTAAATAACAGGAGTTCTCTGTGTTGTGTGTAGACTGAGTTTTTCTATATTTTAAAAATTAGATTGAGAAAGAAAATATTTTTTTAGCAGTAGTATCATCAGCTTTCTCTTTGTCTCCATCCAGAAAAATGACATGCAAGGAAATCAAGCCCAGTAATGCTAGAAATAATGTAATAATTCCCAGTTTTAAAGTATCACACTCATCTTCAAAATTGTTCAAAGACCACCCCATGTTTAGGTCCAGAGTCCACCCTAAGAAGGGAAGAGTCTCCGGGTCTTGAAAATTTGGTCCCAAATGCATATAGCGTATTTATTCCCTAAAGTTTTACAACATGTACTTCTTGACCACCTCCTGTTTTTCCAAACAAAGATATGCACCAGGTGTTACAAAATTGAACAAAATATCTTTTTTAAAAAAATATTTATTTGAGAGACAGGAAGGGGGGAGGGGCAGAGGGAGAAGGACAAGCAGATTCTGAACTGAACACAGAGCCCAATGTAGGGCTCGATCCCACCACCCTGAGATCATGACTTGAGATGAATTCACAAGTTGGTCACTTAACTGACTGAGCCACCCAGGCTCCCCGAACAAAATATCTTAAGGATCAGAAATGAAGAAATATTTACTGTATGACTATTGTGAGCTAGGTATCATTCCATTCTTGAGTTACCTCAGTGAACAAAACAAAAATATCTGCTTCCATAGAACTCACATGCTTGTGGGGAGGAGACAGTGAAGAATGGATATAATAAGTAAATGAGGAACTACGTTGGAAAGTATTCCTCGAGGAGTTACTCATTCCATACTTCTTTGGGATTACATAATTTCTCATGGAACCACATAATAGTTGGGATTTCTTTCTTTCTTTTCAAAATATTTCCTATGCTGTAGCTTTTATTCCTTGACTCATTCATTCCATAACCAGGAGCCTCTATCCCCCACTCCCCTCACCAATTTTGGAATTACTTTCAATTGTCTAGTTTCTGTTAGACTGTACCTTTTTGGAATCAACAGGGCATGGAGAATGAACACTGTGGTGCTCCAATTATATTCAGGTTACACATTTTATAATGCTTACTTGTTTACACACGTCTTTCCCTCCTAACTCTATTATAAACTCCTTGATGGCAGACAGAGTTTTTGTATTTCTAGAACCCTTCACGACAGATGCTAGGTAAAAGATTGGTGATATTTACAATGACTCTTGAAGGATGAGCAGGCATAAAGGTGCAGGAAGCACAAGTGGACTAGGATGTGAAAGGGTGGGAAGAAAAGAGAGTGTGAAGTACTTGAGAGATGGCAAGAAATTTCGTGAAAGCTGAACTCTACTTCAAAAACATCATGATGCTCCTGTGATGTAGGAAAAAAAACAAATGAAGTAACTCTTTTATAAATGGGAGAAATTAAGAATGAATGAAATAGGAAGTTTTCTACTGAATAGCACAATGACTCCCATGATGCATAGTGCATCCTTCTCTCTATAAAGAGGCCAGCCATATTCATTTAAACATCACTATACGGAATTAATCAAGTACAATCCATCTCTAAGTTTTGGAGTTTACTTAGAAGTTATGTCTTATAGGACAGGTTTTACATGAAGAAAACTGTGCCTGTGAAGTCCTTGAAAAAAATCATGCTTGGGTTTGGTGAAGTCCATTTTGGGGGGAGCTACTCTTACTGTCCAGATCCTGAGGATTTGGTCAAAGAAATTCTCACTTCTGGCTCTTCAGTTGTTTAACTTTGCAAATGATTACTTAGCATCAGGAACATTTAACTAATTTCAGGGAGGAGAAAAACAATTCCTGTTTTTCTGGAGCACTCTGGAGTCCTGAAGAATGGAGAAGCTGTAGAAAGGGAACAGGACATTATTATTGTAATGAGTGAGGGTGTGGAGGGATACAAGTGCGATTGCATATCCTTATGGTGAAAAGATAATTAGTGAAACATCTGTAGCCTGGGCAATTCATCTAGCGATGATTACACAGAGGCTGACTGGAAGGCAACACAGTGTATTGTACAGGGTCCTGGAGGACCACTAAATGGAGGCCGCAACACTTCCGTGAGAGAAGGAAGTCAGATAACTTGCTGCGCAAGACGAATAGTGAAAGGAGCCTAAGCAAATTGCATAACAAAAACATTGCTCTTCTCTTGGATGGAAGTATTAAAAATGTAAAAAGCTGGGAGTGCACATTTTCCTACACTGTAACTTCGGTTTGAATACATTTGGGACTTTTCCCCAAGCACCTGCTCCTTCCTGCTTTTCCCACTGCCCTCCCCACTGGGGGAAGAAAAGGCCCAAACAAAACATGGAGCACATTGATTGGAAACAATTCCAACAATGAGATCAGAATAAATGAAGGAATAGCAGAGTGAAGTCATCTATAAACATGTAACTGAACCAAAGTGGTAATTTGGAAACAGCGGGAATGATTGAGTTTGTGAGTAGAATAAAGAGAAAGTGGAATTCATAAGGTGAGTACACAGAGCTTATTTCAGTGTCAGTGTTTTCTTGGGGAAATGATTTTGGGAGGTACATCAGAGATAGCCCAAACATTCCCAACACCGCCTGCCTCTGTGAGGTAGGGGTGGAGGAGGTGAAGGATCAGGTTGTATTTCCCTTAAGTATCAACTAATATCATAGAATCATTATTCTGCATGATCACAGGAGGGTCTGGTGTTGCCTTGAAAATTACTGAAAATCATTACTGAGCACTGGCACGTTCTACCTACCTTGGATGTTATTTCTCTCTCCAGGTGCCTGTTCTGGGCTTCTTCATTGACCACTCTGGCCTACTCTCTGTTGCTATGGTTCTCTCCTTCCATTTTGTATGCCAGGAGGGCCACACTTCACCCCATGGTTAATAATGCTTTACTGAAGACATGAGGATTACAGTGCCATAATATTAGGTATCACTTTTCTTATCCATTTAGCTGTTCTCCTTCACAGGAGGTCCCCCTGTTGGGATTCAGACTTCCTGGACAGGAACTCAAAACCATCCTGTCTCTTCACTTTCCATGTTTCCATGTCCCTGATATGAGCTGTTTTCTCCTCTCTAGCCCACCCGGACAGAGCAAAACTCAATTATGATATCTTTTGAGCAATGTACTTTGCCCATAGCAATGCCAAATAATTTCTTTATTAAATAGAATATTAATATTTCATGATGAATTGCTCACATTTGGGATAAATTCACTAGTTTAAGCACTCCCTGAAACTATAGGTAGACTGTTGCCTTTTGTTGATTGACCGCAAAGGCTTATCAGTGTTGTCATGCTTTTTAGAACAATATATATGAATGCAAAAAATTTCTTTTCTCTCACTCTGACATTTCCAGCTCCAACATTGTTGAGCTCCAGATGCTATTTCCTTGAGATGGAAGGAATGGTTGTATTTTAAAAGCTAGTTTATTCAAACTACAGTTTTAATAGTTCTGTTCTCCAGGATTGTGGTTGTGTGGTGATGGTCACCAGGACTTAGAACACTACCCAAGAGGCAATCCCTATTTCAATCACATTCCACTGTCATAGACTCTAAAGCTATGGAACTCAAAGGCCCTAACTCTTCTAGTTCTGAAGCAAGACTGCCATTTATTAGCTATGTGACTGTGACTAGCTCTCAGAATGCTCCTTGTGTGACCACGCTGTGATAGCTATGTGACTATGAACAGGTCTTTAGATGTTAGGTTTCCTCAAGACTTTTCTAATTCTCTGCACTTTATGACTATATTTTTATACAGTACTTCATTTATCCCATTCATTTGGCAATTTCTACACAGGTGAAGACCATGGGTTATGCGCAATAGGGTTCTTGTGTTCTGCTGTCTTAAGTGATTTTATTATCAAGGAAACTTGCAGAATTCGTGAGATGCATCAGAAGCTGATGGAGGTGATTAATTTCTGGCTTCCCAATGAAGTTAAATGTATTCTGATAGCATCTATCAATGAAATGCTGTGAGAGATACCATAATCGTGAATGTATATTTAGACATCCAGAATCATTTTGGCTATTGTAAAAAGAATTTTGATTATTGTCTGAAAAGTATATTGGACTACCTCACTAGAATGCACATTACTGCATAATATGCATTATAAATTTGCATTTAACTAACATCTGTTGTAAATAGAAGATATTCCTTGTCCAGTAAGATGTAAAGTTGGATGAGAGAGTTGGTTTTCTTAAATAAAACAGGCAAATAGAGGGGGCGCCTGGGTGGCTCAGTCGGTTAAGCGTCTGCCTTCAGGTCATGATCCTGGGGTCCTGGGATCGAGCCCCGCGTTGGGCTCCCTGCTCAGCGGGGAGCCTGCTTCTCCCTCTCCATCTGCCTGCCTCTCTGCCTACTTGTGCTCTCTATCTCTCTGTCAAATAAGTAAATAACATCTTAAAAACAAAACAAAACAAAAAAAACAGGCAAATAGAGAATAGATATATGTAAAATATATAGGCTGGTTTACTTTTATCTGCTAAGATTAACAAAAATAATGTAAATAATAATAAGAATGACAATTCCATTTCTGAACATGTACCTGGCAGAGTGCAAAGTAATTTATTTAATCCTAACAATGAATTTTGGAGGTGTGGGAAAGGATTATGGTAATTTGCTTCTCATGGGAACACTCCCTACCTTTCTCTGTTAGCTCTTCCATGCTTTCTGAACCTGTAACAATCTGGTGAATGTTTGGTGTTTATTTGATAATTAATTGGAAGAAGAGACCTGATTATTCTAATGTGAATGAAGGGGCAGTGTTATTGAGACGAATTTTACTTGAAATTTCTAATTAGCCTAAGTTTTGGGCCTTCTGGCAGCAAAACTGTAAAAGAGGGACAGTGGTGGTGAAATTTTATCAATGTCTCTCATTTATTGAGCAGTTAGTGTGTGCTAAGCCCTGTATTCATGAATTCAAATGCTGTCTCATATTTTATGTTGATTACTCAGTAGGTACCAACATTTTTCTAAGTGCATTATATGTAAGGTAGACATAAAATACAGGATGTCCTGTTAAATATGAAATTCAGATGAAAAATTAGTAATTTTTGGTATAAGACTAAACGTTATTTTTTCCCCTGGAATTCAAATTTAATTGAACATCTTGTAATTTTACTTTCTAAATCCGGCAACCCTAGTTATATGCATTATAGTCAGTCTGTTTGTGCTGCTATAACAAAATACCACTGACTGGATGGCTTATGAATAATAGAAATTTATTTCTCATAGTTTTAGAGGCTGGGAAGTTCAAGATCAAAGCACCAGCATATGCATTGTCTGGTGAAGGCCTGCTTCCTGGTTCTTGCTGTGTCCTGGTATGAGGGAAGGGATGAAGAGCTCTCTGTGGTCTCTGGGATCTCTTTTCCATTAATGAGCTCATGACCTGATCATTTCCCCAGAGCCCCACTTTCTAATACCATCACATTGGGGGTTAGGTTTTCAACATACAAATGAGGGGAGCATAAACATTCACTCCATAGCAGTTATCTGAATAATGCAACAAATCCTAAGAGTCTCATTTTGAAATGGCAGCATTGAGGCATGAATGGCTGTGTAAGGTCACACAGCTAGTAAGAAAGAACCAGGATTTAAATCCAGGTACACTGGCCTTATTATAACTCCTATGAAGCAAGTATAATTATCCCCATTTTATACATCAGATATCAGAGTTAGTGAAGTCAAGGAAGTGGTACCATGTTGTAAGCTAATAAAAGAAGCAGATTTGAACACAGGAATGCCTATCTCCAGATTCAATGCTTTTAATCTCTAACTTTAAGATAAAATCATATAACTACAATTTTTCAAGGTGAAGGACCAATGAGGTTTTTGAGTTGTTAATATTTTCTTCCAGGGTAATATGAGACACAGGATAATGAAAAAGAAATGCCTAGGGAAGGCCTAATGCCATTTAGCATCAACAAATTACATATAGTGTCACCAAGATTCCTTTTAGAGTGAAGATTTATTTCACTATTTCTAATAGCTTAAGTTTTGGCATTAGAATATTTCTGTAGCTAGAGGGTCTGAACTGTAGAGAAGCTGATTCATCTTTCAACATCTTACCTTATGCCCATGTCAGCTCAGAAGATTTATTAAACATCCATAGCATAGAAACCTTCAACATGATTGCAATGAAAGTATTTCCTAAATATTGCTCTTGTCTACTTTATTTGGTCCTTAAATTAGCAATGGCATGTTTCAATCCTAAAGAAACATTTGCAAGGCAGTCCTTTTAATTTACTCGTTCTCATTGTATCTAGCCTGATTCTGTTCCAACACAGTATCTCAGGACAAATCTAAGACATGATACAAATATAGGCTTTCCAGTAAAGAGAATTTCTTAAATAAGCAAATCAGACCATTTTAACTTTTTAAAATGTGTTTATTTGAATCCAACAAAATTAGGTCAAATGGATACATTTCCAATGACAAGCATAGAAATTGTGCTCTCAGAATTAAACTTGCCTCATCTCCCTGCTATATGAGACAATTGGCCATTTGTGTGAAAATCAAGTAATTACATGCTCCATTGCTTTTTGAAAGAAAGGATGCAGAGAAAAGAAAAACACAAGTGTGGGCCACCTGTAGATAACAACACAACTTGACTCTGATCATTCAGAATGAACTGAAAATGTTGTTACCATCACACAACTTATGGGTGACTGGGTGACCTTTGAATCTACTTTGAGTTCCATCTTATAAGCTTGAGAATGATTCACTTCTAGGGAATGGTAAATGTCTGTTTAAATACTTCGGAAGGGTCACCACTTAAGACCTTTCTTAGGAAGCTCATAATAGTCTTTAGTTACAGTCTTTAGAATGTAAGCGGATGTTCATTGCTATACCATGACTCATTTGACATAACTGCAATCCTTTACATGTTTGCACATGCTACAGACTAATCAGGTGTTTACATTTATTAACTCATTTCATTCTCATAAATGAGATAAGTAAAGCAGGTAGCATTATACCTGCATATAGTTGCTGATGCTGGAGCAGTTTTTTTTTTTTTTAAGATTTTGTTTATTTATTTGAGAGGAAAAATGAGATAGAGAGAGCATGAGAGGGGGGGAGGGTCAGAGGGAGAAGCAGACTCCCTGCTGAGCAGGGAGCCCGATGCGGGACTCGATCCCGGGACTCCAGGATCATGACCTGAGCCGAAGGCAGGCGCTTAACCAACTGAGCCACCCAGGCACCCGCTGGAGCAGTTTTGAGATCACACAGTCAGAATATGTTAGAACTAGGGCCGAAACTCAGCAATTTGATGCCTTCCCTATTATGTAATGATGTTGTTGCATAATTTTGCCAGGTCTGATCTGTTACAGGATTAGCCCGATTTGTTCTTGGGGCCTTCAGAGTTAAGTGTGGCATATGATAATTTTCTGAGAATTCCTGTTTGCCACTTGGTAGACTTGACTTAAAGCCAAATTTGAGGTGGATAATATGTCATCCTACACCTTGCCATGTTTTTCTTTGCCTTTTTGATGTCTCTTCTTCTTAGTATCGAGTGCTCTCATGCGGTCTCCTTTTTTATATCCAAAAACACTGCAAAACTCACCCAGGGCTGATTTTCTAAGTGAATGTTCCTGTTCCCAAATGATCCCCCTTCCAGCAAAACTCAGAGCACTCTCATCCAGGTGACCTATGCAGAAACAAACCAAGTTATCCATACATGACTGAATACCATCCCTCTCAGTGGTATGTGCATTTGAAAAGAGGATGCTTGGAAGCTAAAAGTACAATAAAGAGAAATTAAACTTTTTGTCTTTTGTTTTCACTACAATTTATCTTGGGGTGAATTCGTTTTAATTTAGTTTGCTTAGATTTGTGGCGTTTCTTGTATTTGAGGGTTCATGTATTTCAATAATTCTAGGAAACTCTGAGTTATTGTCTCTTTAAATATTACCCTTCCCCAATTCTATGTTCTCTTCTGGAACTCCTATCAGATATTTGTTGGATCATCTCAAGATATTAGTACCCAGTTGGTACATGGTAAGTTCTGGGTTGTTGGTCTTCCATCCGAGTACTAACCAGGCCCGACCCTGCTTAGCTTCTGAGATCAGATGAGACCGGGCGCGTTCAGGGTGGGATGGCCGTAGACTGTGCTAGGTTGTCGGCAGCAATGATGCTGATGACAACAATGGTGATTAATTTAGAAGCAGCTATATATGGCACAGGTAAAAGACCAAGAACATTGGGCTTCTATTGACCTAGGTTCAAATATACTATTTGTTATTTGGCCTCTTTTAACTACTGTTTTCTTATTTGTAAGATGACGCTTAACTCCTAGAGTTTTAAATAGCCTGGCATTTAGTAGTTCTCAACACACATTTATTTTCCTTTCTTTAATAAAATTGTTCTTTAAATATCAAAGCATGCTGATTCTTAGGAGAGAGAAATAACCATGGTTTAGTCCTATAAGGCTACATGGAAGGCATGAGTGAGGCTGCTTAAGAATTATGCAGGATTCATTTGGGGGGAATTTTAAGCGTGGGTTATGGTAAAACAAAGAACTTGAGTAGGAAATACAATGAATGAGCAGAATCATTTGATTGAAGGGAGGAGTTTTATAGATACATAATGGGAACTATGATTGGAAAAGCAGCATGAGTCCAGATTAAGGATCACTTGCCTGTTTGGCCAAGAGGATGGGCTTTATAATGTAAATGCATGCACATTTTTTTTTTTATTTGAGAGAGAGAGAATGAGAGAGAGCATGAGAGGGAGGAGGGTCAGAGGGAGAAGCAGACTCCCTGCCGAGCAGGGAGCCCAATGCGGGACTCGATCCTGGGACTCCAGGATCATGACCTGAGCTGAAGGCAGTTGCTTAACCAACTGAGCCACCCAGGCACCCGATGCATTCACATTTTTTGAGAAGAGAGCAACTTGATCAACTTCAAGAAAATCAACCTAATGGCAGTTATGGAATGTGTTGGGGAACAGAAAGAAAAGGTAGTTATTGCCATAGTGTAGGAAAAAGTTACTGAGGGTTTGGACCAATATAATGGCAATGGGATCAGAAAGGAGGAGATTTAAGCCAAAGAACTGCATGGAAGGTGGAAGAAGAGAATTTGGGGATTGAATGTGAGGTTGAGACAAAAAGAAAAATTAAAAGGCATTGAGCCTAAATATAAATTCAAAAAGAACAGAATCTGTAGGGTTCAGGAGGGACAATAAATTTAATTTTAAATATGTGAACAACGTGATGGCAGGACAGCTGGTTGGTTCCATGTAGCTTTGTTGGATATCTGGAAATATCTGTAGTTTCGCACACACCATAGCCTCTCTTTCCTCTGTGCCATTTCCCAGTGTCCTTTCCACCCCTCTTGGCTGGCCAATTTTTGCCTGTCTTTCAAGGCCTAGTTTGAGAGCCGTGAGATAATCTTTAATGCTTCTACTTCCCAGCCAGGGTTAGATGTGCCTCCTGTGGGATCCAGTTAAGTCCTAATTAATCCTCCCTGGGAAAACTCATCACCTTCCATTAGAATTGTCACTGATCTTTTTCCTTCAGGGACCTGGAACTGTCTCGTACCAAGCAGAATACATGGCTCACAGGAGGCAATTAATAAATTACTTATTGAATGGCGAATGATGGGACTGGAGTAGAAATATCTAGCAAAATATCTGCATTGTTAAAAATGTGGCAGTAGGGGGGATATTTTTCCTTTTCCTTCTGAATTTATAGCAGATGAAAATATAGGTCTGTGCATTTGAATATTTGGTCTTAAGTGTCAATTTATCTGACCGCCTCTTTGACTTAAAACTAGGTCTACAATTTTGGCAGTCCCTCTGAAAAGATTGGTGCTTAATCAAAATCTTTTCGAACAGTTCTCTGGGTGGAGGGCATTTGAATTCTTATCCATTCCTGTCTACCTCCAGGAATCAGTGCAGCAGTAAGAGAGCAGATTTTCCTACGTTCTCACTGCTCCTTGAGGTACAAAGCAATTTTCTAGCTTCAACATAGTCTACATATCCTAGCAAATAATTGTTTGGTTCTGAAATAAAACTCTTTATTACAGCAATAGTGATAGGATACCAGTAGGACAATAAAAAACAAAATCTTAATGCATCTGATGTGAGTGCATCAGATTGGCAGGATTCCTGGAGGTGGTGAACAGAGCCTGGGCAGAAATGCCTGAAGGTCCAAGTGCAATCATAAATGATTTCCATAAATAGTGTGACAGAGACTTTACTGTCTTGTGTGCTGTGTTGAAAAAAGGGGAAGAGGCTGCTATTTCTGGAGTGAAATGGACTTCTTTTTATGTTGCTAACAAAGAGGATCCCACTGGCAGTGCACACTATGGCATTTGCTTTGGGTTTTAAGAACACATAGCTCTGCCTGGTTGGAAAAATTGAAATTCTATATGGCAGCTGCCTGTGACACATGTAAGGCAAGTTATCCTAGCTCATTAATGATGCGACTAAGGAAAAAAAATCCCCTCAGCCACCACCTAGGCAAAACAATATACCGGCCAAAGGGCAGTACCACAAAAGGAATAAATGGATTGGGAAGCAGGAGATTGAGATAAAATAGAATATGGGCTTTAGAGATAGCCTTGGATTGTGATATTCTGTGTTCTGTTTTTCTTAATTTACAATGGGGACAAAACAACTTTTTCCATGGGGTCATGATGATTAAACCAGAAAATATGCCCAGCAAAGAATGTATCTCTGGCAAAGACGGGACATTTCTTAGCACTTATTGTTGTTCTGTTAAATAGGGTCCTTATAGGAATACTGAGTGAAGCTGTTAAAAAATATTATAGACTTAAGACAAACCTCTTTGTTTTAGTGGAAATAAGAAGTGTGACCCATGAACCCATTCACACATGCCCTATGAAAGAAATGGTGGATTGAAAATGGATATTTTCATTACCTGTGCCTTGCAAGTGGGAAAATAATTTTGAAAACTGCAGCCATGGCAGCCTGAGGTTTTCCTACCCAGGCTGTCCTCACCCCAGACTTGTGTGTGTGTGTGTGTGTGTGTGTGTGTGTGTCTGTCTGTATGAGTGTGCTATGCATCTCTATCCAGCAAGATTCTACTGGAGGGAAACGGGGGATGATGGTTAAAAAGTTTGGAGACCCTGCCAACCTCAGAATGTTAGGAAATCAACAAGTTTCTCTATCACTTATGTCTCTGGCCTTTTCCTCCAGATTTTAGGGAAGCTTTTGAAAGAAATGGAGTAAGACAGACTCTGACAGTCATGAAGAATACCTAAGCATTGGTAGGTGGCTTTGAGGAGAGCTGTAATTTTCAGTTGACTTTTAAATTTTAGGTTGAATTGACTTATTAATTTGATTTAAATTACTAGTCAGTTTAATCGGGGAAAAGATAAACCTAACCAGATTATTTGAGTATGTAAGTCTAAACTCAGTGTTAAGGAGAAAGATCAATAGGTTGTCTCTAGATACTTTACCTGGGGATCAGGTATCTGCGAGAGTCCTCCTGGGCATTCTAGAAATGACCCAGATATGGCTGGGAGATCCAGGCAGCAGACGGTATTAAAGTACCATACAAAACATTGGAATCTAGAAATGGCAAGGGACAGCATGGGGAGGGAATCCGACAGGAGACAAGGGGCGTTGAGATACTTTATGACCATTAAAAGATGGTAAGACCAATAGGATGCGAATGAAACCCTGCCAACAGTGCAGAGAGTGATGAGGAGAGGCCTTTTAGTTATAGAGGTAGGGAATTAGGAAAAGAAGAAATTTTGTAGAAGAAAGACTTCACAGTAGTGAGAAGACATCAGTATTTAAGAGACAAACAGATCTCGGTCCAAATGCAGTTTCTTCCCATTAGTAGCCAATAACATATTTATCATATCTAAAGCTTATTTTCCTCACTTACAAAGTGGCAAATATTAACCTCTACTTTGCAAGGCTTTTGTAAAGATAAAATAAGTAAAAAGTAAATGGCCCACAATAGGGCTTAAAGTGGTAACCGTTATTATATTTTACTAATGGAAAATAATTGAAAATTCTGGAATAAAGATGGTAGGCACCTTGTATTTAATTGTTACTTGAATTTGAAGTACCGTTCCCTGGAAAAGCTCCTTTGAACCGCCAGGGTTAACATTTCATAGCGTCTCCCCCGAAAGGAGGCTTTGCTGAGGCAGGATGAACCAGCTCCTCTGAAGCAGCCTTCTATTCTGAGATGAAAGAGGCATTGGATTCCGAAAGCGCAGTCCGACATGTCTGTTTTTGATTGTTCATAAATATTTCATTTTACATTTTAAATTCATATGGGCCCCCAAATCATTGAAGATGAAAAAGAATTCAATACTAGGCCATCCTTTTGCAGGATTGTTTCTCAGAACACACTTGTTCCCGTTTTGTTCAATTGAGATTGAAGCACCTTGGCAGCCAGCCACTCACTGACAGCTACTTCGCAGAGCCGGAGAGCAGCCTACGCGGGATGAGTTGCTTTCTCCCTTTTGGTGGGGCTAACATAGCCCCTTTCCAAGATGAACTGAAAAGCAATCATTACTTACCTAGCGATATAGGCTTGGTATTTTCATCTCAAAAATAGCATGTTACCAATGCTACATGTCTACATGTATTATGATGGATCGATGTGTAGCTGTTTTGTTGTTTTTTACATTTTATGGCAAAGAGCTGAAATATCTTGGAGCTAATTACAGGGCAGGATTTTAATATATTCACGAAAATGACATCCGATTAGGAAAATTCTGAGAACAACTGAAAATGGCTGAGAGCACAAATGTTTACACAATTGTATTACTGTCCCCAATGCAGTGAGTTTCTGGAGGGCTGAGCCTTCCTCTCTCTAAATTTCAATTATATTATTAGCAGTAGGCCATCTTCACAGTAATTGGTATACTCACTTTATCTAATGGAGTATTTTTCATCTAATTGACTGCAAATTTATCTTATAAATGTCAAAGCCAAATTTTCCTATAATAACCTATTATCTCTGCAGTTCTGGCCCAGTGCACCCACAAGAAATGGCATAATGATCGCCTTTGGGAGTGTGAAGGACAGCAACTTAATTTTCCTACCTCTGATGAAAATGACAGCTACTTCTTAAAAAGAGGAAACTTGGAATATGCTCACTTAATTTTGCCACACTTCTCATTCACAAGATTTGACTTCATCCTACTCTGAACATAGGAGTGAATGAATAGTCCTGTTGCAAGAGAACATTACAGAGGCAGTTGGGTAGATACAAACAAAGAACAGGACCACGAGCAGGAGGTCTGGGTGCTGCTCTTAGATTGAATGATTTGGGGTAAATTACTTTACTTCCCTGGTTCTTATACATCAAATGAGAAGGTCAGCCTAGGACAGTTGTTTCACAAACTTTGGTCATTTATGTGCCCCCCATTCAAGGCTTTTACACATTGACAAATCCAACTGTCTGCTTTTGTACCTACCATATTTCATTGACTCACCTCACTTGTAAAAAATATATATTTGAAAAAGAAATTTAAAGTAAATAACAAACACAAAAGTACTATCACTCGCAATAAACATAATCCTAAAAACAAATAAATAAATACTAGCTTAAAGGCAATACACTTCTGGACCCCAGGGAAAATCGTACCAGGAACAATGTTTCCATGATGACAGATTCCATCATTTAAGCAGTCTGCAATTGGTACCACTAACAGAATGTGGATCACACTTCACATTGGGCTATGTGATTTGGGGGCGTCTTTTCCTGCTCTAAAAAGTCCGTGATTAAGTTATTTAAAAGAAGGCTTTTCTGGTATACATTTCAGGAAAGCCATCTTCTGATTCATTCCTATTGAAAAATGGGATTCTCCTAGTCAGAGGGTGAAATGTGACTTGCTCTCTTGTTCTCCAGGGAAACGAATGAAAACATGGAGACTCATGGGAATGTCTAAGTGAGAGATTAAATAGAAAAAGCTTATTTTCTCTCCCCTCCCCCCCAGGGAACATTAAATTCATGAAACTTAATGTGACTCTAATTAAAACAACAATGTAAAGTATTATTTAGGATATGCTTTTAAAATTGGTTATGCCTCTGTCTATCTTACTTCTGTGTATCAAGTCATGTAGCTATGCATATACATAGAACACACTTCCATGCACAGTCTAAAAAAGATTTGTATGCTGACATTTTTCTAACCTAAGAAAAGATGCAAACCTGGAATAGGGCCATAATTATGTCTGACTTCTTTGAACTGAGTATGTTCTAGTCTTACCTCTTCTAGGTGCCTCAGAAGTGCCTCTTTCAGGAGATAGAGATGAAATATAACAAGCAAAGATTTATAAAGATGTTTACTGTTGTGATATTTGTAATGGTGGAAAAGAACACATGAATACACAACATTCAAGTTATCCTTAAACAAATCATAATATGTTGATTTGATGGAATGTATCATCATTAAAGTAGTACTTGTGAAGAATTTTAATGAAGTTGTCCTGGTATATGAAATAATGTAATAGTAGGTGAAATCCTGTGATCAAAGTGATCCAGACATATTAGTGTGGTCTATAGATGCACTCAGGCTCTGATCTTGACCTCTCTCTTGTTCTGTGCCAGTGATACTTCCACTGTACTGAAATGCTGGTTATTCTCTACACATAGCAAGTTCTCTCACAATCCCATGCTATTGAACATGCTAGTTTTGTTTTTTACAAAAATAATTTTTTTCTTAAAAAAATAGATAAATGTTGCGTGAGAAGAAGGGGTAAAGAGAGTTGGTAAAGAGAGGAAAACCAAATTTCTCATCGGAAGTAGGAAACTAGAACTTCATGCAAAATTGCTGGGTGACCTTGGTACAATTTCTTTGTCATTTCTCCCCCTTGTCAATTTGGTTGTAAGTAGAATTGCACTACACTTAGTACTTTGATTAGGTCCTGAGCTTTCGGCTATTACTCTAATAGTGTTTATAAAATGGAGACACACAGAGAAGAGAGAGAGAACGGGAACCGAGTAAAATCTATTAGTTTTCACCACTGGAAATAAAGAAACTTGTGATGAAGGAAAGAACAGAAAGTTGTCTTCAGGGCCAAATGAGGAATTTTCTCTTTCCTTCTCTTCTGCCTTCAATTATAAGCCAATGACTCTTTCCTATTCCAACCCTTTGAACATAGAAATTATTTGATACATGCCATGCTAAAAAAACCCAGATTTTTTCCCCCCATTATAATCAATTGATTTTTAAACACAATCTTGATACATTGTTTCAGGCCTTACAAAGTTCCTAAATATCAAAACAACAAAGGTGAAACAAATTCTGGTAGGAATTTGCCTCTTCCCAACAAGACTTGAAGTAGAATGGACCTCAGTGGTACATTCCAGATTATAGATGAAACAGCACAGACCCTAGATTCAAGTCTGATCTGAATCCCTCACAAGGTTGCTCTGGGGAAAAAATTGGATAATATGTGCAGAACTCTGACAACTGTAATACACTACATGCATGTCAGTTTAATAAATCCAGAGTCAGGGTGGAAGGAAAGAGCTTTCTAAATCTCTTACATGATTATCACTAGGCATGTGGTTTATATACTTATTAGAAAAGATTTCCTTGAGAAATCAACAGTAAGATTAAAGCAAACTTTGGTCTGCTTATTTTGGAAATGAAACTATCTTCCAGAATAATTGATAGGAAAACATTTAATAGTTAAATACTGAGACATTCTACCCAGTTTTCCCCTCCAGGGGTGGAGGAACAGTTTCGTCCAATTATAAATTTGGGTTGAAGGATCATAGGCAGGACTCATGTTACAAAGAAATAGAATATGTGGTCCCCCATTCACCATGGTTTCTGTATCACTAGAAAGGTTTTCTGGTTCTGAAAATCTCTTCTTGGCTCCTAGAATATAATAGTTCTGTCAGGTGACAAAACCTTTCATTCTGCAATTAAATCAAGATGAATAAGCTTCTTCTCTGTACTTACAGAGAATGTTCCTTTTTACTGTTTATATTACTTGTGTCATTACTTGTTCTTGCCCTTTCTAGATTTTTAACTCTTCAAGATCAGAAAACGATATAGTTTTCATCTTTTGTTTCTAATGTAGTAATGTTTGTTATAGTAGATGCTTAATAAATATTTGTTGAAAGAATGAATAAATGATTAAAAATGCAGTTAACCCCTGTAGATAGAATAGTTGACTTAGACTATGACACACACAATTTTTAAAAATTGAAGTATTATTGACGTACAGTGTTATATTAGTTTCAGGTATACAGCATGGTGATTTGACAATTCTGTACATTATGCTATGCTCACCTTGATAAATATAGTTACAATCTGTCACCATACAATATTATTGACTATATACCCTACAACATAATTTTCAACCCTGTGCCTTATTTATTTTATAACTGGAAGTTTGTACCTCTTAATCCTCCTATTTCACCCATCCCCCCCAATTTCCTTCCTTTTGGCAACCACCAGTTTTTTCTCTATTTATGGTTCTATTTCTGTTTTGTTTATTTTGTTTTTTAGATTCCACATGTAAGGGAAATCATATGTATTTATCTTTCTCTTTCTGACTTATTTCACTTAGCATAATACCCTGTAGGTCCATTCATATTGTCACAAATGTATATATACTATTTTTATCCACTCATCTATCAATGAACACTTAGGTTGATTCCATACCTTGGCTATTTTAAATAATGTAGAAATAACTATAGGGTACACATATTTTTTCAAATTAGTGTCTTCATTTTCTTTGGGGAAATACCCAACAGTGGAATTACTGGATTGTATCGTTATTTTTAATTTTTTGAGGAACCTCTGTACTATTTTACCCAGTAGTTGTACCAGTTTACATTCCTACCAATAATGTACAAGGGTTCCCTTTTCTCTACATCCTCACCAACATTTGCTAATTCTTATATGACACACATGATTGACATACAATTTTGAATTGAGAGAGTTTTTTAAGTGGGTGGGAATTGATTAAGTGGGGAGCCATAGGGCAGAGATTTTGAAAGAAGAAGATAGGTTCTTTACAGATAAAGAACAAAGACAGGAAACAAAGAAACAGAGAAAGGAATATAGGGAAATTTGCCGATTCCTAGCTTTATCTACTGAAGTTCCTGGCCAGAGACTTTTTGAAAAACATACAGTGAAATTGAGTAATAGCAAAGAAATGAATTTACTACTAATGTATTTTACAGAGAGAAAAAAAAAAGGATTGAAAGTCTCTCTCTATGTATAACAAATATATTCAGAATTGAAAGAATTGAGGAAGAACTTGAGTATGATAAATTTAGCTCTTTACAATACTTATTAGTGAAGCCACATACTTTGACACAAAAGCGCATACATGTATAGTTCATTTGGTATTTCATGCATGTCTATTTTGTTTATATCACAGTATTTAAAGTTCCTTAGAGATACAGATTGGACTTCCAACAAGATTGCATTATGAACTTATGCTTTGAAGCTTCTCTCTGCTCCAAACACAATAACATGTAAAAATTAAAATTAAAAAGAACATAATCATATCTGTCAAGATGGTCCACGTTTGGCTGTAGTAGAAAACAACACCAAAATTTTAGTGGCTCAAAACAGAAAAGTTTACTTCTTGTTCATGTTATATGTATTTTTTAAATTTTATTTTATTTAGAGGGAGAGAGAGAGCGTGTATGCACACATGGGCAGGCATGCAGGCATGGGGAGAAGGGGGAAGGGAAAAGAGAGACTTTTAAAGCAGGCTCCATGTGCAGTGCGGAGCTGGATCTCATGACCCTGAGATCATGACCTGAGCCTAAATCAAGAGTTGGATGCTCAATGGTTTGAGCCATCCCAGCTGCCCCAGTTCATGTTACATTTTCATTGTGAGTTGACTTGGGGCTTTAGTCCATGATGTCCTCACCTTGACATCCAGGTAGATGGGTTTAGGACTTTGCTAGTTGCTATGGCAGAGTGAAAAAGAGCATGATGAGTCATACACTAGCTCTTTATAGTATCTGTCTAGAGAATACATGTGCCATATCCACTTACCTTTCATTTACCAAATCAAATCCCAAGGCCATGTCCAAGGAAGAGAAAATCCTACTTGTCTAGAAGGAAGATTAGAAATATTTGATAAATGGAACTAATTATTATTATAATAGTCATATTGAAATCAATACTGCCTTGGCCCCAGAATAGAACAAATGAAGAGTGGTGCACAGAGAATAGTTCCAGACTCCAGAGTCAGAGTCAAGAACTAGTCAGGTGTTCAATTCTGTTGTGGTAAAAACATCCATAAAAGGCTATATATAAATCTGTATGCTTATAGAAGTGAAATACCTCTGAACCAGCCTAGTAACCAGGATTTTAGATAAGCCACCTACTAGTACATTGCCTCTGTCAGTGATATTTCTCTTATCTTCATAGGTCAAGAGTCCTATGGGATCTAATTAAGGGTCCCTTGAAAAACTGGTAGAAGCAGTAGCAAAACATCTAGTCAGACATATGTGAGCCTGTATAGTGTGAGGAAAAATACCCCAAATTCAAGATGAGTCTCCAAACCAAAAGTTTAAATCACTCAAAGAAAACTAGAACTAAGATAGCCAAGAAAATCAGCAATTAGCAGATAAATTCACACCACTTGTTTAAAAAGAATGGTATTGTTGGAAAAAAAATTTTATTTAGGAGCTCCAAAGAAATAAAAGAAAGAATAACATCAAAAGAGAGTGGGAGAGAGAAACACATCTTGGCATAAAGGAAAGAAGGCCATGTAGATATGGAGAAGAACCACTGTGCAATTGTGGAAATGAAAGAAATTAATCAAAATAAAAAAAAATTACTAGAAACTCAAGATTGGATGAAGTTGAAAAGATCACCAGCTAGTTAGAAGTTGGTATTGAGGAGTGCTTCCAGAACATAGCCCAGTGATACAGAAAAATTAAAAAAAAAATGACAGCAGTTAAGGGATATGGAAGGAAGTATGTGTGAGAGGCTCATTACATGTTTAATAGGCTTTCTAGAAAAAGAGACCAAAAGGAAGGGCAGGAAAAATATAAAAGAGCTGAGAATTTACCAGGATTATAAAAAAGTCTACATCCTCTGCTAAAAGTGCATCTTGAGAACAAAGCAGAATACATAAAAATAAAGCTACATCTAGGTGCCTCGTAATGAAACAGCAGGAGATAGAGATAAATTGAAAATCTTAAGAGCTGCTAGTGGGAAAAACAGATTATCTAAAAAAAAAAATCAGGTTAATCAGCTACAACAGTAGATGGCAGAGGGCCATGGAGTAATATTTTCACACATCTGAGGGAATGGAATATGCATTCTGGGATTCAATATCTAACTGTACTATCATGCAAGAGAAAGAGAGAAAGACAGATACTTGCAGATCTATAAAGACTATTTGCTACCCATGGACCATTGTTGAAAGAAACACGGAAGAAGAAATTAACCTAAAAGGAAAGAGGTTAATGTTTAAAAAAAAGGAGAAAGGGGTCAGAGTACAGAAGCATGGTAAGGTTTTGGTAGGAAGATGACATTATTTTAAAACTTAAGGGCAATGATTAAAAACCAGAAGTACAACTTAAAGCTTCTTTATCAGTAGAGGGAAAAGGAAAGAATACAGAACTGTTCCTTGTATTATTTTGATTTCTCTCTTCCCCTTCTCCCAAAACATACCACAAGAACTGACAACATTAAATCAAATAGGGGTTCTGATGACATAAATGGAGAAAAATTGTTTAGAGTTGGAAAGTTGGGCTAACTTTTATATCAGGACTGTCCTGTAATTTAAATCCCAAGATAAATGCAGAAAAGCCTCCACTGTATGAAACTATTAACTAACCCAAATTATTTTTTTACTTAACCTTAAGTTAGAGAAGAAAACTCTAAGAAAATAATCACTATGTATTTGAAGTGGCAATTCAATTCAAGTCAGTATAAATTTCATCTACTCACCTACAACTTTTACATTTTCGTCTACCTTGCTGTACTATGATCACTCAGCTGCAAAAATAACAGCTTCTCGGCAGGTCAATCATCAAAGAAAGTTCAGTCATTGCCAATGTACTTAATGTATAAGGCTAGAAAACTACATTCTTGTTTGGAGAAATGTTTTTAGAAATAAGATTCAAAAATATCTAAGATACCTGGAAAAAATAGATTTAATAGAAACTTCTGTTTACTATAAGAGAGGATCGTGTGGAACCTGGAGAGCATGCCGAAAGCTAAGTGTTCTGGTTCCAAGTCTTTGCTCTGTAGTCAAGCAGCTATGTGGCTATATAACTTATTTCACCTGTCTGAGCCTCAGTATTCTTATTCATACTATAAGGGGCTCAATTAGATGTACTCTGAGGTCCCTGATGCTTCTTTGAGGTCTGATTCTAGAATATACCATCACCTGGGCATTCTGGTGGATTGGGGTTTTGGGTTACCTCAAAAATCTCTTTTCTGGCTGGTGTTGAACCTCCCAGATCTTGATTTATCAGAGAGCTGTGGGCAGTACAGTGCCATCCCATGTGATGGGCCCTCTATCATGTGCTCTCTTATCCTAAAGGATGAAGTGCTGTGGAAGGTGAGAGCTATGAAGGAGAAGTATAACAATGCATCCACATAGCTAAATACACAGGAAAGATGTGCCAGCCAATTCACAACTGGCATATTTATACAAATATTGGGCAGAAAGTTTCTAAGTTTTGAAAAGTCAAAACTATGGTACCGTTGTCCAAGGAAAAATGTGAGCAATGAGAGGCTTTGTTCAAGATGGGCCCGAGCTGTGATAATGACTTTGGCACTGGACCATTTTTTCATCTGTGACATTTATCATGCAGCAATATTCAGGATCTTGATTGGAGGCTCATGCTGTGAAATACAATGAATGTAATATCTAGAAAACAAGGGAGAACAGATGTAGCTGTGTTGTATAATCCAGTGTGACACTCATTATCCTTATGAAAGGAATAACTATCAAGCTTGAAAGACGGAAAATAGATGCAGCCAAGATGGTCAGAATTCTGCCTGGTTTTAAAAGATGCCTGTAATTTCTATACCTGGGAATAGTCATTATGAAGCAGGATGTCATTATGCCAGTTCTTATAACACACAAGCATCCCTTATAATAGGTTGTGCAGCCTGACGTTTTCCTCTGCAGAGATGTTTAATTTTGCTCAAATGATATTTCATGGGCAGCAAAGAAAAGTTAGAGCAGAGTGAGGTGGTCAGGAAATGGTTTTTCACAGATACGGACTCTTGTTTTCATTATCTTACTTTAGAGATGATGAAAGTATAATATACAAATTCTTGTGAGTAGGGGAGAACAGAAGACCTGCAAAAGAATGGGTCATTATTTTCAATGTATTTACACTGTTTAGAAACTGGCCTCTTTATTTCTTTTTTAGGGGGGATGCTGCTAGACTTAACAGTTCAAGTAAGCTGTTGAAATCAGGTTGACATAATGGGTCCATTTCTAAGCTCTTATACCCTTTGGTGTTTGAGTTTATGAAACCTTTTGTGGTATTTTAATATAAAAAGAATAATTTTCTCTCTGCAAAATACTTTTATTATGAGAAATTATGAGTCTTTGGGTTTCCTCTTTTGGCTCTTGCTATAGGAGTCAGATTCCTGAGAGAGAAATTACAGTGACTGACTGAAGAGAAAGGAGTCCCCACATCACAAATTAGGTTAAAACTCTGAATAACAGAAGAATCTTTAATGCTTTATGCTCTGGAACAACCCTGGAATCTTTTGTAGATACTCAGTATCAAATTTTGTCTTACTGCTAGAATACTGTGACTGTCCTTCATTACAATGCTTATCTAACTCTCTTCAGATGTATATTTTATCTTGTTTACACTAATGCCCTTATTTTCAATGTACATATTCAAATCTCTTGTCAAAAATATATTTGACCTTGGGGGGCCTGGGTGGCTCCATTCGTTAAGCATCTAACTTCAGCTCAGGTCATGATCTTAGGGTCCTGTGAGTTTGCTTCTCCCTCTCCCTCTGCCCCTCTCCTCAGCTTGTGTGCGCTCTCTCTCTCAAATAAATGAATAAAATCTTTAAGAAATCTATCTATCTATAGATACACCTATCTATAGATAGATATAGAGATATATATTTGACCTCATTTATTGTTACTCTTAATATTTTCAAACTGTGTACTCAAATCACTTCTCAAATAAATATTTTAGCTTTTTGACATTTATTTACTTTTGAGTGTAACAGGCTCCCTTCCCTGTGGATCCAAAAACAATTCCTGGAAAGCTGTGGAAAGGAGGGAATTGTGGGATGGGCTTATACCTAAAATAAAACACAGTGATGTGTTAATGGTTTGAAGTGAGACATTTGTCAGAAGTCTGGTGGTTGCTGCCTTCATTTCTGTCTGCATGCAAACTTCTAATTAAATGGGTAAGTCATTTTTGAAAATATTCCAGGTCTGTGGTCTTATTTCCAAAGTACATCAATTGTCAGCTCTTTCAGTACTGAACTACTCTTCTGTCTTGAACTCTGGTCTACTTTTTTTTTTTTTTTTTGGTCTACTTTTTATCTGTTGCTGGGCTAGACACGCACCACAAAATCCTATTGAGTCTTTTCCCTTAAACTCTAGAATTTACCTGGATTGAAAACTTACGACCAATAGACTAATTCTAGGTGCTTTCACTATTAAAAAATAGCATACATATGCAGATTTGAATACCTTTATTTTATTTTTTACTTTTTAAAGTTTTTATTCAAATTCCAGTTATCATACATGTAATATTAGTTTCAGGTGTACAAAATAGTGATTTAACACCTCCATACAACATCCAGTGCTCATCACGAGTGCTCTCCTTAATCCCTGTCACCTATTTCACCCATCCCACCAACCCCCTCCCCTCTGGTAACTATCAGATGTTCTCTATAGTTAAGGGTCCGTTTCTTGGTTTGCTTCCCTCTTTCCTTTTTTTAAATTTTTTTTTCACTTTTTTCCCCTTGTTTTGCTTCCTAAATTCCACATACGAGTGAAATCACATGGCATTTCACTTGTATGAAGAATTTAAGAAATACCATATTTGAATACCTTTAGATGGGTGTGTGTTACCTACTTCTCAGATCCCCTCATTTCCTATTGTCATTCAC
The DNA here is from genome assembly GCF_054177405.1 of Leptonychotes weddellii. NCBI lineage: Eukaryota > Metazoa > Chordata > Mammalia > Carnivora > Phocidae > Leptonychotes > Leptonychotes weddellii. The sequence goes on along the minus strand of NC_138369.1, from coordinate 112,562,977 downwards.
AGGCCTACATTTAGATTCCTGGCCTGGCACCTGCAGGATTTGAATTCATGATGTCGTGCCTGGAACTGCCCAGGACAGTCATCTCTGCTTTCTAGGTCCCTAGCTCTTTAAGCTCTTTGGGGAAGCTTTCTCCTCTGTCCCTCTTGCTCTGCTGCTTCACTGCCCTCACATATATGCTTCATCAGGAACCTTGTGTCTACCTTGACATCACATTTGGCTTCTCCTGTATTGTAGTGTTGGGTTGCTAGACGGCTCTCCAGAGTCAGGACAACCCAAGCAGAGGGCACTTTCCTCCCAAATCACACTTTTTCACATAGTTGTCTCAGTTAAGATGCACCCAGAGAGGTAGAATGAATAACCTCTGATTAGGCTCATCCATTACCGAACAGTAAGTATGAAAACAAAAATTTCATTTTAAACTTTTTTGGGAAATATTTCTAGACTTAACAGAAAAGTTGCAAATGAAACCTTCTTGTAGATCCTTCACTTAACTTTCCTTAATGTTAATATTTTACATAATCAAGCACAGTGATCACAATCAGGAACTTAACCTTGGTAAAATACTATTACTTACAGATCTTATTAAATCTCATCAATTTTCCCCTAACACTCCCCCCCTTTTTTAAGGTTTTATTTAAATTCCAGTTAGTTAACACAGTGTAATATTAGTTTCAGGTGTGCAATTTAGTGATTAAACACTTCCATACCACAGGTGGTGTTCATCACAAGTGCCCCCCTCCTAATGCTCCCTTTTCACCACTCTATTTGAGTTTCTACCTTCTGGTCCTGATCCTTCTCTAAATAGGGAATGATCTGAGAAGCAAGGGTGTAGATGACCTCTCCACTCTATCTGGTACCTTAAATCAGGTCCATATCTGTTGCTTTCTTTAGCTAATGCAAATAAACAAATGGACATTTCTCAATTTTCTTGGTCTCTGTGATGACTTACTTAACATGATTGACTTCTCATTGGGCTTCCCTGCCTAGTCCCTGTCTTCTCAAGTACAGATCTAGTGACTCATTTTTCTGCTCACAACACCATATATCCTTTTTGTTTGTTTCTAACCCTATTGAACTTTTGTCCCCTTATTTATTATGAATTGAACGTCTCATCATCTGCTGGCCTTTGTAGTGTGACGGAAATCACCTGAACTACATAACTTGACTCTCAGGACTAATAACCAAGGCCACCTGCATCAGCAAAACTTAACTGTTTGTTTCAGGAAATTCTTATTCAGGAAGATAAGACTGTAAACCAGTGAATAACCTCAGTGTTTACTTCAGAACATTTTTTAAAACTAGTTTGTTCAGGCAAATAATTTGCTCATCTGGGTAAACAGCTCTCCTTTCTCAGCAAAAGACTACACACCTGAGCAAGCAGCTTGCTTCTCAAGCCAATAGCTTACTTATCAAGGCTCTCTAATAGACAATTGCTTCAGTATGTCACTAATCAGAAACAATTATGTCACAAATTTTCCCTAATCTCTATCTGTTTTATGCCTTGGAAGCCTGCCTTAAATCATTTGAGCCCAGATCCCAAGATCTGTAAGTATCCTCCCCATACCCATACCCCTTTTTTTCGGAGACATTACTCACACTGTCAAGCTGGTATTACTATAGGAGGTCTAACAAACTTAGCATTCTTTGCTCAACAGGTTTTCTGGTGGTCTTTTGGGGGAGTCATTAGGTAAATACCTAATATGATCCAGCCTAGCCATATTGATGTTGAACATTAAGTTAGGTCTTACGTTGTATTTGACTAAAAGTAGGGATATTTCCTCCTCTGGTTTGGGAGGCTTAGAAAAAGAGGGTAGAATTGATTTTATTTACAACAATTCATATATAGGCTAGTAGTTCTCCATTGGGGTTGAAGAGATAAGGGAGAGGTGGTCTGGGCACTTGATTTACCTGTGGGGGGGTTTCAAAGTACACTTCCATGAAGATTGTAATAATCAGTCCAATTCATCCTCTCCCAAATCACAAGTGAGAACCGCTAGTCTGGGTACTTGTTCAACCTAAAAAAGTGAATGACAGAATGGAAGCTATTATCTATTCAAAATACTAGTCTTTCAACATGCAAATAATTAAGGCAAAAATGTCATGTTGGATATATTATCCAATATTTGCCTTCTTTTCCCACTTAATTTATTCAATATATATTTTTTAAAAATAGCCCTTTCTCTTGATCGTCTATAGACTTATTTTTATACAGAGGGAACAAAGCATATTTGGCTCTAGCCCCAGAAGGGCACAGAACTATGCCAGAGAAATTAAAGAGTAAGACAGAATTTGTACAAATCAGTCATTGGTTATTTTAGGAATGTTTATCATAGAGCTTTGGTGTGAGGATTTTTTTTTGTTTTTGTTTTTAAACATGGGAATCAGTTCTGCCTTACAAAATACTCACTAAACTGTTCAAAAACTTTTTTCTGCCTATTGAGGAAGTTTTATTTTTCATACTTGATATAAAAAGTACCATCCTCATAAATAAGTCTAGAAAGGCTTTATGTAGAAGGTAAGATTTTAGTTTTAACAAGTGGATAACCAGGGAGGGAGGACTGAGAGAGAGATTCCTTAGTTGGAGAAGAATGATGAAGAAAAGAAGGTGGAGAAAATCTGTAACTATGTGTCAGGGGGAATTTCTTTCTAAGTGACTCTATGCATAGCAAGTCAACACACCCTCTCTTCTCTCACTGGAATTTTTTTGGTGATGATTTATCAATCATATATCAAATCATAATATAATCTCTACCTTTTCTTTTGTGGTTCCATTACTATAATTGCTTTTTTCTCCAGGTCTTCTTGGCTGTCACAAGTTTTCACAGTTCTTTGTTATTTTGCTTTTGATGTTTAGTGTTCCCAAGATTCATGTTCAAAACTGTGTTTCACAAAATTTACAGATAATCACTTTTGACTATTCTTCCCAGGATATTTAAATTAAAAAAAATTTAATATTCATTTTAATATTTCCCTCAGTCTTAAGTCATATTGGTATTGGACAGTTAAATTATACCATGGGAGAACTGTGTCCAGAATATAAAGAATTGTTGAGGAAAAGATTGATCCTATTCTTTGTATTAAATAAAAGTATTGGGAAGAAATTGTTAGCAATCAAGACTTCTTTTGAAGGAAGAGCTTACTACTGTGGTATATCCAGTTCTGTCCTTGTCTTATTTATACTGCTTCTCAAGAACTACAGTTTATGTTCTCAAGACCTATCCCTTAAATCCACAGGTGAATCAGAAAGGATTATTTTTAGACTCCATGTAATTATCACTTACCAAGGGTACAGTGCTTGAACTTAGTAGGTATGAAAAGTTCTAAGCACATTAGGCGTTTTTTTTTGGTTTTGTTTTGTTTTTATATTAGAACCCATTTTGAAATTATAATAGGTAACCCACACAGACAGAAATACTATCTCTTGGGTGCCTGGCTGGCTCAGTCGTTTAAGTGATCGACTGTGGTTTTTGGCTTAGGTCATCTCAGGGTTGTGAGATCGAGCCCCGCATCAGGCTCTATGCTTGGCACAGAGTCTGCTGGAGATTCTCTCTTGTTGCCCTCTGCCCTTCCCCCCGCTCATGTGTGCTTTCTCTCTAAATAGATAAATCTTAAAAAAAAAAAAATACAATTTGTTTTAACAAATTTTTTAAAAGAATTCTATATGAGGTATGGGTATACTTTGTATTTTATTTTTTCCCCCTTCGGGCATTAGTAGTTATTAGATAGGGTACATCCATCCTAGGTATTCTTATATTCCAGTATATAGAGGGGTTCTTCTAGTCTGTTCTTCTAGTTCTTCTAGACTCCTCTCTCTCACATACCACATCCAGTCCATCCGCAAATACTTTTGGCTTTCCTTGAAATGATACCCTCACTCTTTTCATCACCTCTTCCATTCTCACTGTATTTCAGGTGATCTCATTTTGACTGTTGTAGTAGCCTCCTAGAGATTGGCCTGTCTCTGCCCTAGGCTCTCTGTTTTCCATAGCGACCAGAGAAATCCTTTTAAACTGAAAGTAAGATTATGTCACTTCTCTGTTCAAAACTTGCCAGTGGCTTTCCTTTGTACAAAGAATACAATTCAAAGCCTTTTCTTATCATGACCCCAAAGGCCCCAGATTTCACACCTGGCAACCCCCCTGATGCTATTTCTTACAGCTCTGCCTTGTCAACTCTGCTCCCAGCTCCACCAGCCCTGGCTACTCCTTGAAAAAGTATCTTCTGCTCCACTTTCTGGGTCTTTGCAGTTGCTATTCTGCCTGGAACACTCTTCTCCCAGACAGCCGCATGGCTTGTTCTCGCAATTCCTTCAGGTTTGTGCTCAATGTCCTTTCATCATAGAGGTCTTACCTGACCGCTCTGTCTCAAGCACCACCCCCTATTCCTCTCTATCCCCGCACTCCAGAGAGAAGTATGTGCTTATTGCCATCTAGACATACTCTATTGTCCATCCCCCTTCCCCATGTTAGAATGTAAGCTCCACAAGAGCAGGAAGTACATCTGCTTTGTTCATTGCTCTGTCCCAAGACCTATAATGGTGTCTAGGCTATAGCTAAGTACACAATAAATATTTATTTTATTTTATTTGTTCTATGTTATTTTATTTTACTTATTTTATTATTTTTCATCATGATAAGTGTACTTTTTAGTCCCCATCCCCTATTTCCGTCATCCTCCCACCTATCTCCCCTCTGGTAGCCATCAGTTTTTTCTCTATAATTAAGGGTCTGTTTCTTCGTTTGTCTCTCTTTTTTTTTCTTTGCTTATTTGTTTTGTTTCTTAAATTCCACCTATGAGTGGAATCTTGGTATTTGTCTTTCTCTGACTGATTTATTTCCCTTACCATAGTACTTCCTAGCTCTATCCATGTTGTTGTTTTTTGGGTAAGTACCCAGCAGTGCAATTACTGGATAGTAGGGTAGTTCTATTTTTAATTTTTGAGGAACCTCTTTACTGTTTTCCACAGTGGCTACACCAGTTTGCATTTGCACCAACAGTGTATGAGAGTTCCTTTTTCTCCACATCCTTGCCAATACTTGTTTCTTTTGTTTTTGATGTTAGCCGTTCTGACAGGTGTGAGGTGATATCATTGTAGTTTTGATTTACATTTCCCTGATGATAAGTGATATTGAGCATCTTTTCATGTGTCTGTTGGCCATCTGTCTGTATTTTGTGGAGAAATGTCTGTTTATGTCTTCTGCCCATTTTTTAATTGGATTAATTGTTTTTTGGGTATTGAGTTGTATCAATTCTTTGCATATTTTGGATACTAACCCTTTATTGGATATGTCATTTGCAAATATCTTCTCCCATTCTGTAGGTTGCCTTTTAGTTTTGTTGATTGTTTCCTTTGCTGTGCAGAAACTTTTTATTTTGGCATAGTCCCTATAGTTTATTTTTGCTTTGTTTCAAGTCTATCTAGAGACCTATCTAGAAAAATTTTGCTACTACCAGTGTCAGAAAGATTACTGCCTATGCTCTCTTCAAGGATTTTTATGGTTTCAAGTCTCACATTTAGGTCTTTCATCCATTTTGAATTTGTTTTTGTGTATGGTGTAAGAAAGTGGTTCAGTTTCATTCCTTGCATGTTGCTGTCCAGTTTTCCCAACACAATTTGTTGAAGAGACTGTCTTCTTCCCATTGGGTATTCTTTCCTGCTTTGTTGAAGATCAACTGACCATATAATTGTGTGCTTATTTCTGGGTTTTCTGTTCTATTGATCTATTTATCTATTTTTATGCTGGTACAATACTATTTTGATTACTACTGCTTTGTAATGTAACTTGAAATCTGGAATTGTGATACTTCCGGTTTTGTTTTTATTTTTCAAGATTGCTTTGGCTGTTTGGGGTCTTCTGTAGTTCCACACAAATTTTAGGGTTATTCTAGTTTTGTGAAAAATGTTGTTGGTATTTTGATAGGGATTGCATTGAATGTGTAGACTGCTTTGGGTAGTATGGACACTTTAGGAATATTTGTTCTTCCAACCCATGAGCCTGGAATGTCTTTCCATTTTTCTGTGTCATCTTGAATTTCTTTTATCAGTGTTTTATAGTTTTCAGAGTACAGGTCTTTCACCTTTTTGGTTAAGTTTATTCCTAGATATTGTACTGTTTCTGGTGCAATTGTAAATGGGATTGTTTTCTTAGTTTCACTTTCTGCTGCTTCATTATTAGTGTATAGGAATGCCACAGCTTTCTGCACATTGATTTTGTATCCTGTGACTTTACTGAATTCATTTATCAGTTCTAGTAGTTTTATGGTGGAATCTTTAGGGTTTTCTACCTATAGTATTATGTCATCTGCAAATAGTGAAAATTTTACTTCTTCCTTACTAATTTGGATGCTCTTTTATCTCTTTATGTTTTCTAATTGCTGTGGCTAGGACTTCCAGTACTATGTTAAATAAAAATAGTGAGAGTAGTCATCTTTGTTTTGTTCCTGCCTTTAGAGGAAACGCTCTCAGTGTTTCACTATTGAGTATGATGTTGGCTGTGGGTTTTTCATATAAGGCCTTTTGTATGTTGAGATATGTTCCCTCTAGACCTACTTTGTGGAGGATTTTTATCACAAATGGATGTTGTACTTTATCAAATGCTTTTTCTGCATCTATTGAAATGATCATATGGTTTTTATCCATTCTCTTTTTTTTTTAAGAAAAAAAAAAGATTTTATTTATTTCAGAGAGAGAGCAGGATTGAGTGCAAGCATGCATGGGGGGAGGGGCAGAGGGAGAAGCAGACACCCTGCTGAGTAGGGAGCCCAATGCGGGGCTTGATCCCATGGGATCATGATCTGAGCTGAAGGCAAACCCTTAACTGAATGGGACACCCAGGCACCCCTTTATTCTTTCTCTTATTGATATGATGTATCACATTGGTTGTTTTGAGAACGTTAAACCACCCTTGCATCCGGGGAATAAATCCCACTTGATCATGGTGTATGATGTTTTAAATATATTGTTGGATTTGTTTTGCTAATATTTTGTTGAGGATTTTTACAGCTATATTCAAGAGAGGTATTGGTCTGTAGTTATCTGGTTTTGGTATCAGTGTGTCAGGCTTTGGTATCAGGGTGATACTGGCTTCATAGAATGAAGCCTTGTATTTGTATTTATTGGAATAGTTAGAGAAGAATGGGTATTAACTCTTCAAATGTTTGGTAGAATTTGCCTGTGAAGCTCTCTGGTCCTGAACTTTTGTTTTTTTGGGAGTTTTTTGATTACTGAGTCAATTTCATTGCTGGTGATTGGTCTGTTCAAATTTTCTATTTCTTCCTGCTTTAGTTTTGGTAGGTTATATGTTTCTAGGAATTTATCCACTTTTTCT
>NC_138369.1:112439200-112555149 GCF_054177405.1 Leptonychotes weddellii | reverse complement strand
GGGAGACTAGGACAAAGTCATGCACTAGATTAAGGGTATATTTTGGTCTGTTAGAAGAAACTGTATCCTAAAATTTTAAAGAAAGAAAAACTTATGTATATACAAAAAATAAGGTTAAATACAATGAAGGGATAGAATATGACTGTAAAAATGAAGATTAAAAAAGATTTTAAAAAAGGAATTGATAAGATGTTGGTTGAAAAAGGAAAGAAGAAAAATTCATCTAAAAATAGAAAAAGAAAAAAATAAAATTAAAAAAATTAACTTTGGAAGACTAAAGAGTCATGGGAAAAAAGCCATGAATTCTATGTGCTGTATTCCCCTAGTGCTGGGGTTTTGCAGCTCTCATTGATTGGTAAACTTGGTCTTGGCTGGATGTTCTTGCTGATCTTCTGGGGGAGGGGCCTGTTGCAGTGATTTTCAAATGTCTTTGCCTGAGGCAGAGTTGCACCGCCCTTGCCAGGGGCCAGGCTAGGTAATCTGCTCAGGTTTGCTCTCGGTAGCTTTTGTTCCCTGAAAGCTTTCCATACAGCTTTGGAGGATGAGAATGAAAATGGCAGCCTCCCTAACTCTGGTCCTGGAGGAGCCAAGAACTTGGGGCCCCACTCCTCAGTGAGTGCTCAGAGAAAAACAGTCAATCACTCCTGTCTCCCCCATCTCTGGGTGCACTCCGTGCTCACCTGGCCTGTGACCAAGCATTTCTATCTCCGGCACAGGACCCTGTTTGGAGTCTCCAAACCCAGCAGATTCCTGTGGCAGGCTCCTATGCCAGTCCTCCTGGGGGGAGGAAGGGGAATCTCCCCAGATCTGCCGCTTGTTGGGTCCCTGCTGGAAGAGTAGTGGCCCAACTGTGACTCAGATCATGGTTTATAGTATCCCCAAGGTGAGAGCCCACTCCTCGGCTCCATCTTTGCAGCTGGCTTCCCTGTTCTGATACCTGGGAGCTCTGCCACACTCAGGCACCCCTGGTCTTCCTGTGACCCTGAGGGTCCTGAGACCACACTGTCCCAGGGAGGGTTCCATCCCCGCTTAGCCACTGGAGCGATGTCCTTCAGCAGAGCAGACTTCTACAAGTTCCAATTTTGTGCTCCACTGTTCTATCACTTGCCCTCCCCCTGCGATCTGTCTTCCTGTATATTGCCTCGGATTCACTTCTCCACAAGCCCTACCTTCCAGAAAATGGTTGCTTTTCTGTTCATAGAATTGCTGCTATTCTTTTCTTCGATCTCCTGTTGAATTTGTAGGTGTTCTGAATGGTTTGATAACTATCTAGCTGAATTCCTGGGACCAGATGATATTTTAGTCTCCTACTCCTCTGCCATCTTGCTCCTCGCCCAGCTTATCCTCATTTTAAACCTCAGATCTAGACTAGCTTGAATGGACTCCATGGTCTCTATCTCTTCCAGATCATAACCCACACTAAGTAGAGTCCTGTGTGCCTTCAATTCTAGCTGGAATCATGGTTTTCCAATGGGGAGCATGTCATCTTCTTGTGGTTTTGATTAATCAGTAGTGGTGGCATTGACAAAGAGTTTTATGGTCTACCATGTTTTTTTCTGGAGGTTAAGGTAAGTGGGTTGGGAATTACATATAAATTCATAGCTTGTCTTAGCTAGGTTACAGCCTGACTATAAGAGTCTGAATCTACCCAGGGCATTTATGTCCATTCAGGACCTTTGAGGAGTAAACACTAAGATGGGATTAGACCTGCCAGGGGATCAGGAGAAGGCAAGAAACCTCAGATTGCAATGCAGGTCTGCCATGTGTGAAAAAAGAGGAAGAAGGAAGAGTTCAATATGAACATCAGATCCCAGCATGATTCTAAGAAAATTTCATTCAGCCTTACCAGTGGGGAGTCCCTGTGCTAAAGATACCTGTTGGAGGGATCTCATGTTGGCAGGAATTGCCTGGTTCATATACTGCTGTGTTCATTCACTGGGTGGGAGCACTTGAGAGAGGTATGGTGTGAATCCTCAGTGGGTCCAAAAGTGTGGCAGAAGGAGGTTACCAATCATTTATGCTCTCTGCAGCAGGTTATTCTGATGGGAGAGTAGGCACCTCCATGGACCCACAGCATTGCAACAAACACCTTGGAGAGCCCAAGGTAGAGTCTAAACTTGAGGCACCTTGGTGTGGGACTACTATTCCAGGTTGAAAATCTAGATCTGTCATTTATTAATTGTGAACAAGTACCTGTACCTCTTGAGCATGGATTTTCTCATCTAGAAAATGCTATTAATATTAGTTACACAGGCACCTTGGTGGCACAGTTGGTTAAGCGACTGACTCTAGGTTTTGGCTCAGGTCATGATCTCAGAATCATGAGATCAAGCCCTGCATCAGGCTCCAGGCTCAGCACGGAGTCTGCTTAAGCTTCTCTCTCCCTCTCCCTCTGCCTGTCCCCTCCCCCCTGTCAGATAGATAAATAAATCTTAAAAAAAAAATAATATTCACAAAGCAAGGCTGTTGGGTTGACGAAATGAGTTTGTGATATGAAAGGTCCTAGTAGACACTATTTGTTGCCCCGTCATTCTTTTCTTATTCCTCTATCATTCTTTCACTACTCTCTACTTGTCTATCTGCCTCCCTTTGAAATGTCCCCTTCCTCCCTCCCTCTTTCCTTCCTTCCTTCCTTCCTTCCGTCCATCCTCCCATCCTCCTTCCCTTCCTTCCTACCCTCCCTCCCTCTTTCTTTTCCATGGTGAAAGATTGATTTAAACCAGTTAGTTTAGCACAGGGGAAAACTCACCAGAATCACACTATATTTTGTAGTTTTTTTTTTTTTTTTGTAGATATGTGATTTGGAACTAGCTGAGCAGGTTGACAGCATTTTTCTTTACCATTAGAACATCAATTAAAAACTTGTTTCACATTACTGATTCCTCTGTATATTATCTATATGTATATAATATATATTACATAATTATATCTACACATATAATATATGATGTAATCATACATATATATCATAGATTTGCTTATTTTTGAAAAAGGATTTAAAAATTATTTTTCCATATCAATACTTTAAAAAATTATATGCTCAAAAAAATTCTGATGATTTGCTAGATATTGGTCTATGTATGTGTGAAGCCTCAGCAAATACATTTTTGAGGGTGATGACAGTTAGATGACCTTTTATTCCATATTTCAACAGTTCCATTGCCTTAGAGTATTTTGAGTTATTATTTTAAGTGGTGACATAAACTGATTTTAAAATTTTGTTTCCAAATATTTTCTTATGGAATAGTTAAATGTGATTCATTCAAAAATTATTGTTTTCTTACTTTCATTCTTTTATTCTTTCCTCATCAGATTCAAACTCCTTTTTCTGAATTTTAGGACCACCTACAGATCCACCCCCACTGTCATTTTTTAAGTTTTTTCTACCAACTTTATTTGTACTTATCCAGCAGATCATTGTAGCAACTGGCACCTGTTTACACAGCAATTAGATATTCCCTTATACTTCCAAAATCCAGACACCCATCTGCAAATGAGAGACTTCTCCCTCCACCCCGTTTTTGGCTCCTATTCAAAGCCTATATTATACAAAGTGCTCATCTAACTTTTAAGGTCTAGCGTGGGTGAAAAGACTCCTGCTTTCCTTTCATCTATTCTCAGACTTGTTTTTCCCCCAGCTGTCCCATTCACTGACAAGAAAAGAACATAAAAGAAGAAATAAAATTACTATTAATATGCATGTAGATTATGAAAGCTTGATATTAAAAAAGAATGAGTAAACTACTCTGGAATAAACTACCAAGGGAAGAAGGAAAAAAATTTAAATTCTGTGTCACGTTTCTAGAGAGGAATTTAAAACATTTTTTTCTACCTAATTATTTTACTATGACCCTTTTCACCCTTTGCAGTCCATACGTGTGTGTGTGTGTGCACCAGAATTTGGAGGTTCAGAAAAGAATGAGGCTGAAGACATTGTTACTTCTGGACCTTGATCCCAGGCTAGTTCTGGTTAGATATACCCTGCAGCCAAGGTAGATTTTGAAATCCTTTCAATGTTAGCAGTTGTAGATCTAGCTTGATATTCAGGGAATTGTTCACATGGTACCATCAGGGGTGCCAGAAAGACTGATCTGTACATAAACACAGTATAATGAAAATAATTCTTAACTTGTTCTCAGAGAACTCAAATTCAAACTCTAGGCCTACTTATGAGTTGGATGTTAGGGGACTAGTCCCCTCATCTCTTTAAGCTTTAGTTCTTCATTGATAAAATGGTCACCCCTTCCCCCATCCTGCCTTGTTGCGAAAGAAGAACTGTCACTTTTATTATGGATCATTGATCAATCAGTGAGATAATCACTCAATCAACAAATCAACTACCCGACAGATAAGGCATCTCTCATGTGGGTCATTTATAAACCAGGAATAATATGTTTCTTCTCTCCTTATCTTAATGGGGCTATGTGGACTTCACATATGTAAAATAATGTTTACACTTTAAATCCTAAACAAAATCAGACATTGTTTTGATTAATAATGAAGACGCCACCCTTTCTATGTTCATCTTGACACCACATCTATGGCAAAAGTCTAACCCTTTGTTGAACAGCTAGAACCCTCTATGTGTTAGAGGTCATTAGGCTACAGGTCTGCAACTTGACTCCTCATTCTGCTCTGCATACTAGTCGCTAGCCTCAGCTACTGACTTCTAGCATGGCCTTCATATTTCTGAATGCACTAGGGTAAACTCATGACAACAGATAACAGAGAAACAGAAGTTCAAAAGGGCAAGTGGGGGAGCATATGTTAAAAAGCTCCCACAACACTTTATTACTGCCTTGAGATAGCGTGCATCATGTTGAATTAGGATTCACTGTACATGGTCCCATGTTCTTTATAGAATGATAAGTTTCTTGAGGTCAGGTACAATCACCTTTTATTTCCAGTACTTGATAGAGTACCTGACAATGTTTTAGGTACTCATTGTTGGCATTAGGAGAAAAACAGTGAGTTTGCTGATGGCCAATTCTGCCTCAGAACTCTAATCTTTTCCAGAGAAAACTCAAGATGCTAAGTTCCTTGACTCACAGTAATTTAACTATTAAATCTTTGATATGTGGTTTGTTATTTTAGTTATGCAAGATATCAGCTTTCTGCCTGATGATACGAGTGTGGGTAGTGGGAAATAAGGTCATCGAGAGAGACTGGGGCCGGGCTGCGGAGGACATTAAACTTGCACTTAGTTATAGGGAAAGAGGGGTTACAAAAACATTTTGCACAAGGAAGTGACAATACAGAAATGTGAAATTTAGAAATATCAATGTGCCAGCAATTTGGAAGCTAAAATGGGGTCATGGTAGGTGGTAAAATGGCCTGAACTAGGATAGAAGGGAGGAATGTAAAGGAAGCTAGAAATGTAAGATGCTTTATCTATAGAATTGAAAATTATCTTAAAAGAGAAACAAGAGAAAGACAAATATTTAAAATGTCAGGGGGGATGGTGAGATCAAATAGCAATTGAGAAGTCAGTGGTAAGAATGTTTAGGAAAGGAAGTTTTCTTGGTATACAAAAGAAGCAGAATGGTGTCTCAGAAAAATGGCAGCTGTGTATTAGATATCCTGGGTTTGCATTCCTGCTTTGACTTTGGTCAGATCACCTCTCAGTGTCTCAGTTTCTACAGTTGTTAGAAGAAATATGGTTTTTAAAGCACATGAGCTTTATAGTCCCTTCCAGCTCATCACTGTGAAGTCTAGCCCCATTTCTTCAGCTGCTCTATTATTTGGGTACTGGAAAGCAGGCAGATAGCATAGATATGAGATGACTCCTAAACTGAGTATAGGTAATGGCAATTGATGGCTATTTCTGATCACAACAGAAGAGGGTATAGTATCTTGCCTACTATGAGACTCAATCTCATACTAATTATTCTATTCCCTTAAGACTCTTTATCAGTAGACTTATTGACCTGTGTGGTTTTTTTGCTTGGTTCTGTCATTGATCCCCAACGTGACACATAATTAGGGGGATAACTGTCCAACTTGGCAATATTGAGAGTGTATAGAGCCTCTGATGGGTGCAGGGAGCCTGTCAGGTCATTGCTGGATACAGCCAGTATATTCAGACCTCAAAATAAGGAGAACCATGGCAGCTAATGAGAATGAGCTTTGAAAAGGAAATAGAGGGATGGGAAGACAAAGGAGAACATAAATGAGTTTTAAGGATTTTTTTTTTTTCCCCCGGTGGTTGTCTGGGAAGAGAAAATGGAGGGCAGAGTGAATTGATTGGAGGGCAGGAGCAGGATTGATTTGGAGGCAGCACAGCAATGTTTGACATGCAGAAAGGCTGGTTTATTTACTGAGAGATACTACAAGGAGGCATAGAGTGCTGGCAAGGTTGCAGAGATACTGCATCAGGGCTTCAGCCCTGGAGAGTGGGACACTGTCTGGAGTGAGGGTCATAGTAGATGCAATAGATAGAACTTCATCGATTCTAATCTGGTGCTGGCATTAATTTTTTAGACAAGTCACATCTTCCTGTTTTGTGAAATTGGGCTGCAAGTGGGCAAGTGGAGGTTTTGCTCTTACCTTCTCTTGGGAAGTGGGTTTCACTGTAATTGCTTTTTATTTTCATCACCTAGTAAAATACTTTCGTGTCCCTCACTTCCTCTCAGTGCTCCAGGCTTTCATATGGGCAACTTGTTTTAATTCTAATCAATAGGAGAATAAGCCCTGAGGAGTATATTTAGGATTTTGAACTGATTGCATCCCAAAATCAAGCAAAGGGTTTCCAGATGCTGCAGTATGCTGCATAAATTCAATAAAAATTGCCATGCATATTAGCATCACTGCCTATTGTTATGGGCATGAACAAATTCAATCTTTCATTGCCCATTTTGCTTCAGGTCTTTGACTTAATGATCTTCATCCCAGAGAGAAACTCCATTAACATTTGCAGATGTCAGTGTAAATGTAGGAGGAAAATGCTTTAGGACATGAAATAATCAGGCAAGACCCTAGATATCTTGCTGCTTGTAGGAAAAAATTCAGAAGAAAAAATTAATTTTCATTGGATGGGTATAAAATCTTTAAAAAGTACTAATTAAAGCTTTAGTCACTCATTATATTTCATTCATTCATTCATTCATTCATTTATTTTCTGCCTCATTTGGCAAAGAATTGGAGGAGGTATATAACAAATGCACATGCAATGAAATAATAAAAAGTAGAAGAGAAAATAGAAAATTAGGAACAGGGAAAAATAATAATTATGGCAACTATAATAAACCTTCTGATTTGTCTCTGAGCTTCCTAGTAGCCAGGAAAAAATGAGTTATATAATTACTGATGGAGCTCTTACTATTGGAAAGCTCTAAGCATTTTAGTCTCTTAATGGAAATAAAATTTTTTTCTAGCACTGTATAAATTAAATAAAAAAAAAAAGGAAACCTCATATGGGATTTTGTAAAGGGTCATTGAATAATGTATGTGTGATGGCCTTAACAATTTTATACTGATTACAATTATAAATATCATATATATGCTTCTGGCAATGACCTTTGATAGAAGCCAAAGGAATATTAATAATTGTAATGTGGCATAGAAGCAATTCTTAAGAGGGTTAATTTTGTGGGAATAAATGTCGACTTTTGGAGTCCATCTTTTTTCGGGCATATGGAGCAAGTATATTTCTCAAGTGTGAGAGATGATAAGTCCATAAATTAAGGATAATTGTATGGGATATTCTGGTTCCAGGCAAGATGGAGCAAACAAATGCCATTCTGTCTCTCCCAATGAATACAGCTATAAAACATGGACAGGATTCACGGGGGAGCTATTTGAAGGCTGTAAGAAGTAAATAACACTGAGAAAGATGAGGATTGGAAAGAGTACCAGAATTCAAAATACCACCAAATTCACAGTGAGTTTACCATTTAGTTTATCTAGTTCAGTATCTCTTGAGCTGAACTTAATGTAGCCAAAAACCTAAGAATAGGTATTAGTGTGGGCAGAGAACGCTCTAGGAGTCCTGTAGTTCTGGCTTAGAAAGTAGTAAAGCAGTTTTCTAAAGCTAATAAAGAGTGCAGGAACCTCTCTCCCTTATTTATTTACTTTTCCATTTCTTGCTCCCCAACCCTCAAGCAATCCTGTGGGATGGGCAATAGCAAAGCCAATAGGAACCTGCAGGAGGTAAAATACTAAAGGTAGTGAGTGTCTTAGTTCACACTACCATTAGCAAATATTTATAGACTGGGTGGCTTAAACAATCAACATTTATTTCTCATAGTTCTGGAGTCTGGTATTTCTAACATCAGGTATTTGGATGTCTGGTAAAGGCATATTAGTTTGTAGATTGCTGCCTTCTTGCTGTATCCTTACATGGCTGAGAGAGAGAGAGAGTTCTAGTTTCTTCCTCTTCTAATAAGGATACTAACCCCTCATGGTGACTCTGCTCTTGTGAACTTACCTAAATCTAATTACCTCCTATAGGCCCCATCTCCCAATAACATCCCATTGGGTGTTAGAGTTTCTACATATGAAGTTGGTGCCAGGGGCATACAAGCGTTCAGTCCATAACAGGTGTGAAAACTTCTTTTCCAATCAGAGAAGCTATGGTCGTAAGAGAGAGGGATGAACTCCCATGGTTTTTTCTTTCCGCCTCACCCTGCCCCACCCCTCCCCCTCTTCGTTTCATTTCGTTTCTTTTCTTTTTTTTCTTCCTTTCCTTTCCTTTCCTTTCCTTTCCTTTCCTTTCCTTTCCTTTCCTTTCCTTTCCTTTCCTTTCCTTTCCTTTCCTTTCCTTTCCTTCCCTTCCCTTCCCTTCCCTT
The DNA here is from genome assembly GCF_054177405.1 of Leptonychotes weddellii. NCBI lineage: Eukaryota > Metazoa > Chordata > Mammalia > Carnivora > Phocidae > Leptonychotes > Leptonychotes weddellii. The sequence goes on along the minus strand of NC_138369.1, from coordinate 112,546,363 downwards.
CCCTTCCCTTCCCTTCCCTGTCCTCTCCTCTCCTCTCCTCTCCTCTCCTCTCCTCTCCTTTCTTTTTTCTGCTGTTCTATAGCTTGACCCTACATGTGAACACAGCTGTGGAGAGTATGAGACAGAGTGGGGCAACTAAAGCCTCAGTGTTCTGGCCAGATAACAAAAAGGAGAACAAGAGGGAAACAGGAAGTACAGAGGATAGTGACCACTTAAAGTTCTCAGTGAACTCCTGGGCTCCTGGGCTCATCCATGAGCTGTACAGTTGTTGATCTAATCCTAAAAAAATACATAGACTTTGAGAAATGAACTATGGGATGTTCCAGTGTCCAAGATGCAAACTGGCTATTGGGTAGCTTACATTCAGGACAGATCTGAAGAGCAATTCAAAGCTCTAAAAGAATTACTAAAGGGAGTTCTTCAGAAAAAAGGGAAATGATACAAAAAGAAAACTTGGAACATCTGGAATGAAAAAAGTATTGGAAATGGCAAATATCTGGGTGAATATAATGAATGGTTCACTTATTGAGTATTATATGTTTCGTGGTTTAAAGCAAAAATTACATTTCTGGTGGATTTTCAATGTATGTAGATATAACGTGAGATAATTACAACACAAATGGGGAGGTAAAGGGATATTTACTATAGTAAAATTTCTACATGCAAAATGGTAGAGTATTGATTCTAAGTAGAATGTGAAGAATTATGTAATATTTAATCACGAGAGAAACCCCTAAAATTTATATTAAGAGATATAGTTAAAAACAAAGCAACTTAAAAGAGAATACTAAAGAAATGTTAAAAATAACCTGAAAGAAGGAATTAGAATACCAAGACATATTTTTTTTTAAAGATTTTATTTATTTATTTGACAGAGAGAGACACAGCGAGAGCAGGAACACAAGCAGGGGGAGTGGGAGAGGGAGAAGCAGGCTTCCCGCTGAGTAGGGAGCCCAATGTGGGACTTGATCCCAGGACCCTGGGATCGTGACCTGAGCAGAAGGCAGACACTTAACGACTGAGCCACCCAGGCGCCCCCAAGACATATTTTAAGACATATTATATAGCTATAGTAACCAAGACACTGTGGCATTGGCAAAGGATGGACACATAAAAGAATAGAAACGAACAGAGTCCAGAATTAGAACCACACATATGTGACCCATTGATTTTTGACAATGATGCAAAGATATTTCAAAACCATTTTTGAAAAGTATAGGCTTTTCAAAAACAGTATTGAACTAATATCACAGAGATAAAAGGAATAATAAGAGGCTACTACTAACAATATACACCAACAAACTGGATAACATAGGAGAAATAAATAAACATATAACTTACAGAGGCTGAATCATGAAGGAGTAGAATCTGGACCAATAACAACTAAGGAAATTGAAAGAGTAATCAAAAAACTTCTAACAAAGGGGCACCTGGGTGGCTGAGTCAGTTGTGCGTCCGACTCTTGGTTTTGGCTCAGGTCATGATCTCAGGGTCCTGAGATTGAGTCCTACGTTGGGCTTGGCACTCAGTGTAGAGTCTGCTTGTCCCTCTCCCTCTGCTCCTCCCACCACTCTCTCTCATAAATAAATAAAATCTTAAAAAAAAAAACTTCCAACAAAGAAAAGACTCAAATCAGATGGCTTCATGAATGAATTCTACCAAATATTTAAAGAAGAATTAACACCAATGCTTCTCAAACTCTTCTAAAAAATTGAGGAGGATGGAGCACTTGCAAACTTCCATACATTTTATGAGGAAAGCATTATCCTCATACCAAAGCCACATAAGACTACTACAAGAAAAGAAAATTACAAACCAATATCCCTGATGAACATATATGCAAAAATCTTCAATAAAATACTAGCAAACCAAATTCAATGGCATATTAAAAGAATCGTACATCATGAGGCAAGTGGAATTTATCTTTGGGATAAAAGGATGGTTCAACATATATAAATCATGAATGAAGGATCCTTCATAGAAGGAAGGATAAATATTACATGATCATTTTAATAGATGCAGAAAAAGCATTTGACAAAATTCAACATTTTTTCATGATTAAAAATGCTCAATAAATTAGGTATAAAAGGAACATATCTTAACTTATTAAAGGTCATATATGACAAGCCCACAGTTAACATCATTCTCGATGGTGAAAAGCTTTTAGCTATCCTCTAAGATCAGGAATAAGACAAGGGTGCCCACTCTCACCACTTCCATTCAACATAGTACTAGAATTTTTAGCTAGAGCAATTAGCAATAAAAAGAAATAAAAGACAAAAAAACCTCAAATAAAAGATATTTAAATCAAAAGGAAGAAGTAGCATTCTCTCTCTTTGCAGATGACATGTATTATATAGAGAAAACTCTAAAGACTCCACTAAAAAATTGTTAGAATAAATGAATTAAGTAATGTTGTAGAATGCAAAATCAACATACAAAACAGTTGCACTGAACATTAAAAATGAACCATCTGAAAGAGAAATACAGAAAAAATCCTGTTTATAGTAGTATCAAAAGAAATAAAATACTTAGGAGTAAATTTAAACAAGGACATAAAAGATCTATACACTGAAAACTATTAAGACATTGATGAAAGAAATTGAAGAAGACATAAATAAATGGAAAGATAGTTCATGTACATGGACTATAAGAGTTAACATAGTTAATAAATCCATCCTGCGCTAAGCCTTCTATAGATTCAATGCAGTCACTATCAAAATTCCAATGGCATTTTTCACAGAAATAGAAAAAACAATCCTAAAATTCAAACAGAACAACAAAAGATCCCAAACATCCAAGGCAATGGAGAACAAAGCAGGAAGCCTCATACTTCCTGATTTTTAACTGTATTCTAAAGCTATAGTAATCAAAATGGTATGTTGTTGGCATAAAAACAGACACATAGATCAGTGGAACAGAATAAAGTGTCCAGAAATAAACCCACACATATATGATCAATTAATTTATGGCAAAGGAACAAAAAATATACAATGGAGAAAGGACACTCTCTTCAATAAATGCTGTTGAAAAAGATAACCACATGAAAAAGAATAAAATTGGACTTATATCCTATATCATCCACAAAAATCACCTCAAAATGGATTGAAGACTTGAATGTAAGACCTGAAACTGTACTGTTAATAAAAGAAATCATTAAGGTAAGCTCCTAGGACTTGGCAATGATTTTTGGCTTTGACACCAAAACCAAAGGCAACAAAAGCAAAAATAAGCAAATGTGGCTGTCAAGATTTTGCACGACAAAGGAAACAATCAACAAAATGGGAAGGCAATTTTGGAATGGGAGAAAACACTTGCAAACCATATATCTGATAGGGGGTTAATATTTATATATTTAAAATATATAAGAAATGTACACAAGTCAATAGCAAAAGAACAAATAGCCTGATTAAAAAATGGGTAAATCATCTGAATGGATGTTTCTCCAAAGAAGACTACAAATAGTACAAGTACTGAAAAGGTGCTCAATATCACTAATCATCAGGGAAATGCAAACCAAAACCACAGTAAGATACTATATCACACCTAATAGAATGGCTATTATCAAAATGATAAGAGATAACAAGTGTTGGCAAAGATATGGAGAAAAGGGAATCCTTCGTGCCCGGTTGGTGGGAATGTAAACTGCTTCGGCCACTGTGGAAAACAGTATGGCATTCTCAAAAAATTAAAAATTGAAGTACCCTGTGATCTAGTAATCCCACTTCTGGGTATATATCCAAAGGAAATGAAATCAGGATATTGAAGAGATAGCTGCACTGCCATCTTCATCACCGCATTATTCACAATAGCCAAGATACAGAAGCCAACTGTTGTCCATTGACAAATGACTGGATAAAGAAAATGTAGTATAAATATAAAATGGAGTATTACGCAGCTCTGAGAAAGATTGAAATCCTGCCTTTGCAGCAAGATAGATATACCTTGAAGGCATTATGTTAAGTGAAATAAGTCAGACAAAGAAAAATAAATACTCCATGATCTCACTAATGTGTGGAATCTAAAAAGTCAAACTTAGAAAAACAGAGTAGAATGATATTACCAGAGACTAGGAGGGTGGGCAAAATGAAATGTTATGAAAAGGTACAGACTTTCAGTTAGATTAATACATTCTGGTGATATCATGTGCATCATGGGGACTATAGTTAATAGCACTGTATTGTATATTTAAATTTTCTAAGAGAATAGATCTTAAGTGTTCTCACCACAAAAGAAAACTATGCGAGGTGTTGGATATGTTAAATGGCTTGATTATGGTAATCAACTGACAGTGTATACACATATCAAGTCATCACGTTGTGTACCTTAAATAAATACAATTTTTGTCAATTATATCTAAATAAAGCTGGAAAACACACAACAAAAATGTTGATACAACCTGACATCTACATGCAAAAATTGAATCTTGGTCCAAGCCTCACTTCTTATATAAAAATTAATTCAAAATAGATCATGGATATAAAAGTAAAATGTAAGACTGTAAAAGTTTTAGAGAAAAATATAGAAGAAACTCTTCATGACCTGAGATTAGGAAAGAGTTCTCAGATATGACATCAAAAGCACAAAACATAAGTTACAAAATGACAAATCGGACTTCATCAAAATTAAAACTGTTAATTTGTAGAAGACATTGTGAAGAGAATGAAGAGGTGAGCTATAGACTGGAAGAATATTTAGAAACCACATATCTCACAAAGGACTTATATTTAGAATACATAAGAACTCTCAAAACTCAGCAGTAAGAAAACAAATAACCCCATCAAAAAGTAATCAAAGGACTTGAACAAATGTTTAACTGAAGAGACTATGTGGGTGACAAATAAGCACATAAAAAGATGTTCATCGTCATTAGTCATCAGGAATAGGCAAATTAAAACCACAAGATACCATTATACAATCTTTAGAATGGCTAAATTAAAAATATCAAATGATGCTGTGGATGCAGAGCAACTGGAAATTCCATCCATTGCTGGTAAGAATGCAAAATCTGGACATTCTGGGAAACTATTTAGCCAGGTTAAAAAAAACAAACATGTATTTATCAGATGACTCAACCATGCCACTCCTACTTATCTTACAATAGTTTATGTTCACACAAAAACTTGCACATCAGTGTTTATATCTTCTTATAATCTCCAAAATAAAACAGGAGCAAGCTAACCTGATGACTAGATAACCAAGATGCAGTAGGACTATGCAATGGAAAACTACTTAGCAATAAAAGGCAATGAACTATTGACATGGAACAACTTGACATTTCTCTGAGGGAAAGAAGCCAGTCTTAGAGTGTACCGTATGATTCCATTAATACGGCATTCTCAAAAAGGCAAAGTTATAGTGATGGAAAAGAGCTCCAATGTTGCTGGGGGTTAAAAGTTGGGGAGAGTGAGACTACAGAATGAAAGCACACGGGAGTTTTCTGGGATGATGGAAAAGTTGTGTCTTGATTGTGGTCATGGTTGGACAAAGCTATACATGTGTTAAATTTATGGAAATGTACACAAAACAAGTCAATGTAATGTATGTTAATTAATAAAATTTGAAATAATGTAAAAATTAATACTTGTGTCTCTCTGTTACTGTAGATTTAAGTTTCATGTTACTTAAATACATTATAACCTAAAATTAGATGTGTACTTTTTTAGACTTATAGCTCCCGTGCAACTAAAAAACCATAATATATTGACAAAATGAATGTAAATTGCACAACTAAGTTCAAAGTACCACTAATTTAATATGACGAAGTTTTGGTGAAACTTATTCTTCTCTCCTAATTAGCATATGGTCCTGACCATTCAAGAACAGGTTCTTTTGAGTTTGGCATGTTTATATTATTTAGTGACTCAGTTATTTCACATTTCTATTCTAAATAGTGAAGCCTTTGTTTATGTGGTGAATTGTGAAGTCATTTGACTTCCACTTGGTAAATTGCATCATTGATTTGTTTCATATTGGCCTAAGGCAATTAAAGTAGCATTGCTTCACATCGATATGATTGTCAGCACAAATGTAAATGTGGATAGGGAAATCCCAAGGCGGAAGCTCACCGTGGTAAGATGAACTTTCAGATGATTCAGAATACATGCATGCATGTGTCTGTGCATGTGAGTGTGTATGTCTGAATATAAAAGTTGCTGAGCAAATTGAAAACATGAAATTAACCTTTTTGTCTAGAACTCATGATCACTAATAGTATTTTGATATTCAGATATTTGGAGAAAAACCCAGTTGAAGTGTATGGGGGTTGGATACTGGAGGGTGAGAGGTCACCCTCTATATTTTTAAGTTTGAAAGCAATAATTCTTTATTTAACATTTAGAAGTACCCAATGTAGGCACTATTTGTAGTAGAGATGTTTTACTCTGGAGTGTTCCCATGATGTCTTTGCAATCAACTTCTCTCTGCTCTTCTTTACCCTATGTTCTCTATGCCTCCATGCCATCCTGGTTCTTGTGCTTCTAAGCTGAGATTACTCCCTAGTCAGGCCTTTGTACAGAAAATATTTTTATTTTCTTCATCTCTTTTTAAATTTTATTCCACAAAGATTTCTCTTTTCTGGAGTTTCTATATTTGGAATCATAGGTTTGTCTTTTGTGTCTGCTTCTTTTGCTTCACATAATGTTTTTGCGATTCATTATTTTTTGCATGTTTAAGTAATTTATCACTTTCTATTGCTGAGTAGTATTCCACTTAATGATTATACCGTAATTTGTTTACTTCTTCACCTTTGGGTTGTTTCCAGTTTTTGACCATTACGCATAAAGCTGCTTTGAACATTTCTGTACATTCATTTGTGGAGACATGTTTTCGTGTTTTTTTTTTAAATATATATATTTTTAAATTTAATTCTGGTAGAATTGACATACAGTATTAGTTTCAGGTGTACAATATAGTGATTCAAATGTTTCCATTTTTCTAGAGTGAATATCCAGGAGTACATTTCTGTGTTGCATGGTAAGTTTATGTTTAATTTTACAAGATGTAGCCACATTGATTTTCAAAGTGGAATACTATTTCACATTCCTGCCAGTGATGTTTGAGAGTTCCAGTTGCTCCATATCCTTGCCAAAACTAGATATTGGCAGTCTTATTATTTTAGCCATCCCAGTATGTGTGTGTGTATTGGTATTTCATTTTGGCCTTCATTTCTATTTCCCTTATGATCAATGATTTGTAAATTGTGTGCTCAATTCTGACATTTTTTAAAATGGGCAGTTTGTCTTCTGATTTTTGAATTTTAAGAGATCTGTGTATTCTGGAAACAAGTCCTTTGTCAGATATATGTATCATGTATGATTTCTCCAAATCCATGATTTGCCATTTTCTTAATACAATATTTTGAAGAACGTAACTTTTCTTTTTCATAGAGTTCAGTTTATGAATCTTTTCTTTTATGGTTTACACTTTTTATGGCCCAGGTAAATTTTTTTTTTTTTTTTTCCCCCTACCACAACCACAAGTTTAAGAGTTTCAGCTTTTGAGTAATGCTGGTTAGGTATATTCTAGGATGCCCCTCTATTGGAATCTGCTAGTTTTTCATGATTAAGACAAAGTTATGGGTTTCTGGGAAAGAGATCACTGAGGTAAAGTATACTTTCATCCACATTGTATCAAGAGTACATACATACTCTCAAGATTTGTCACTATTGATGTTGACCTTGATCATTTCTTTTTTCCTTCTTTCTACTTTGTACTTTTTGGAAGAAAGTCACTGTGCATAGCCCATAGTTAAGGAGAGAGGAGTTGTGATCCTCCTCCTTTAAGATGGAGTATTTACATTATTCATTTGGGATTTTTCTGCATAGGAGATTTGTCTCTTCTCCATCATTTATTTATTAAATCATTTATAATCAATATGGACTCATGAATATTTATTTTGTATGTTGGGTTATAATTCAATATTTATTTATTCTGATGTTTAAATTGTTCAAGCTTTGGCTGTTGGGAACTCTTTCAGTTAGCTTCTGGGCCCCGTTGATGTAATTTCATCTGTGTGTGTGTATGTTTAAACACTTCCTTACCTACTGTATGGCATTACAAGAAGCTACAAGCTCATCTTGTATAACTTCTGCACCAGTCCTAAAATCAGCCAATTCTCCAAGGAGCCCTGGTCCTGTTTAATGGAGAGTGGTATTAGAAACCAAGATCTGGGTGTTAGATGCGTTTATTTCTACTAGAGTTTTATTTCTTTTAGGCCCTCTCAGATGACAGAACATAGAACTATTCATGTATATAGTAACCAGTGTATCTACGCATATCTACGCATATTATTAATATGGATCCTAAATGCACAAGCGATGTTTCTGGAGCAGAGAAGATTGGTTATTTACTCTACAGCAAGTAACAACCATGTGGTTCCCCTGTGTTCCAGTCATTATCCCCAGAGCAACACAGAGAGAGCTGGATGGACAAAGCAAGCAGCACATGAGTCTGTTTTGTAGGTGAGGAATCCCCCCAAAATGAATCTGGGTGCTTATACACATGCTGTCTCCCTTTCTTCCTTAAAGGTGGTAGAAAAACCTTTGTTCTTCCAGAAGGATTATGGGTTCTTACTCTAACCTTTTGGATTGTAAATAAAACTCTCTAAGCAAAAGATAACTATTGTTTCCATCTTTACAACCAAGGATGTCTCCCTGGTCCCAGGTCTCAGCCTCTCTTGAAATGTAAACACCTCTGAAAGGTAAATCTCTCTGGAGTTTTCTCTAGCTAATCAGTCACAAATTACCTTCATGCTTGCTCTTAGCCACGTTCCAAGTTCAATAATAATTGTTCAGATATCTCTAATTCTGCAGAAAAAATCAAAATATTTTCTCTATACCCCCACATGCAGATGAGGAGAATGAAGTTTAGCCAGGTTAAAAGCCTGCAAAAGTTATAAGGGCTGTGGTTGGGACGTAAACTGAAATACATCGGAGCCCAAAGCCCGTGTTTCTTCTGTCAAGTGCTTAGTTTCAGAAAACACTTTCTTGTCACTTAGCTGGTCCTAGACATTTCAAGAACATAACAACGTAGTCTTTTGACCTTGCTTTGTTCATAGTCCTTTCTTGGTCTGACCACCTCATCTTTCTTCATTAGTTAGTTAGTTCTGCAGAGTTTTGTTTTCTGTTTAATTCCAATATTATTCAGTAGTGACTTTGCATTTTTAGTATTTTGGTGCACCACTTGAAGTATTTTTACAATACACTTTACTTGCTAGAACTTGACAAGGTATGAAATGTCTTCTTGAGGTCCTAGACGTTTTAGGGAAGATTAGGTAATTGTGGAATGATGCTCTGATAGGCAAAACCATCACTGCTGTCTCTGGAAGTGGATTTCCAGGTTTAATGTGAATACATAGCTCCTTTTCAGTTTTAAACGTACCAGCAGTTTTCCACACATCTTTCTTCCTTGATACTCCAATGCAGTTCATGCTTATTCTAGTATCATATTTTGTTATTCCTATTTCCCTGAAGGTTTGTACTAATGCAACGGTAATGCTCAAGGTCAGGGTGTGAGCTGTAAATAGTTATTCAGAAGAGTGTAAAAACCCCAATGGTATATTCAGATAATGAGGTACAAGGCAAACTCTATAGTAGACATTTTTACTAGTGCATTCTCTTCAATCCTGCTGCCATATAGAGGACTCAAGGAAACTCTGCAATGTCATGAAGTTTTTGACATTGCTTTAGAGGGTTTTGTGCATTTTAGTTATGACTTGTATTCTGCACCACTATTTAATTCCTGACAATTGCGTGGGCCTGACAATTCCTGATTTAGCTATTCTCTATTTTCCTGTGCTTTTAAGAATGGGGCAATAATGCAGACTTTTTTTATATAGCATATAAAAAGGCTCTGGACAGTTCTCATAAATGTTCACCTGAAAGCTTAATTTCCTGTGGTTGTAGCATTAGAATAAAAGCCCCAGAGAGAATAGCTTACTAGTCCTGGTTTGGCTAGTTCGTGGAGTATGCTTTGTCACAGGACAGGAGTATACAGACCTGTAACTGGGGGAGTTCCCTTTCCTATGGGTGAGAATAACTAACAGGCTATGGTGGAACAGGAAGTCTTTTCAAACAGTGTCCCCAGGCTCCCTGAGGTGACGCAGCCCTCTGCTTAGCGGCAGTGGCCATGGTGCCTGTAGTTAACACAGTTTCAGTCTTTGGAACTCAGGCATTTAGAGAGCTGCATGAAACCTTTAATCCAAGCAATCTGCAGTTATCACTGAGCACTGCACGATGGTGTGGCTGACTCTGCTGCTGTTTCCAGTAGCTGCCGTGCTGATCGGCATCTGCCTGCCATACATTCAGTAGAGTAAGCCCAACACTATTTTGATGGTAAGTGACTTTTGGTCATTCACTTATTTTTCTGTCTTTTGTCTGCTAAAAGTTTGACTACACTTCATTGTCAACAAATTGAATGCTGATGACCTAAGACAACTGTTAATTTCAGATACATTCCTATCAATTTCCCCACTGCCACTTTATTTGAAAATCTCACAGTTTTTTGAAGGCACATGAATCATATGAATCAGTTTTTCAATTTAAGATCATACATAGAAGTAAAGTAAATGGTTCTTTTGAAAGAAAGTAAAAAATAATACAACATTAAATGTATCCTTTGCATGAAAGAGGGGTTCCTAGACAAAGCTCCATCTCTTCTTTCTACAAGTTAAACACATGACAGAAAGGAAGACTATTTAGGAGTTTAAAGAAATGGCTTCCAGGGCACCTGGGTGGCTCAGATTGTTAAGCGTCTGCCTTCGGCTCAGGTCATGATTCCAGGGTCCTGGGATCGGGCCCTGCATCAGGGTCTCTGCTCAGTGGGGAGTCTGTTTCTCCCTCTCCCTCTGCCATTCCCTCCACTTGTGCTCTCTGGCTCTATCTCTCTGTCATATAAATAAATCAAATCTTTAAAAAAAATAGAGAAATGGCTTCCTTTGTTCACAATTAATAATAACTCAATTTAAATTCATCCTAACAGCTTAGAAGGACTCTCCAAATATATCCTTTTAGTTAAGGAAAGGATAAAACCTTCTTCATTGTTCATTCATTCATCAATCAATAAGTTCTAAATGGAAATGTATTGGGTAGGAATTCTGCTAGTTTCAGCCTGTGAAGAAGATGAAGACATGGATTCATTTAAGCATACTTCATTGTTCATGGAATAAATGCATGGATGAATCAATGAATGACTCTTTCCTCTTGTTCTTTCTGGTAATTGGTGTTTTGAATATTGGGAGAGGAGAAATGTTGGCTATTCCTTTAGGATAGGCAGATCAGAGCTTCTTCATAGGGTGGTAACAACTTCTACATTATATCTCCACCTGAGTTTATCCACAGAATTAGAAATGATGATGATGATGATAATACCACTCTCACCACCACCAACAATAATAAATGGTAGAAACAGTTTTGCAAGACAGAGACCTATACAAGGAAACACATTTTTTCAGAGCTTCAGACTCCTACATTTAGAAAGTTGAAATTGTTAATTGCCTATCTCCTGCAAATTTCAAATTCTTACTTAGGATATATCCAAAGAGCAAAGCATTTTTCTTAATGTCTTTATGATTTCTATATTCTGATTTTGTTCTAGAGTAATTAGAAGAAGGAAATAGTGTTTTCAGTTGCCCAAGGGGTTTACACTTCTATCAGGCACGTCGACTATGTGCAATCCAATTCTCAAATATTTTTTAAGAATCTCTTACGGGCAATGTGCTCTGCTGTATTGTCTGGAGATACAAAAATGAACAAGACAGGAAGCATAGTAAATAGAGGAAATAAGATGTATCCAGATACCCGTAATACAAGACAGTGTGATAAAGGCTTTGAGAGAGGGATGAAACAAGACCTGCTGTCACCCAGAGGAGAGGAGATATATTCCTGGGCTTATCAGAGAGGGATTTATGAAAGAAGAAATATTGACCTTAAATGGAGACTCTTCAGGGTTTATTCAGTTAGAAATGAAAGTGGAGACAATTCAAGGCAGGGTAAAGCTTACCACCAAGTATCATTTGTTCTTTGTTCATCAAATGTTGATTGAATACCCACAGTGCATAGTTGCAGTGTATGAGTAACTTGCACTCTATCTGAGAAAAGAGACACTTACTTAACAAATACAATGGGTAGAATAAATTTGGTAAAAGTGGTATGTGCTGAATATACTGGGAGCACAGAGAAAGAAGTTATTTATTCTGACTAGAAGGGAAAGGAGATTACTTTTGACTGAGGCCTTACGGAAAAATAGGAATTTCATAGTCCAGGAGGGAGAGAGAATGGCATTTCAGAGAGAAGAAAGATCCTGTGTGAATTGTTCAAGGCAGGGTTTCTCAGAATGAGATTCGCGAACCTCCTTTATCTGCATTAGCTGGTATACTTCTCTATACAGATTCCTGACACCACCCCAGATCTAATGAGTTATAATCTCTTTGCATGGAATCCAGGATGTGCCTTCTAATCAGGTTTCTGAGCCGGTAAAGGTGGCTGAAGATTGCTGATGTGAGGGTAAAGTGAGTTGTGAGATAAAACTAAAAGAGTGTTTGGTGCCAAATCAGAGAGCGACTTCACACGTCAGCTTTGTTCCTTGGTTAATGGGGAGCCATTGAAATTTTCTAAGTAGGTGAGCAAAGTGTATAATATATCCCACATGTGAAGAGGCACGAAGTTTCCAAAGCTACCACTACGTCTTCCCGACGGTAGATACTTAATACACAATTGTTAATAATTGATTGCTTTTTTTTTCTCCTACAAATGTCCATACAAGTTTTTAGAAAGCATTTTCAAGATAATCGAAATTCACTTGCTTACTTAGGTTTGTCAGTTGTTATTTTACATGTTGCTGATAAACATACTGTAGATCCTCTTTGTAATGTTTATATAATGATTGCAGTTTTAACTACTTACAGCACACCCTGAATATGAGTTGTACTGATTTATAAATTTGATGAGGTAATTTTCAGATGTCTGAGACATCAGGTAGAGAGAGATGGCGGGCAGAACAAACTGGCCTGCAAACCAGCGGAAGGGCCCCCCTGGCATCCCAGTGTGGCTCTGTGAGCCTGTGGCCCTCCTCTCTGTTGTATGGGAGGGAGCACATGCTACACTGGCAGTCTGGAGTCTGGGGACTTCAACTGGTCGTAGCTTTGAGGTAGGGAAGGTATAATCCTTGGAATGTCCTATACACTTTATCTTCCTCTGTGATCTGCATGTCATCTTCCTCTTGGAGGTCACTGAAAATGTGCCTTAATGGCCTCCCTCGTTATCTGAATGTCTGGAGTTATTACCACAGCACCTTCACCCTGGTCCCCATGGTCCCCACACTCCTATCTGGGGGATGTCTCTTATCTTTGGCAGGGACGGCTTGTATTGTACTTCCAATCTCTGTTATAAAACAGAGACACGTATACAGCTACTTGCTCTGTCATAATGGTGACAGGAGGACACACTGAAGAGGAAGTGTGGTCTTTTCGGATCGGCAGTCTAGAAGGGCTAATTCTTGATTTATTGACGTAGTAAAGTGTAGTATTGATTTGGGCTCTATCCCAACACGTGCCACACTGGGACACTTCAGAGAAAAGAGCACCAAACTAGGAGACGAAAGATCTGGGGTCAGGTCCTGGTGTGTCACTTACTGTCCTGTGACTTTAGGCAGGCCGTTTGCTATCCGAAGACCCCTCTTACCTGACAAATGGCGTGATGCCAGAGCTGTCCTGCCCACCTCACAAGGCCATTGTAGACTGTCCACTGGGCTACATATTCTAATGCGTAGGAAAGGACTTTGCCAACTCTAGTCTCAATAGATTGTTATGATTATTAATAGATGATGATTCAGAAATTCCATAATATTGTTTATTAGGGCGACTCAAAAAGAAATAAGCTGGCTAGCACAGATTTTGTACTACCCAGCTTCTTTTCCATGTTCAAGGTTGTGTGCTAAGGTGCTTTACGTAAAACACACACAACATTGCCTATAATTCTTACAGCAACCCTATGAAGTAGGTGTCACGAGGTCAATTTTACAGACAGAATTTGAGGATCAGGTTATGCAGTTGGCCACAAGGCCCCCCCGGTAAGAAAAAGAGTTGAGATTTGAATCCACTTTATTCTGACTCCTAGATCCCTGCTCTGGAACAGCCCACTGTCCCACCTCTTGGAAGAAGCCGGGGGTCCCTTCTGCCATGGGCAGGCCCGGGGCCTTATTCTCCAGCAGGAAAATAGGCACTTGAGTGGGAGGCTGGTGTGATGGCCCAGGGAAGGCTGCTGAGTTGCAGCTGCAGGGCTGAGGCCCAGTCGGCTTCACGCTCTGGATGTTTTGATTCACCACTGCAGATTGTGCCTGTGGTTTCCCATTGTTTTATCCCAGAACCGTGGTGATGAAAGCCTCCCTTTTATACCCCCTATGAAAGAAATGGAAGGACAGTGTTTACTAAGAGACCCCACTTGGTCACCCCGCTGCTGTGGCCCTTGAGTGCTCTGGCCCTGCAGACAGCACTTGTTTTACTGGCCCGCAGGAAAGGACCTTTTGAGATCAAATGAGATACCTGAAATGAAATCTGGCTTCTTAATCCCAGGGGTAGGAAAAGTAGCTTTTATTTTTTGATTTAAATTTTGGGAATTGTTGGCCTCTTCAGACTCCAGGAAGAGGAAATAGATATAGGTTGGAATCCTGCCTGGAGATAAAGCTGCCAACTGCCGAGTTCACTTACTGTGCTGTAGTGAGTGGGCTGCCTGGAGATGTGAAAGTTCCCATCCTGCCTGTACCACTCCAAGCTGTGTGACCTTGGAAAAGTGAACTAACCTCCCTGAACCTGTTTCCTCAAAATAGAGACGACAATGTCTGGACTTTGTGATAGACATTATAATCTCTATTTTATAGGTGAGGAAAGCTTAGTTCATTTCCCCCAGGTCACACAGCTTATAAGTGGCATATCTATACCCTGAAGGGTATAATAAGAATTCAAAGAAAATAAACTCTTTTAGCCCATCAATTGATTTATAGTAGGCTGCCAATTTCCCTAGACCTGTGGACAGATGACTCTAGCTTTAGTTTTACAAATTGGTGTGTGACCTTGGGCAAGTCACTTCATTTCTCAAGCTCTTTGATTCTTTATTGGAAAGCAGAAAGAACTTGGATGAACATTTTTCTAAAATCCCTTCCAGCTCAAACATTCTATGTATCTATAACTGACTACTTTTAGACCTATAACCACATACATTTTGGTGGTTCCTACTTGAGATACTTCAAAGGGAATACTGTGAAGTGACTGACATTTTCCTGAGAATGCTAGACTGAGAAATATGGATCCTATGCAGGTGAAACTTGAAAGGATATCTTCAATCTATTATCCGGATATTTCAGAGAAGTTTGCACATGGCCATAAACTTGCTTGTCCACTTGAGTCTGTCTCACCACTTGACTGTATTATGTGCAACTTGAGGGCAGTTATTTGTGTCTCACTCATCTTTGTGGCACAGAAAAAAATTCGTAACACCCAGCAGTTACCCAATATGTATTACCTGACTGTTTTTTAAAGTTTTTTTACATGTATCATTATCAGATCTATAGACTTGCTTGGACTAATAAAAAGAAGCAGTTTCCTATATGTTTATACTTCTATTAACTCCATTGCATGTGTTTTGCCTTGATTTACCAAGAGTAGCACTGCGCTAGTAGCAGTGAGTGGGCCACACAGAACACACCCTTCTCATTGAACATTTCTCAGCAAGGGCCAAGCTTGAGTCTGTACTTTGCAGGTAAGACATGGGTATCATGCTTATATGTCCACCTGCCCTTCTGCCAATCTTCTTCTTTCTCAAATTCCTTCAATATCTTCCTTTTTACTATTTTATCAAATCTAACTGCCACCTGGCTTTGCTAAATCTCTATTTGGTATGGAATCGGCCTTAATCTTTGTTGCAAAGAGCTCTTTGCAACATACTACATTTTCTCTTGTACATATAGTAAGAAAACACTGGCAAAGACATGGGAACCCTTTGGTTATTTTCAGGTTATCATTTCAGTAATTGAGAACTACCTGAAATTCTACAGAGAGTTGGAAAAATCACAGGCATGGGATTTTTTTTTTTTTTTTTGAGAAAATAGTGTTCAGGAAGCTTACAATGAACTACCAGAGACAACAATTAGAGTGACAAAGGTTTAATATTTCATTGAAATGGGCTCTGGTTATTTCTGTGAAATCCCTGTACTGAACACAGATGGTGGTATTTTAAATCCATCAGACCTTGTTATTACAAAGGATGACAAAGACCTTGACAAAGTCTTTGTGGTTACCATGTTACAGAGTGTCCAATGGGGAGATAAAGGAGTTGCATGGAACATTAGCACTTAAGAAACTGAACCAATGTATAGGGAAGAAAAGTGTTGACTGGTGGCACTGAGAAGAACTCTATTTTTCTCAAAAGGAAACCAAGAGATCCTAAATCAGAGTGGACTGGATTTTGATGTTAAATAATTCCTGTTCTCAACCAATAAACAATTTTTTTGAGCATCCTCTATGGGCCTGACACCATTCTAGTGCTGTGGGGAACACTAAGGGGAATAAGACAGAGTACCTGCTTTTGGAGTTAAAACAAAAAGTAATACCCCTTTCTTCCCCTTTTATCTCTGGAACCAATTGAAAATAAGACACAAGTCATCTGGCAATCAAAATAATAGCTTTATTACTGATAAAGCCAATTGGAGAATATGGACAAATGCACTTGCTAACAGCACCCTTTCTAAGTCTAGATGTTTAAACACTCTAAGAAAAGTTCAGTTTGGCAGAGTGGACACACTTAGAATCATTATTGTCCAGCTTGTCTTGCCTTTTCAGCCAAAACTAGTAGCTTTTTAATTGATTAGCTTTACCTCATAAGATTTGTAGCACCTAGTAAAGAGTTATTCCTCCTTTCACTGGGAAAAATCAGCGAGGAGCAATGAGAAGGGAGACCTAGAGTGTTACATCAGTGGAAGTAACCTCATGGAATTTTTGAGGTCAGGGGAATAAAGGTCTCCACCTAACATTCGCCATATTTTTTCTCCTAACCTGTGGGCTTAAAGTCTAAGTTCATAGTAAAATGACAGTGTATTTGTCCCTCTCAGAAAAAGAGATCATCAGTATAGCAGGGAAGCCCTGCTCTAGTGTTTGTGATACAACTCGCCAATATTATCTGCTATTTCATTTTGGATATATTCCTGGGACCACTGATGGGAAGTTTAGTTTTGGTCTTTAGATGGCCCTTGAAAAGATTTAGAATAGTACTTTAATGTACTTCCTATTTTATATCTCTTCTTTTTAAAAAAATTATTTGAGAGAGAGAGTGCGAGTGAGGTGGGGGGAGGAGTAGAGGAGGAGGGAAAAGAAGAGGGAGAGAATCTCCTGCAGATTCCGTGTGCTGAGTGTGGAGCCCAACACAGGACTTGCCACAGAGTTTGATCTCACAGCCCTGAGATCATGACCTGCTTCTGAAACTAAGAGTTGGGTGCTTAACCGACTGAGCCACCCAGGCACCCCTTATATCTCTTCTTAAATTGCATTCTCTCATATTGTCCAACATGAGAGGTTCTGAAATAAACTCAAATAACCAAAATTGACATCATGGAGATGCCCCCAGTTTGGATACAACCCAATTCTTACTACTAAATTCTTGAGGAAAAATAAAGTGCAAAAATCAAATTTCCATGTCTTTTTATTAAAATTCAAATTAATTGAAGTCCAAAAATCTGCTTAAGGATTTCAGTAGGTAAGATTTGAAAGTTCTGAACTTGATATGGAAAGAAGGACTTACAGATTTTTACTTGCTTATAGAATGCATTTGTGCGTTACCACTTCATCTCCATGATATGGTCAATTTTACTGTGGAAATCAATCGAACTAACATTTATTGACTACTTTCTATGTGCAAGGCACTGTGGATACTAGAGAGACCACTGAAGATGTAGTTTTTGTTCCTCAGAGGTTTACAATCAAGTAAACTGGGTAAAATGGAATAGTAGGTTGGTGTACCAGATCTCTCTCTGGTTCAACCTAAATCACAAACACCATTTCTAATTTTTTATTCTCAGTTCTGTCCCAACCCACTGTGTTTAATCACATCCTTGTGTCTTATATATGTGTTTTCTTTCAGAAATGACCCTTCTTTCTGCCTTCTTCTGGCAGCCTTTAAAGGCCGGTTCAGATATCACTTCTTTGGCTGAAACTGTGCTGGTTTTCTGGGAAGAGATATTTAGATTCACTGAGCTCCCATACATAGTATTCTTTTCTACCTCCATTATAGCACTCATCCCCTTGTTTTAGAATCACAGGATATCCTCTTGTTTGGTCATTCTTCTGTGGTGCATCGTAATGATGGTATTGATTCTTTACCTTTCTGTGTATCTGTGTCCTTTGCCATATGACTTTAAGGGTCTTCCCACCAAGAGGCAGAATTTATTTCCTTGTTCTTTGATTCTGAGTTTGCTGTGTGACTTGCTTTGGCTTAGGGGATGTTTGCAGTCATGACACAGAGCTGGAAAAAGTACTTGAGAACTTCTGGTTGTACTTTCATGCTTCTTCCTTTGCCTTGAGAATATTCCTGGGCTAGCCTCTTGGAGGATGAGAGAGATGTGGAGTGTGCCAATTTTTCCCAATTACACCAGCCAAAGCCAGTCTAGATCAGCCAACAGCCAACTGACCTCCAGACATGTGAGCAAGTCCAGCTAAGTACACAATAACTGTCTTGTTTACAGGCTAGACTGTATCACTGACCCACAGACTTATCGCTTTAATAAATGCATGCTTATTGCTTCATGCCACTGGGTTTTGTGGTTAGATGTCAGATAGCTATTTTGTGGAAATAAATAAGTGGTATCCCTTCTGTTTTCTCCATTAGACTGTGAATTTTCTGAGAGGAGGGATTGTGTAAGATTCAACTTTCTTTTCCCATACCTAACATAGAGAAGAGATATTTGCTTGCTGGATAAAAAATAGCCTAGATAAATAAATGAGTATCATACTCCCAAAATAGAGATTACACCAAAGTTGACTGAATTTGGCTTTGAAATATACAATAAAATTTTTTTATGGTTTTAGCCCATTTATTTTCTTAATGTTTTCCTTAGGCTAACATTTATGATCTTTATATACCTTATATCAAAATTTGAAGAAGAACAGACATCTAAGAAATAAAGAAGCAAGAGCAAACAAGTTGGGGATGAAATGAAAATGTTACTGTTAATCAGCTAGCTGACCATATGAAATAAATAACCCACTGATCCCACTTGTCCCTGCTTCATGTAGCTATCAACCATGATCAGAAAAAAATATTCCCAGCTATCATTTTCATCCTAACTAAATGGCTATTGCCTGACACTGAAGTAGTTCAGCTTATTATTAGGGTAAACCTAATAATTATCTAATTCCTAAGAATGATTTAATTCCTGCTTGTTTATATACATTTTAATGATTACAGAGTTAAGGAAGCAGAAACAAATGGTTTAATATTTGTCTGCTGGTCTCCTATTGATGAGGTGGCCCTAATGGCTGAAAGTTGGGTTTTGGGGGCACTTTATTAGTTTTTGATAGAAGCTGAAACATAAATAGGATGTTAATTGGAAAGTTGAGTGAGCACTATGGATAGGAATCAGTTTGGAAGAATGGGTGCAGACAGCAAATCAGGAGTCTATAATTCCTTGAAATTGGAGGCTGCCCCTGGTCACAGTCTTCCTTGAGCTCTCACATACTGTCACGAATCATATGTCCATTCTGAACATGCTAGAAAAACAGATATTACAGGTTTGGGGAAAATAATCAAGAAAGATCTGTCTCTTCAGTTAAATCTCTCTCTTTGGCAAACACTGAATAAAAATTGTAAAATTAAGATACTTCTAGAATCTTTTAGAGGTGAGGAAAAAGAATGAAAAGCCAATTTTGGTAAGGTGTTAACAAAATATAATTAGGAAATTTACCTGAGAACTTTCTTACCTATCAAATGTCATGCTGGCTTGAAATGTTTTGGTCTGACAAACATGAACTTTTCAGTATAGATATGGTTTTGCATGTTACTAGAAAGGAGCGGTGGTCCATTACGGTCCTCATTCAAGTCTTTGGGACTGTGTTCTTATTTTTTGACTAGTAGCCAGTACATCATAGTATGGGTTGGCATTTTCAGTTTGCTTTTTTCTCACTCCTAGGTCATGTTATAGTGAGATTGTGCCCTACACCTTAACCCATTTGTCAGAACCATAAAGTGAATTCTGTGATTCTTATGGTAAAGTTAAGTTCATTTCAAGGTTTTAGTGGAGGACATTAAAAATGGTCATCACTTATTTGTGCTCAGAGCCAGTTAGGATGCTTGGTTGTATGTCTTAAGTTAGACAGCAGTCAAATACAAAGGCAGCCTCAGAAAGGAACTTGGTATCATGAAAGGTCATGAGATTTAGTAGGAGACAGATCTGCATTCTAGTCTTTACTCTGCCACATACTAATTATGCATCTTGGTTGGGGACATAGCCTCGGCTGAGCCTCCATTTCCTTATTTGTGAAATTGGGTTAATATAAGTATTATAGATTAGCATAAGTGAAGTGTATGTAGCAGGCATTCAAAACACATTAGAGTTCCTCCTGTACTCTCCAGTACTTTTGGTTTCCTCATGTTCAGGTCATATAAGCTGGAGTAAATAAAATAAACCACTGGTTGTGAATGAAGTAATGAAAGTTCAGAGCCCAGAATTAGTACAGACGTGTTAGTATAACTGCACTGAGCTGGACTGTCTATATACCTTAATTTCAGTTCTAGGCTTTGCCACTGGGGTGCTGCGGTTGGATTAAAGTCAGTTGTTGAGAATGAAACCCAGAGATATTGACTCATTAGTAACCCTCTCAGACAACCAAGCTTTGCACATCACTGTTTTTGCCTCTTTAGGCTCGAGAGGTTAAATGACATTTTTTAAAAAAATGAGTTTTCAAGTGCTTGATGATTTCAACTGAGCTGGATATTTAATCTGCTCCACCTTTGACCTGATGAAACTATAAGATGCAGAAACGTGGTATAGTGATTTGACCCCAACGCTAAGAGAAATTTGCTAATACACACACACACACACAGATGTACACACACATGCATGCATAGATATGCACATACACACTTTAGTTATTTACATTCAGAAAAACTATTCTATTTTCAATCTGAGATAAGTGCTTTTAAATGTAAACTTTATTACCCATCCCATTTCTACTGAACATCGAGCTCTAGAGAAAGTGTTCAGGGATATGGTAAAGTCTGTGTGATTTGAAGGAGAAAATTTGCCCATGTGAAAGATATGGGAAGGAGTCCTCACAGATGAGAGAGACAAAGAATTCTTTTCCTATCTTTTCCTATCAAGTTTTGTAGGATGAGATGCAGATCTCATGTGCATAGCTAATTTCTAGTTATTGCAGGTCATGAGACTAAAACCTATATGAGATGCTTTACTTTCTCCTCTTTTCTTACCTCCCCCAAACTATAGCATGGGTTCTGGGAAGCGATCTCTGTGTTGACCACCACCTGCTATCTGCAGAGAGACAAGCAGGTAGCCTGGTCATCTTGCTCTTTCCCATCTGACTATGGAGTGTTATTAGATCTAAGAGAGGGATTATGGCAGGAGGACCTAAACGAGAACCGCAAAAGTCTGTAGAGTACTTTTGGGGATATGCGAAAAGCATTTAACTCTTTATTTAAATTGTATAAAAACAGTAGGAGTAAGTAAGGAGCATTCAGAGAGCAGGATGAGACTGTGAAGGCAAGAATCCTTTCTGCAAGGGCACAAGTGTGTCAAAGCGAATGAACTTTTAACTCCAGTATAAATGGATTCTTCCAACAGAAATTCTCCTGGTAGAAAGCAAGAGAGCCTCAGGGAAAGGATTTAGGACTGAAAAAGAAGCCCTCATATGTCATTTTATTCTTTGTTTTTATAGTTATGTCACATTAACTCTAATGAGGCAAAATGTCTATCAAGCTTTCGAACTATATGAGAAATTTTAAGAAGAATGATTATACACTCAATTGAGAAAATACTCTGGATAGTCAGTTAAATCTTTTTTCTTCTTTTTAAAGCTGACTTTTCAAAAATAGGAGCTTTTTATATTTTGTGCTATGTGACATAACCTAAAAAAAACTTAGAAAATCCTGTGATAAAATTTTAAAGTGAAGTGTTTTGAGTGGTAAAAAGAATATGATGTGAGAAATCTTTCGACATAAAGATGACAAGCAGGTAGACAGAAAAGACTTATGCGTGCCAGTTGAAGAAAAAAAGTACCAAAAAAAAAAAAATACGATACATCATATAACAATGGCCTGGAATGAGTCGTCTTCTTTGTATTTCTTGGGTAAAATCTATTTAATGATTTTAATATTTATCCATTAATTTTTTTTCCATTTGAAGTATAATTCAAAGCTCAATATCAATCCTCAGAAGGTTAAGGCAGGTATTTATTTCAAAATGAAAAAGGATTACAGATTTTCCACATAAGTCATAATATAGAAGAGATGTAGAGTTGGAGACTTTCTGGGGGAAATGTTTTTGTGCCATGACTCTTCTCCATGAAGGTTTGTAATGATGATAAACCTCTATTCCTACCAGGGAAGGAAAAAATTTCAGAACAAATGTAAAAATTTTCTTCCCAGGTAAAAGCAACCCGTTCTATAATTTAATTCTAAGCCAATGTCTGGAATTTCATGGGGAAGGTGAAAAAAATCTCAGTGGTGTTCAGTAAATTGGTTTTAAAATTTGCCTGTGGGGGATGAAAGATACTTTCCCCCGAGGGAAGGTTTCCATTACCCTTCTTACCACCTGGCTTCGCTGAGTTTGTGACAGTAGAAAATGACATACAAAAAAAGCAAGATGGTTTCAACTGTTAATCATCGACTGTTACGATGTCAGGATTGTGTATTTTAAAAAACTCTCTACAAAGGAAAGAAAATATTTATTTATCTGTCATGATGTTGTTCGTCAAATTATTCAAATATCCGTTTTTTGCAAAAAAGCCTAGTCTCTTTCCAGAATCACAGGGGATGTACAAAGTCAATGGCCGCTCCAAATGTTGTGAGTTGGCAAGGACCTTAGGCCTCAGAGAGGACTTTGATCTGCCATTCCACACTGGACCACAATACTTTTTTTCTGATTGGAAGATTAGAGCCTGGAATATGGGCAATGGGACTTGTAATTAAAACATGCTCAGGGGTCTCAGAATGTTAAGCTGATTAAATGTTCAGCTTATGTGGTTATCATTTGGTACTTGGAGAGCTATAAATTATCCCCAAACAACAAAATGGAACGCTCCCAAGGTTCTTCTCAGAACAATTATCATTTTATACCAGTTTATAGAAATTCATCACACTACCATTTACGGATCGGTTACCAACTACTAGGCATTTCAATAGGCTCAATTTCTTTACGTTATCTAGAGATGAGAAAACGGAGGCTCAGAGATTTTTAGGAATTTGCCCGAAGCTATGAAGTAAAACCCATATCTACAGATTGAACCCATATCTACAGTGTCCAAATCTCCTGATGTTTCACTATATCATATTGCCTTCCAAACTGAGAAAAAATGCAATGTAAGTTCAGCAATTCCAAGACATCCCAAACAACAGGGACTTAAAGTTTCTTTCTCCCTTTTGTCATAGTGCAGATTTCCATGTCAGCATCTGCATGGTAGCTCCATGGTACTGGGGACTCAGGCTCTTTCTATCAAGTTGCTGTGCCATCAGTTATGGGATGTGGTCTTTGCCTCTATGGTTCAAGAGGACTCATGGCCATGTCTGCTTCAGCCCATGGAATGGGGCAGGGGGATGGAGGCGGGGAGGGAGGGTATGCTGCTTCCCTTTAAGGGCACCATCACTTTTACTCATGTGCCACTGACTTGAACTTGCTCATGTAGTCATGCCTAGGGAAGGGAGATGGAAAAGGAAGTTTTATTGTGAATAGCCAAGAGACTAGATAGAAGTAGGAGGTTCTATTATTATGGAAAAAGGGAAGAACAATTACTGGAAGTAAATGTGGGCCGTGACGGGAACTTTTCATATAATGGAGCCTACCTGTATCATTTTAGTGAAGATTTTAAGTTCCAGAGAAGCCGTGTAATTTAGCCAAGGTCATATGGAAGTTGGTAGCACAGCAAGGCTAGAAAGCAGTTCTCCTGACCTCTGGGCCTATTCTTTTCTACCATATCAAATTGGCTCTACAGCTTCACCTCTGCTGGTGAAAAAACAATACTGACCAAATTGGACCACTTGGGTCTGAATTATGTTCATCTACACATAAAATATTCCCCAAAGATCGCAAAGATGCTTTGTGCTCTTCTTCCATGAGTTAATTTGAAAAATGCATAAATATTTGTGTATATTTTGAATGAAGATTTTTTTGGAAAGGGGTTTTAAAAAACATTTCTGCATAGCTGTAGAACTGTATTATGTAGGATTTTAGTGCAATTTTCTAATGGACAGAGAAGGAGAATAAGTTCTGGAATTTATTACACTGTGCATTTCACTTGGATTGCCTGACAGATCATTGGAATTTAATTTTAATTAAAAAATACGGTGCATCATAGCCTAATAATCTATAGCCTCACAGTGCCATGCAATTTTTGGAAGGCAATAGAAAATTGAAATCATCTTGGGTATTGAAAATGTTTATGTGTTCAGCCCGTGGACCAATTCACAATTTAATTCTGATTCTTTAAAGACCTATGTTTTGTGAGCATACTGGTTAAGAAAAAAATTAAATTTATTGTGACACATCATCAACTTAGTGCAAAGCTGCTCCCCCAGGGAAGTGGTTGAATAGACAATAGATTGTGCAGGCAGTAAGCAAAAACAAAAACTGAAGTGGAACAGAGACTAATTGTTCCAGCTACTACTATCAGCTCTCCACTATCACCCACTTTCATCCACTGGAGCATCACTTGTTCCGTCTTGCCTACATGTCTTGTGCAAATGTTCATCAATACCAATAACAACATTTCCTATGTATCTGTGCTTTATGCCTTATAAAGTCCTTATGAGATGTAATTTCACTGGAAAAGCAACCCAGTGAGATAGATGAGGGATGGGTAATAATCCCATTTGTACAGATAAGGAAATGAGTCATAAGGGGAGTTATTGTGAGATAGGTTGATTTTTTGCAAAATTAGAAAAAGGGAGAGTCATGTTTGACTATGAGTTTGATGTTTGCCTTTTGGAGGCAGGGTGTTGGGTGCATACAAATGTATGTTTCTGAGACGGAGGGCCAGGTGGCAAAGTTGGAGTCATCCCATCATTATGTCCATGGAAATGGAAACAATATCCAGTCTATTAGTTGAATGCTTTACATAGCTACACTTCTGGCTCTCTATGTGAGTTTTCTCTCTTTTTGTAATATGTGTATTTCAGAGAATTTTAATTCTGGGAGGCTGGAGTATTTGTGCTAAGTTTTACTTTTCTGCCTTTTCTTTCTGTCAGCATCTTTTACCGTGCCCAGAGCCCTTGCTGTCCTGCTATTTCTTGTTGTAGTACTTTGTCTCTGTATTCTGTATCATGGCTCCATTTTCTGCTCGGTTTAGGAGCCCTATTCTGCCATCCTATTTTCTCTTCAAAAGCCTGCCCACCATCAGGAGATGTAGATATAAGTAGAGATATAGAGAGACATAGACATGTATAGAGGCACAGAAAGACATTTGGATGCCCGATTGACTAATACTTTTCACTGGAAGGCCATGGTCTGTGTGGTTGTGTTGTCAATACAAGATTTTCCCCTTGTGATAGGGTAAAGAAGAAAAAAATTGCCTTCTTTCCTTTGGGTCCATTTATTTTGATCTCTCAAGAGGTCAGACTTAGCCAGGTCAATGGAACTGACAAAATTCTATTTCAAACACACTAAGGATTAATTGGCTTATATTTTGGCTTCTCAGTGATTGTTACTGAAACTACTCTAACATTTTTTTTTTCCCTGACATTTTTATAAGCTGAGTGAATATGTGGACTTTGGCTTTCCTTTAGATCTCCTTGATCCCTTGTAGTGTGATATCTCAAGACTCTCTCAGTTTGGTTTGCTACTGTACTGTAAGACTTAAGAAGTAAGAACTATTTATTAAGTTTTAATAGCCTTGGACCACATCACTAGCCTTTTCTGCTCTCTGTGTGTCCTTTTCTCCATGCTCACATCTTTTCAAACAAGGATTTGAGAACAAAACCAATTTTCCATTTCTGCAGGCTAAGAACTTCCCTGGTACAGAATACTATAGGTCTTACTCTTAGCTGAGGGGTTATTGCTGTCTGGAATTGAGCCTTCATGGAGGGTCTTTAGCCTCTTCTAAGGATCTAACTGGTTACTTCGCTGTTTCCCCAGTTAAGGTGCCTGGTACCCTGAAACTCCCTGTGAATTTGCTGGTGACCTCACTCATCAACCTTTGGGATAGCAGTCTGTGTTCTGCTCTCTGCTTTTTGATAAGAGGTACTTGAAGATCTGAGCTTGGCTCATAAGGAGGCTTCCCAGGCAAAAGGTAAGTTTTTGGAATTGGCACTACTGGTAAAGCTTTCATTGTGAAAACATTAAAAGCCCTTGTATAAGCAAAGAAGAAAGCTCTCAGGGTAGCTGGGAACTTTTGCCACCTTCCTTAAACCACCCATTAAAGATTGACCGTGAACTCAAGTCATAGGCTAGGAATGAGAGTAGTATTGTAGAGTTATAGTGTTTAGTTTTTGTATGTTTAAGTATATATGAATATTTAAAAACATATTTATTTCTTCTGATGATTCAATTTGCTGACTTTGTTCTGAATTTGACAGAGAAGAGCAACTCTATTACTTCAATTGAATGTAATTTGTATATAATTTGTGAAATGAGAGGAAGAAATAATTATTGGAAGTTTTTTTTCTTCATGGTGAGCTATTTTAGGATTTTTTTCCTATACTGCGAATACAAAGATTTAAAGAAATTTAGAAAGGTAAAACCTAACATCATTAAAGGTGAATCTGAGTAAAAAGCATGATGAGCAGTAGCACACATTAAGGGTTATTTGTAGAGGGCTCTTTCTTACAAACAAAAACAAAAACAAAATATCAGCAAGAATTTTTATGTGCTGTTATTAAAACAAAAGAAACCCTGAAATAACTTGTCTCCATATTGCATCATAAGATCATAAATATAGGGCTTTGCAATAAAAGGTGACATAATTCTACCTTTTATTGTTTTAGTAAATTTATGGGAAGAGAGTGGAAAATATTACAGAATTATTGCACATCTTTTTAAATTTAGTTCAGTGATTTTTTCCCCTTTATTTCTTAGGACCTGTCCTATATGATCAGCCGGTCTATTACAAATCTCTCCATTCCCTTTGCAAAGTGTGATCTAACAGTAATGCAGTATTTACTCCTAATGATTCTAATTAAGCTTGAGAAAAAGCCAAGATTGAGAATCAAGAACCTTGCCTCGAAATCTGATTTTGGGGAAATCATTTAATTGATCTCGACTTCTGTTTCCTCACTTATAAAATAAGGGCTTGAGTATAAATGCAGTAAGCCAAACTTCCTCAAGGTGTGGATGGGGAAAGCTACGTCGGAGATGTGATCTATGCCTTACCACCCGCACTTAACACAAAGGGGCCGTATGACCGTATACCTTGGTTTTGAGGCCCCGGAACAATAATTCTGAGACTTTAGTGTGCCCGAGAATCTGTTCTCTGAGGACTTATTAAAAATTCATCCTCTTGGGACCCATTACAAAGATTTTGACATGGGAGGTCTGGTGTGCAGTTTAGTAATCTGCATATTCAGCAAGTACCTAGATGCGTCTGATACAGATGATCTTGGGACACCCTTTGGGAGCCTCTGCCTTGAAGGCTACATGGGTATGGATAAAACAGATAAGTACCCAGAAGCTACCAGTTAATAAGATGTTTTCTCACAAGTTTTTTGGAGCTCAGCAGATTTTGAGCTTAGTAATTGGTTGAATTTCTGCTGGGTGTGCTTTTGGATGGAAGTTTAGCTCCAGGCAGAGGGCACAGCCAGAGGGGCTCTGTTGTATCATCTAATTCTGGTTAAGGGAGTGTGGTCTGGTGATTTCCTTCTAGAAGGCTGGCTCTGTCAGTTCTTGCTATGTGATGTGAGGCAAGCTATCTTCCTATGGAAGCCTCTTTTTTCTTGCTCTAAAAAGGAGATACATATAATAAATTTGTTACAATAAATACATAAGATAATGCATGCCAAGCAATGAGCAGAGTGCCTGGAATGTAGTAATGCTGGATAAATGATACTGTTATTGTTGAAGGTAATAGGTGAGACACTTTACAATAAATACATAAGATAATGCATGCCAAGCAATGAGCAGAGTGCCTGGAATGTAGTAATGCTGGATAAATGATACTGTTATTGTTGAAGGTAATAGGTGAGACACTTTGACTTAGTAATCAATTTTTAGTACAATTTAGCTTTTGATTCTCAATTTGTTCTTTAAGCATCTATTAATTAACTGTTTGATGTTTAATGAACAGAGCACTCTGATGTGGTGTGGTTGGGTTACATGAAAAGAAGAGGTAAATACAAAGATGTCCTCAAAGGGAAGCGTAGGCTAGCTTGGTAGATGACATCAACTAAGATAAGGGCGTGGAAACTATGGCAAGATGAGGGAGGAATTCAGCATAGCTTGACTCTGGACGCATCTAAACTCAATTCCAAACTAAGAACCTCCTCAGGTCTGAAAATCCCTGGTCCGGGGTTATGAAGAGGGACTGATGGGAACCTTTCAGTAGTTCTCTTATAACAGAAATTTCCTGTTGTAATGCGTATCCTACTCTGTTATGATTTTCCCTGTCACTAGTTTGGGTAACGAAGGAAATGTTTTTAAAATAAAATAAAATTGAGGAATGATCCTTCTCTTTTTATTTATTTAAGTAATTTATTAAACAGAATTGTGAACAATCAGTGGGAATAAAAAAAACAACAACACAAATTCTTAATACAGGTGGACAGTGGTGTGGGGAGAAAAGATTTCTTTGAATTTAACAATGCTTTCTTGTGGCGTTGTCTCTGGCAGGTCTTCCTAATGAGAGAACACTTCCTTTGACAGACTGCTCAATGCCTTTGCAAAACATACAGGAATCACTACCTGGTCAGAAACACAGACTAAGTAGATAATTCTTCCTGAAAGAAATAATCTCTTCTCTATGTATTTCAGAGGTCATGATAGAAGGGAAAAAACATTAAAATAAGGTTAACTAGATCTGAGTTTCACAAGGCCTGCAAAAATCTGCAACCCAGAGATAAAGAATTCACATTTTATTGTAAAGAAGACAACATTGGTTAAAGACAAGACGCAGTTACTTCAGTTAGAAACAGGGGTCTTCAGAGAGGAAAAAGGGGAATCAGAACTGTCTCTGTTTCCTGACCACTCGGCAACTCCTGCCTGCTTCATTAACATTGGGCAACGTTGTACTTCTAATTAAGAAGTCATTTAAAATAATTTGCAAAGAGCAGGGACATGTCAAGTGTGAAAAGTTCCTCATAGAGGAGCACTTCAGGGCTAATGATGATGAGACCGACAGCAGTTTTGGGGCCTCAGAATCTTATTCCAGCAGCTTGAAAGAGCACCTAATTAGCACCTATGGTTCTGTTAAAAATAAAATAAAGGAACCAATATATGATCCTGGGCCAGGTAATTTTCAGTGGCAAAAAGCTTTCATGTGCTCCAGGAATCTTGCTATTCTAAATAAACCAATCAATAACAAGGGCAAATTCTATTAACAAAGCAATGAATACCTCAGTCGAAATTACAAAGATAAACAGCTCAAAAGGGAAAGGAAGCTGTCAGATTTCTGGGTAATCATGTAAACCAGTAGCAGATCTTCTCTAAGATCAACTTGGATTGTTAAAGAATTTTTGTTTGTTAAAAACCAAAAATTTTGACTTCTTAGAGAATTTATATGACACATATAACATACCGTCTTTAGTGGATAAAGGTGACAGTGGCCTCTCACTTTAGAGTAGTCTCATTGAAAAGACTTGGGAGTCAGAAGAATCTCTGCTCAAATTTTTAATTTGTCACTCACTAAATGAACGATACTGACTCTCCTTTTAAACTTATCTGATCTTCAGCTTCTTCATCTGTATGATGGAAATAGTAATGCTTATTTCACAGAGCTGTTGTGAGGATTGGTTATGATGTATTGTGGGTAGTAAAAAATTGTGGCCATTATTATTCATGTTGTCCAACCTTGGGGATTCATTCACTCAACGACTATTTTTTGAGTGCTTATTCTATGCTAGGCCCTGTAGGTTCCGGGTGGCATTGTCACAAAGATTTGTACTATCTACCTTATTGTGTAGGTGATAATCAATGAACATATGTGAAGATGAAGATGGCTATTCATTTTTAACATTTAGGCCATGGAGATACTGTTTTATGGAACCATTGGAATTCGTGAAAATTTTCAAAATATGGCAAATATTACCATTTTTGGAAGCTCCTATAATTCATTATCCCAACTGCCTCCTGGAGGGGTAGAATGTGACTTTCATCCTCCAAGAATAAACCTTTATTAATATTGAAGGTATTGATCTGAATGTGCCATGGATTCTGAAGGAGTTTTCCAAGATGAATTCTCAAATTGGGTTAGTCATGACCCTCTCATTAAAGTAATATAGTCTTCTACTTGCGTTTCAGAGAAAAAAGTTCATTTGGATTTCTATAATCTGTGTTGTGTATTTAAAACTTAGACTCAAATCATAGCTCACACCATCGGCAGAATTAGTATGGATGGGGCTCTATTCTGATTCCAATCTTAACGGAAGGACTTGAGATAATTAATGGTACCTTAGGAATTCTGCTAATTATACTGGACAACCAGAAAATTTAGTTATATTGTTTTAATTTCCTTATTGATAATTAGGAAATGAGTGTCTTGTACCTACTAGGATTAGCATTACCTATATTTTAACCTTATATAGATAACACTCAGCAGTGTTCTCAAACTTCTGTTGTATCAGAATTACCTGGAGGGCAGTGTTAAAACACAGATTTTGGGGTTGCAACCTCCTGAGTTTCTGGTTCACTAGACTGCGGTGGGGCCAGAGAATATACAGTTTGAATATGTTTCCAGGTGATGCTAACGCTTCTGGTTTGGAGGCCACACTGCGAGATCCACTGGATAAGCATAATCCAGTATAGTTTTTGTTTAGTTGTACAATTACGTTAGTACTAGTATGCTAGTATTCATATAATACCCTAGAGCAAAATGCTTTCTCATATAGTCTCATTTTATCCTTCCAGGAACCCTGGGAGGTAAGCATTATTAGATCTGATTTATAGATGAAAACTGTACTGTAACCATTTTTGGTTTTTCTTTCTTAATAGGCTGTGTGTTCTGTGAGGCCAAATTCTATATCATATTCAGTTTTGCATCCTCAACACATAGCAGGGGTCTGGCAATAAATATTTGTAGAATGAATAGCAGGATTTGCCCCGAGTCACACAGGGAGTTTGTGGTAGAGGCCAGTTTTGAACCTGGACTCCTTCAATCTTAATCTTGTACATTTCTACTCTTGGGTCTACAAATCAAAAGCAAATGTGCTCTCATACTTGAGAAAAGGCAGTCGTTTTTCTGTTGTATCCTGAAATCCTGGGTTCCAAAGCCTGGCTAGCCAAGGTGATTACTATTTGTTTTGAGCTATATTGTTAACCACTGAAATGCAACAGATCAGTTATGTCTCACCCATTTATTCTTTCCAAGACTGCTTTGCCACATGCAGGCCGTCCTCAGTTTGCACAGTAGTTCAGGATAGTAAAGTGACTGTGCAAGCTGAAACCATAAAAAGTGATTTTAATAATCAATGGGGAAAGTGGAATTATTTTTTTTGTCTAAACATTAAAGATTGTCATACTGTCCATTATAAATGTACAGGGAAAGGAAAAATATAATAAGACTAATATTCATTTAATACATTGCAACTTAGAACATTAGAAGTATTGAGAACTATTCAGTTCAGAATTGTTTTATTTCTTTGTAAATAACTTATCAAGCATTGTTTGTACAGCATTTGGCTTTCTCATCATATAACTCAAGACATGGAGCAAGCATCTTTTTTATGCCTCAGAAAACTCTCCTATTCCTTTTTAAGTTTGGATCAGTTTCCAACATTTTATCCCTTGTACTTTCAACACTGTAAAATATCTCTGAGAGTTTTTAATGTGAAGATTTTTGCTGGTGTCACTTCCTCTGGGATATCTTCATCCTTTTCATCCCAACCACTTTCCTCATTTATATTGATAAATTCTCCTTCATCAAATTTTCTGGCTGCATACCTAGTCTCTTGTGCAGTAGCAGTGCAACATTCCCATGGTCAGCTATTTCTTCTGTAACTCTTTGGAATCTGGGTGTAAATTTCACAAAAGCATCTTTATCTGAGCTACAGCTTCACCAGATAACATTAATCAATTCGTGCTGACTTATGAAACAATGAAACTAGCCTCTACTGGCGGTGAAAAGTCCTTTTTCAGTCTCCTAGTAATTACAGTTTTCTTTCAATGTGGCAGCTAACTTCACTGCTTTGTTTTCAGTGCTAACGAAACTGATTGGGACTTGTTTTTTTTTTTTTTTAATTTATTTTTATTATTATTTTTTTTTATTCTTATGTTAATCCCCATACATTACATCATAAGTTCTAGGACTTGTTTTTGATTACCATCTTCAGTGTAAAATAAAATGGTAAATGCCGTATTTCAACCATAAGTGGCTTTCTGTTCCTAATTCAGTTTCACTAAAACATACGGAATTGACTTTACCTTGTTTTTTATATTCACCGGACTTTTTTCAGCTTGGGTTATACTGCACCTTCTGGTAGCCCTAGAAGTTGTTCTATCTTCATGAACATTTTCTAATTAATAACAATTTTACTTTTTTTTTTGCTACATTTTCATCTTTGTCAGTTCTTTTGATTACCCATTTTCGTAAAATGGGTTTATCACTTGTCGAAAAGGAGAAAACACAACCACACGCTTTACCGTCTGTGTGTGAACTGAATGGCAGATGTGGCTCGATGAGGAACTGACAGACCGTGAAAGAAGCGATGTGGTCAGTCATTGATTGTGATGCGCATTGGTTTCCGTGCAGTGATTTGTGCACTGAAGAGCTAGCAGTGAAGTTTGCACTTTATACCTTTACTATACTCCCAGGTGACTTACTGTATTTGAAATTTGAACCACGTTATTGGGAAATTGATGTTATTTAACTAAACCATGGCAAATAACTGTTGTGCATATCGGAACTGTGCAATGGGAGGACTGCCTAAAGAAGAAAAAGTTTATCTCGCATACGAGAGGAAAACTATTTGTGTAAGTTCAGAGCCATCCGCTGTAAAAATAGTGCCTCCAAATATTTTCTAAGTTTTTTAAAGAAACAACTTTCCTTTTGCCCCAAGGTGGACTGATTAAATTAAGAAACCTGATACACATATTCTAATATCATTTAAATATCTAATGTATTAGAAAGAGAGAGGGGAGAGATGTATAAATTCCTGTTTGTTTTTAAAATCCAGTACAACTTAAATCAACCTGTAGAGATAATTTAAATGTTGGAATATACAAGGACTATGCTGAGATTTGATTATTTAAGTTTTGTGCTACTCTAATTTTCTTTCTGTGATGTTTCTTCCCCACGAGTATTTCAGTGGTTGTAAATAAAATGGATAAATTGCTCAGCTAGACTAGGTGAGCTTGACTCTCTGAAGGAGGGAGAATTCGGACGGAAAGATCATTTGTCTAAGTCCTTGAGTTTTTATTTTTTTCTATGTAAGGATTTTATTTATTGTGCTATGCGCAGTATGGAACAGGTGGAGAGGTTTCTAGGCATTTATTCATTCACTCACTGCCTACCACAGTGCTTGGCACATATTTGGCATCCCATAAACCATTTTACTGAGCCCCTACTGGGCCCTGGGAATGCAAAGATAATTCAGACACGATCTTTGTGGACACAGAATGGAGCTCCCTGTACCATGCCTTTCTGCTGAATCTCCAGTATTGTACAATGATAATACTAATGGAATTTTTAATTTATTCAGTGCCTGCAGCGCACCAACAACTCTTTCAGACCTTTGCTGACATTATTGCTGTAGTTATCTGAAGCCGAGATTGGAGATTTTACTTGCAAGGTGGTTAACTCACATGTCTGGCAAGTCTTGCTGGCTGTTGGATAGGGGCCTCTGTTCATCTCTGTTGGCCTCTCCTTGGGGCCACTTGAGTCGTCTTACAATATGTCAGTTGGCTACCTCCAGGGAGAGTGATCCAAGAGGTCAAGACAGAAGCTGCAATGTTCATTATGCCTCGCAGTGAAAGTCACACGTCATCACTTTCTCAGTACTTTATTGGTCACATGGGGCTAGCCATGATTCTGTGGAAGAGGGCGCTATACGAGGGTATCCATGCCAGGAGTTATTTATATCTATGAGACATAAATTATCATCCCATTTCATAGATGAGTAAACTGTGGTACAACTAGTAAGTGGTAGAACTGGGATTTGAATGCAGGCATTTTAGCTCCAAAGTTCATACTCTTCAGCATCATGCTATCAGGTAAATTATACTTTAATTTTGGCTGTCATTATTAGATATGGTTTCCATACATGCTGGGAATTTATTAGCTCTTTATTCTGTTTTATGGGTCTATTTGTCATCCCTATAGCAGCAGCATGACACTGTTTTTGTTATTATAGCTTTATAATTTTTGTGTCCGGGATGATTCCTCAAGTTTATTCTTCTTCTTTATGAGATCCTTAATTATTCATGGATCACTGTACTTCTATGAACATTTTAGAATAGTCTGTAATAGTCCAGGAAGAATCTGGTTGGTGCTTTGATTGGAATTGCACTGAATGTATAGATCAATTTGGGAAGAATTGACATCTTTAAGATATTTTGTATCCTTTCTTCAAACATTTGAGTCTTGAATATGGTATATATATCCATTGGCCTGTCCTATCTTTTCATAGGTCTGGACACCTTTCTGTGAGTTCAGTCAGGGCAGTAATTGGTTCAGTTAGCTTTTTTTGTGTGTTGCTGTCACTTAATCTTATTTGCTGCTTTAGTCTTCTGCTTGTTTTAAGTTCCCTAATTTAGAAAGAAGTGTTGCTTCATCTGTACTTTGTCATATAGTAACCTATAGTTCTTGTGAAATTCCTGTCATTCTTACTTTTCTATATTTACACCCCTTTATATGCTGAGAATACCCTGAGACCACTTCAACTTCCTGCTTATTGAACACCAACCCCAGGACCCCTTCTCACCTCTCCAGATTTTTGGAGGTTTTTCAATATGCTTTGTCAGATCTGCCAGGAGGAAGAGTTGGGTAGAGGTTAGGGGAAGGAGAGGTATGTTGAGAAGGTTGGACACATGGGTGAGGAGGTAACAAAAGCCATTTGGTTAATGGTCTCTAGGCCAGTGACCACTGCCAGGAAGGTTCATTTGGGCATAGAGTCTGAATGTCTTTTATCCTTGGAGCTCATACTCATCATACTCCCCATTCCTCATCTCATGCCTCTTTAGTATTCTAGAGTGCCTGGTAACCCATGGAGAAACAAAGACTCAATCACCACATTCTTGTTTTACAGTATGAAAGCACATTTCTTTGATTTCATGTTATGTAAATGACTTAACATTGTTCCTTAAACAATTGACTAAATATAACAGTGCAATTTCTTATTTATGATGAGTTTTAATAATTAAGGAATGTAGCTTTGGAGGAGTGGGGGTTAAATCCTTAAGGTCACATTAATGCTGAAAGCTCTTAGGTACCATATAAGTCCCTATATAGCACTTCAGTGAACTGAAGGAAGCTGTTTAGATCTCAGCAAAAACTTTCTGAACCCTTAAATCTGTCCCATTATTTACCATTTATAAGAAGTCCCCAGTGAAAGGGGCCACTATACATACAAGACTAGGGTATTTTATTTTATTTTTAACATTTCAGCTATTTTTAGTTAAAGAAAAACAGCTAAGGTATTTTAATCTTAATTTTGCAATGGCTCTAATCTTAACAAGGGATTTTAAAAATACATGTTAATAATGAAATCCAAATAACCTAGGGAGAGTCCTATGGTGTTCTAGTGGCACAGTCATTGTGGGCAGATTTCCTTGTGAAACTTTAATGCCTGTCCTGGGAAAGACATTGAGTACAATGCTGACGGAAGGGGAAAGTTCTCACTGTGTGAAGTATCTCCATTGCTATTCAGTATTTACTGGCATAATAGAAGCTCTTGGGAACAGATATTCCCTTGTATGTGTTAAGCCTCATTTACAGCCAGAATT
Organism: Leptonychotes weddellii; assembly: GCF_054177405.1. Classification (NCBI taxonomy): domain Eukaryota; kingdom Metazoa; phylum Chordata; class Mammalia; order Carnivora; family Phocidae; genus Leptonychotes; species Leptonychotes weddellii. The sequence goes on along the minus strand of NC_138369.1, from coordinate 112,510,075 downwards.
TCTTCAAATACTCCATTCGTGTTCAAGTTGTAGGTGGAAATGCAGCAGTTCTCTAAAAGGGCAAATTCTGGGTGTATGTAGGAGTATTTGCTGTTTCAGTTGCTTTTTTAAAGAGCAATTATTTTTACTTCTTCAGTCCCTCTCCCCGTGTTCAGCTCATAGCCCTACATGTAGTTCTGTAAGACAGAAGACATGGGGCAAAGGAACCATTCCCAGTCTCATGCTTTTGTTTGGATAAGTGGCATCAAAAAGAACTGAAACTTCAGTGCAGCTTTTTAAAGCCTGACTTTTATAAATTTGTGTGATCCAGAGCAGAGCTGAAGTTCATTCAGCGCAAATTGTACTCTCCTCCTTTCCTCTTTTGGAACATGGCTCACAAGTGGAAGGGGTGTTGGTGATTACCTTCAGTTTCAAAATTTTTACTTGAACTTTTTCCCGTCCTTGGATCTAGAGATTTTTCTTTGGGGGGTCCTAATGAGATGAGTGGGTTAGGTATATAGTGCTTCAGTAAATATGGACCCCTTAGATATAATGCAGACAGAAATGGGGCCTAGCCTTATCTACCGGTGCATGCACAGGCATCAGGGACCACCCTTGGAAACAAAGAACTCATCACTTTGAGTTGAATGCCACTGTGGGACATTGAGAACTGGAATGTGGTTAGCTTTTTTCACTCCAGAAACTTATCATTGTTGCCATCCTTATCTCGTTTAAGGAAGAGATTCCATGATTCAAAACTTGGATGTATTTCATGTACCACAGTCATGTTCTTCCCTTCCTCCATCCCTTGCTTCCAAAAGGAGCGGAGAGACAGGAAAAGAAACCCAAGGGCGAAAACGCCAAGTGTGTGATAGCCAGACTGGTGGAGGGAAGAACGTGGGGGAGGGCAGGTGGTGGATTTTGTGGGCAGTGAAAGATCTGCCTTCTGGTGATGTTGCACAAGTCAGCTAATCCTTGGCTTCACTCTCCCCACATGCAGATTTAGAGATTGTAATTTGGGTCCTTTCTACTCTAAAAGTATATGATGTCTTAATTCCTTCCAAGGTCTCTCTCAATGTCCTCCTGGCCTAGCTACCTCAGATGTCACCGGTGGACCCTGGAGCTTGTCAGAAAGGTAGACTGTCAGGCCCATTCCAGAAGTATAGAATCGGAATTTATGTTTTACCAAATTTGCTGGTTGATCCATGTGCCTATTGCAGTTTCAGAAACTGCTCTATGGGAAGGCTGTTATTATCTTGTTTTAGGTTAAAAACAAAAAATCCACTAACCAGCCAACCAACCAAACAAAAGATCTTAGAGATTCACCTATTGGTAGGTCTCTTCTGTATTGTAGGATCTTTGGACCATGGGGGAAATGTTGAGTGCCCATAAATACTCAGTATGTCCAGTACTGTTTGTCCTCCAAGCCTATGCCCTGTGGGAAGGCTTTTAGGTTTGACATCCATCTGGCTCCTCAGTGAAAGCATACAGAGACTGGTCTCTGGTTACTTGGTTCATTGGTCCTCCTCAGAGTAGGAGGCTCATGTTCATCTCATCTTCCCTTTATGGTGTATCACATTAATGAAGCACTTTCATGCCTTCTGTTTTTCACAGTAGTCCAGAGCAGGAGGCAGGGCAGGCACCATTGCCCTCCACTGAGTGAAGAGCTAAGAGTCAAGTCTCTGAAGGTCAGAGCAGCTGAGTAATAGACTGGAGGTCCCAGGGTCTCCTCCTCCAAGTCCTGGGCTGCCACACCCTTTACAGAGAGCACATACTTCCATTAGAGCTGCATATTCTTTCCAGGGCTTATAAAACCCTTTTTCTTGCAACATAAGTAGGTTTCATGCCTATTTTATAAGATCTGAGACATAGGGAATAGAAAGACCACAGGCGGAACACAGGCTCCTGAAATCCCAGGCACCAGGGTAGCACCATTGGGCAGCATGACCTCTCTATTTATACCTAACACGCACCTGGGGCATTGGACTGTTCAGCACAGGAGGATTTCTGGCTGTACTTTCTGTGGCTCCCCACCCAGCTCAGCTATACCGGGACACCTGACGGCCTGGGAACTGGGGGTGAGGGAACTCTGGCTTTTCCTTCTCAACTTGCTTTTCTTTCATCTTATGAGATATGATTCCCTCCTACACATGGTTCCTTCCCTAGTTCACATATTTTACTTGTTTTAAGAAGCCAGAATCAATATTTTGCTACCCACTGGTCAGGCTGTGAATACATTTTTATTTCCAGTTCTTCCTTCCATATAGGATTCTGTAGGGGGTCTAATTTTTTTTTTTTTTTTTTCACCAAGAGGAGGAACATGCAAAGCTGTCTCCTAATCCTACCTATGTAGGACTGTGGCTGAGATTCAGTTCTGCTCTTGAGGAGTGTAGTGTTTCCTGGGCAGAACAGCTGGAAATTGGTCAATTAAAGGGTCTTGTTGGCAAGATGTTGAAACGTGAATCATTAGCAGGTTTGCTGATCTTTTGACCTGCACCCCCTCTAAAAGCTGATTAGAATTCTATTTTTGGTCTGCTTTGCCTTCATTTAGACATACATTTCATGCTTCCTAAATTTTGAGAATTTGGCATGTCCAGCTAATGAATCTGTCAACATTTTGGAGCAGAGTTGAAGTAGGAAGGTTATGTCAAGTTTTTGTGACTGTGAAAAATATCTACAAGGTTCCCTCTGAGACACTATGAGAGCCAGTAGCGGCTGTGAGGAGTCTCCCCAAGGGAAAGCTCATGGAATTACTGCCACATATCAAAGAGAACTACTGTAGTCAGAACCACTGACTGACCTTGGGGACTTGATTTTGTGGTGAGATACTTTCTGTGATCCATAGGGTGTTTCTCTGAATGAAAAGTAGATCCTTTATGGCAACCTAGTATTAGTTTCCCTCAAAAGGGGTATGGGCAAAGGTAGGGAAATTCTGTTGTTCTCTCATTGTATGTATGGCCTTGAATTTTAGCAATTTGTGAGCAATAGAACTTATTTACCTGCCTCGAAGAGATAAATTTGGTGCTCTGTGCCCACATAGTGGGCATTTGGAAATGTTTCTTAGCTAATGATTCAGTTTGTTTCTGAGGCCAAGTTTGGAAGGGAGTTTTGTTAGCAGAGATGTACTACCTAAAAATTATTGCAAGTGGTAATAATAATTCCAGGAAGCTAAGCCATTTTGGAACATCATATTAAATAGTGAGTAGAGAAAAGTTTTTGAGAATGCATAGATGAACTTGTTTTAAATAGGAGCTGACAAGGTGTTGATATATGTTGAACCAGTAAAACAGTGAGTTCTCCTTACCTTTTCCCAAGGCCAAGAACTTTATTGAGTGAGGGCGAGGGGTAGAATTATTCTTAGGCAGATATTTTCTTGAAGAGTTTTTCATTTCTCTTCTCCTGTTGATCTATAGATACAAGACAGGAGATTTTAGATATATTGGAGCTGGTGTTATCATTCTTCTACAATTAGGATAAAATCCAAATTCTGTGATATGGCCTATAAGACCCAATATGATACATTGTTTTCTTATTTTGCTACCTTACGTTTATCCATTTTCTACCTGCTCATTTATTCCTTTCTGTACTGGCCTTTCCCCCACTCCTTGAATGGTCTCACAGTCTTTGAACCCCTTGGACAAAGGCAGGTTCAGGACAAGTATCACTTTTCCAGAAAATATTTCCCTGTTCCCCAATCAGAATTAGTCTCTCTTTAGCACAATCTCAAGCATCGTAATTTTCTTTATAGAGCTAATCAACACATATATATTTGTCTGATTTTTTTAAATTTCAGGATGAGCTACAAAGAGAAATATGTGTGTGTGGTCTCTTTGGAGAGTTTAAACACTGGGAGGTCACTTTTGGGACGCATGGGAACACATCTCTAGGCTCTTGGGACACAGGAGGAGGACGGGAGTGTGGTACTGACTGCTGCATTAACCTACTCTCCTCTCATTCAACTCTCAGCCTGCCTAGTGAGAAATAGGGCCAACACTAACTGTGTTACAAGGGTATTGTGGGAATGTAATTGGGGAAGATGTTTCAAGCATGGCACTTAGCTGGTGCTCAGGCAAATTCTAACTTCCTTCAGAAGGTTGCCCTGGAGAATTTCTTCAGAGAGCTGTTTCGTGACAGGGTAAGACAATAGATACTTCCATGTTGGTATAAATGTGAACCTTGAGGATGAAAATCACACAGACCACCTTTGTGGATAGCAATTTGGTAATATATTCTAAGAAACTCCAAAAGTTCCATACCACTGATCCTTGTGATTATGTTTCTGAAGATCCACTTGATTTTAGTTAAAGATGTAGAAAAAAATTGCATTTGATATTCATTGCCACCTTATTGCAATTAGAAGTTGGAAACAATTTAAATGTCCAATGGTAAGGAAATGATTTTATAATGTGTGGTGTATCCACAGGATAAACTATTAGGCAAACACTACAAATAATGCTTTTAAAGAATTAAGAATATGTGAAAATGGTACGATAATGTTAAAAGAGTGGACTATAACATTATATATATGACAATACCAATTTTATTTTAAAAATGCAAGGTAGCATATTAAATATTAAGAATATTTAGGCATTTATTAAAAACTTCTGTGCTGGGTATTATGCTGAGGAATTTACACACACTAGCCCCCAAACAGGTACTATCATCATTCACCTATACATGTGAAGAACTCAAGACTTAGCCTTATTAGTAATTTCCCCCTAGATTCTTAATTACCAGAACTGGAGCTGGATTTTGGACTGCTAATTGATCTTTCAACATCCAAGCATATCACCTCCTCACCTATCTATCCATTCTGTCTATACTGCAACAGACAAATCACCTGGAAACATAAATCTGATTATTTGATTTTTCCATGCTGTTAGGATAAAGAACAAAATTCTAGTCTACTCTATAGCCTAAGCTTTTAACTACAATTGTTCATTGTTTTTCCAGAGAATAGTGTTGTTTTCTATTTTTCTCTAGTGGGGAAATCACAGATTTTTAAAAATTTTCTTCTTTATCTTATTCTGCATTTCCAAGTCAATTAACATATATTGTGTTTAAAATGGGAAACAGAGTGTGTATAAAGGCAAAGGTGGTGATGATCTCTAATAAATTATGTTTATTTTTTCAAGAAAGAAGCCCTGCCCATCAGGCTGTGACCAAGAAGGCCCCATAGGGTGGCATTGAACCAGCTACCAAAGGAGGGGGGCACAAGGGGTTCTTTGGGGACAAAGGCTAATGGAAGCTAGAAACATTTCACCAGAGCCATAGCTAAGGTTTTACCTGTGAAGTTAAAAAAAAAAAAAAAAGAAAAAGAAAAAAGAAAAAAAACCCTTAGCGAGGAACTGCCTAGTCCAGTCCCTCTGCTGATGGGAAGACAGCTTCAGGGAGGCCTCTGCAAAAGCACTGAGGGCACGTACTGCATGGAGCACTGGGTGTTATACGAAAACAATGAATCGTGGATCACTACATCAAAAAATTAGTGATGTGTGGTGACTAACATAACATAATAAAATAAAATTAAATTAAAAAAAAAAAGCACTGAGGGGAGAAATGGATGGAAAGCACCCCAGGGAGAGTGAAGTTTGTGTTAGATTACGTTCACTGCTCTCTCTGAAAACAATGAATCATGGATCACTACATCAAAAAATTAGTGATGTATTGTATGGTGACTAACATAACATAATAAAATAAAATTAAATTAAAAAAAAGACCACTGAGGGGAAAAATGGATGGAAAGCACCCCAGGGAGAGTGAAGTTTGTGTTAGATTACATTCACTGTTCTCTCTGTCTCTGTCTCTGTCTCTGTCTTTCTTTGTCTTTCTGGAAGAGGGTCAGCTTCCATTATTAAGCTTAGCTCCCTGACAGTGTTGTAATGTCCTCAGATATGTAGGGATTTAGTAATCACCCGAAATTACTCTTCGTAAACCAACCCTTTACTAATTCAACAAATGTTTATTGAGTGAATTCATATCTGTCACCAGTACGTATATCTTTACCTTTTAAATGTCTCCATCCAGGGCCCCTGGGTGGCTCAGTCAGTTAAGCATCTGCCTTCAGCTGTGGTCGTGATCCGGGGTCCTGGGATCGAGTCCCTCATTGGGCTCCCTGCTCAGGGGGAGCCTGCTTCTCCCCCTCCCTCTGCCCCCCACTCGTGCTTGCTCTCTCTCTCTAGTGCTCTCTTTCTCTCTCAAATAAATAAATAAAATCTTAAAAAAAAAGTCTCCATCCATTCCCCTCCATTCCCTGGTAGCCATTCCAGTCCGAGCCCCCTTCTACGACTGTGGTAGTCTCCTAACGGACTCTTCTATCCACATGTACCATCTCCTCACCCATTTGTTCCTTCTCTGTCGGTACTGCAGCAGAGGAATCATTCTGAAACATCAGCGTGATTGATTCTATGTCTCCTTGGTTCTACAAGACCTCCTGCAGGATCTGATCTCTGCCATTTCTCCGGTCCTTTGCTCATCATGTGCTCCCCTTGCTCCCTCTGCTTTGTGTGCACTAGCCTTGTCAGAATATGCATGCCGTCCTCTCTTCTACCCCCAGGGACCTTCACCTGTGGTGTTGTTTAGCCTGGAACACTCTTACTAATTCTTTCACAACTTAACTCAGTGGCTCCTTTCCCAGGGGAACCCCCCGATCTTCTTTCCTAAAACATTTTCTTTTTATTTTATTTCATTTTCTTCTATTATATGTCCTGAGTGCTCCTATCCAATAGTCATGCCAGTTGTATTTTGACATTGGCTCATTTTGCTGTGATTATTTGGTTCATGTGTGTTTCTCCTGCTAGTTTATAAGCTCCTTGAGGGCAGGGATCATGCATAGTTCACCATGAGATACCCAGTCCAACATGTGGCCTGCAACACATATGGTATTCAAAACATATGTGTTGGATGAAGGAACAAATGCCTAGTGTGTGCTAGGCAGAGTATCAGATCCTGGTAATGAAACCTGAATAAGACATGGTACCTCTCCCATGAGCTCATGATATAGAGAAGCCATAGTTAAAGAGTTATCCTAGTTGAACATGCCGATTGCTATAACTGAGGTATGAACCAGGTCCTGTAGGAACTCGGAGGAGGTGCATCTCAGATGCAATGACTTGTCAGGGAGAAGCTTCTTGAGAGAAGTTTTAAAGAACAGGGAGGATTTATTGAGGAAAAGGCCTGGGAAGGAGTTCGGGGTAGGTGAGAGGCAGGCCCCATAGAAGGAACAGCACAGGAAACCCGGGCAAATTAGGTCCCAGGGAGTGCAGGTATTGAGCACGTGGCTTCTGTTTCCTATTATCAGGAGTAGAAGTCTGAACTCTTGTGCCCACTGCACCTTAGTATCAGACTCTCTAAGGAAAACACACTGTAGTCAAGCACTGCGTGGAACATGTTTTACTCACATAGAGAAGAGACAGAGCAAAATCAGCTTCAGTAGTATTCGCTGGTCCCCCACAGCCGGCCAGTCCATCCTGGCGACCAATATAGGGCAGTTGGCCTGACAGCATCCTTCCTGTGCTGTCACAGAAGAACCTGTCCTCTCCTTGAAGGGGGCAGATATGGCAGTGGGTTTGGGTGGGCGCCACATGATGCGCACACTTAAGCAGAACGAAGGAGCACGTGTTGGGTCTGACACAGGGAAAGGTATTCCCACACAAGGTGACAAGTCCAGCATAGGCTGTTTGGACTCCTCATCTCTTGGTGAGGAAGTGTTCCAGGCTCAAGGCCCATTCTTATATGGCCCAGTGGTATCAAAAGATGGCAGGCAGGGGCCTGCTTTTCCTAACAGAATGATGTCCCCATCCCATATTGATCTATTATATCATTCTATAGGAGAACTCAGTTATCTTTCCAGGAAAACTAATGTTTTTGAAGGAGTGAAAATTCTGGGAAGAGCTTAGAGTGTAATTCAGTTGAATCCTGAGTGTTAGAAAAGGGGTCTGGATATATTTCTTCTGTATAATTGAAGTTTTATTTTTACTAAAAACACATGTTGGTATGTAAGTAAACAAATTTGTATCCTTGTCATAATGAATTATCTCTTTAATCTTATAAGTAATTGGAAGCAATTGGAAACTGGATCAGCCTCCATCCATTAAACTTGTTCTGGGTGTACTGCAAAAAGCAGGATCTACTATCTCTAGACTTTAACTCCCAGGTCCTGATCTCAGCTTTGACATCATACATAATTTCAAATAAACTGCTTTTTCCTATATTGGTGTCTGAGTTTCATAGAACTTTCCTCCCCCATCTATGCAGTGATTAAAAGCACAAACTCTAAAAAGCACAAACTACCAAGGTTGAAAGCCTGTCTCCACTAATGAGTGGCACGAATTAGGCAAGTTACTTAAACTGTGTGCCTCAATTTGCATTATCTTTAAAGTGGAAACAATAATATTACCGTATACGGTCATTATGGAAACAATATTGCCATATACAGTTGTTACGAGAATTAATATATGTAAATTTCTTACAACAGACCATGCACTAAATAAACTTTATTTATACATATTTAAGTGAGCAAAAGCTTTTGTCAAATTTTAAAGGTTGTGGACATACAATCACCAATTAAAGACTAGGATAAGTATTCATTATGTATGCAATATTTAAATGAATTTCAGGTTAGGTGGTTTTTCAGAAAAAGTTACTGACAAAGCTCACAAGATTGAGTTTAAACGTCTTCAAGTTAGAAGAGGCAGCACTGGGGGTGGGGATTAAGTAGGAGCTGAGCGAATAGTAACCCTTCTTGGAAAAGGCGAAAGAGGCTTGGAGATTCACGAGGTCTCATGTATGGATCGCTCAAAAATTGCAGGGCTCCAAGTTGTGCGCTGCCTGCATCCCAGCATAACCCACGCGTACTGTGTGCTGACAGTGTGACGCCTGCTGGACACTCTAGATGATTCAGGCATGGCATCTGCCCTTAGAGGGTGTAATTTAGTGGGGGGCACCTTAACATTTCCACAAACACCAATTCTAAACCACATACATTGTAAACTGTAGTTCAAAGCAATATGCTGGAGAGATTAATTCCAAGTGGCAGGAAATGGGAACGCTCTCTGAGAAGACAACGCTTGGGTTCACCCTCGCTTGGATGAGGAAGGAGAGGATTTCAGTAGGTGCTATCATGACAGGGGGATATTACAGATAGAAGGGATGGCTGAGATCAAGGCCCGGTGGCAGGGAACTGAACAAATTCAAGGAACAAAGGGTGAATCAGGCAATAAGACTATAGGGTTGAAGGAAGTTATAATCATTTGTATATGAGGAGAGTCTGGGATCTTGTTTATGCTTATTTATTCCTGGCACAGGAGTGCAAATCTAATTTGCATAATGAAATCTTGACTCATATATCTCTTTCTTCGTATCATTTGCCCATTCTGTTTGTCCTTTTTCACCCCTCAAGTTTATGTTTTCCTGGCATAAAGACTGATTGTAATTCTTCTCTAATAGGAGACAACCGGGGACAGACAAGGAGGGACTAAAAGATTGTGTAATCAAAGGCAAGAAAAAGATTCATTTGAATGGGTGTCTAGTTCAGAATTCCCAAACTACATTCTTCTGCAAATACGAAATAATGTGTGGCTCCTTTCATGTGCTGGGCAATGTCCATTATCCTATCTGTCTTCCTTTATCACTTAAGTTCACTCCATGGTAACCACTATTTTAAATCCATCTGTCTTTACTAGAACCATTTTCTCTTTAACTGGGACAAAGGAATCTAAGCTTATAGCTTCCTGCAAACAGCATGAAAGCCTTTTAAATTACACAGTGTTGATGGATTTTCACCCCTTCCTCTAAATACAACACATATGCTATCCCTGGGGTTCACTTAATGCTTCCTTACTGATGGTAAAACTGCTGCTTGGCGCAGACGAGGGCCAACACACTGCATCACTGCACACTCTTGTTCAGATTGCAGTCTAACCCATGAAGCCGAAATGGAAAGTCTAAGCCCCTGATCCTGGCGGCATACAGCATATTAAATGCTGTGCTCGTTAATGTTTCTCCTCTTGAATGTGAAATACGTTTGCGACTGCCTCCAGAGTCCAGTGTCCTAAGTGGTTGGGTGATTCTGAATTGTGTACCATGGACAAGCTGCAGAGGGCTCAGGGGAGAGGCTTTGAAAGAAAAAAATCATGTGAATGCTGAAATGTTCCACCTCCGGGAGAGTCTTTAACAAGAAAGCCTGCCTGCTTTGGGCTAGAATGAAGTTACCGTACTACGCTTGCCCCTTTCTGGAAAAAAAAAAAAAAAAAAATCTTAGCAGCCAGCCTGCAGTTCTTGTGCTGGTTGCATATAAAACTTTGTGTATGATAAATTTGACGAGAAGTGTTATTAAATGAACATAAAGGACCTTGGATTGGATTGCTGAGAGCCAAGAAAACAAAACAAAACAGATTGAGGGAAATAATGTATTGTGCCACAGACTATTATGTGTACCTGACTTGACCACTTCCAATATTGTGTTTATATCCAATAGTATAATGATTTACGATTTGGAAAATGTTTTCACCTGCCTTATCTTGTCTGAGTCTTGCAAACATGTCACAGAGAAAGGCCAGGCTAAGATATTATCTTCATGTGAGGGGAAACTGAAGCACAGAACTATGTGAGTAGTTCTCTACTAGCTACATGGTTAGTAAGAGACAACACTACGCCTAAAACTTAGACCTTCTGATTTAAGTCCAATATTCATTTGACATTGCCTCTTATCACATTTATCACATTGCCCTAGAGCTGAAACTCTACTGCCTCATAGAACCTTTGTAAAGGGAAGGCACCCTTCCCAGGATCTTCTGAGAAACCTTCTCTGGCCACAGTAAGTTCCATGTTGGTTCCCATATTTATTATGTGACCCTCCAAATTTGGCAAATATTGTGGATTCTCTTGTTTGCTATTTTTAAAATCATTTTCTTTGTGTGTTGACTTATCAGAATGCAGGCTTCCCAAGGGCAGGTATAACATTGTTGGACACGTAACAAGCATATAACAGTCACTTATTATAGTGAAAACTGTGTAAGAACATAGAGAATGTAACTTTACCTCGAGAAAAGTGGTGTATTAAAGTGCTTTTTACACTTTTTCCCTGTCACTTTGATTCTCTTAAACATCATCAACATGATGGAATACATTTCCTGACATGTCCAAATTAAAAAAAAAAATTTCTTTGGGTAGTGGCCTGTAATCTTTTTTGGGCTTTGAACAACTCTGAGAATATGATGAAAATTATGTGTTCGTGTGCAAATCCAGGGTGGGGACAGAAAGAGATCCATGGAAGCCCTTCTTGGGTCATAATTAGGGACTCCGATAAAAAAAATAATGTGTTGCTTGAGAGTAGCCACTTCCAAGCATAACCTAGCTGCAACAAAAGAAAGGAAAAACGTCACCTGCCCTGAGATTCCCATGGAGTTCAACCAGATAGATGGTCCCCTACTTTCACTTTCCTTCTTGTACACTTCCCAGTCCTCCTTACCTTGTTTCTGGTAAGAAGAGATCATAACATTCACCTAAAAATTCTTACTCTGATAGTCCTTTATTACATGCCTTCCACATGCCAGAAACAGCTACAAATGGAGATACAAATCCTTGAGATGCCTTCCCTGTTCTCAAGAGCCTCACAGTCTAGAATGTGTATTAAAAAGTCTTCAAATTCTGCCCGGGGTGGGGAAAGGGTAAGACTTGCAGGTAATCTTAGACTTGGGTGATGAAATAGGTGGGAGTCCTCCAGGTGGATAAGAGAAGAATGTACAACATTCCAGAAAGCACTTAGTGGCTCATGCACAGATTCAGAGACATACAGAGCACAGCCCATTCAGGCAGGGCACAGTACTGGTTTAAGTGTGTGCTTCGAGATGAGTGCTGGTGAGGAGGTGGGTTGGTGGGAAGGTAGCCCAGGGCTCAGATGGTAAAGTGTCTTAAGACATAAGGTAGGTATTCTGTGTTCTACCAGTGCAAACACCCAGGGGGGGAAGTTAAAATCTGTTTGGAGATCCTTTGCATTATGACAGGGTTAGAGTTACTGCCACTTGCTACTCCTGGCTACACAAAAGGAATTATTGGCTCTTGTCATAACCCAGATGCTAGAAGCACAGCCATCTGAACAAAAAAAGCCTGCCTGTCCATTGCTAGGTGTATAAACTATAAAAGTTCTTCAGTGCAATAAGAACATTTCCTCGGATTTTTGAGGATGTTAACACAGCTGTTTATAAACATTATGAATCCATAAGTAGCAGGGACAAGCCACAGAGTGATTTATCTGGCTGCCTGAGCATTTTGAAAAAAGTGTTGGAAACATGGTAGATCAACACTCCTGCTGATATTTTAAGTAGCAGCCAGAATCTCTTTCCAGCTGAATGGACATACAGTCTCTGTCTGATTACTTATGCATTATATAGCTCTATGCTGAATCCTTGCCATTTGCCTGTTTAATTCAATGACTGTAGTGGAACTATACTCTTTCTGTTCATTTATTTATTCTCCAACTGGTTGGCAGTCCAAAAGGCCAATGCGTGAATATCAAAGTCTTGTGGGTAAGTGGGTCACACTTCACTGGAATCATCTTTGTCGGTGCTTCTCTCTGTAACCAGGTCTAGTAAGTACCAAGTTGTTATATGTATTCAGAGAGTGAGTTTTATTCCCTCACCACTTAGCTGCCTTAGGATTTGGGGATGCAAGCTAAAACTGTGCCTCATCTGCACCTCCCCCATGCTTTGAGGACATAAGATATTAAGTTATTTTACCTGGAGACTGTGTAAAAAATGTCCTGCAGAAGTCACGTCTCTTAGTCCTATGGACCTTGTCTCTGCACCAGATGATTCTAGGGTTAGTCAAGCTCTTTGGATGAAGGAAATGATGAAATAAGGTTAATGGCCTGGCTTCCTGGGGAAAGTTTGAGAGTGAACCTTTTAAACTTGCTCTGCCTAAAGGCCCTAGAACGCTCTGTGTAGTAGATCCCAAACTAAGGGGTCATGGTAAAGAGTCTGCTTTACATTATGTTTTGGGTGAATCTATGTAGCCAAGTTGTTATAGATGACAGAGTAAACAGTGGGCATAATCTGGGCAAAATGCCACTGTGATGCTATACAAATTAGCCCTATGGTCAGGCTACAGGTGTCAGGACTTGGTTCAGCTATTTGGGTGCAGTACTGGGAGGCATTTTGTCCTGGGTATCCATTCTTGATTTGTTTGTCAAATTTCATCTTCATCATAAGACTTGGAGAAACCTCAAAAATACTATCTCTTCCATTTTTTTCTCCATGTTCCTCTTTTCGATCATATTTAAGAAGCCACATTAAATAAATGGAATGCTATTCTCTTCTGCAACTCAGCAGGAAAGGGACTACCTTGGAAACCCATTCTAATATCTCCCTAGTTCATGAAATATATATGTTGACTTAGCTAGTTTGTGAAATCTCCATCTGAAGCCACTCCACCCCCCCCAATATCTTGTTGAAATTGGCCAAAGTCAGATTCTTTTAATTTTCCCCTCAAGTCTTGTTTATATTTCTTTGGATAGATTTTTAGAATTTAACATTTGATAAGTACTTATTATATGCTTTGCATTATAGTAAATAATTTAATATTCATGATCTCTTCTCTCTCTCAACAGGTAGGTACTATTATTTTCACCATTTTTCAACATGAAGACATTGAGGCTTAAAGATGTTGAGTAATTTGTTCACAGTTTTATAGCCAGTGATTGCTGGAGCCTGGATTTAAATTTAGACCTGTCTCATTGCAGATCCTGAATTGTAATTCTTATGTTATACTATGTTCAGCCATGTGATTATTCAGCAAGTATCATTACACATGTTCTGCTAATACTTTGCAGATCTTTTTCCCCCCAGTTTTATTGAGAAATAATTGACATATATCACTATATAAGTTTAAGGTGTACAGCATGATGGTTTTTATTTATGTACTGAAATGATTACTACTATAGATTCAGCTAATATCCATCTTCTTATATAGATACAATAAAAAGGAAAAAAAAAGAAAAGAAGAAAGGAAGAAAAAAAAATCTCCTGGTGATGAGAACTCTTAGGATTTACTCTCCTAAAAACTTTCCTATATATCATACAGCACTGTTAGCTATGTCATCATGGTGTACATTACATCCCTAGTAACTGTTTATAGCTGAAAGTCTGTACTTTTTGACCACCTTCTTCCAATTCCTTCATCCCCCACCCTCCCCGTGTTTTATAACCATAAGTCTGATCTCTTTTTCTATGAGTTTGTTTGTTTGTTTTTAGATTCCACATATAAGTGAAATCATATGGTAATTGTCTTTCTCTGTTTGACTTATTTCACTTAGCATAATGCCTTCAAGTTCCATCCATTATTGTAACAACTGATAGGATTTTTTCTTTTTTGTTGCTGAATAATACTCTATTGCATATATATACCACAACTTCTTTATCCATTTATCCATTGATGGGCATTTAGGTTGTTTCCATGTCCTGGCTATTGTAAATAAAGCTGTTATGAACATGGGGGTACATATCTTTTTGAGTTAGTATTTTTATTTCCTTTGGGTATATTCCCAGAAATAGAATTACTGGGTTATATGGTAGTTTTATTTTTAATTTTTTGAGGATCCCCCATACTGTTTTCTATAATGACTGTACCAAAGTACAATTTCACCAACAGTGCACAAGTGTTCCCTGTCTATTGGGTTCTTCAGTTCAGTTATTGTATTTTTCAACTGTAGGATTTCTGTTTGTTTGCTTCTGATGTTTGCTATCTCCTCGTCTAACATGTCAGTTTGTTAATGCATTGTTTTCATGATTCTGTTTAGTTGTCTATGTTTTCATATAGGTCACTAAACTACCTTAAGAGGATTCTTTTGAATTCTTTGCCTGACAACTTATAGATCTCTATTTCTTTAGGGTCAGTAATTGGAGTTTTATTAGTTTCCTTTGGCAGTGTCATACTTAACTGATTTTTTGAGATCCTTGATTCTTTGTGTTGGTATTTGTGCATTTGCGTAATCAGCCTCCTTTTCCAGACTTTACAGATTTGCTTTGGCAGAGACCATTCTTCATCAGTCACCTCAGTCTGGGTTACTGGTTGTATCTGCAGGTAATGCCCTGTTATTAATAGCAGGTTGGACCTGCTATTACAGTCTATTTTGGGACAAGGGAACTGTGTGAGCTCTGAGATTGTGATGGGGAAGGTGTGCCACTGGCTGAGAACAGTTTGATAGGACTGCTGGTTTGGTTTCTACCCAAGTGGTACTATAAGATCGGCTCATGGTTGCTTGGATTCTCTGATCAGACTCACTAGATGGTCATGAATGGGCATTATATTCAGTAGTATATGGGGCTATGAATTAACTTGCCTGCCCTGGAAGGGCAGCAGGACAGGACCCAGGGTCTGTATAGCTTGTCATTTGATGATTTGAATCAGGACAGAGTGTGCACTGAATTCTTTGGTCAGGTGAAACTATTGGTTTTGCTTTGCAGATGAGAGAAACCATTTGCTGTGCTCTTTGTTCAAGTGCTACTGTAAGCAAGCTCTGGTTAGGTTCCCTACTCAGACAGGTTGAGGGCTGTATCTAGCAATGAGTGGGGATATGAATTCCTTGCCTGGGTGCAGTGGGGGAAGCAGCTCTAAAACTGGTAAAACTGCTTATCGCCTTAACTCAAGCTGCCCTGTACCCCAAGTTCCCTGGCTCAACAGGGCCATTGGCTTTGCTTTACAAACTATTGACTTTGCCTGCCCTTCTCCAGAGCTGAGCATTGCTGGGTCACAGAGCTTCTAGGAGTTGTCACCAGCCCTTCTGTTCAGATGGGACTGGAAGATACTCTCTACGGTGGGTAAGGCTATGTCCCAACTCCCTTGCTTGGGAAGGAATGGGAGTGGCCACTCCAGGCTACTCTCAATTTGTCAAACATGTTCTTCAGTTGGGTAGCAGGGTGGGGAGCTAACTCTCAGTCTTGGCTAGAAATTAATCCCCTTGCCTGTGTATAGCATGGAAACCCTCCACACCCTGCACTGGCTTTGCTCTGGGGTGATCAGCTCTGCCTGTCCAATCTTGGCTCTAGCAGTCCCAGGCCACTCAGCTTCTAGGCATTGTTGCCAGTTCTTCTTGTCAGATGGAGCTGGAAGGCATTCTCCACAGTAGGTGGGGCCGTGACATTGCTCCTTGCCTAGATGTGGGCAAACAGGGCTCTAAGGCAAAACTCTCTGTCTGAGGATCCAAATTAGGCAGTTCTGCACCCCATGGAGTTCCAGGTTAGATTGCACCACTGACTTGGTTCTGTCAATGAGCAAAACTGGGATTACTACTTGGGTACTGCAGGTATGAATATGGTCTGCCAAGATCCCTGTTGCAAGGCCCTCCCCACTTTTCTGTCACAGTCAGATTCCTGGTAGTCAAGCCCTGCAGAGTCCCTTGCAATCCCTATGGTGTGAGATCAGAGAAGAGGTTCCCACAAAGCAACACACAATGCTGGGTGGGGTGGGGCTGGTTGTCCTCCCTGGGTTCTTTTTTTCCACGAGGAACCAGAGGCTCAAGAGAGACTTCTCTGCATGGGGCTGTGCTGGCCTGGGGAGGGGCAATGTGGTCAACATGTAGTTGCTTCTCTTACCCTTGTAATGCAGTCTGTCCTGGTCTTAGCAGTGCTGGGAGTGGGGATGCTGTTCTTCAGCTTCACCTCCATGTTCTATGATTCTCTCAATGGTGTCTTGTTCTTGAGTAATTGTTTGTTGTTCTTGTGAGGGGGAGGGAAGTCAGGAATGACCTATTTTGCCATCTTGGTGACATCACTCCCACAGATTTTTTTTTTGAAATAGTTTTTTTTTTTTTTTCCGAACCATGCCTGTAACTCATTAGTGAGTAATGACCAGTGTATGTTTGTTTGTTTGTTTGTTTTAAAGATTTTATTTATTTATTTGAGAGAGAGAGTGAGAGCGAGAAAGAGCACAAGAGGGGGGAGCGGGAGAGGGAGAAGCAGACTCCCTGCTGAGCAGGTAGCCCGATGCGGGACTCAATCCTGGGATTCCAGGATCATGACCTGAGCCGAAGGCAGTCGCTTAACCAACTGAGCCACCCAGGTGCCCTGTTTGTTTGTTTTTAAATGCAAGGGACTATATACAATATTATGAAATAGAAAACACCAGAATAAACTGATGTAGTAACGATAGGTATATTTTTGTGAAACATTTGTTATAGGTGTATATATATAGGCATATAGGTGTATAAGTGTGATTGAATCACAATGCAAAATGTATTTATTACTGTAAGTCATGTAAGTCATGGTAAATTTAGAGAAACAATGCAATGCATGATATAAAAGCAGTGTAAGTTCTTTACTATCAAGATACATAGATCTTAGTAAGAAGGGAGAATATGTATATATTAATGAATATCAGCAAAATACACATCAGTAGGTTATTCAAAGCCAAAGTATACATATGTAGGTAATATTAAAGTCATAATCCTCTTCCAGTACCTACCATCCTACTGTGATTATTATTTTTCAGAGTATATGTGACACTCTTTGAACATCTTGAGAACAAGGACATGCCTTATTATTTAGAATCCTTAGTGCCTTGAGCACAGGAAGTGCTTCATGAATGCTTATTGAATGGATGAAGGGAGGAATGAGGACAAGTAGCTTCCTATGTAAAGAGCATTATTTTGGAATAGCACATCTTGAGTTTGGTGAAACTTATAACCAGCTCTTTATATTATATGGCTGTTTATTCCTTTTAAAAATGAATCGCTTTCTGCTATATGTGAAAGAACTTGAATAAGCCACAGAAATTTTCTGAGGAAGCATGTAAGATGGTAATTGTCATGGTGGCTCCTTGCCTATCTTGACTCAGCTGGAGCCCTCTTCTGTCAGCTTCTCCAAGATGTACTTATAAATGAGTTGGGCCAAGTTTACTTAAGAGAAAAAATGTTGAATACATGTTCTTTGGTATCTTAGTTACTTAACCTTAAAACTTTGTGTCAAACACTGATATTAAATTAAATGCAGAGTTAACACTTTGTGAATCAAAAAGGTTTTTTTTTTTTTTAATGTCCATTTCTTTACTCTTTAACAGAGTTATATAAAGGTGTTTTGTAAAGTTCCCATGATCTTCCCAGAAAATATCTTATGCAGTTATTGACTTAATATTTGCTGTTTAAACTTTTGTCAAGTGAATGATTTAACCAAGTTTGCATAAATAAATAATTCACATTATATTTTTTTAGGGGCCACAGGGTTGCCTTTTAAAAACTGGTGTAAAAATGTGCAAGATGGAGAAGTGAGGCATGACTCAGAAGCTACAATATCTGGATATACTGAGAAATAGCATTTAAAAATTTTATTTGAGATTCTTTAGTTTATTTCTTGCTACCTAAAAATTATCTTTATTGACTTTATTTTTTTAATTAAACTTAGTCTGAACAAATGCTTATTTATTGGCTAATATATGCCAAGTATCAAGCTAGATGTTGACGGGTCAATGGTAAACAAAATGTAAAACCACCTCGCGATGATGGAGAGGAAGCAGACAAGTAAAAGGTAGTTCTGGAACAGATATGTGCGTGTCACAGCAGGGGTGAGACAGAGCATCATGAGAGCTCATGGAGCATCTCCTCAGATTGGATAGCGTGGGGAGATGCCTCTGAGGAAAAGTGGGAGTTAGGCTGAGAACTGAAGAATGAGTAGGAAGTTTGCTGGGGCAAGAGAAGGGCAACCTGAGATCCAAAGAAGAGAAAGAGGGAGGGAGAGAGAAAGAGTGGTAGTATATGCTGCTTTGTGAGAATTTCTGAGTAGTTCCACATGACCAGAACTCAAGCATGCCAGGTGAGAATATGGAAAGGTGTGGCTGGAAGAGAAAGGTAGGGATAGAGGGGTTTCTAAACCACGTTCTGGAGTTTTTACTAAATCCTGAGGGGAATAGGGGAGCTTTGAAGGTTTTTCATTAGAGGCATGAGATGACAGTTAACTTGGAGCAACTAATGGTGCTTTGCAGCAGCGCTATAGCCACCTTTCCCTTTACTCTGCAGGAGAGAAGAGAGCAGTAGAGGGTTTCCCTCAACCTCCTTCTTCAGCTGCACTCTCCTGACAGGCTGAAGGGAAGCTTCAGACAACATGTCTGCTAGAGCTGGAGACTGTGTTGCTCTAGGCAGAACAGCAATCACAACAACACTTGAAATTAGATCTCTTAGCATTTTATAAATCTTTCTGACTACCTAGAGAAAATTGTTTTTTTTTTCTTCACTCTGATAGAAGATGAAAAATGGTAACTGAGCAAGAATATTTATAGTCCTGCATGACAGATGGGGAGCATTAAGCCCATTGACATTTACTTAAAAAATGGTACTGTGATTAACAAATATTTTCTCGACTTTCATTGAAGGTGGAATAAAAAGAAATGGGCTTCTGTGGCAAGCTCTTTCTTTGTTATACATGCCTGCCTAGCGTTTCTACTTATTTCCGCCTGCAGGTTCTGTATTAGTCATCCTAAACTTATGCCCTAAAGAGAAACATATGAAATTAGACTTCTGTATAAATGTTTTCAACTTCTGGCATTCCTGATGTGGCCTCCTGTTTGCTTTATTCTGTCTCGTCTGCTCTTCTGGATCACTTCGTTCTAAATTATTCTTACAGATCTTTGCATTTTTGCCTTCATCCATCATTTTTTAAGGGTCTTAGAACCTTTCAGAAAATGATTTTCTTATGTATTTTATGGGTGCTTAAAAATCATTAGAAGCCAACATTCTTTTTTTCATTGTAAAATGTTCTTTCCCTTCTCCTATCTTTCTACACATGGTTTTGTGAATCTGCTTGAAATCTCAGGCACATACAGACCACTATGTGTAGGTCAATAGATGTTACTTGAATGACAAAACAAAGAAACAGTTCTCAACACTTGTTAAGGCAAAAATACAGCGGTATATTATCACTCTGGGGAACAAGAAAAGGTCTGTATACGTCATTCTGGCAGAAACCATCACATACGCACAAATATAGTATCTTAATTAAGAAAAAAAAGCTTATGTTGTATGACTAGATAACTAAAATTTTCTGGTTTGTCTTGACACTCACAGTCTCACCAGCTGCTTGTCACGTCTCCTGCTACTTATATTTGCCTACCATCAGCTGTCCACTTGCTTTTGACCTTGACTAACTGAAGCTCTATACTTCTCATAGAAGACCCTGAGATCATCAGATCTGGTTCTTGCCTTCTGTCTGGGCTGTGCTTGGACTTATTTTATGTTCTTCACCCTCAGCCTTTCAAACAATTCATGATCTAGCTCCCAGCCCTGCCAAAGGTTTACCAGGAGCTAGGGATCTGGTGTCAATGTAATAGCTGAGTTTTACTAAGGTCCTGAATAAAAATTTTCCAGAAATGGCTTGTGTTTCTTGCAGGCTATTCATGCTCTTTCTTCTTCACTCCCCTATATTCACATGGCTACTCCTTCCAATCATTCAGACCTTGTCTCCAAAATGCCATTTCCTGTGATCATCCTAGTTAATATTTGTTTCCCAAGCCGTTATTTTGGGAAGCTTAGCTGCTACTTAAAAAAGGTCCCATGATGTTTATTTATATTTCACATAACAGTGTTGATGTGATTGGTCCAGATTATGGGAAAACTCTACTCCACAGGGTCATTTATGTATACAGGATCCTTTCATCTTGTTATTCTGTCATATGCCCGAAGTATTTCTATCATCTGAGTAACTAAAGCTGTGTTGTTGCTACATTCAGTTTTTAGCCAATGGGAAGAGAAAAGAGTGCACAGAGTAGGCATCCTTAGTACGTTAAGGCACAGAACTAAAAGAGGAACACATCATTTCCTTCCCTATTTCATTGGTGAGGACATAATCACATGAGCACACTTGTTGCAAGGGAGGCTGGGAAATGTAGTGAGCTGGGCAGCCATGTGCTCAGTTCAACTCTACTTTTATAGGAGGTTGGAGTTTTTTGGACAGCTAGCAGTCCTCACAGCACTAAGTCACTCTGTTATCATATGACCCTGTTTTATTTTTTTCACAGTGGTATCATTATCAGAAATAATTTTTAATTAATGGGTTAATTCATTTTCCTTGTTCACTAAATCTCTCATTAGAATATATGATTTATAATAGCAGAACCATGTTCTATTTTGCTTACCTCTGCGTCTTCAGAGCATAGAATAGTGCTTGGCATATAAAGGGTATTCACAAGGGTTTGAAGCCCCTGAGACTGGATGAATCATTTGCTCAAGCTGAAGGCTATATTTTCATAAGTGGTGCCTCCTTTTTTACATCTGTGGAGAGGCCTACACATGAGGGCAGTCAGGGGTCTAAATTTGAGATTGTATGCTGGAATTGCACTTTGAGTTCTTGCATTCTTAGAAATGATAGACTTCCATCCTGAACTGGGCATATTTGTTTACTGACTTCCATGGCAAACATCCAGATTGTTGGACAAATTCCATTTGCCTAGGATACTTAAATTAGGGGAGTAACTTGTAGCCCACTGTATTGCAGAATACTGATGTCATGTCTTTGAAAGATGGAGGCAACATCTCAGTTTCCACCCTGGTTCATTCAGCTTTCTGGAAACATCCATCTTTTTAGCAATCAGATCATGCTATTCTGGTTTGAGGTCTATCTCAAGGCTTGCTTCAAATGAATAGATCCCAAAGGAATGAGAACCTTTCCTAAAGGAGAGTAGAAAGTTCTTATCAGATACTCTCTATTAAAGCTCTCCTGCTTTCCCTACTCTTGTTTCTTCAGATTTACCATGACCCAACCTAGATCAGCAATTCTAGTTCCTTGGCTTACATTCACCTATATGCTTGTCTCCTGGTTTATTCCAATTTTATAAACTCTTCATCTTGTATTCATTCTCCACTAGTGCCAATGTTCCCGGTGTTGAAATGAAATTGCAAAAAGAAGATTAATCTAGACTCAGCTTTATGTGAGTAGGAACAAGGTCTGTCTTATGCATTATTTACGTATTCATTGCCTAGTAGTGCCTATCACATAGCAGGTAAGCACAAAGGTAAAGAAATAACAGTGAAAAGATATACAATAAACTTCAAGAGAAGTGCAGTGAAGGAAACACTAAGATGTTAAGATGAAGTAGAAAGGGTACTTAGAGAAGACTTTGCCTAAAGAAGTAATATTTAAGTTAAGATACAAAGGGCCTAAAGAAGAACAGAATCTAAGGTATTATATAGTACAGTTGCTGAAAGTTCAGCTTGGGTTTATAACCTGGCTCTATCACTTATGATATGTATTAGTCTGCTCAGGCTGCTATAAGAAAATACTGTAGACTGGGTGGCCGAAACAATGGACATATGTCTCATAGTTCTGGAGTCTGGAGATTAAGGTGCTGCTGATTCAGCTCCTAGAGAGGGCCCTTTTCTTGGCTTGCAGATGGCCTCCTCCTGGCTGTATCCTCAAATGGAAGAGGGAGAGTGCTCTCTCTCTCTCTTACTCTCTCTCTCTCTCCCTCTCCCATCCTCCCTCTTTTTATAAAGCCATTGAGACCATCATGAGGACCTAGCCTTATGATTACATCTTAACCTCTCAAAGGCCCTATTTCCAAATACCATCACATTGGGGGTTAGGGTTTCAACATATTAATTTGTGGGGGACAGAATTTAGTCTGTAGCATGAACTATATAAAATTGTTCAAATCATTCCACTTTGGTACACTTCATTTTCTTCATCTATAAAAGAAGGATAATAATAGGATTCACTTCATAAGATTGACATATTAAATGAATGAGTATTCTTAAAACTCTTTTAAAAAGAGTCCAGACATAGTAAGTGCTATTTGAGAATTTATTAAATAAATAAAAATGAAGTGCATGACAAACAGAGGAAAGGGTATGGACACAACTTCTTAGGAGAAAATGTCTTCACAATTTATGTGCACAGAAAGGAAACTACTATGAGGAGAACAGTGAATAAGGATAGAGAGAACCTTGAGATGAAGTGGAAGAGGTGACCAGGGGCTAGATCTACTTGGACCTCGAGCTCCTGGTAAAGAACATGGGTTTTGTTCTCATTGCACTGGGAATCCATTTTATTTTTATCAGAGGGTTTAAAGATTAGATTTATGTTTTAAAAAACTAGTTCAGATGATCTATAGGGAAGAGATTGTAAAGGGGAGTGAAAGGAAGTACCGAAACTGATTAAAGGCTATTGCTCTAGCCCAGAGGATAATTATGTAGGCTAGAACAGAGTGGTGATGACAATCTGGGGGAAAATTCAGTTTTGAGGTTTGGTGGTTAAATGGATAGAATTTATTAACTAATTGCATGGAGGAAGAGGGAGATTTGAGAATCAAGGATAGTACCCAGATTTCTAATTTAAACTCTTGGCTGTAAAAAGGTATTAAATGCTTAGTTCAAGAACACTGCAGATGAATCGATTTATTGGAGAGTGGGAATTAAGATGTCAGTTTTAGATCTATCAAACTTGAGATGCATATGAGATATCTAGGTAGAATAGTTAATTGGTTATTATATCTATATAGGAGTTTGGAGGTGAGGTCTGAGTCAGAGGTAGTTTGGGGGAATTACCTTTATTTGAATGATATTTGAAGAATAAATGAGGTCACCTAGAAAGGGTATGAGAAAAAAAATATTGACAGGGTTTGAAGGGTTTGGTTGGGGGGAATATGTAGTGGGAGTTAAGACTGCAAAAAATGGTCAACTTAATGTTTCTTTTTTTACTTTTTTCTATTTACTATAAAAAAATTCAAACACACAGAAGTTTAAGCAAGGCTAAATGGTACAGGAACAACCATACACCAAGTAGTCCAAGTAGTAGTGGATTCAACAATTGTTAACATTTTGCCATATTTTGTTCATCTACTTATCCCTATATCTACATCTGTATCTACATTTGTATCTATATCTATCTATACATTTCTCCAAACTATTTCAAAACAGGCTGTAGATATTATGACACTTTACCCCTAAATATTTCAGGCAAGCATCTTCTAAAACTAAAGACATCATTCTGTATAACCACAATACTATTAACACATACAGTCATACCTTGGAGATATTGTGCATTTGGTTCCAGACCACCACAACAAAGTAAATATTACAATAAAGCAAGTCAAATAAATTTTTTGATTTTCTAGTGCAAATAAAAATATTCCTCTCCTATAATGTAGTGTGCAGTGGCATTATATCTAAAAAATAACAATGTACATGCCTTAATTTAAAAATGCTTTATTGCTAAAAAAATGTGAACCATCATTTGAGCTTTTAGTAAGTTGTAATCACTGATTACAGATAACCATAACAAATACAATAATAAGAAAAAGTTTGAAACATTATGAGAATTACCAGAATGTGATACAGACACATGAAATAAGCAAATGCTGTAGGAAAATGGTACCGGTAGACTTGTTTCAATTTGTAAAAGAACCCACGATATCCACAAAGCACAATAAAGTGGAGCTCAATAAAATGAGGTAGACCTGTAGAAGAAAATTGGCAGTTATTCACCAACATAACATAATACCTAATTTTTATTTACAGTTACTCAATATCTCCCAAAATATGTTTTATGTATTTAAGATCACCAACATTTAAAGATGAGGTGGAGGAGCAGGAACTATGAGAGGGGGTAGAGAAATATGGGTCTCTGTGGAAGGTAAGGCAGGAAAGCCTGGTATCAGGGAAGCCAAAAGTAAAGTGATTTCAAGGATGTTAAATCTGTAAATACTAATGGCCTTTTGCTGTTAGCACTTTGCCTCAGAGAAGTTGGGTCCAGGGCTATTTGTAGATGTTGAACAGCATGACTTACTGATATCCCTTCTGATTAATGATTTATGATCAACAATGAGAGCTCACCTCCCAATTGATTTGGTAAAGAGTTAAAGATGAAAGGAGATAAAATCCAACATTATTTAGTGAAGGACTAAAAGTTGTTGCCTATTGACTTGCACTTTATCATTCCATTTGGTAGTTTTATAATGCTTTTCTTCTGGCAACTGACCCAATTTCAGTGATTCCTCTCCTCTTTAAAATTTTTCACTCCCTGCATGTCCCATTAAATATGCCATTAATTTAATGTTATTTATAATCCCAGTTCTTTACTCCTCTCACCAATTAGAAAGACCATATAATTTATCTCTCAAATTGGAACACTCTGTTAAGTGAAAGGAGCATCATTAATAGTTACATAGAACTAAAGGTATAAAGTGGGCTGTTTAGGCAACCCAGTTTGTATGGTCACAACTGCTGTGGGTAAATCCCCCTCTTTCTTTTTCCTTCTTCTCTTACTCCTTCCTTTACAACTGAGGCCACATCACATATTGAAAATAAAAGTCCCCAAGATATCTCTCTATATAGATTTCAAGAAGTCATAGAATAAAATGCATATAAACACAATTTTTCAAAATTTTAAGTACTGTTAAGTGATTTCTTAGCCATACCTTACTTTTTCTAATATTTTTAATTTCCAAGGTTTTTCTCCCTTATTAATTTCTATTTAGTACATCATTTATGGAATTTATAGTTACTTTACTGACTAATCTGAAAGAGTCTCTACTAAAGCCCTTGACTAAAAAAATATACAAATTAATGTATATTTTAAGTATCTGTTACCTTATTTCACATAATTGATAGATTATATTCTGCAGTAAAAAGAGATTATGCTCTCCTGTAGTAAAAAGTGAAGTCAATTTAATGGAAATACAATTCTCAAATATATTTGAAAAAACCTTGTACAAAAGTATATTAAAAAGAAAACCTTGTACCAGTAACTGTTTGTTGAATGAACAAATACATGAGTGAGCCAAATTAGAGTGTTTTAGTTTGTTCTTAAATTGATAGAATAGTAGGTTCAACCATTGTCTTTTCTTACAAGAAAAGGCAAAGATGAACACAAAATATATTTATTCTTTCCTTCATCTTTTCTGCCATGATTCCTCCATTAATTTGAATCAAAATAAGTATATGGTAAGGATGTCCTAAGACTGTCAGTGGATTTTTGGGTTTCCCCTAAAAGTAGGATTAAAAATGAATTATACTACTACATTCTGTTTTGAACAATGGTTTTGGTAGGTCAATATAACCTGAGGTTTGTTTGTTTGTTTGTTTGTTTTGTAGTTTTCAGATTTTTTTCTTTCTTTCTCTCTTCTTTAAAGGCTTATTTTTTCAGAACAATTTTAGTTTACAGCAGAGTTGAGAAGAAGGTACAGAGATTTTCCATACATCCCCTGCCCACAAACATGCATAGCCTCCCTCATTATCAACATTGCTCACCAGAGTGGTAGGATGAACCTACATTAATAGTTTGCTTTAGGGTTCGCTCTTAGCGATGTCCATTCTATGAGTTTGGACAGAGGTATAATGACATATGTGATCATTGCAACATCATATAGAGTATTTTCACTGCCCTACACAGCCTCTGTGCACTTCTTATTCATCTTCCCCACTGCCCCCACCATCGCTGCAATGACTGATCTTTCATTTTTTATTTATTTTTTATTTTTTAAAGATTTTATTTATTTATTTGAGAGAGAGAGAATGAGAGAGAGCAAGCACATGAGAAGGGGGAGGGTCAGAGGGAGAAGCAGACTCCCTGCCGAGCAGGGAGCCCGATGCGGGACTCGATCCAGGGACTCCAGGATCATGACCTGAGCCGAAGGCAGTCGCTTAACCAACTGAGCCACCCAGGCGCCCAACGACTGATCTTTTATTGTCTCCATAGTTTTGCCTTTTGAATTTTTTTTCTTTTTTTAAATTGTCAGCAATGGGTGTTCTACAAAATAATTTTGAAAAACTTCAGCTTTGGAAGGTGTCTGTCAGTACTCAGCATGCATTTCCATTGTCTTCTGTGTTCTCTGTGTTGCAGGGGCTGGGAAGCTAAATGCTGCATCTCTCAGGCTCCCTTCCTATTAGGGTTCTGGATATGATTTAGATTCCGTCAATAAAATGTACTCACATGAAATTTATGGGACAGAAGGGAGGCAGAGAACATCTTCTTGCTGCTGTGGTGGATGGCAGCGAGTCAAGTAGATTTGTTTACTGTGGCCAAGCTCCAGTGCTAGCGTGTGGTTACCATCTTCACGGATGTAGAGGCAGCAGCGGAAGCAACAATGGTTTTCTTCTCCCTGGTTTCTATCCGGGGTCGTACAACCGTGGAGCTGGTGGTCCAGTGGTGGCTGCTTGACTTCTCTGCTCTGTGTAATTTGTAGGCACACAATGTCTGTATTACACCCCTTTGAGATACCTAGAAAGGTTTTGGTAACTGAATCTTAAATGATACTACTTTATAGTGTTCAGTTTTTGTGTATAGTAAGATTTATTGAAGTATTTCTCTATTGAACATATAAGTGACTTATATATTTTTAGTTTTCACATTTATAAACTATGCTATGAGAACCATTTCTTATTGTTAAACATTTGAGTTTATAATAGAAATTTTATACCTGGCCCTTAAGATACATTTCTGGTTAAAAAACATGTACAAGTTAAGGCACACATATACATGTATGCATATATATATTCCACATATATTCATAATTTCCTAAATTAATCTCTAGAAGGGTTGTAGAAATGAATATTTGTAGTAACTTTATATGGGAGTTGAGACAATTTTATTTTGATGGAGGAGAATAGTAAGGGAGGTAAATGGTGGACCACAAGGACATGGGTTGCTAAGTAGGATTCTGATGGGGGCCAATTGAAACCTTTAACATCCTCAGGCACTGAAAATAAGATGGCATCTCCTCCCACCTTCTTTTTTTTTTTTTAATTTTTTTAAGATCTTATTTATTTATTTGACAGAGAGAGACACAGCAAGAGAGGGAACACAAGCAGGGGGAGTGGGAGAGGGAGAAGCAGGCTTCCTGCGGAGCAAGGAGCCCAATGCAGGGCTCGATCCCAGGACTCTGGGATCATGACCTGAGTTGAAGGCAGCCGCTTAACCAACTGAGCCACCCAGGTGCCCCTCCTCCCACCTTCTTTAGACATCTACCATCTATCTATTTATTTATTTCTATTATCATCTATCAATCATCTGTTTACCTCTCTCTCTGAATATACATATGTGTCTATATATGTACCTATATGTATATAAGTCTAAATGGATAGATAGACACATAAGTGGCTATTTCCAAAATTTTTTGCCTTTCTCCCTCCATGCTGACTACTCTGATGCTTCAAAAAATATATCAGAAATCAAATTCTTAACCTTTTGGATCCTTGCTTTGCTGATGCTCTGAGTAGGTGCCTCAGATTGGGAGCCCTCAAGTTCCTCAATTAAGAGTCTGGAGCAATGTGTATAGCTGATATGAGGGAAGAATAATGATGCATTGAAGAGAACCTTTTGCCAAGTTCATGTTTTTGCACGGGTCTGGCCTCGGCCAGCTGGGAGTGAACATATACAGAAAGTAGAGGGGTAATCATTTCTGGACATCACAAATCAGCTCTCTTAAAGCTCTGCTTGCCTCTGTTGCTTCTGGAGTAGTAGTTTGGTTGTCTCTCCTTGTTAGTTAATTGTATGCATCACTTCCTAACTTTTACTTTTGCAAGTTTTCTCTTTTTCTTGTCTGGCTCTGACAGTGTTCACCCCCAAGAACCTAGCAATATGCTGATGTCTGTCTCTCAAAACAAGTTTATTGAATAAAGGAACAAATGGATAAATAAGGAAATGTCAATGATACATGCTACCCTACCACCCTGAAATTTCTTCTCCACCATCACACATAGATGCCTGAGATAAAATATAGCTCAGTGTATCCTGACCTCGGTTCAATGATGTGTGTGTTCTATTGTAAACATTGTCTTTTTTGTTTTATTTTTTGTTTTATGTAGATACAGCTGGAGATAGACAGGAATGTGTTTAGAAGGCAGCAAATACCAAAATTATGTAGACATATCTGTATTCTATATTCTCATTGTCTTAAAAATCAGAACTTGTCCTAGTTTCTTGGCATTCGTGAAAGCATTCCCTTGGGATAATTGGATGTGATCTTTCTAAAGCCTTTTCTTAGCCCTATGGAATGACCATTTATCTCCACAATTTTCTACTGCATCTTTTTTGAATTAAACTCAGCACATTGTTTTCTTAACTGAAAGGTCAGACTTTCGATCTGATTATTTCACTAGAATTATCAGCCAATGACATCTCTATTTTTCTGCAAATATTGATTTCTCTAATTTCTTTTTCTCTAAATATATCTCAGAGCTAATAACTTTTAAGGCAGTCTTTCTTTTAATACCAGAATTGCATTTTGATGTTTTTAAGATATACTGGGAAGACTTCGCTGACTCTCTATTTGTCTGCTGCCTATTTATTTCACAAATGGAATTCTTTGAATGCTTTTACCATAAGAAACATTTATAAAGTATACTCTCAAAATATATTGTAAGTGGGTATAAGTTTCTTAAAGATTTGTGGAAATGAAGGTGACTCGGATGCTATTTCTGCACATTTTCAAATATCTGGATATGGAGCAAAGATGTTGCTTAGTAGGTTTTAAAAAACATTGAATGATCTAATCAGGAGAGAATCTGAAAATATCCACTGATGTACCATACAATTCCAAGAATCCCTAACTGGTGCTCTGTTGCTCAAGATTTCTCACAGTATGTTCCAAGGAATAGCAGTTTTGAGGAATGTTAGTAGTGCTACACAAAGACATGACTGTGGTCAAATAAACTTTAGGCTAAAAAAAAATGAAATGGGCTTCCGTGCTTAAGGAAGTCTCAGAAACTGTAACATGCTTCTGTGCTCTACATTTCTCTAAGGGAGGCATCAGGTTCACAGCTTTTCTCAGGTATTTGACTTCGAAGAACCCTCTTTGTTCACAGAGCAATTTTGTGGACTTACATTCTATAAGACGTACCTTAGAATTGGTGTAGGCCAAAAAATTGAGATGGACAAAGTGACTTTTAACCCTTTTAAAGATCAGATGTGATCACTCACACATACTCCTCACAAAAAGTCAGGGACAGGTCACTTTCCTGAACCTCACAGAGGTTCTGAATCAAATTCCCAGGGATTTGTTGCTGACTTCATTTCTTAGTCAACAATGGGGAAGAAATCAATCTCTTAAAACACTGGACACTGTTAGCAATATCAGGAGAGCCTTTCTTACTGAACTAGCACTCAGGAGGGTGGGCTATAGAGTACAGGGGTCTTTGTGGAATAAAGACTCCCCTAAATAAACTTTAAATTAACTAAGCATCTGTCAAATGTAAGTGCTATGTAGGTACTGTGAAGTGGGTCACAGTGTGGATGGCAAGTGGTCTTTTGTATCACCTCCTTCATAGGAGCCTACTGTTTTATAAAGGAAATTCTGATTACAATTTCCATTACTGGGAAGATTTCCCTAACCACAGTCTCAGTCCCTCACTAGTACTCTCTTGTGTTAGTTAATTAATTCATCACAACTTTATTCAATAGATATATGCATTACATGTCTAGGAAGTATTGTTTACTGGGATGGGAAACTTAAAAAGAAGCAAGCATAGGTGTGCAGAATAAAAAAAATCTGTTGTAAACATATCAAGCATGAGATACTTCCTTAGATATTAAAGTGGAGATGTTGAGTTAGTTGGACAGAGAAGTCTATAGTTGAAGTAAACTTTGGGTCTGGTCATGCACATCTGGGAGTCATCAGCATAAAGATGATGTTCAAAGAATGGGATGGATGAAATACTCTAGATATGTAGTGTAGATAGGAAAGGGAAGAGTTTTAAGGACTGATCTCTGAGGGCATACCAGCATTCAGAGCTCAGAAACAGGAAGTGGGTGTGACAAAAGGGGCAGAGAGAAGTGACCAAGGTCTTGGAAGGAAGAATTAAGAGTATGCTATGCTCTGGAAGCCAAGTGGAGACAATGTTTCAGGAAGGAGGGAAAAATCATGTCAGGTGCTCTGGAGTCAAGTAGGGTGAGGTCTAAGTGCTTTCCAATGGATTTGGCAATGTTGGGGTCATTGAGGACCAGTTTCTATAAAGGAAGTACCCCCTCTATACTGCTAGCAGTGGATGATATATAAATTGCTTTTCAAAGGGGGTAGCCATAGTGGCTTCAGCCAAAGACTCGACCCTTATTTCGTGTAATTGGCTTTGGATCAAAAGCTACTTGTTTAGTCCATGTAAACATTTTGTTCCTTATTTGATATCTGTATGTAGATGGACTAGAGAGAAAATGAGTTTGTTTTTGTGGCTAGGATTTTTTTCCTTTAATCTTTTGATTTAAACGTGGTTCATATACCCAGAGGATAAGCTGGATATGTGATGAAAAACTCCAAAGTGAACATTTGAAATGAAACCCCGATACTGAATTTTTAAAAACTGTTTTCTCATTTTAATGAGGCTTTTTCTTTGGTACCAACGTACCACTATTTCTTCCTAAGCTACTTTCTAGTTAGCATTGTGGTAACAAAGTAAGCTTAATTTTATGTTCTATATGATTTTTTTATATTGAGATGGATTCCCATTCCCTATTCTGGGAGTTGATTTTAAAAATTGCAAGAAGGCAGGGTAATATGGATGTTATCATGTCCATCCCTTAGTCTCTAGACAAGCCACAATTAAGGAATTAGAGTGAGCTAATTATACATCCTAATATTAAATATCCCCAAGAAAGGAGATTAGAAATGTACTAAGAAATTGTAATAGCTTTTCCTGAAACATTCAAGCTTTTTCTAATAAATATTGTAATTCCAATTTCAACTGAACTGAGGTCACACTGAGCAGTCAAAAATAGCTTCTTAATACCATTTGTATATTCTATATTTTTTCCTAGCTCATATTTTAGTCTGTGTGTCAAAATGGAGAAAATGAGTTATGTTGTTTCTCCTTTTCTCTCTCTCATTTTTTTGAAAATAAGACAGTCTGACAATGAACTAAGCTTTTCAAGGTCAGCATATTATGTGCCTCTGTTTCTTCATTTGCAAAACAGGCAGAGAGTTTCTCCTTTGTCATGTCATCTGAATGTTATGAAGTCTGATTAGATTATTAGACTCATTAAGTAAACTCCGTGGCATTTGCCTCCTTGTACTAGGAGAAAGACATTTTGCTCTTTTGGTATTTGAAATCTGTGAAAGAAAGACAATTTGCTGTATTTGTTATTTGAATTCTGTGAGGAAGTTTATGCAAGATACATCTAGCTAACTTCAGGAGAATTTTGTATTAGGTGCAAAGTTTGATCCTTAATGTAACCAACTGAAAACCTCATACTGATACTAGATTTTCTTCCAGCTCCTTAATATGATCATGGTACAGCCTTTGAGTAAACCACTGATACAGTTCTCAAAGCTAAAGAAGCTGTGGCAAAGTCGATCTAATGCATTTTTTTGGGGGATGGAGGGATGAGTTGTGAGATTATGAGATAGTTTGCAAAACAGCAGTGCCTGAGAGGATAATCAAATACTGATTTTGGACGCATATATTTTCAACCTAAGTGGTTTCTAGTTTTGATTGTAAACATGACTTTAAAGGAGGGGTAGAATTTTGTCATTTCATATCCTGTAGATGGCAATGTTGCACTTGAAAAATAAACAGATAAATGCATAAAGAAAGTCTGTTTCCCAGATGCAGTGTTGCTTAATAACCAGTGAACAAGAGCTTTAAAGCCAATTCAAGGTATGCTGTTTGGGAAATATATTTCAGATGTAGAATACATATGGAATAGATAAATATTGATAAGTGCCAGCATTTACATTTAAAATTGTGATGGTTTTAGAGAATGTTTTGTTTAATTGTGTACTTTCCTCTAAAGTGGTCTCATTTTTAAAAAAAATAATGCATTATTTCAGGTCTCAGATTTGCTTTCACATTGCTGAAAGATGAACATTGTCATTACTAAAACCTACAGATTTTAAAAATTTACACCATTTAGTGTTCCACCACAGAACCAGGAAGACGAGGAACCCAGGGATAAACATACTTTGGCTTTCTCATTGGTGTCCAAGGACATTATTGCTTTCTCTGCCTTTGAGCCCTGAAGCATCAGGGACTGAGGTAGGAGGGGAGAGCTTCCTCAAGCAACTGACTTTGTTATTCTCATTCAGTGGATTGGATTTCAAAAACAGCCCAGAGAGACACATGAGAAAATTTCATTTAAAATACAAAGCCTCCATAAGGCAGATATGCTAACTCACTTGCTTTTAAATTAAGATGAAAAATTCAAATGTATATAAAGATATACTGCAAACAAACGGGAGGAAAATGTAAACTGAAACTATCGACTCTAGAAATCTAGTATCTTGACATATTTGAACCTAAAGCTGCCTTTTACTGAAGGCACATGAAGAAACAGAATCATGGTTTTGTTCTGGCTTATTTTCCTCCTTAACCGTGAAATATCTGCCACTGTTATTATTGTTAAGAATAAAAATTTCTTGGTAAATTTTATCCAGACAAAGAACCAATCATCTGCTCTTTGATTAGAATGAGAGAACAACAACAAGGCACTGGGATTGTGGAAAGAATTTGAAAGTGTGATTTTAAAATTTTGGTATAGTATCAGACTGAATGAGAATGATCTTTCTCAGGAATAGAATATATGTTAGCCTTATTTTTTTCCCCTAAAACACATCTTTGGTTACTGAATCTTAATTTATGTAGAAACTTCTGGTCATATTCCATGTCAGTGTGTATTTATGCTCTGGCTTCTCTTCTTTTACAAATTCTTTGACAGCAGGAGAGGAAGAGCTGTGGAGAGCGCAGGTGTGCAGGTGGACAGCCCTGAGGTGCCACCTGGCTGTGCCTGCCTTAGCCTGTGACTTGCTGAAAGTCACTTGATTGTAATAAACTTCAATTTTAATTGATGAAGTAGTAAGAACATCTGTACCCATCGCTTAGGTATTTTGGCTCATAAGTATTCAATAAATGATGGCTTTTACAGTTTATTTTCCTCTGAGAAATGAGATTTTCTCTCATCGTTTTTCTCCTTTTAGCAAAAGAAAAATTACGTAGTAACTATTCAATAAATATTTGTTAAAATTAGTAACTGAAAGAGTGAATTAATTATTGAAGAAAGTTTGTTCAGTGACATTCATATCGGAAAATTTTCTCCAACTTCTCTCTCTAGACTTGAACGTAAGACAGAGTAACCATGTCTCAAGGGTCTGTGCTTAAATCATACAAAAGAGAAGAAGCAAAGCAAAAGAATGTCAATATATTTAAAAATTTATTATGATGTGTCAAGTATAATCATAGAATTTTTCCTGTTAAGGAGAATTTCTAATGAAGTTCATACTGGGCTCTGATGAACTCTTCAGTTTATGAGTGGGAGTCCATTCCATCTTCTGCATCATGACCAGGGAAATAAGTGAGATCTCCAGCTCAATATCAAAGGAAAGGTTAATAATTTGTTTGCTTATTGTATGTATATGTTTTCTATTTTAAGCAAAGAGGTCACAGGGGTTCTGTTTTATATACTAAGTTTAGAGAGCTTTACAGAACACATAGAAAACTCTGCTGAATTGTCCCAAAGCTAAACATTTGGATCTAATAAGGATTTCAAAGGATGCTAATCTTTGTAAATTAGTTTTTACTATGAAGTGAATGCTTCAGCTAATGATCACAAATAAATCTAATCCTATAAAACTCTTGGCCCAGCTGAGAAGTCTGTGATTAAAAATTGGATTCCAGATATAAACTCTTCTTTTCCTGGGTTCAGTGTATTTTGTGAAACGATCTGGCAATAAAGAGCAATGCATTTGGATGACTTGGTTTTCAGGGAAAAACAGAGCAGGACTTTTACCTTTGAAATAAGACACTGTCTTATGTACACACCTAGTAACTAGGATCCATTAATTTCTACCAATAAAGAATACCGAGTGTCTCTAACATTGAGAGAATGCTTACCAGATATCTGGTATTATATTAAACAACTTACATGGTTGATCTCTCCATGGTTACCTCACCCTGCCAGGTAAATACTGTTATCATCAACCTTATTTTAAAGAGGAATAGATTGCTGGAGAGATTGAAGAAGTAGTCTTCTGTTTCTAGCCAGGAAATGATATGCTTGGGCCATGAACCCAGGCAGTCTGACCACAGTGATAGTCTAGAGACTGGACTTTTAAACACTAGACCATCCTCCCCTTCTAGCAAACACCTTTATGTGGAACTCTTGTCAAAGCTCTAGCTGAGAGAGACCTTGAACAGAAGCAGCGTAAATCTGTGTTTTTTAGTCTGGGGTATGTTTGTCTCTCTTGTTATATTTCTTCTATCTCTCTGGTTCTGTGTTCCTTAGTCTGGGACATATTATGTTTCTTCAAGGTTATATTATGACATAGAATGAATATGACATACCTCCAGAATGAATTATTTTACTCCACTGTAGTGGGACACAACTTTATTACTATTGTAATATTGCAAATGTTTGTGGCATGAAATTATTTCCAGTGGAAACAATTGAAAAACACTAATTCTCTATCTTCATATAAGCTTGAAGACCAAAAGGTAACATAGCTTAGCCCTATTCCTCTGGTTCTCTTTAACATTTTTTATTATTGAACTCTGTTTAAATATTATATGCTATTTTCATAGGTGGTCTATGATATAATAGGGAATTTTTTTGTGGCATTATAAACAACAACATCTGCTGTTGAGGTCTTCATTCGTTACCTTGTTCAGAGTCCCTTGTAAAAAATCCTTGTGACAAATTCCACCAAGAGCTGGGAACTTTCTTAGTGAGTTCATTATCTCCTGGACGATGAGAGCATGCAGTTCATTGTGTTGTCCTTTGACCTGGATTGCTAGGAACTTAGAATTAAGGTTTGGAATCACTTGTCATATTTCTCCCTAGTCAAGACTTCACATAATTTTTTTCCCTTAGTTCTCCTGCAATAGTTCTTTTAAAATCTTTTATCATGAGTTAGTAGTCTTGGGTTTATTTATATGCTTTTATTCCAAATTGCCCCAAATCCTTTATGAAAATGAAAAGGGTACAAAAGCAGTGAGCAAGAAATACACATAGAAAGTAACACTGTGAGATGTACATTTGTTTTTCCAGTTCATGTAGGTAGAATTTTCATTAATAGAGTAAACAATATAATAAAATTCCAGTGTGTGACTGACATCTTCTTCTTTTTTTGTTATTGTTTGTTTTTGATGCATGGATATTATGGCTGTAAAATGACCTTCCACAAACCAGACTTTAAAATAAAAACAAATATTTTTTAAGGTCTGTTAAGGCCTATTAAGATTTTGATTGATGTTTGTTTACAACCATATAGGTAACACTGAATGTTTGGACATAATAAGCATTAACTAAATATATTAATCCTAAAAATATTCTAAAGTCATGATAAAAGGAAGAGAGATTGAGTATTTTGTGTTCTTCACTGATTCTGAAGACCATGTCTCATCCTGTTAAATGTTGTCTCTCTTGAGAATAAAGTATCCACAACTCTGGGGGGTAACCTAGCTTTCTACAAGTCTTCCTTAATTAAAATTTGCATTCTCTCACTGAAATTATAGAAAATATGGCATTTTTACAATAGTATGCAGATCTGTTTTTTTCTACAATTATGTGTGTGTGGTATAATTGATAAGGGGCAAAGATAAGGGGCAAATCTTTTTGCCTTTAAACCAACTTACATTCTGAACTCCTCATGATTCTGTTATTATTTTCCATTTATTTATCTAAAGATAGTGATTTCCCACCTGTTGATCAAATTGTATAAGTGTACATTGTTTAGAAAGAAGTTATAAATTTGCAAAGCCAGGTAATTCCAAATGGTACAACAGAAACCAGTTCTAAAAGTATTATGACGTTGGGGGATGTTTGAAATAAGTTGGTATTTATCTGTGTCATCAGTGCTTCATGAAACTCTGACTCATTTCATTAGTAGAAATATCTATCCAGAAAGTCAATAAAGAGTGCTGAGAGCATTTGTGAAATGCCATTGACTTTTACAATTGCAAGAAATCCATCTCCCTAAACATGAATTGTGCTATATCTGTGGGTCTTCCAATAAACATCTCCCCATCAAATAATTTCAATGTCAGTAAATAGAATGGAACATGAAAATCCTTGTGTCTATTCTTCCTTTCAGAACAGAAACTCTGGCCTTGCCACATTTATAGAAAGTTAATATACCTGAAAAAATTCAATACAGCTCTTTTGGCTAGAACTGTAGCTTTAGTTTACATTTTAGAAATTATTGCAAAGGTAATTTGACATCTTTATTTTAAAAATTATAAAATAATTGCAAGAACACATGTGAATGGAGTAATCTTTTTCAATCAAATTCTTACGCTTTTATGGAATGCCTATTTTGTCTTTAATGACTTGGAACCATTTTCCTCTTCCTGAAGAGGACATCATGCTTTTGTTACATTGTGACCTCCCCACGCTCAGTTATTTCTTCCTCTCTTAAGTGCCAGAAATGTCCTGAAAAGAGAAAACAGAGCACAATGATGCCATTTTCTCTGAATATATTGTCTAGAACATTTTTGTCATATGGTTTTTGTTATTATATTTACTTAGGGCAATATTCTTTTATCTTCATTATGTATTTATTTCTTTCAGTGCATTTGAAAAGTGGCGATATTATTTTCTTTATTGTGTGGAGAGGAGATGTGAAGTTATGGAAAGAAGTAGTTAGAATTGTCTCTTATTACCTCAAAGTATAGAAGCAGAACACGTGGGTGAAATTTTCAGAGGATCATTGTTTCTTTGTAAGAAACATTTCCTTGACATTTCCTTATTTATCCATTTGTTCCTTTATTCAATAAACTTGTTTCGGACTTGACTATCTTGGCATTTCCAGTCCCTGGGAGAATGTAGTAAAGGGAACTCAAGTATCAGATCGGTGGTATTGAACATTGTACTCCTATGTCTAGAAGACCTCTTCACAAATTCATGTTGCAGCTAATTCCTATTTTCTTCACAGATCAGCTTGAATTTCATCCCCACTGGAAATTTTTCTTGGAATGGCTCCTCTATCACCCACAGTAATATCTCTGTAGTTCAATATCACATGTGCTTGTCTCTCACAACACGTGTTACTCTCCATTCTTATTGTTAAATTACTTGCTCATACCTGTGGCTAGTCTTACATGGCTTAAGAGTATGGATCATCGCTTCCTTGTTTTTGTATCTCTAGCACCCAGGCACAGTTCCTGGTAATAAAAAAGTTGAGTGAATGAAAAATTTTGGACTCTTTCAAATACATGATTTGGAAGGACATTTGAAAAAAATCTATTTGTTGTGTTTTAGTTTTTTTTGGTGTCATTCTTATACCTTCTACAAACTCATATAAAGTATAATGTTATATGGTGTAACGTGCACATTTGCCCTAAAAAGCAATTTATTTGATAATCCCTTATTTTTTTTAAAGGTTTATTTATTTATTTATTTATTTTAGAGAGCGGGAGAGAAGAGCATGTGCGAGCAGGGGGATGGGCAGAAGGGGAAGAAGAGGGAGGGAGAGAATCTCAAGCAGACTCCCTGCTGAGTGCAGAGCCAGACATGGGGGGCTGTAGGGGGCACATGGGGGTGTTGGGGTGTGGTGGTGGGCTTGGGGTTGGGGGTGCTCTATCTCAGGACCTTAGATCATTATCTGAGCTGAAATCAAGAGTTGACACTTAACCAACTCAGCCACCCAAGTGCCCCTTGATAATCCCTTACTGATTATGGATGTACTCTTAGGATCAAGAGTTTGTGAGTTTATTTTTATTGTTGAAAGTCATTGGGTGCCAATTTTTGCAACCATTTTATTTCTTATAAGACCAAATATTTGAGTGATAGTAATATTTATTTTTTTTTCATTTTTTCTGTTTCCACTGAGGTTTTAGATGAGAGCTATACAATTGATTGAGCTAGAATAAAAAAAAGATAGAGAATGCCAAGTGTTACTGAGGATGTGGAACAAGTGAAACACCTAGGCACTGTTGATAGAAATGTAAATTGCTATAAAATATTTTGGAAGCCTATTTGTTAGTATTTCTAAAGCTGAATATACACATGGCCTATGATCCAGCAACACCACTGCTAGGTCTACACTACGACACATTGAAAGGAATACATATATTCATCAAAATACATATATAAGAATGTTTATAGCAGCACTATTTGTAATAGCTCTAAATTGGAAATATTCCAAATGCCCTCAACAGTAGAGTAGATGATCATTGTATATAAATACAGTGAAATGCCCATACAACAATTAAAATGAATGAAATGCAATGATACAGATGAATCTTACACACACAACAGTAATAATGTTGAATGAAAGTATTCAGAACCAAAATAGTACATACTATAGGATTCCATTTATGTAAGTTTCAAACACTGACAAAACAAGTCTATGATGGTAAAAGCTAGGAGAACTTAGGAGCAAGGAGAAGATAACAATAAAAAAAGGGGGACATAAGAGGAGCCCTTAGAAGGTTGCCATTGTTCTACTTCATCATTTGAGAGGTGGTTATCCAGGTGTGTCCAATTTGTGAACAGGTTTAGAATGATGCAGCTATAATCTGAGCGCTTTTCTGTATGTTTATTACACCTCACTGAAAACTTAAAGATGAAATGAAGTCAGAATAAAAAGTCGAAATCATGATTTAGCAATCAGTAGGTATTCTAAATGGGTATTTTCTGTCTTAAATAAAAGTTTCATGATCCACCATTCTTTTATTAAATGTGTAGGATTTAGCTATGTTAAGGTAGCTGAGCTTTCCTGAACCCTCAAGCTTTTGTTGTTGCCATTCTATTGATTAGGAAATAGGTACATACAAAACCCCTTGGAGAGTAGTGTTAAAAACAAGACAACAGGCCCCAAATGGGTCACTTGTGCTACTAAGCCCCAGTTAATTACAGTCTCAGCTCTCCCAGAAATGAATCTTAAACCAATGAATCAGGCATCACCTGGTCACCACTAGTTAGTGATCTTCCCCGTAGATCCCTGCCATTCCCTAAAGGAAAGTAATCTTGCAATAACCAACCTGGTTTTTTGCCTAGAATAACTTCCTTGTTGCTGCTCCCTTCTGCCTATAAAAGTTCATTTTGTATAGTCCTTAGAGATCCTTTTTATTTGCTAGATTGGATGCTTTCTGATTCATGAATCGTTGAATAAAACCAATAAGATCTTTTAAAATTTACTCAGTTGAATTTTGTAACAGTAGTAATAAAGTCCACCTTTCCTGTCACACACACACAAAAGTTAAATAAAAGAAAGAGTAGACATGTACCTTATTGTATTATCAGATAATTTCTGATCTTTTTGACCCACCGTTTCTTCAGAAAGTCTTCAAGCTGCTACTCAAGCTGATCTAAAGCTGATCTGATGTTCAGGCAATGCTAATAAAATGGCTCAGTTAGTGATGATTCTTTCACATGAAAAACCATTGAGCTTTGTGTACTTGTAAATTGATTTGTATTTTTTTATAATGTGCATACTATTTATAGCATTTCTTTTTTTTTCATTTTATGAATTTCTTTTTTAAATTTTATTTTATTATGTTAGTCACCATACAGTACATCAGTAGCATTTCTTTTTTATTTATTGATTGATTTATTTATTTTTTTTAAAGATTTTTTTTATTTATTTACTTGAGAGAGAGAATGAGACAGAGAGTGAGAGCACGAGATGGGGGAGGGTCAGAGGGAGAAGCAGGCTCCCCGCTGAGCAGGGAGCCCAATGTGGGACTCGATCCCCGGACTCCAGGATCATGACCTGAGCCGAAGGCAGTCGCTTAACCAACTGAGCCACCCAGGCGCCCAGTAGCATTTCTTTTTTAAAAACAAGAAATTATTCCTAGTTAAATAGAGGAAATACATGTTATTTTTGCTGAAAGTTAAATTTCTGTGTTCATGTTTTATGGACAAGTAGCAGCTGAGAAAACAATTAAAGTTGTAGAAGACTGACCACCTGTAGAGAAATTTATAACATTTATACTTATTAGCTACAAAAAGAGAAAAAGGTAATAAATCTGTTACTTCCTTGTTTGTCAGAGTCCAGGGAAAGAAGTGCTTTCATTAGCCTATTTGTCAGGCAGGTGTGAAATGAGGCAGAAAACACTAATATAGAACAATTAGGAGCAATCCAGAATATGAAGTTTTGATGGGAACTTAGGTGGCCTCTAACTGTGGGAAGGTTTGAACAGCAACTTCTGACAAAGAAAACAAAAAAGGAAGTGAGGGGAAATTATGAAAGTGGTAATGTGAAAAATGACGATACAATCTTTGCAGTTTAGCTTGGCCTTTGAGATGCTCCATTCTGCATAGTTTAAATTTAGAAGGTCATTTAAGCACAGTTAATTGCCCCTGTAGAAGTGGATAGCCAATAAGTTAGTTTGCTGCTTGGTGCACTTTGGGCTTCAGAAGTGAAACAGAGAGTTTAGTTCTTAGAACTGGCCTGATAGGCAGGAGTCATAAATGCTTCTGTGTTACAACATCAGACAATAAAATTCTCACAACATGACCAGATAAATATTATCAAGGGATGTGAGTTAGAAGTACTTAGCATTATAGTAGTTTGTAAAGAGAGAAAGAAAAACAAAAATTACCATTATAGATTCAGACTTCTACACAAAGTATTATATTAAATATACATAGTATTAGTATTTCTTTAAAAAATTCTCTGTTCAATTTAAGTCAAATTGTTGGAACTATTATGTCAATGACTATTGTTTCATGACCCTTGACTGGAAGTTACATGCTCAGTCGTGTTGGTTGGCAGAACAGCGATTTATATATTTGCCTATATTAAGGACAATTAAGATGCCCAATGTACATTAAATATATTTAATGTATTCAGAAAAATCCGGAGTGGTGGCAATATGGGGATTTCCAAAATTAGTGTTGGGAAAATATGAGCTGAATAGAGACCACTTTCCATTACCTGTGATAATGAGGATTTGGTATAATATAAAAATAAAATTTATGTTTTAGTCTATGGTTTCAACCTCTTTACTA
This sequence comes from Leptonychotes weddellii, assembly GCF_054177405.1. Lineage (NCBI taxonomy): Eukaryota > Metazoa > Chordata > Mammalia > Carnivora > Phocidae > Leptonychotes > Leptonychotes weddellii. The sequence continues at coordinate 112,468,250 of NC_138369.1, read as the reverse complement.
ATATATTTTTACTATAGACACTAACGAGTGACAGATGTGGTTGACTTGTCTTCTTCCTCTTTCGACTCTCTAATGAGCAATTAAATAGCCTGAAGCAGAGCAATCAGAAGGTCTGGAAAATCCACACACCAGGTAATCAGTTTTTGAAGAATTGGAAGTTAATAGTACTTAGCTCTGTTGTTAGTCAAGAATTCCCCAAGCATCTTTCTCACAATGACTCTGAAAAAAGGGACACCTAATAATAGCATAATTTTCAGTATTGGTATCATCAACCCAGTCTATAATTTGCCTGTAGCTTTTCAAATACTGTTTTAAATGAAGGTATGAGGAAGGCATGCAGTCATGTATGCTGTGCTATTTGAGAGGACCTGGTGAAATTCTGATATTCTAAGCCAGCTTTCCGGCTCAAGTATTACAGCTCTAGGTCCATCACTATGAATGGGTCTTTCTTTGGGTAGCAATCCTCTTTAGAATTTCATTCCTTCCTTTCACCCCTCCTTCTTCTCTCTCTTCTTCCTTTCTTTCCATTTTCCTTCATTCTCTCCTTTCCTCAACAAAAGGTCATGGAGTGCTTCATATGTATCATACACTGCTGCTTATGGGCTTATGAGGAGAATGAAGACAAAAATTGTGGTCTAATACTGAATACTACCTTCTGAGACAGATATATAAATGTATAGTACAAAGTAGTATGGCTAGTTCAGAGATAGAGGGATGTTTGGGGTATTTGGTGGAGGAGCCAGGAAATGCAGGTTAGGGGTGGGCTGGAAGATCATTCCAGGCAAAGAAGATAGCAAGAACAAGAGCAGAGTCTTGAAAAATCACAGAGCCTATGAGAAAAGTAACAGATTATCTGATGTCTCTGGAGTGGAAAGTGCAAGGTAAGAGTGTGGTAAAGAATGAGGTGGGATAATGAGGTAAGAGGCTTGTAATTCATGCTAATGAAATTGGGATTTTTCTTATAGATTTCAGGGACTCACTAAAGTTTTGTAAGTAGGGTAAGAATATGATTTAAGTGGGGTAGGAACCTTTGCATTTTAGAGTAGCATTCTGACAGTATTGTGGAGTCTATAACCAAGAAAAAATGGTGGCTGGATTGTGGTTAAGAAGCTGATGGGTTGTGAGGGTCCTGACATACTCTAACATAGGGCCATGGGAGTGGGAATTGATGGTTGATGATGGCTTCAATGCATATTTAGGAGGTCAAGTGAAAGATACTTGGTGACAGAGTGAGCATGAGAATGGGAAAGGAGCAAAGGCTAATATCCATGTTTTGGTGCAGACTCTAATGTCACCAAATGAGTTAAAATAAAAGGAGGGCAGTTTAAAGATAATATTGAACTGGGATGTGCACACATTCACGTCAAGTGACATTTAGGATAAACCAATGGAATAGTTTAGAGAGAAATAGTTTTATAAGCCTGTACTTTTAGGGAGATATTTGTGCAGAAAATATATTTACGTTTCAATTGAAACTATATGCAAGTGGGTGAAATTTCCCAGGGACTGAAAGATTGTGGTGACAAGAGACAGAAGTCCAGGAGCCTCCTAAATACCAACTTAAATGGTAGGTAGAAGAAGAACTACGCAAGAAAACAGAAGGCAAGCACAGAGGAATCAGATAAAAGACACTGAGGAACTAGTTCTTAAAAATTAAGAGAACTACACCAAAAACTAATGATGTATGGTGATTAACATAACATAATAAAATAAAATTAAAAAAAATTAAGAGAACTGGGCATCAAGAAAGCAGAGAGCCCCAAAGATTGAGCTTCATGCGATCAAGAATTGCAGAAAGTTCTATTAGTCATTTTACAAGGGATATTCGGTCAGGACAATGGCTTCTGAGCAAATTGGCTTCTACTCTGTTAAAACAACCTAAAGAAATTCTGGAAGAATAAATAGGAAAGGCAAGGCTTGGCCATACCAAACCCAAACAAGAGATGTAGGACTCTAATTTAGGAGTCTGTCCACACTCCACTCTTGGAAGGGCCTTCCTTGAAGACTCTTCCTCAGAATAGTTAGGCCCAAGGCAGGGTTTAAAAAAATTTTGAGGTCCCATTCAGTCTCATCTGATGGTGTTTTATCATTTAGTTAATGAAGAAATATGTATCCAAGGAAAATCAGGACAAGCAAAAGAGGGAAATATTTAGGTTCTTCTCAAGGCTCAGGGCTTTCCAAGCCTTATTCTAAGTCTTCTATTGAAGACTGTAAACTAGAGGCAGTTGTAGATAATCTTTACTTTCTTTGAGAGAGAGAAAGAGAATTCAAACTAAATTTAATATCTGAGAAAAAGAAAGCGGAATCCACCATGGCTCATCATGATGTAGACCCTGTGGTCCAATGCTCTAGACCTAGATCCACTGAGGCAGGAATATCCCCTAAAGATTGGCATCTTCTTTGCAAGAAAAGAGCGTGAAATCTTCATTGGAATTTGTAATTATTCAGCTGTTCCAGAATTTTTTTTTAAAAATAAACTTATTATTTTAGACTAGTTTTAGAATTGCAGAACTACATGTGAAGATAGTATAGGGAGTTTATTAACTAAAGTCCATACTTCCTTCAGATTTCCTCAGTTTTTTCCTAATGTTCTTTTTCTGTTCCAAGATCCTCCCTATGGTACCCCATTGCATTTAGTTGTCAGGAATCTTTAGCTGCCCTTGGCTATGACAATTATGCAGAATTTCCTTTATCTTGATACTTTGGGAGTTTGAGGGATATTATTGGTAACGTCTTTTGTAGAGTGCCCCACAATTGGGATTTGTCTGACATTTTTATGACAAATATTTACAATGTTAGACTAAGGATATATGTTTTCATGAGGAAACCACAGATGTAAAATGTCATTCCCATAATATTTCGTCAATATGGCTTATCATTGTTGATGTTAACCATGGTCACCTGGCTTGCAGTAATGTCTTTCAGGTTTTTCTACTGTAAAATAACTTATATACTATACTGTATTGTATGCTATACTATATTCTTTGGAAGAAAGCTACTATGTGCAACAGCCCACAGTTAAAGGATAAAGAATTATGTTCCACCTCCTTAAAGATGGAGTATCTATACATATCATTTGGAATTCTTCTGCACCAGAGATTGTTTATTTCATTGATTTATATTGGTATGAACTCATGGATAGCATTTTATATTTTGGGTTATAACTTAATACTATTTTATTATTATTATTGTTAGTATTATTATTATTTTTGTTCAAGCTGTTCCACCTTTGGCTATTGGGAGCTCTTTCAAATGGCTTCTATATCCCTTTGACATTACCCCCATTGTTGTGTTTTTGTTTCTTTGAGCACTTTCTTACTTTCTGGCACTGCAAGATGCTTTAGGCTCATCTTGTATAATTTCTGCCCTAATCCTAGAAACAGCCATTTCTCTTAGGAGCCCTGGTTTCTTTTATTTGAGAATGAAATTAGAAACCAAGATTTGGGTGCTAGGTCTGCTCTTTGCTATTGAGGTCTTATTGCTCCTAGGCCCTTTCAACTAACAGAACAAGGAGATCTGTGCATGTATACTAATACATATATGTCTAGAAATATGTAACCATCTTTATATTGAGCTAAACATTAGTTCATACTGATGTCCCCAACTCTAATTTACCATATGGATCATTTAAGCCTCTTCCCCTTGCTTATCTGTAAACTCCCACTTCATGATCCACCAGGCTCTCACCATCCACCAATTACATAAATGTACAATCTCAGTATAATTGTCTAGTTATTTTGGAATTGTTAACCTGTATATCCATAGGAAATAACTTTATCAACTTGAATATAGTGCTACCCACCGTTCCCTTTGCCTTTATTCTTACTAACATTATATAGGTCAGCACTTTATTACTCTACCCTCTTCAGTGAGGTTGGTTTCATCTTGTGATCCCTGTCTTCCTAAATGAATTTTTAAAAACTTTGCATACATTAGGGTTGACTCTTTGTGGTGCAAAGCTCTGTGGGTTTTCACAAATGCTCAATGTCTTATATTGAACATTATAGTATCATATACATAATTATGCCACTCTAAGAAAAACCCTGTGCTTCACCTATTCAAACCACCCTACCACCCCCAAACACCTGGCAGAAACTGATCTGTTTACTGTGTCCAGAGTTTTCCTTTTTTCAGAATTTCCTAAAATTTAAGTCATATAGTATATAGGTTTTTTAATACTAACTTGTTTCACTTAGCAATATGAGCTGAAGATTTACCTATGTCTTTTTATGAATTGATAGCTCATTTCTTTTTATTGTTCAGTAATTTTACATTTTATGGATACACTACAGTTTATCCATTCACCTGTTAAAGGACATCTTGGTTGCTTTCAGTTTTTGGTGATTTTTAAATTTGCTATTATCTTTCACATGCAGATTTTTGTGTGGACATAAGATTTCAAATCATTTGGGTAAATTACCTGAGCAGTGCAATTGCTAGCTCATATGGTAAGACTATATTGAGTTTTATAAGAAATTACCAAACTATCTTCCAAAGCAGGTACAACATTTTGCATTCTTACTAGCAATGAATTAGAGTTCCTATTACTCTATATCCGTACCAGCAATTGGGACTATCAGTCATCAGATTTTAGTCATTCTAGTAGTTGTATAATAATATCTCATTTTGTTTTAACTTACTGTTCTCTGATGAAAAGTTAGCTTATGCTTATTTGCTATCTGTGTATCTTCTTTGGTTAGTTCTTTATTCAGATCTTATGCCTATTTTTTTAAATTGGGTTGTTTTCTCTTTTCTTTTTTTTCTCTCTAACTTTTTATTTAAATTTCAGTTAACATACAGTGTAATATTAGTTTTAAGTGTAGAATTTAGTGATTCATCACTTACATAAAACACCTGGTCCTCATCACAAGTGCCCTCCTTAATACCCAGTGGGTTTAACTCATTACCCATCCTTCACCCCACCCACTCCCCCTCCCCCCGCCCACCTAACTCCCGGTAACCATCAGTTTGTTCTGTATAATTAAGAGTCTGTTTCTTGGTTTGCCTCTCTCTCTGTATCTTTTGTTGTTGTTGTTGTTTGTGTTCTTATTCTTAGGAATTCTTTATAGATTTTGAATATAAGCCCTAGGTCATAGATAAGTTTTGGCAATAATTCTCCAAGTCAGTGCCTTCTCTTCATTCTCTTGACAGTGCCTTTCACAGAAATGTTTTTGATTTTAATAAACTCCAACTTACCAGTATTCCCTTTCATGGATCATGCTAATGGTGTTTTATTTAATATCTCATTACAAAGTCAAGGTCATGAAGTTTTTTCTGTTATGTTTTCTTCAATAAATTTTGTACTTTGAATTTTACATTAAGGTGTATGATCCATTTTGAGTTAATTTTTGTGAAAGGTATAAGGTATGTGCCTTGAATTATTTTCGGCATGTGAATGTTCATTTGTTCCAGCATCATTTTTTTTTTTTAATAGATGACCCTCTCTCCATTGAATTGTCTTTACTCCTTTGTAAAAAATCAGCTGACTATATTTGTGTGGGCCTATTTCTGGGCTGTCTGTTCTGCTCCATTGAACTATGTGTCTGTTCTTTCACACTGTCTTGATTACTTTAGCCTTAGTAAGCCTTGAAATTTGATAGTGTGTGTTGTCCAGGCTTGTTCTTCTTCATGACTGTGTTGGCTATCCTAGGTATTTTGCTTTTCAAAATAAGCTTTAGAATCAATTTGTTGATTTCTACAAAATAGCCTACTGGGTTTTTTTTTGGGGGGGGTTACCAATTATTTTATTTTTTTAATTCCAGCATAACTAACATACAGTGTTATATTAGTTTCAGGTGTACAGTAGTGATTCAGGAATTTATATATTACTCACTTGTGGGTTTTTAATTAGGATTGCATTGAAGTGTACAGATCGAGTTGGGATGGATTGACATCTTTATAATATTGGCTCTTCTAATCCATAAACATGGAATATCTTTCCACTATTTAGATCTTCTTGAATTGTTTTCATTAGTGTTTTGTAGTTTTGCACATATAGTTCTTATAATATTGTGTTAGATTTACATCTGACTTTACTTTTTTTGGGTGCTATTGTAACTGATCATTTTTTTAAATTTTAAATTTCAAATATTCATGTATTCTGCTGTTGTTGGGTGAAGTAGTCTATAGATGTTCATTATATCCAGTTGATTGATGGTGTTGTTGAATTCAGCTATGATTATCTCCTAGAACCTCCAGAAATGGATTCAGTCTGCACACATTTTTTTTAAAGATTTTATTTATTTATTTGAGAGAGAGAGCGCACAAGCAGGGGGAGCAGCAGAGGGAGAGGGAGAAGCAGGTTCCCAGCTGAGCAGGGAGCCCGACATGGGGCTTGATCCCAGGACCCTGAGATCATGACCTGAGCTGAAGACAGATGCTCAACCGACTGAGCCACCCAGGCACCCTGCCCACATTTTGACTGTAGTGTGGTGAGACCCATACTGGACTTGTGACCCACAGAATTGTAATAAAATATATATTGGTTCAAGTCATTAAATTTGTTACAACAGTATTAGGAAACTAATACAGAAGGGATTCCCATGCTTCATCAAAATTCCAGTGGTGTCCATGATACAAAAAAAGGTTAACAACTGTTCTGCAGTTTAACTCAATACCATAGTCCCAGAATCTTTGAAAAGGTAAAAATTATGCCATGAAATAACTGATGGGCATTAAGACATCCCAAATATTGGCACTACAAATGATTCCATCTACACTAAGAAAGGTAAAACCATTGTACTAACCTTCTTACTTTTCCCTTCTGGTTTGGTTCCTTTGTTTTCAAACTTCAGGTCCATGGCTGATTATGACAGTTTAGGTTTTCCCTCAGATATTATGCTGTATATGTAAACTCAGGCTTCTAATCTAAGAATAACTTCTTTTTTAAATTTTATTTTGTTATGTTATGTTAATCACTATACATTACATCATTAGTTTTTGATGTAGTGTTCCATGATTCATTATTTGCGTATAACGCCCAGTGCTCCATTCAATGCGTGCCCTCTTTAATACCCATCACCAGGCTAACACATCCCCCCACCCTCCTCCCCTCTAGAACCCTCAGTTTGTTTCTCAGAGTCCATAGTCTCTCATGGTTCATCTCCCTCTCCGATTTCCCCCCTTCATTTTTCCCTTCCTAATATCTTCTTTTTTTTTTTTTTTAAGGAATTGATTGCCACAAGCAATCAAATTAAATATAAACTTATATCATTGAAGAATGCATACGAGTGGGAAGATTGTGCCAGCAACATCTAATGAGGAAAATAATGTATTAGAAATATAGAAGAGGAATAGCTTGTTCTGAGTATGCTTCTCAGGTTGGAATAAATTACATTTTGTTATAATCTCAATATCCCTTGGAAAGAGTAACTATGAAAATGTATGTTGGTGCTAAAGCAGGATTACCATGTATTCTTTATGAGAATGCATTTTTTAAAGCAATAATCAGAGGACCATGAAACTCTTTAAACACCCATTAGAATTAGAGAGTCGTAGAAATCTGAATTAAAGGCTGCTGGAGTATTGTAATATTCCTACCAGATAACAGAAAGTCCATAGGCAGTTATGTGAGGAGACAATTCTTGAAGAACAGATCTTAGAATTTTTCTTAGAATATACTTTTTAATTAGCCTCACTTTAGCACCTTTCTTTCTTATAGTTTGCCAAAATTTTCTATATCTTTTATTCATAGCTTTTTGTTCCCAGGATTGTTCAACTTAGCCCATAAAAGAAAACAACATTGTCTTTCTAAGCATTTGTTCCTGGAATTGGCAAGTTTAGGTGAGAAAAGATGGCATGCCATTGAAAGTGACAGCTTGTTATCTTTCAGTCAGCTCTTATCTCAAGGTAAAATTCCACTCATTCTGCATGATCTGGGTAAAGACCTTCTTCCTTAAGATATTGTACCACTTCATTCCTCTGTAGTTTGCTTCCTTCTCTGAAAATCTCCAAGTGTCTGGCATCTGTAGTTATTAACTTGGGTCTCAAGCATTCTTTCATTCACTCAGTCATCATTCGTTCAGCATGGTTTGAATATCTGCTGTGTGCCAGTCTGGCCACAGGGCTCTGCAGATACAATGGTGAATGGGATTCTGACTATATCCTCAATCTAACAGGGAAACATGTGTGAAAACAGATAATTATAGTACACTGTGAGAAATTGTAGTAGAGCTTGGAAGTTTCTATTATGTATTGACAATTACATAATTACACTGTTTTGTTCTTTAGCTATTATTTAAGCCCCTCTAGTGCCCCTCCCAGTATTTACTGCACTGATGTGCACATAATGCCTATTCTTAATTAAGTCTTCTTGATAAAACCTTGTTTCTCTTCCTTTGCTCTTCTCTTGCCTTCCCTTATTCTTCCAGCTCCTTACTGTGCACAGGGAGAAGGCATTTCTTCTTGGTTACTCCAGGGTATTATTTTGAGTTAGTAGAGGGTGGTGGTTAATAGTACAGACTCCGGAGTCGTATTATCTGCGTTTGAATCCTGATCCAGTCACTGGATAGCCTTTTAACACCAGGTAAAACATTCAGTGCCCACATTTCCTCATCTGCAAATGGGGATGATAATAGCACTCATCCTCATGAGACAATATGTGTAAAGTCGCTGGCGTACAATAAGTACCACCTGGACCATGGCATTATTGATTGACAACAGAACAGAGGCTGGCCCTTCAGTTGATAATTTAAAGAAAAATAGAAAAGCTATTAATAATAGGCTTATTGTTTTCATTTTTCATTGCACATGCCTGTCAGAGGCCTCTGCAGCATAGAGAGAGGGGTCCCTTAATATGGATCAAAATGGAAGGTCATGGAAGGATGAGTTTCAGATCGTCAATACTTGGGAGAGCAGAGGCAGTGTCTGAGCTGCCAGAGAGTCTGGCTTTTGCTCATCCCAGAAGAATCCTTGGGCTTTGGCTTTACGAGAGAACAGATAACAGTTTCTACTATCTGGAAAGATCAATAGATCTTCTAGGTGATAGAATTGAGATTTGAACCTATGGTTCAAATCAGATCCATCAGATCCAAGCAGTGCTTGCTCATAATTATTCTCAAGGCAACTCCACAGCAGAGAGCTGGAAACAAGAGTCTTAGTGGAAAAGCGCTTTGTAAATGTCTACAGGTAGCTGGCTAAACTCGGGGATTTTATTTTATTCAGGGCTGCTAACTACCTCTTTGCACCACAAACTGTGGAGAAGCTTTTGGGTTTTACATTTTATTTTTTTTTATTTTTTTTATTTTTTTAAAGATTTTTTTTATTTATTTGACAGAGAGAGATACAGTGAGAGAGGGAACACAAGCAGAGGTTTTACATTTTAAAAAACTGCATCTCATCCCTCTCAACCATAACCATTACCATATATAACATATGTATATATATATATATATATATTACAATTTTTATTTTAATTTTTATTATATCTGGCTCCTTTAACATTTGTTATATGATTAGTTTTCTTTCATTATTTGCTAGCCACAAATGAATCTGGAATCTTTTATATATTTATTATATAAATGTAGATAACTACGTTAGGTGTGTTTCATAGACAAATCTCTCGTTTTTAATCCAAATCACTCTTAGCTACATAGTTTTTGCAGCACTTTGAATTCTAATCTTAATTTCTCATTTCCTAATTGAAACCTCCAAGACAAACAAGCAAGCAAACAAACAAACAAGAAGAGAGAGACAGAAAACTTCTTTTTAGGTGATCCCAGATTGATATTGTATATCGGGAAAGTGCAGGTGTTCATATGTATTTGCCCAATTAGAAAAAATTGTTACATACTCTTGTTTTTGCATGAAAATACAGAATTACTCTCTTTAACTTTAGGAAGAGAGGACTGGAGTGAGACATTTTATTTGCAAATGGAAGCTCTCCATTATTACACACTTTGTGGAACGTGTTTGCCAGATTTCAGTGGCACTTGGTTGCAACTCTGCCTTCACTGTCCATGGTCCTTGAATCTCTGCCCTCTTCCTTGACTGTGGGAATTGTGGAGTAACTACTGTCATGCGGCCAGTCCCAAATAATTAGCCAGGTTCAATTTTTATAATAATCAAGCCAAGAATAATGACATGATAATGGGAATTTAGCAGCAACATAAATTATCTTAGATTTAACAAATCACATTAGGAACACATTAAAGAAAGAAATACTGTTCCACTTTTGGAGTGACTTCATTATGTGACAAAAAAGAAACTGAAATGAATATGAGCTCTGTAACTTCTAGAATTAACGGAAGTGCACTTAGATATGGGCATAACTTTGGTGAGGTAAAATCTCTGTAAACTAATAAAATTTAACTCATTTCTTTAGATGAACATCTCTAAATAGAGCTATACAATGATGAGTACCTACTGGCTTTTATGCCTGTAGTTCCTCATAGTCATCTGAAATGAGCCTGTGGTTAATAGTTTGCAGCTAATATAATTATTATTTTTTCCACTACAGGCAAGGCATAGTTCCTTCAGGACTTTGGAAATGCCCTTTCTGACTTCTTTCAGGGAGGTAAATGATTGCTTTATCAATTCCATGTCCATAGGAACTGTATTCTTTTATTAGATCAAATAACGCTTTCTATGGATCAACTTGTCTCAGTCTTCACTTATCTTAAGAGAAGGGAGTTATAAGGCCACAGTAGAGATTTCTCACTTGGTTTGCTGGTAAAGGATGAATGTTGAAAGAGAATATAATCATGACTCACACAAATATAGAATTAATACATGTCAAATGTTTTATTTCACTCATTAACTAATGAAGGAACTGGAAAAGATGTTAAAACTAATCAGTACAAAGGAGAGTCTAAAGAGCCACCTAATATATAAGCTCATCAGAAAGGCTGATTTAAATTTGCTTAATAGAAACAAAGCTGACTTCAACAGTGGAGAGGGAAGTCGATTGAACCTCCACTGGACAGAATTTATTTGCGTGCCTGTAACCAAGAATTCTTTGGATTACTATGTTTTCTGCCAGTTAATGTCTATCTTTACAGAATTATAAAATATCTAAAAACAATGAGAGGCACAAACTCCATAAAATTTAGCCCTGAGTGTGTTCTAAACAATGTATTGTTTTCATTGGATACCCTTTAATCTTTTGGTCCATTTCCTTAGCTTTCACAGTTTTTCCCTACAGAGTGCTTTCTTCTTTTGACATTAAACCTTTTGATGGTCTCTGAGGAGGTGATATTCCAATTTATGTTTCAAAATGGTTTTTATGATCTCTGCTTAAGCCCACCCTTCCTTTTCCCCAACTTCTGCTTAGGCTACTCAATGTGTACTAGAGATCATATCTTAAAATTGGAAAATGATCCTGAAGAGCACCTGAAAATGATCACATTTGGCTCATTTGGTGAAGCTTTTGTGTGAATGGAATAAGAATGGAATGGGAGGAGGGGAGTTTTAGACATGTTAAAATGCATTTTAAGAAAAGTGAATTTGAGGTCTTTGTGCTTAGCGTGTTTGTTATTTTTTATAGTAGTTAATACAGTTATCTTAAATTATAGCAGGAGGTTTATCAGTTATATATTGTGAAACATTAACACAATTTGAAGGCCACATGATCCAAACTTCTAAACAATTTTTTTTTTAAGAGAGAGAGAGCATGAGAGCAGGGTGGGGGAGGGGCAGAGGGAGAGGAGAATCTTAAGCAGGCTCCATGCCCAGTGTGGAGCCTGATGTGGGGCTTGATCTCGCGTCCCTGAGATCATGACCTGAGTGGAAATCAAGAGTCGGACGCTTAACCAACTGAGCCACCCAGGCGCCCCTAAACAATTTTATTATTACTTCACTAATGAGTTAATTCTTTTACTCACTAGATCATAAACTTTGTAAGAATGACAACTCCATCAGTTTTTGTTCACTATTGTCTCCCCAAAGCCTTGCCCAGTGTCTGATGCATAGTATATATGTAATATATGTTTATTCAATGAAATTTTAAGAATAATTTTTTAACCACCTGCTCTTTGTGTGATATTGTGCTGGGTGCTGTGAATTAAAAGTAAGTTACAGTACAATTCTTATTTTCATGATCTTTTCCCCAAAGGAATTGTTCCTGGTGAGAGAATTTCAGGCAATATGGCAGAATGACAGAAAAATAATTTGAGTTGGTCCCCAAATCACACCATATAGGCAAATTTTTACTGCTTTTGAACATGTGGTTAATATTTTTAGTGAGATCTGCTCGTGCAACATGCTTGATGTCACCAAGAGGTGGCTGAGATATATAACATTCATTGGCTTTTGTAGCTGTTCTTCCTCAGGATTTCCCAGCAACACTTTACCACATTTCTGATTCTGATCAGTGGCTCCTTTCTAATAACAGCCTGAGAAAACCACCAACACTAGAAAGTATTATGTGCCAGAAACCAGGTTAAATACTGTGTAATTGTTATCTCATTCAATCCTTATAACCATCCTATGGAGTAAGTGATAGGTTAAGGATCACGACTGCAATAATACAGCTAGTGGATGGCAGAATTAGGACAGGACTTGAGATCTACCTGAATTCAAAAGCTGTAACCTTTGCCACTAATCTGTGTAGGAACTGACATGATTAGAATAGGGTTGAGTTGGTATTGAGTGTGTGTGTGTGTGTGTGTGTGTGTGAGAGAGAGAGAGAGAGAGAGAGGAGCAGGGTAAGGTTTTCCCCATATCATTGCAAAATCAAGAAAAAATGTACATTATTCATTTGTGTTCAGCTTTAGACTTCTTACCATCCAGGATTCTGTTCAATGAAAAATTGCATAGTGACTCTGAAAATTGAATCAATACTTCTATTAACTGTAACATGCAATTTGAAGGTTCAGGAGGTGACTGGATTATGTTTTGTAGAGTTATTTTCCTCCGTTGGTGGAGTCTGTGTGGCCGTAGAGGTACCAAGGAGTTTTTTAAATGTGTCTTTACTGCAGAGAGGTCATTTAGTCTTTCATACAATGGCTCTTTGGCCCTTTCATCCACCCCTGGCCCAAAGAGTTCAGAAATAGGTGCCGTGTGCCCATGATCAATCCTTCAAACCTTTGTATTTGCAGGACAGCTTGGCATTTTTCTTGTCACCTTTCAAAATTTCCAATACCCTTAACATTTGATTTTTTTTTCTCAGAATGTTCTCTTAAAATGTCTACATTTCTATTTTCTTTAGTTTTGCTTCCAATTTTGAACTCAGTGTACTTTTCTGAAGTCATTTCCCTCCTTCTAATTAACCTGATTCTATTACACACACATTCCCTATTCTTAGCTTCATTGTATCATCTACATAAATTACTAAAGTTATTTCAGCTTTATCTCAGACCTCCTTTAACACCTACTCTTCAGAGTTCTTGGTTTCTTGCCATTATCCCTGATTAGTCTCACATCTCTTTTTTCTAGTAATGACCTGGCAAGAAAATAATTTTTTTAATGTTACTTTCACTTAATTTAATTCTTTTTACCAAGGGGCCAATTTGCTCAGATCACAATGCCACTCTGAATTCTTTTCATTGTCTCTTTCTAATATCCCACTAATGTGAACCGAAAGTAAAAAAAAAAAAGAAAAAAAAATTGAATGTATAAGAAATGAGAATAAATGCTATTAAAGATTTATATATTTATTTAATTAAAACATATACTTCATCCAGTTTTGTTGGTCTAATTTCTAAAAGGTAACTTTTGGGTAAAAAATAATTACACAAACAGTATATTACAGCAGAACAATTATTTTCAAGAGTTTAATTTTCAATTTTTATTTGATCTATGATTAATACAATATTTTATGTATGTATGTTTTATTTATTGTAATTTTTCATTGAAACATTTGTAAGGGAAGTAAAGCATCATTAACTCTCATGTAGCCATCACTCAGTTTCAACCATTTTGAACTCATGACCTATCAATCTGGTTCTATCTACACACCCAACCACTTCCTCCTTCCCTCTGGAGTGTTTTGAAACAAATTCAGACCATCATATCATTTTATATGACTATTTCAATATGTATTCCTAAAGCTCTCCTCTGGAAGAAAAGCAGTGTAATACCATAACCAGTTTTGAACTCTAAAGGACAGATAGTAGACTCAACTGTATCCAGCTGTGTTCTCATTTCCATTCTCTTACCCAAGTTCTAAGCAAACACATCTAATTTGTCTATTGCAAATCCAAGACTAGCAATACTATTAAAGGCAAGAAGAAACAACATAATTTATCATTAGCTGTGTCCTAAATAAATAAATTAATAAATACATATACATATGCAACAGATATATGATTATATTTGTAATATATATAATGCTTATATAACCTATGTGTCATTATTAAGATATGTGTTATTATTATTTACATTTTTTTTAAAGATTTTATTTATTTATTTGAGAGAGAGCACATGAGAGGGGGGAGGGTCAGAGGGAGAAGCAGACTCCCTGCTGAGCAGGGAGCCCGATGCGGGACTCAGTCCCGGGACTCCAGGATCATGACCTGAGCCGAAGGCAGTCGCTTAACCAACTGAGCCACCCAGGCGCCCATTATTTACATTTTTTATAAATAAGGAAATGAAACCCATGATGTTAAGAAAGACTCTATGTCACTCATTTAGTGAGTGACAGAATGGGGAAACAAACTCAGGTCAGCCTTTTTACTCTGCTGTGCTCTGTAAGTAGGAGTAGGCTCCTACTTCACAAGATTAGGAATTGGCTTCTAATGCGAAGCTTTGAGAGTAAGTTAATTTGGGCCGTGATCATACAATAACTGCTTATAACTGCTTCCTGGATAGATTTTCCTAGTTCTGGTTCTCTTGTTACCCAGCCTACTGCCTGGGTTCCTCTTCTCCCTGCCAGTCATTTTCTGTCCTTACCTGATCCACTGGAACCTCCACCATCTTTGTGATCTCTGTACATTTGACAGGGTCTGAGCTGTGGCTTACTCAGCTCCTGGTCCAGCCCCAGAACCCTACCCTTAAATTTCATTTTGTTAACTCTTTTGGCCTGATCTAATCACCTTGGCTGAATTGGCCAAAAGTTTCACATTGGCTTTATTAAGAGCTATGTGGAAATTTTATTTATGGACATACTCTGAGAATGGATGCTTACATGAGGAAAAAAACCATCATATTTTCTTAGCTTGGGGATTTTTAGTTGGTTTACATTTCAGTGAGAAGGTAGGGAATTGGCAGATGGAAGGGAGAAAATAGAAAACTCAGAGTAGATTTTAGTGGGGGAAAACAATAGTTTTATCATTCATTTATCTGCATCTCCTTATCTATATAATTTTATAGCTTTATTTTTTTACATATTTTATGGAGGAATTAAAGACATTTGCAATAAGAATATAAATAAATGTTAGTGCAGAAATAAAAAAGACAAGTCCAGAGAAAACATAAAAGTAGACAGACAAGTCAAGAGAAAAAAGAACACACATATGCAAGTAATAGGGATTTATCAGGTTATTGTAAATTACATTTAAATTTAGCTCTCAGTTTTCTTGAAATAAATTTGGAAAGATATAGTCAGTGACACAGTTTTTGTTATCAGTGAAGAAGATGCCTGTCATTTGCTTAGGGGAAGTCATGCTTCTCCCAGCAGTAAGTTAGAAAAGACGTTTTTCACTTTGTTTTTTATGTAGGGAGAGCTGAGTGATTTGGTGGATAGTGTCCAAAACAATATTTTAATAAAAATAAGGATAAAATAAAATAGCTATTTCCTTTAACTCTAAGATGAATGTTGACCTCATGAGATTATTTAGTGAACAATTAAGGCAATAAGTATGTTGAAATTTGTATCACTTGATGTAGCATAGAAATTAAGATATGCAAAGATGATAAAACATTTTATCTCCTTCAAATAAATATCACTTCCTTTAAACAAACTTTCAAGGATAAGGTAATCACTTTGTTTAACCAAACTTTCAAGGACATGGACAATTTGGGATTGTTGTATTGTCTAATGAGGGCTTGGAATGCCTGTGTCTGGTGTTATTATTTGAGGGTGCATGTACTTACTTTAGAAAGCTGATAAGTGCTCGGTGTAGGGATTGCCTAGTGCCGGGCCTTGCAGATTTGATTTTTGTCTTCTGGCCTGGAGGCCTCTGCCACAACCATGTTATGCCAGATCCTTTGTCAGACCAAGAAGCATCCAGGCTTGATCCCCCTTTTCATATTTATTGGGGCAGGAGGTAGTGGAGCAGTGTTGTATGGCTTGTGCCTGGCATTGTTCAATCTAGATTATCAGTTGGGATAGGAAGAATAATCCAGAACCCTGGAACAAACTGGGTCCCAGCGATCAATACAAGTTCTACTCAGTGAATGTGGATTGCAGCCAACTGAAGAAAGAAGGTCCAAACTACTAAATGAAATGTTTCACTATAAAGTTGCTTAGAATGAAGGCCTTCCAGAAGACATCTGCATGATTTTCCACTTATTCAGGAAATATTTCCCCTCTAAATGCATGAAATCATGTTGGTGTATTGTTGTTGGGGTTTACACTGATTAATAAATGTCTGAAAGTTGAAGAAAAAAAAAGAAAGCTGATAAGCAAGTTGGTATTCTTTAGATAAAACTAAATAATCTGGTTAGACGTCCAAAAAGTTGTTGGGTTTTTTTAAGGGAAGAGGGTGAGGCAGTCTGGAATCAGACAGAGTAAGCTGCTAACAATGGTTACCATTGGTAAGAGAGAGTTGGAAGCAGTTGTCTATTGTTTGAATTTTCTATGCTGCTATCTAGATGGTGGGATTGTGTTCACTTCTACTTCTTTGTTTTTATATAGTTAAAAACCTAGCAAATGCTAAAATGAATGAATCAATAAATTACATTAAATTAAATTAGATTAAATAATGAAGATATTCAGGACACTTATTTGGATGGATACTTACAGTTGTCAATAGTAGATGTGCTGCATAATCATCTACGTAGGGGAGAAAAATCAAAACTAGAACATAGCATTTATAAAGCTGCTTTACCCTGCAAAAGGTGGTATAAATGTGCACTATAAACAATTATATTTTAAAGACATTGTCTCTCAAAAAAGTTCATTTCAGTTTACCACACTGATTACATGTTCACTAGGCACTGGGGGACACAAGAGAAAATATTATATTCCATTTTAAGATTTCCTGCAGGGCTTTCATCAATCTTTCAGAGTATGAGAATGGCCTCCATTCATGCCCTGGAGCATACCACCTACGGGCCGTCAAGCTCTGAGACCTCAAATAGCTTCCTGGAATCCTCCGATCAGCTGCCACTTGCCCTAATCTAAGCTGAAGGCATTGCTCTTCCATTATGCTGTCTGCTATTACAATTTTTTCCTGCACTGCTCTCTTTGCTCTGCACTTTCCACAGTCTCTGGAAACTCTGAACATTGCTTTTTACCTCTTGCCTTAAGTAAGTTAATTCCTTCAATGATAGGGCTCTCCCTTTTGCTCTATCAAGGGAGAGACTGATCCTACTTTTTGGATCAACTTCCCTCTCAGAGGTCTGAGGCCCCCTCTAACTTTGAACTTACAGGTAATGATTTTTTTTTTCTTTCTTGGAAAAAATATACATTTATAATGGTTCTGTTAATTATTGTTTTTAATAAGCTATGAAAATATTTGTGTGTACCATTCCCTGAGTGATATATTTTATATCCTGGCAAAGAATGAAATAGATGTTTTCAAAGTTCCTGCAAGAATTTTTTAGCCCCAAATTGTTCTAGTTGGCCATTTAATGTGGGACCTGACCAATGAACCCAAATGAAATGAAGCAGGGAGTTGTGACTCCCCTCACTATACTCAATAACTAATGCCCTGTGAAAGGAAAGGGCTAGAACAGCCCTTAAGGCTGAAGGAACTCATCCTCAGTGTCACACTCCATAGAAGTGTTGGGTGGGAGGAAGGTCTGAATCTGCTCAGACAGTTGAAAAGAAAAAAAAAAATAGGAAAAAAATCTGACAAAGTGCTAAAATCAAGGTGACTAATGTGAGACAGTAACAAAAGGGTACATCACTTGTGAATACATTTAGCTTCAAATAATAGAAAATCTACTGAAAAGGCCTACATCAGTAGGTGTTTATTCTTCTTATAAAACAAAACATCCAGAGTGGATTTTTCTGGTATTGGTTTAGTTGTTCCAGTTATTATCAGAGACCAGTGTTTTCTCCTCTTCTGCTCTGCCATCTGATTCTGCTGATCCTTCTTTCTGTACTTGCTAGCCTCTTGACCACAAGATGGCCACTTGTATATTCCAGGTATTATGCCCATCTTGACAGAAGAAGGAGAAGAACAGCCAATGACATCTATCCCCTCTCACCAGGAAAGCAGAAATTTATCAGATTTCTCAAGGAAACTTTTATTAATGCCTCATTGCCTTCAGCTGTATTCTGTGGGCACCCTTAAATGCAATAGAAGCTGGAGATCAGGGAGCACTCATTGTCTCCCCTGGGCCTGGGCATGTGACCACATTAAAGAGGGATCAAGTAGAAGGGCTAACCAAGGGTGGGGGGGTGTAGGGGGTGGAATTAGGAGTAGGCAACCATGAAGGATAATGGAATAACTGACTGGTCTCTGGGCCTCTTGGAGTCCTATAATATCTGCCTTCACTGCTTATTTTCAAAGATTCTAAATTAGGCTCAGACTAGAGTATGGGGTCACCATTGGTTTTTTTTTTTACATGTGCCTAAGATTATTTGACAATGACAGTTTTAGAAATGTATAGAAAGCAAATCCTTTATTCAAAGAAACTCTCTTGTGTTGAACTGTGGGGCTCCTTGTCCTGGGAATTGTGTAGAAAGTTGATGTGAGGTGTTAGAGATAGCTTAATTTTTTTTTCTGTTTTTGGCACTACCCAGTCCAAATGCCTATATCCTCTTGTGGGAGTATGGTGGGAAAAATAACTGACTCATATGTTGTCAATTGTAACTATAAATTTTGTTTTAATGTATGTGAGTTAATTTTTCTGTTTTTATCTCAGATTCTAAAGAAAAATCTGTGACCTTGGATTCTTTATGCAAACATAAAAGAAGCTAATTTAGTTAAAAATTGTGTTTATAGAGATCCAGGTTAAGAAGGGTTGTGTAGAAAGGCAAATCCTACACAGATAATTTAAAACTCTTTATTAACATCTAAGGTTAAAACGTAAAATTCTCTTTTAAAGTTTTTGATTGAAAGATGAATGGGCACTAGAACCAGAATAGAAGAATAAATCCGTGTGAAAGTTTAAAAAGTTGAGATCTTTATCATTTCCAAGATGCATTCCCTCTAGTGGATGAAAAATCTGTTATGAATCTTATCTTCAGTATCAGTACATTTTTAAGGAAACCTGCCAAGACCAGAGGAAATGCCCTTTTATTTGCTAGGATTTAATGAATGAATTGGGTGTTTTAGAAAGCTGTGAGATATACATTCAGAATTCTAAGAGATAGAATTCAGTGAAAAGAGAGATGTGTTTACCATCCAAGTTTTTCATAATTACTTTCATAAGTTGGAGCTCACATGACATTCTCTTTCAAAATCTAGAAGATAATCATATCTGTTCTTATTTGAAACATTGAGATGTGTGGGAGTTTTTATGAAATATTTTAAGCAGTAAGCACATATATATTTTCCTGATATAAAAAAGCTATAAAAATTTTCAGAACATTACATAAGTTTTGAAGTTGAATAAATGATGTCTTATGATGAAACAGGACCTTGTGTAGTTCCATGTGTCAGAAACACTTTTTCAAGGCCAACTGAGTGTTTCCAGGTTGGGAGGCAGGTTTGCTAATCTTTACTGCGCACACCATTACTCCTCTACCCAAGTGAAAAACTCCTGCCCTGCGAGGGTTAGGGCTCTGGTTGTACTCTCTCTTCTCTGCATCATCGTCAGCCATGAATGCCCACTTGCCATTTGTTAAAGTCTTAAGCACTAGCCTCACAGTTATCATTGCCATTCCATGTCCTGTCATGAGTCTGGCTCCAACTCACTGGCCATTCAGTCCTGGAACATCAATAACTTTTTTTTAAAGATTTGTTTGTTTATTTGAGAGAGAGAGAATGAGTGGGGGGAAGGGGCAGATGGAGAGAGAGAGAATCTCAAGCAGACTCCCTGCTGAGTGCGGAGCCTGACACGGGGCTTGATCCCATGACCCTGAGATCACGACCCAAACCAAAATCAAGAGCCAGCTGCTCAACTGACTGAGCTCCCCAGGCTCCCCTTGGAACATCAATAACTGCTGCTTTATTTCTGTCAGTGTTGGGGCCACGTTCAATCCACACGTGCTTTACAACTCACTTGGGCTTGTTGGGCTTCTGTAATTCTGGAGTCTTCACTCCTAGGTATCTGTGGCACCTCCTACTTTTTTCCTTGTCCTCTAAATGGTTCTGATTGGTCTCTTTTTAAAGCTCCCAGTTCTCCATATTTGCCTTGACTTTTGTTCCTCAGGCTGTCTCATTCCATGTGTCTTCCTTGCACCACCTCACGCCTGACATGGGAGCATCTAGATACTCATGAAGACAAAATCTACAGCTTCAGTTCAGAACTCATTCTTGACACCTAGGCCTGTATAACTTTGTACTGGATCTGTCAATTTGGAGGCCTGTATAACTTTGTACTGGATCTATCAATTTGGAGGTCTGAGAGGCGTCTCAAACTCAATTTGTTCCCTACGCACTGATCATTGCCTTTCACACCACATTACCCCATTGCCCATTCCACTGCTCTGGGGAGCTTAGTTTTCTATTTTTTTTCCTATCTCAGTATTGGCATCTGTTTACTCAAGTTATAAACCCAGAAGTTATCTTTGCTTTTTCCTTTTCTCCTCATTTATTCTATATAAAATAAATTAAGTCCTGTTGATTCTCCCTTCTAAATATCTCCACAATCTTTCTCAAGTGTGCTTATTTTGCCCTGTCTTTCTTGATATTACCTATTTATAGTGGAATATTTCTTTTTTTTAAAAAAAGATTTATTTATTTGCTTGAGAAAGAGAGAGAGAGAGCATAAGCGGGAGGGGCAGAGGGAAAGGGAAAGAGAATCTTGAGCAGATTGTCGCTGAGTGCAGATCCCGATGCAGGGCTCAGGCCTCGATCCCACGACACTGAGATTGGGACATGAGCTGGAATCAAGAGTCTGATGCTCAACCAACACACTACCCAGGCACCCCTATAGCGGACTATTTCTTAATAAGGCTACTGCAGTAGGTCTTGCTGCCTCCAGCTTCCATCTCATCTCAGCCTCTCTACCCCCAAAAGCCAATATAATAAAATTATGTCATTCTCTTTTAATAATGTCCCATTTTTCTTAGCCTAAATTCCTATTTGCTTAATTCATTCACATACACTTTCATGACCTGGCCTTTGCCTACTGGCTTTATTTCTTCCTGTTGCTTTCCTTGGTAAGCTCGAAGACACAGCCCATGTTATTCTTTCTGTTTGTAAAATTATATATATATATATATATATATATATATATATATATATATACACACATACACATATTTATATTTATATTATATTATATATAATATATTTTATGTTATATAATATGTGTATCAGAGCTAACAAGAGTGGAGAGGGAATTCCAACAGATAATTTACTTGACTCTAAACCTGAGCTATTGGATTCCCAGCAATGCTGCCTATTAATTATTCATTGTATTCATTCTTCTTGAGTGCCCACCATGTTATAAGCACTTTTCTGAGCACTGAGAAAGCAATGGTGAACAAGCTGAAAAAAGAATTTGGACAACACAGTGTAAGGAGTATAAAAGACAAATGAACAAGCAGTTATTGAGAGGTAAGTACTATAACCAGGGGAGTGCATGAGAGACAGATGACCAGTTATGGGGACAGGGAGTGGCTGGAGATTATATCAATATCTATCTATTATCTATCTACCTACGTATCTACCTATCTATATATTTATCTAATAACATGTTAGTAAAGTGCTGTAAGGGAAATGGGGTGGAGTGGAACTATATGGGAAAGGGTGTTCAGTGAAGGCCTTTGTGAGGAGCCGACATTTAAGCTGAGATTGGACGGCGGAGGAGCTGGTTATGGAAGAACTAGGGAGAAAGCATCCTAGGAGGAAGGCACCGCAAATGAGAGTTCCTCAGAACTTTGTACTTCCCTTCACTCACATGTGAATTTGGACAGTAATAATGACTATCACATAGGAGGGCTTTAGAGCTTGAATCAGATCAACCATATAAAGCATCTCTCCTACTATCTGGTTGATAGCACTAAACAAATATTTGTTAGTAATGTTATTAAGAATAAAAGTAGAACAAGTTGTTCTTTTTGGAAGGGAGACTTTAGTTCCAAGTATTTTACTCTATATACTGATGCAAATTTACTTTACTTACATGCTGTCAAATGAATTCAAACAAATTATTATTGGGCACGTACTATGGGTTAGGCAGTGTGCTGGATGGTGTGGAAGGCTAAAGAAATATTTAGGAACTAAGATCTCTTTTTTATATTCTACATTTTATTTCTGTTATTTATTACTACTTTGTCTCTCAATCTATTTTAGAAGCTGCTTCCCCAAGTGTGGGCCTGCACCCACACACACAATGCATACACTCTCACTCATGTATCTCTCCTTGTATTTTCCCTCTGTTTGGCTGCTTGGAGATTTGGTATACATGGCTTTTCTTGGGTGATGACCTTATAAATCATTTGACTCACAGTTGGTATTTCTGAGCATTTGAAATGCTCACGGCAAGAAAGCCTTCACATTTCTGAAAGAAAGGCTGTCTCAAGTACTGAACTTTATTGGAAAAGGAACCAGATGCTAACGGAAAATATAAATGTTATCCAAGAAAAGTTTTGCATTTGTATATTAAGAATAGTTTTTGTACCTAATAGCTACATGTGGCTACATTTCTTTTCTTGGAGTAGGTGTCTACTTCCAAGGAAATGATGACTGAAATGTTAGAAATGCAAAATTAATTAACACCTTGTATAGTTCATTTGGCTCCTGTGGATTCAGTAATGGCTTTATTTGTATATAACTGTGTCTGTTGCTTATTTTTGACAAGTTGGGACAAAATATCTGCTCTACACAATTTTGGGTTTCTGATGCTGCTGAGAATAACTGCAAGGATAAGAGGTAGTGAAAAGAGAATGAGAGACTGTAAAACATTATTGTGAGGGATTATGCTTTTGTTTGCCCTGATTATGTGTCCATCCTGGGTTTTTATTAAAAGTGAGAGGATATTTTAAGGTAATGGCTTTTTTTTTATAAAAACAAAGTTAAAGAACAGGATTTATTCTAATTACAGTCTTTCAAAACGTAAAGATTGCACCCTAAGGATGTTTTTATAACTTGATTGCTAAAGACAGTGTCCTTCAATAATGTAAGAGTGATCTAAATAGACATCTGAAAAAAGGGCCTTGAAAGCTTACCTTCACTGTGTTATCTATTATTCACTTGTTCTTTTGTGTTCATTTTACTTGCCACTTTCCCTTGAGACAAAGCAGTGCCTAAACTATCCCAAACAGGAAGAACTATTCTTTAAACCTAAGTTTCCCCTGATAAAACACCGTTTGTTTTGTGTACAGAATAAAACAAAAGAACATTTTTAGTATGTAGTTGTAGAGCAGATTGCAAAACAAATTTCATCAAGTTTATAGCTTGGTGACTATACATTAAGAGTTATTTCTCCGATATGAGAATGACCTCTTTTTGTATGTGTGTATATATGTGTGCATGCATATAAATGTGTGCATGTGCACATAAATATAAATATATATGTTAATGTAGTATATTTATGTATGTTTAAATCTTGAAAAGGCTTACTGATTATTTGTAGGGTTTCTAAATTCTTTTTTTAAGTGGTATTACTATTAGATTTCCCATTATAAGTTGGAAATATTTGAGAAACTGGTTGGTCCACAAAGTATTGGAATATAATATTGTGAAATTTGAGGTGAATTATTGTGGGTAATTGACCTTGGGAATGCAATGTATGTTAAATCTGGTGATAGATCCTGAGAACATTATTAAAACACAAGAGAACAACTAGTGTTTATTTATTAATTCAACATTTATTTGGCACCTATCAAGTGCCAAATACTGTGCTAGGTTCCAGAGTAGCAAACTGCAGTTGCCCTGGTTTTCAGCTGTCTGTCACATATCCCCGCCTTCCCTTGATGTCAGCATCCTTTCTCTTTGCATCAGCTCCCCCCCTCACCTTTTGGTTCTGGTGGGGAATGGTCATAAGGCGATTTCCTCTGAGCCCACCGTGACAGGCATTTGACAGGTTGAGCTAATCATGGTACTTGGCATAGTGACAAATTCATAGATGAGCCTGTGACTCAGGGGGATTAATCTGTGGATGCTTGGGAAGAAAGGTTTGCTTTCCTTTAGAGTTGCTAGCCTGAGATCACATAACCCAGGGTGTATCAGTTAGTGAACTGCAGTTTCTCAAGAGTTTCTCTGTTAGGACTGGATTTCTATCTCTTGTAGTCAAAAGTCCCAATTAATAAAATTGTGGATGAAACCATATATAAAATATGGTTCTAGCCCTTTAAGTAATTCCATCTGATTTGACAGATTTATAAAACAACAGTTCCAATGTAATACGAAAAGCACTGTTTGTAGTATGTACACAGTGTAAAGGAACCAGACAGGAGAAAGAAACATGCCTTAAGGGGGTATGTGAAGGTTTCAGAGAGTGATATTTGAGCTGGGTGTTAAATTTTGTGTGGATAGTCACCAAGGCAAATGAGAGAAGAGGGCTTACTAAAACCAAAGAGATGGATAGCATGTAAAAACATAGAAATCAGAAAATACATGATGTGTTCAGGAGTTATAAGAAATTCATAAACTGTGAAGAGAAGTGGGTGAAAGATGCAGTTGAGGTCTGGCGGTGGAGTGGGTGGGTTTTGATAGAATTTGAAAGGTATGTACCTGTGGAAAAAAGATATGTCACCTGTCAAACTCACAGACATAACTTTAATATTGGCAATTTAAAAAAAAATCTCAATATAACAAAGACTTTAAAAATAGTTAACATTGGAGTTTTAAAAACCTCTCAGCATTCCCTTGCCTTCTCCTGTGTCAGTCAGGCTCAGAACTTTCATATGCCCACCAGAGTAATGAGTGAAAGGAAACTAGGAAGGGCAAAAAAGGACGAATTATAAATGATAGATAATTGGGGGAGTCTTAGTTCAGGCTGCTATAACAAAAATACCAGAGATTTGGTGGCTTATAAACAATAGAAATTTATTTCCCAGTGTTCTGAAGGCTGAGAAGTCCAAGATTAAAGCACCAACAGATTCAGCGTCTGGGGAGAGATTGCTTCTTGTTTCACAGACAGCTGTCTTTGGGCTGTTCTCATGTGATGGAAAATGAGAACTCTGGTCTCTTCAGCTCCTTTCAAGAGCACTAATCCCATTCATGACCCTCATGATCTAATCATCTCCTAAAGGCCATGCTTCTTAATACCATGACATTGGAAGTTAGGGTTTCAACATATGAATCTTGGGGGGGCCCAAACATGTAGTCTATAACAGACTATCTTTAGAAAAGTGAAAGAATGGAAAGAAAAAGAGAGAGGGGAAAAAGCATCAGTGGAAGCTGAATTTTAAGAGTTTTTGAGGGTTTTAAACATATGAGCCTAGAAGCTAGAGACCAGAGACTGTAGGTAGCTATATTATGTTAGATAATGAAAAAATATTGGGAAACTGTATTTAATACCATTGCTGTGTGTTTTGAATGGAAGTTTCCCTTTGCTGCCTCTTCTGGAGATATTAATAAATATTTTTCAATGATTTTCTTTCATTGTTATTGTATATATGTTTCTTTTGAATGGGACACCTGATAAGGCTGTCCAGTTTTTATCAGCTTATATAAAAATAAGAGACTTCTCTACATATCTTCAGTTGAGAAAATGTTAAGTATACATTTTAAATCTTTAGCTTCACAGGGCTAATTATATAGAAGTATGTGTGCTTAATTTTATGTGCCAGCCTGGGTAGGTCACAGCACCTTGATGTACTACAAAGGTATTTTTAGATGAGATTAACATTTAAATCAGTAGACTTTGAATAAAGCAAATTACCATAATGTGTTGGGCCTCATGTAATAAATTAAAAGCTTTAAGAGGAGAAAAGAAATGATATTCCCAGAGGACTTGTGTATTTTCTTCAGTGCCTCCATTCTAAGCTCAGTCCTCTTGATCTTTTAACTCTGATGGTGAGAGCAATCAAGATGAAAATTCCAAGGAAAATCTCTGTAAAGTAACATGGGAATGGTTCTTTCCTAGTTGCTGGTCTAAGCACCTTCTGAAGACGGAACCTCTTCTGAGCAGAGAGTAGAGTCAGGCCCATCTGAACAAATTGGAGAAGATAGAATCAAAATAAGGTGAGTCCAAAAATGAGGATGAATCCCAGGGGAAGGAGCTACCTGAATTAAAATGAATTAAATGTCTTACCTCCAAAAAGAAAAGTTTCAACTCTTGACATTAGCACATTATTCCGAAAATGCCATTGTTTTAATCCTAATAACCATAAATGTTTTTCTCAGGTTCAGAGTTTATTGGTGGGTTCAGGAGTGTGGGAGAAGGAAGGTGTGCATTCCTTAGAGAATCCAAGATAAATTTTACATGCCTGGAAAACTCAATATGTATTATCTGCTTTCCTAAAAATTCCATGATTCTGTTAAAGTTTTAAAGTTTCTTCCTATCCACAACAATTTTTTTCTGCCTTGCCTTTTACTATAATGCTCCTTAACAACATTGATCATATAGAATGGTTGGAAAGAATGTAATTAATTTAGGCACAGGAATAAATATTAAGCATACTTCCTGAATTCACAGAAGAGTTTAAAATTTTTTTAGACAGGGCCCCTGGATGGCTCAGTCAGTTAAGCATCTGCCTTTGGCTTAGGTCATGATCCCAGGGTCCTAAGATCAAGTCCCACATCAGGCTCCTTGCTTGGCAGGGAGTCTGCTTCTCCCTCTACCCCTCCCCCCTGCTGTGTGTTCTCTCTCTCTCTCATGCTCTCTCTCACACTCTCTCTCTCTCAAATAAATAAAATCTTGAAAAAATTTTTTTAGACAGTGTTTCTAGTCTTTTAAGAAGCTCAGATCAATAAGCTAACATTACCAAGTGTCTGAGATAGTTGTTAGGCATATCCAAGGCTATTTAATAGATATATTTAAAACACAAATATAAAGCGTTATATAAACTCTGTGTAATTTGTGGTAATCCAGCTGGATCCAGTATTAAAGAGTAGAAACAGACCGGCAAAGAGAGCTAGCTTTCCAGAAGTTTACATTATTCACCTTATATCTAGTACTGCACTTAATACAATCTTATACTCAAATTAGCATTCAGATATTTTTGGAATGAAATTTTAAAACAAAAAACCAAAAGGTTCACATTTCAAGACGATTCTGGTGGTTTTTATACTGACATGGACAATTATCTTCTGGATAAGCACTGTGTACACACTCAGGATTTTACAGCATGCTTTTTAATAAAATTAAAAGACACATTTTCTGTATTCCTTAATGATATCAGCAATCGATGCCTATTTGCTGTGTCTTCACTTTTGTAGCATCCACTCTGTGCCCAGCTGGGAATGAGTGGCTTTATTTAGGAATGTTCCTGAAGCAATGCCAAAACTTTATGACCTCTTTGAGAGAGAGGAACAGCAAATCTCCCTGGTATTATTATTAGGGAGGAATACTGGTGAAAAAAATGCAACAGACTTTCTTTTCAAAGAAAAAATAGACTTATAATTGGAAAAATGTTTGGGGTTGTTCTTGGGGCCCTGGGTGGCTCAGTCGTTAAGCGTCTGCCTTCGGCTCAGGTCATGATCCTAGGGTCCTGGGATCGAGCCCCACATCGGGCTCCCTGCTCAGCGGGAAGCCTGCTTCTCCCTCTCCCACTCCCCCTGCTTGGGTTCCCTCTCTCGCTGTGTCTCTCTCTTCAAATAAATAAATAAAATCTTTAAAAAAAATAAAAATAAAATAAAACATTTTGTTCTTCCCTTTTGCAATCAATTCTCTAATAGACACACCATAAATACTACAAATAATTTGTAATATATGACAGTAATATAATTTAAATATATAATACAATTAAGGTAGATATAATAATCATTGCCAAGTTTTGAATGCAGACTGTGTATAGGGAAAGGTATTAGGCCCGTTATATGTGTCATTTTATTTATTGCCCTGAACAGTTATATAAAG
Source organism: Leptonychotes weddellii (assembly GCF_054177405.1). NCBI lineage: Eukaryota > Metazoa > Chordata > Mammalia > Carnivora > Phocidae > Leptonychotes > Leptonychotes weddellii. The sequence continues at coordinate 112,440,122 of NC_138369.1, read as the reverse complement.
TAAATTTTATTATCCACATTTAAAAGGTAAGGAAACTGAGACATAGTGAGGTTAAGTAATCTAGCTAGAGCGATAGAACTAGTAAGTGTATGGGGCTGGAAATTTGAGCCAGTTCTGTGATTCCAGAGGCTGTGCTTTTAGTTAGTAGCTATTTATCATCACCATCATCTTTGATGACTTGCAAAATAAGTAAATAAGTGAAAATAAATAAAGCAAAACATGAAACCTGTATGCAACATGATGGAAACATTTTTGCTTATCAAGTAAAAAGCAAGAGAATAAATTTTTCTGAAAGTAAAAGTTTACTGAATATGCCAGTATATAAAAACCCCCAAAAGCAAGTTCTGTAAACCTAGTTTTTGACTTTGGGTGCATTACTGGTTACTTTTCTTCTATTAGCAGCAAACCTTACTTTTAGAAATCTGGAAACAATGGGTACTAGTGCTAAGATTATAATGTTTGATAACCATTTTCTATTTTTGTTTAATTCTATTATCATCTGAACCAAAAAAAGAGTATTTTTCAGAAATATAAGAGTCTACTTTTATTAATTCATGCTTGTCTTCTAAATGGGATCAGATATTATATGTTGCTACTATATTTGAAATTCATGCTGAAATTCATTTTAGTTGGAATTATATGCAGTTGGCAAGCTAGGTACAACACTGTAAAGGGGTATTATATATAGACTTCCCTCTATCAGAACATACTTTAAATTCCACAGCAAATAAAAACCACCACTGCCACCATCACCGCCACCACCACCATCACCACCACCATCACCACCACCACCATCACCACCACCACCACCACCACCACCACCACCACCATCACCACCACCACCACCACCGCCATCACCACCACCGCCACCGCCACCGCCACCACCACCACCATCACCACCACCACCACCGCCACCGCCACC